>NC_134211.1:126651602-127304102 GCF_965140235.1 Caretta caretta | reverse complement strand
GTTTACCTGGCTCTGTATGTCGGAAGTTACACTGCTACAAAACTCCTTTGTTATCATAAAGTAGATCTTTATGGTTTCTGGTCTGAAGCTGCTGAGTTATTTCAATGGGTCTACTTGTGCTCAAAGTTAAGCACATGCATTAATGTTTTGCAGGATCGGGCCACCAATTGTAACTCTCCTGAGGCACTGGGATGTCCTCTACATGTGTACCTAGTACAATAGGGCCCCTGATCCTGATCGGGGTCTCTTGGCACCATAATGCATATAATAATAATTAACAATGAAGGTAGATTCTGATGACTCCATATGCACCCTGTACTATAACTTTCTTGTTTCCCTTTCTCCCTTGACATTAGCCAGGCGCTGATCTGTACAGTTGTAAAGCTATAGTGTATCTGGATGGTAGGATTCATTGCACTCTCAGCAAGTTTGCAGATGACACTAAGCTGGGGTGGGGGAGATACGCTGGAGGGTAGGTGAAGGACCAAAATGGACACCGTGTAGAATCA
Organism: Caretta caretta; assembly: GCF_965140235.1. NCBI lineage: Eukaryota > Metazoa > Chordata > Testudines > Cheloniidae > Caretta > Caretta caretta. Next base: position 127,303,593 of record NC_134211.1, on the reverse strand, counting down.
AGCATGTGGGTTTATTACGCACAGCATTGGCGGAGTGTCACCTTGCTTATTAGGCTCAGAGACACTGCCAAACAATTGGTTACAATGGATTATATGGATTTTCCATGGGCGGAGGGAAATGACAGGGTAGGCAGTCCCAAACCCCTGGATAGGTCTAGCAGCAAGACAAGATAAGCACAGTAGCCAATAGTCAAAGATTACCTAATGTCTCTGCCCATGGTTTCAGGTTAACACACGATACATAATTAGTACACAGGTGTTTTCCTTTAAACACTGTATAGAGTGTGTTAGTATAATATATAAGTTGAATTCCAATTTGGGGTCCACCGGAATGAAGTAGCTCCTCTGATTGTCCAACAGGTACATGCCTGGGGGTTAAAGCAAAGAAACACTGAAAAGTACCTGGCAATAGAAATTGTCTTTCAAGTTGCTCATTTGTGTTTCTAAAGGCAAATACTGGCATTGGGGAGGGGAGGAGGATGCCATATCTCATACTGACATGTTTGAACCTCTTCCATAAACTCAAGGTTGGTGTGTGGGAAGAGCATGGCTACCGCAGAGGAGTATACACACAGATCCAGGCATAGGGTCTCTTTCATTCCTTTTGTCTGTTTGCAGCTCTTAGATAAAGCCTCCAATTATGATTCCCACCTGGCATCTTGCTGACCAAGCTTATATTAGCAAAAAGCAAGATTGTCTTTTGTTTGTTCTGCTCTCTTAGCTAATATTGTCCACTATTTGCTAGGCCTCTGGCCTCTTGACCAAACTCTGGACTTTGGGCCTGTAAAAAGAACTGACATGGTCTGTATATCCGGTTGTTACATAAATAGCATATGGATTTTAGCCCTTCAGAAGGGATAGGGTCCAGAGTGACCTAGACAAATTGAAGGATTGGGCCAAAAGAAATCTGATGAAGTTCAACAAGGACAAGTGCAGAGTCCTGCACTTAGGATGGAAGAATCCCATGCACAAGAAGCTGGATATGAGTCAGCAGTGTGCCCTTGTTGCCAAGAAGACTAACAGCATATTGGGCTGCATTAGTAGGAGCATTGCCAGCAGATCGAGGGAAGTGATTATTCCCCTCTGTTCGGCACTGGTCAGGCCACATATGGAGTATTGCATCCAGTTTTGGGGTCCCCACTACAGAAAGGATGTGGACAAATTGGAGAGAGTCCAGCAGAGGGCAGTGAAAATGATCAGGGGGCTGGGGCACATGACTTATGAGGAGAGGCTGAGGGAACTGGGCTTGTTTAGTCTGCAGAAGAGAAGAGTGAGCGGGGATTTGATAGCAGCCTTCAACTACCTGAAGGGGGGTTCCAAAGGGGATGGAGCTCGGCTGTTCTCAGTGGTGGCAGATGACAGAACAAGGAGCAATGGTCTCAAGTTGCAGTGGGGGAGGTCTTGGCTGGATATTAGGAAACACTATTTCACTAGGAGCGTGGTGAAGCACTGGAATGGGTTTCCTAGGGAGGTGGTGGAATCTCCCTTCTTAGAGTTTTTTAAGGCCCAGATTGACAAAGCCCTGGCTGGGATGATTTAGTTGGGGATTGGTCCTGCTTTGAGCAGGGGGTTGGACTAGATACTTCCTGAGGTCTCTTCCAACCCTAATCTTCTGTGATTCTATGAACAAAAATGTGCTTGTTCCACTCTTATTCATTTGATAAAGTTGGAAGACGTTGCATAAATCGGATGCGTAATAAGAGGTGGGTTGCACTTCCTGGAGAGCTTCAGTCAAGGCACGAAAACTGGCTAGTGAGGTATGAGCTGTAGTGACTATTCCTGGACTGTACAAGTATTCACCCTGCACTGGCTAAACTCACAAAGTCCTGAACCAAAATGCACTGGGCTCACTGCAAATACTAGGATGGGCAAAGTCCCTGTAGTCCTGTAAACACTTAATTACATGAGTAACTTTATGCATGGGTGTAGTCCCATTGAGTTCAAAAGGCTATTTAGGTGCGTGTTTGCAGGGTTACAGCTTCTGGAACAATGAACGTCTGGGTCAGTACCGTGGAGAGGATTCCTGCATGATATCACACAGTATATTTTTAGTGTAAATCTAATATAAAAGGCCAATTTTAAATTTCATTCTTGTGAGTTACAGATCAGTGAACCAGTGCAGCTACAGTAACAATAGGCCTAAAACTCTGCCCACTCTGTTATAAACCCACAGGGGCTGTCCGTATTTTTGGGGTGGAGGGACATTATGTCCTTTTATTAAGGCGGAGGCCATGTCTACCCTTACTGGGGATCGATGCTGCGGCCATCAGTGCAGCAGAGGTCAATTTAGCGTGGCTAGTGAAGACCTGCTAAATCGACCACAGTGTGCTCTCTGGTCGACTCCAGTACTCCACCAGAATGAGAGGAGTTAGGTAAGTCAATGGGAGAGCATCTCCAATTGACGCAGCACGGTGTAGACACCACAGTAAATCGACCTAGGCTACGTCGACTCCAGTTACATTATTCACGTACAGGGCCGGATAATGGAGGGGCTTTCAGGGCTGCAGCCCAGGGCCCCAGGCCAAGGGGGATCCTGGCGCAGCAGGGCTCAGGCAGGCTGCCTGCATGCCATGGCCCCACACCACTCCCGGAAGCAGCTGGCTGCTGGCACGTCTCTGCGGCCCCTGGTGGGGGAGGGAGGTGGCTCCATGCACTGCCCCCACCCCCAGCACCATCCCCGCAACTCCCATTGGCTGGAGCTGCGGGGGCGGTGCTTGCGGGTGCAGGCAGGGCACGGAGACACACTGTCCCCCTCCCCCCAGGGACCGCAGAGATGTGCCAGCAGCCAGCCGCTTCTGGGAGCAGTGTGGGGCCACAGCCTGCAGGCAGCCTGCCTGAGCCCTGCTGCGCCCTCGGCCGAGAGCCACCTGTGGTAAACACCTCCCTGCTGAAGCCTGCACCTTGCACCCCCTTCTGCACCCCGACCCCCTGCTGCAGAGTAGAATACCCCTCCTGCACTCAAATTCCCTCCCAGAAAGAAACTAATAATAACAGCTATTCTAAGGTAAGAAGTAGGCTATTTTGAATTAATGTAACTATATTCTACAAGTTTTAAGACTGAAATGTAACCACAGAATGGCTTTATATTAATTAAAAGGCAAGTTCAGAAGAGGGTTAATAGCCTCGATGCCATAATTGTAATCATTTTGTTTTAAATTAGGAAAAAGACTTGTATACAGGGGCCCCACAAAATCTAATAGCCCCGGGCCCACAGGAGAGTTAATCCAGCCCTGTTCACGTAGCTGGCGTAGCGTAACTTTGGTCGACACCTGGGTAGCGTAGACAAGGCTGGAGAAGAGAATACACTGAACCATTTGGTTTGAAAATTAAACCCATATTGAAAAGTTCCATTGACTGTGTGAAAAGATGCAAGAAAATCAAGCTAGGTCAAATGTTAGCCCAGCCAACCTTTAGAGAATCCCATGAACTATATCTATTGAGTTACCTGTGACACAATCCCTGCAGAGCCTGTGGTCTTGTTGGTTGTTTATTAAGATGTGAAAGGAGACAGACCTGTACTGTACTGTTCCTCCCAGAAACATGAACTCCCACAGATCCATTTCACAGGCCCTACTGCAGTCAAAAGTCAGGGAAACTGACATCTCCCAAGAAAGGGATACCTTCAGTGTACATTTGAAAGCAATAATGATACAGCAGCTGACACAAAGCGGCAAACCCTTATCTGACATTTCCTAAAAGCCCACTTAGTGGAGAAGAGATTCCTACTGGAAAGTGGCCAATGTAATGCCATTATTTCAAAAGGGGCCTAGAGACACACTAGGAAGTTACAGATCACTTAGCTTATCTTCTGTTTAGGAAAAGTATAAAACACTCAGAAGGGATGGAGTGTGTGTGGCGGGAAGGAGGGCGATATATGTAAAGTACAACTCGATAGCTAGCCAACATGGATCAGAGAGAGAATCATAGAATATCAGGGTTGGAAGGGACCTCAGGAGGTCAACTAGTCCAATCCCTGCTCAAAGCAGGACCAACCCCAACTAAATCATCCCAGCCAGGGCTTTGTCAAGCCGGGCCTTAAAAACCTCTCAGGATGAAGATTCCACCACCTCCCTAGGGAACCCATTCCAGTGCTTCACCACCCTCCTCGTGAAATAGTGTTTCCTAATATCCAACCTAGACCTCCCCCACTGCAACTTGAGACCATTGATCCTTGTTCTGTCAAGAAGGGCCTGGCTTTTCACATGTGGACATGTTCTTAAACTGCGGGTTCAGATTTTGCAGGGGCGATGAATAAAGAGCGCAGATTAAGACCACACATGTAGGTCAGGTTCCAGGAGGAAAATGCAAGTTGTATCTCTAGCACAGGTTGTCGAAACAAGGGGGCAGATCCTGCAGCTGGATGCATGTGGGCAGGTCCTAGCACCCACGCCGGACAAGGGGATAGGTTCTGCAAGAGTCCGTCATGGGGCTCACTGTGGGCATAGTGGCTGGCCTGTGCAGATCCATTGCAGAATCTGGACGGAAGCCTGCGACAGTGTGTGGCTGGTCCTGCACAATACTGGTGTTGCACAAGGGAGTAGGAAAGCTGCTCCCTAAGGGTGAAGAAAAGACTCTGATTGCCTTTGGACAAGGCCCTGAGTGCTAGCACTTGGGACAGGCAGGCAGCTCAATCCTGAAGAAACGGGGTAGAAAGAGGAAGAGCATCCATTGCAACTGCTCTGACCACTACAGAAAGGAAACCATGCGAGAGTCACGCACAGTCTGACAGCACCATTGTTCGCTCTGCATGGAAGAAATATCCTATTACTCGGTTGAGAAAATAGATCTACTGGTGTCTGCATTGAAAATGTAGTTTCAAAGCTGGTAAAACTGGGACCTTTTAATTATATTAATATACAGAATGAACTAGAATTCTGCTGTCAGTTCAATCCATGCAACTCCAGTGAAGATGCTTATCAGCTCTTGTATGCAAAGGGAAAAGAAGAACTACTGACTGACCTGACGCTTAAAAGCTACTCCTGCAATTTTTGAAAATTTAAGAGATTCCGCAATCCACAATCAGATTATTATGGGATGTGACGATGCCAAGGTAACAGAGGCTGCTCAGAGACACAGAACTTATGCAACACAAAGCAATATGAATTCATCCAATGGCATGTGTATTTGTGCAACTGCAGCAAGTATCTGGAAGAGACTAATGTACATTGGCAATCAATGGAGTTGGCAAAAATAAAAGCCAGATTAGCAGAAAATAAAATAACCTGTTAAGGAAGGAAAAGGTAAAGCTGTAGAAAAGAGCAAGATTAGAAAGGAATGTCCCAGTTATGGCCAAATGTATTTAACAATGCAATAATGAAAATGACTTTGCAGACGTGTGCTGTGTGGGAAAGAAAGCAGGTGACTCCGATGCTACCAATGTCTAAAAGAGAAGAGATTGTGACACGCCAAAGAAAAGGGCAAAATGCACAAAACGTTAGAGTTTGATACAAAACACACGCAAGGTGCAGTGAATAGGAGATGGAGTCAGGACACCTGGGTTCAGTTCCCAAAAGTGCCTTTGACTGGCTGAGGGACCTCAGCCAACTATTCAACTGCTGTCAATCTCAGTTTCCCCATCTGTCAAAGTTGTATAGGGTTGGGAGAATTAATACATAACTACCTTAGTAAAGCACTTCGAATCTTTTGATCAAAAAGTGTTATCATAGAATCATAGAGTATCAGGGTTCGAAGGGACCTCAGAAGGTCATCTAGTCCAACCCCCTGCTCAAAGCAGGACCAATCCCCAACTAAATCATCCCACCCAGGGCTTTGTCAAGCCGGACCTTAAAAACCTCTAAGGAAGGAGATTCCACCACCTCCCTAGGTAATCCATTCCAGTGTTTCACCACCCTCCTAGTGAAAAAGTTTTTCCTAATATCCAACCTAAACCTCCCTCACTGCAACTTGAGACCATTACTCCTTGTTCTGTCATCAGCTACCACTGAGAACAATCTAGAGCCATCCTCTTTGGAACCCCCTTTCAGGTAGTTGAAAGCAGCTATCAAATCCCCCCTCATTCTTCTCTTCCGCAGACTAAACAATGCCAGTTCCCTCAGCCTCTCCTCATAAGCCATGTGTTCCAGTCCCCTAATCATTTTTGTTGCCCTCCGCTGGATGTTTTCCAATTTTTCCATATCCTTCTTGTAGTGTGGGGCCCAAAACTGGACACAGTACTCCAGATGAGGCCTCACCAATGTTGAATAGATGGGAACAATCACGTCCCTCCATCTGCTGGCAATGCCCCTACCTATACATCCCAAAATGCCATTGGCCTTCTTGGCAACAACGGCACACTGTTGACTCATATCCAGCTTCTCGTCCACTGTAATCCCGAGGTCCTTTTCTGCAGAACTGCTGCCAAGCCATTCGGTCCCTAGTCTGCAGCGGTGCATGGCATTCTTCCATCCTAAGTGCAGGACTCTGCACTTGTCCTTGTTGAACCTCATCAGATTTCATTTGGCCCAATCCTCTAATTTGTCTAGGGCCCTCTGTATCCTATCCCTACCCTCCAGCGTATCTACCTCTCCTCCCAGTTTAGTGTCATCTGCAAACTTGCTGAGGGTGCAATCCACACCATCCTCCAGATCATTTATGAAGATATTGAACAAAACCAGCCCGAGGACCGACCCTTGGGGCACTTCACTTCATACCGGCTGCCAACTAGACATGGAGCCGTTGATCACTACCCGTTGAGCCCAACAATCTAGCCAACTTTCTGTCCACCTTATAGTCCATTCATCCAGCCCATACTTCCTTAACTTGCTGGCAAGAATACTGTGGGAGACTGTGTCAAAAGCTTTGCTAAAGTCAAGGAACAATATGTCCACCACTTTCCCCTCATCCACAGAGCCAGTTATCTCATCATAGAAGGCAATTAGATTAGTCAGGCATGACTTGCCCTTGGTGAATCCATGCTGACTGTTCCTGATCACTTTCCTCTACTCTAAGTGCTTCAGAATTGATTCTTTGAGGACCTGCTCCATGATTTTTCCAGGGACTGAGGTGAGGCTGACTGGCCTATAGTTCCCCAGATCCTCCTTCTTGCTAACATACCTGAATAAACCCTTCTTGTTATTCTTAACATCTCTTGCTAGCTGCAACTCCAGCTGTGATTTGGCCTTCCTACACTCCTGCATCCCCGAGCAATTTTTTTATACTCTTCCCTGGTCATTTGTCCAATCTTCCACTTCTTGTAAGCTTCTTTTTTGTGTTCAAGATCAGCAAGGATTTCACTGTTAAGCCAAGCTGGTCGCCTGCCATATTTACTATTCTTTCTACACATCGGGATAGTTTGTCCCTGTAACCTCAATAAAGATTCTTTAAAATACAGCCAGCTCTCCTGGACTCCTTTCCCCCTCATGTTATTCTCCCAGGGGATCCTGCCCATCAGTTCCCTGAGGGAGTCAAAGTCTGCTTTTCTGAAGTCCAGGGTCCGTATTCTGCTGCTCTCCTTTCTTCCCTGTGTCAGGATCCTGAACTCAACCATCTCATGGTCACTGCCTCCCAGGTTCCCATCCACTTGAGCTTCCCCTACTAATTCTTATGTGTAGTTATTGTTACATGCAGACTGAAGACTGGACCTCAAGCTAAGGTGCATAAGAACAAAAGAATGTCTATACTGGATCAGAGCAATGGTCGATCTAGCCCAGTATCCTGTATTCAAATAGTAGCCAATGCCTGATGCTTCAGAAGGAATTTGTGCCTTGGTATTACCATTACCATTAATAATCATCATTCCACCAAGTTTCTGTGATGCCTGTTATATCAATATCCTGATTTAATACCAGGCATTCACGTTCACCCATCCTAGTATTTACACTATGCATTTGTAGTTTGTCAGCAACGAGCTTGCAAAATGATATTTGGAGAGTTTGAAAACAAAACAATTTATAATTTAAAAGACACTACACTACATAATTTAAAATGAAACTACACACTATCCAATGAGGAGACAAACAGGAAGTGGAGGTGAGACACTTTGCCAGCAAACACTCCTAATCTATGTCTGGAGCAACCTAACCGAGACCAAAGAGTTCGAGTGGAGCATCTCGGCCCCCTCTTACTGTCAGAGCTCAGAGCATACTGCCCACAAGCCTTGCTGGGCCTCCAGTCCCATACAGTGCATGTGTGCCTGATCCAGACGGGAATGGGTTTGTTGCCCCAGCACAGAGAGAGGCTGGTTCTTTAGTTCACGCTGTGGAGACTCCTGCTTTCAACTCTGGAGGTCCCTGGTTCACTCCCTCTGGCTGGCCAAGATGTGACAGGTGCTGGGGCGGGTGGGGGAAGGTGTTATCACAGGGAGCTGGGGCTGTGTGGAGAGGAGAAGCAGTGATAGCAGGATGGGGGCTGGAGCCACTCTTAGGCTGACCTGAGGAGATCCGTCCCTCTGGGAATTTCAGCTCTGCAATGTCCAGCCTGGGAAAGAGCAGATGCAGGGAGCTGATTGCTGCCTGAAAAGGGAGAAAGGGACCCTGCTGCAACCCCCCACTCCCTGCCTGGGACAGGGGGTAAACAGCTCCTGGTGGGGCAGAACTGATGGGTGAGCACATGTGGGGGTGAATACGTTTGGGAGCATTGGCCCACACACGCGGGATGGGCAGGGCAGACCAAACACACAACACAATCTTGTTTTTCTAAATTTCACGATTTCTTGGGGCCTAACCCACAACTGCTGAACCTTCGGAGGTGGCAATTCTGCCTGTCTGATCCCAGTTCTCAGGGAGCCTGAAACACGCCCCCGAGAGATAGAAATCGGGTCCCTTCTGAAGGAACCAGGAACCTGTGCTGCCCAGGGCTCCTGTGTCATTTGTAACATTATTGATGGAGCGAAGACAGTGCATCTCCCCCTCCTTTCACTGCAGTATATTGGCTCCTCATTCCTCCTCGCTTCTTTGCTGCTGCAGTTCCTGGTACCAGCTTGGCCCAAATACTTCTCTTAAAATGTTTGCCCCCTCGTGCTTTGCTTCAGCTCGTATTTATTGCTTCAATTTCACTAGGACTAAAAGACACCTAAATGTCAAGTAAAATTATTTCATTTGATGCCTTTTCTAGATGGCCTTTCACTGTAGCAGAACAACCCCTGCAGTGAGGAGGGAGCGGGAGCAGAACATGAAAACAGTTTGTCATTAAAAATAAAGAGACAGTTCATGCAAATGAGGCAATACATATTCATCATATGTGCAAATTAAGGCAATGCGTCATTTGCAAGATACCTCCTCATCTGAGGGCTTTCACCCTTACTCAGGTGTGCTGTTGGGAAGGAAACTCTATCCACCCAGCGCCACCCCATTGAGAGTCCAGCACTGGGAGAGAAGGTAAAAGCCAATTTTCTGCTAGTGGCAGGAGGTGGTCAAGGCAATTGCATCCAAAGCTCACCTCGTGGCCTTCCCTTTCCCAGCACAAGACTCTCCACCCACACCCCATAGAAGGAGAGTCCCCTGTGTCCTACTAACACTGGGTGAAATCCCCATTAAAGAGAAAGGGCTCACTAAACAAAACACCAACTACCAAAACTGAATAGAGCAGTAGCTCTTTGTATTTTGATTCAGCTCCTAGTCCGTCTGCTTCTGTAGCAACCCTCCTTTGTCTATAACAATCCTCCTCAGGCTGGTGCGGAAAGAGAGGTGTCAGGTTCACGGTTCCAAATAAACAGATGAGTCCTTCCATCATTGACAAGGGTCCAAGCAGCTCTGAAAACACCCAGGGCCTGCTTTTTCCTCCACCTTGTGCCATCAAGTTACATTAGTGCAAAGTGGTGACACTCACTGTGCACTCACTTGACAAAGGACATTACTGCTTTCCGCCTTGCAACCCACCGAGCATTCACCTTTAAGGGTCAGCAACCTATAATATACCCTGGCATGCCCGGTTTGTGTTGGCTGGCCAGGAGAGCATTATCCCACATGGCATCACATTGATCTGCAGCTTGGCTTCCCTCTCTTTGAGATTCAGGGATGGCTGCTTCCTCTGGCATCGAACCCTCTTCTGTCACCTTCAGGAGACCCAGATCTGGGACGCAATCCCAGAGCGAGTCTCAGGAGGGTCAACAAGACCATGAAAGCAGCCTATAATGCTGCTGGTCCTTTGATACAAGTTGAGGGAGGTTGTGACAAAGAGGATCTTTGTCATGACCAGATTCAGGCTAATCTCTGAGGGATGGGGGGGCTCATGTACTTCAGACTCAGCCATGGTTGTCAGAAGCACACTGGGGGACTCCCACAGTCTAATGGGAGGATCTCTCTTCTGTATCTCACAAGTGATTGACAGGCATTTGGCAACTTTGTTGATGGGAAACTGTGGGCACATTTCTGAGTCAGCTTCGTAACAGAAGGAGCATTCAGCAAAGTTCACGCAGCCAAAGTCTTTGGATCTGGGTTCTACAAACATACCGGGGTGCACACTGCTATGGCACGCTCACTGAGTTTGGGGGCCTGCTGTGTGTGCTCACTCTGGTAGACACTGCACAGAGGCATGTTAGACTGAGGAATCAACTCTGCACCCCCATTTCCCCAGGCAGGGAAAGCCCACTGCACTATACCTTGCCATGAGCAGTGTGCAACCCTCTCTGTGTCTTTCCAGCTGTTGTATAAAGACAGGTGACACCATCACCATGTCTGCTCCCCTCCCTACTCCTTTTGGGGTGGGCTTCCACCCTCAGGAACACTAGGGGGAGCAGGCCCTAAGCTCAGGGGAGCCATCACATCCCTCCTCTTCTGCAGGACAGGTGTGTTCCCTTCCTGCAGGACAGATGGGATGCTCAGACACTGATTCATTCAGATAATGTGTCCGTGGTTTCCTTGGACAATGGCCTCCATTCTCTTCTCACTTGGACTGACCTGACCAATGGTGAAATGGAGGAGAATTTGTTGTATTGTGTTTGGATCATCCCCCGCCCTAGGCGAGCACCATGGTACCCATCACACGTTTACAACCCTTCAAGTCAGGGTTAAAAAGAAAAGGGTAACTTCAGGAGGTGGCTGAGAAATTATCTGAGCTGTCGCATTGTAGAACTGCCGCCGCTGCTGAAAGTCTCATTGTTAACGGAGTTCCTCTGGGCTCTGTTCAAAGCCCCTTTTCATTTTCAATACAAATGAGCTAGGCCTACATTTCCAGAGTTCATTTGCATTTTTATGGGGATGAAGCCATTCTGTTTGCCAGTAGGCCTGCTGCAGATAGTGCACTGGTTACTTTTTAAAAAGCATTTACCATAATGAAGGCTAGATTGCTGGCTATTAAGCCACACAGCTAAGTGGGAAAATACCTGAAAATGTGTTTCATCTAGATCCATTAAACTGGGAAATATTGTCGCAGCCCGTTTCTCATCAACCAAAATATATGCAACTTATATTTCGGTTCTATAGCTGGGTGTGTCTCTTTAAGGCTTTGCAGCAATTGGGGCAGAAGCCTTCAGAAGGAGCAGTCTCTCTGCTGGATTTCATGTTTCAGCTCAGAAAGGAGCAGCAGTCTATTTGGATAAGAAGAAAACAAAACTAATGAGGACAAGGACACTTACAACATAAGACAGTGTGAGGACATGGCCCAATTCTGTGGCCACTCTAAGCAGTAGTTTTGTGGCTGAGGCTGACTTCAGTGGAAGTATGATAGCTCATCTACGCTTTCACCGACCTACTGTCCTCAAGCACAAATTACTACCCCTCAAAGGAAGCACCAACCTGTGGTGTACTAGGGACTATATAGGAATTTCAAGCTCTCACTTTAAGAGTGAGAGGGGCAGGAGGATTCTTGATCCTGCTTGCCGGCTAGGGAGCTCTGTAGCGAAGTGTGGATCTGGGAACAGCCAGTTTGGTAAAACAGCCTACAAAATGGTGGAGTGAATTGTGCCTTCCTGCCTTAGGGAGCAGCCTGTTTTATTTCTTTCTATTTGGGGATTCTTGTGCGTTATCGTTCTGAATTCTCAGAAATACAGCCAGGTTACTTCGCAACCTTCCACCGAGAGTGTTTACATTTTTGTCTAACATCTCTGGGTGTAGGCTGTGAACATAACAAAACCCTTCATCAACTCCTACAACCCTGTCCTTAGATATGACAGTCATCCATACACACAAATAGCAACCCTTCCTTATGCATCGCATTGGACCTGCTCACATGCCTAAGGGTTTACAGTGGCAGGTCTTGGGCTAATAACCCAGTTGCCCCCTTTTAAAGTAATTCTTAGCTTGAATATATTTCTTTCTATTTTCACTGCTCTACAATAAAAGACCCAATGCTCTGGGCATCCTTAAAAAACTTTTAGAAACTGTGACAAAGCTCTGTCCTTGCCTCCGTAGGTCCCGCGTTTCCTGGCGGATTTTGCTAGCCTCAGAGGCTCACTGTGACCCTCCATGTAACCCTTCTTTCTCTAGAGACAAGGGTCACAGTCTACTGAGCCATTTTCATCATAAGCCAGCGAGGGAGGTGAGGAGAACTTATCCTTCCTTGCACAGTCTCTGTTGTCTCCCAGTTTCAGTGATTAATCAGGGGGCAAAGGTGGGAGGCGGGGAGCCCGGGCCAACCCTCTACTCGGGCTCCAGCCCAGGGACACTAATAGTATCAGCTATGGTAGCTGACCTTTTAGAAACATGACATGTACAATTTCCTGGGCTACTTCCCCCACAGCAGCCCTCACTTCCTCAAGCTCCACTTCAACCTTACCTCAGGACCTCCTTCCTTGTGCCTGATATGGTGTGTACTACTCAGCCTCTCCAACAGCACAACTTCCTCCCACAGCTCCTGACATGCACACCCACCTGACTGACTGGGAGGCTTTTAACTAGTTTCAGCCAGCCCCTGATTGGCTTCAGGTGTCCCAATCAACTTAGCATTCTCCCTGCCTTCTGGAAAGTTCTTAATTGGCCCCCGGTGTCTTAACTGACCTGGAGCAGCTTCCATTTCACTTAATCTGGTACCAGGGATTTGTTTAGCCTGGAGCTAATACATCTATCTCCCACTACTTTTCTATAGCCATCTGGCCTTGCCCCATCACAAAACATACATACCCAGAAGTTATCCCATAGCAAAGCAGAAAACTCAGTGACAACAGAAATTTAACTACCCTCTCCACACAGGTTTCAGAGTAACAGCCGTGTTAGTCTGTATTCGCAAAAAGAAAAAGAGTACTTGTGGCACCTTAGAGACTAACCAATTTATTTGAGCATAAGCTTTCGTGAGCTACAGCTCACTTCATCCCAACGCCCTTCTCCTCATGGCCAAGGGAGAGAAGGTGAGCCACTCAGTGCATGCCATATTAAACTTGGGCTGTTATGGACCACTAGAGAAAACATGTTCCAAAGGGCCAGCACTACACCAAAGAATGCCCATTCACCCTAGTAACCACTCCCTCTTCCTTATACTAAAGAGACTGCAACTTAGACCCTCTGCTGGCCCCAACTGTGGCAGTATGTCCCCGGGTGGGAGGCGGTCTCTCAGGTTGGCCCCAGGCCATTTATGTACAATAATCTGACTATCAAAGTGGAGTCTAGTGTAGGGTTTTATACCCTAATATTCGTATGTACTCATATGCTTGAGTTCTCATTAATAACATAAGCATAATTTAACAAAGCCTCTTCAAAGCCTCCAAAGGAAAAGCAATACCCAAAATCCGCAAAGTCCCCTCAAATTCAAATCGGCGGGCAAACATCTTCTCAAGGGATAAATTTTCAGCAGTCTGGCCAGTCTGAAGCCTTTGCAGAGCATCTAAAATAAAGTTTCAACCTGGAGGGGCTAAACTAAAGAAATACTTCCCAGCGTGAAACACCTAGAAAGAGCCAGACAGCAATGAAAACCTGGAGGCAAAAAAGAGAGGAAAAGAATTCCACAGCAAAGAAAAAATAATCAGGCAAGTATCCATATAAATGCAAATATAATGATCCACCCTCCCCACAAGAGGTCAGCAGGATTTGAACCTGAGAACTTCAGCATGAACCTCAACCACTTGAGCTAAAGGAGTAACTCCATAAGCTGGTACTAGTAGTAGGCTATTATCCCCTACTGAACCAACCTCTAGAAAGGGACAAAACACCATTTTTGCCAATTGTGTTATACAAACATACTATATTCACACTTACTGGAGCTTGACTGAAATCTCTCTCCTTTATATCATCTAGCACACTAGCAGAAGGAAAAGGATAACTCCTTGCCCCACAAATAGCTCACAAGAGAAATGGAAAAGGAAAATGGAGGAGGGGGATACCTCAGCACAGACTTCTAGATATACACCAACATGTTGCAAATTCTCTATTACTTCCACACAGATAGCAATTTAGATGCTATAATGAAGTTCTGAATCCCTAACCTGCTTTCTGGTTGCATTGATGAGGCACTGTGCATCCAGAGCCGTTTGGAGGAGGCTGGGTATTTCGTATACTTGATGTGCATGGGTTATTTTCGATTGTCCTCCAAGAATCCCCCTTTGGTTGGATTTAAATTGGCTAAGTGCTGGTACCATAACCATGTTAGTATTGCCCAAGTGCCAAGGTACTGAAGGGAGTCCCGGGATATTAAAACAGCTTATGACTCTGAATCGTGACCAGATGTTCCGCTGCTTAACAATCACATATTGGTGGCTAAACCCATGGGCTCTTCGGCTGATAACGTTTATGTTTGTTGACTCTGGAATAAATTTTCTGGGCCCCTCAGCTCCACCGCTTTATCTGAATTACTCTTGTATTAAAGAGATTGTACAGGATTGTTTGCTGGGTTCTTCTTCAACGACTTAGTCTCCTCTCATTCACTCCAGTGTTACTCCGCTGAGTTACTCCTCATTTACACCAGTGAGAGTGAGATGTGCATCAGGCCTGTATTCCTCCATTCCTGCCGTGTAGCTCAGCAACATTTTTAATTCTGTGACTATAAATGGAGATTTTTTTTGTCCTGCTTTTTCCAGATAGTAATTTTAGTGCTGCCAGTCAAGGCCCACGAAGGCCCCCATCCTGAAATAGGGCAATGCAGGGCTCCAACGCCATGGATCCGACTGCAGGATGGGGTCCAAATGTTTTACTCAAATCAATATTTCACGTGTTCAGCAGTTCGTATAAGACTGTTGAACTTCAAACACACGAGCATTAAGGAGGGCGGTAAGCCTTTTAGCAGGGTAGGTTCCAAGTCAATGACAAGGAGTATGAAGAATTGAGAGACTGGCAAAAACTGGATAGCATTGTTAGCAAGTGTTACTGTCATATAAATATTGGTTAGATTTTGATTATTAGTGGCTCAGTTTTAGCCAGTAATAATAAATGGTGAGGCAGGAGTAGTCAAGCTTCATTGCCTTTATTATTAACGTTTCCTTTATTATTTAAGAATAGCGCATAACAATAGATATCTAATACCCAGGCTTATGGAACCAAAGCTGGCAGCCAATGAAAGCCTGATCCCAGTCCTGCCTGGTTTGACAAATAACTGAGCCTTGCCATCTTTTGTAGATAGGTTGTTGATATACCACGACCTCCTCTTTTCACACACAACAGTTACACATATCCCCTTTTTCTGTTCCATGTTGCAAATATTCCAAACACATACCGCAATGCCCAGACTTTCCATACTAATGCGACGAATGCATTTTGCAGTTAAAAAACACTTGTCCTGATAAACAGGCCACTATACTAAACGTTAAACTACTAAACTTGTCACTCTTACTAAAGCTCAAACAACTTTATATCATTATTGCAAGTTATTCCTTAAAGCTTGCTAGCGGTTTGGTTCACGCAACAATAAGCCCCTTTGCTTTAATGGTCAACACAAGAACATAGTCAAATTTAAACCGGCCGGCTGACTGCATAACACAGGAGTGTGGCACAACCCACTGGCAGAATCATGTAACAGATATATTGTTTTAATATGCACACTTACCTAATTTACTGTACAAGTGGATAGGTTTGTATGACCCTGGTCTGCTAAGTTACTAGGACTGTCTATTAAGTGGCATGGGTATTGTTAGACACTATGCTTTATAAGCAACAGGCCAGGTATTCTGAGTCTCTGGGAGTTAGCTGGTAGATGCAGCAGAGGTAATAAAAGGACAGATGGGAGAACTATTCATAGGTAATGCTGCAGAGTTCTAGTCACCCAGAGATGGAGAAGTTCAAATGCCCCCTAGAAAGATACATGTAAATAACTGTATAAAACAGCATTTAAATTAACATTGGAAATTATCTTGAGTGTAGCTATACTATGGAATGCCTGCTAAAAACAACAAATATTGAAGGAACAAATATTGTTGGTCTCCTGGGGTAAAATTCAATCTGTGCAGAGGGCCAGTCCAAGGTCTATGTACCCTGTGGGCTTAACTGGGATTTAAGCACTATTCAGACCTTCTGCTTGCTCATTGCACAGGGGTGAATTTCATCCTTTCAGCATGCAATTCTTACTGAATTCAGGCTCTTATAAAATATCAATGAATTTCTTCTGCGGTCTTATTTACCCTGTTATGTAAGAATCCCTTGATCTATTACTCAATTCCAAGTTTGAAGGGAAAAACACTAGATTCGATTTTGGAGTGAATTCCCCCAACTGTCTGAACTATAGCATCAGAGGTAACACACACCATGTGGCTCTTTACCATGCAGAGGTGAGATCTTGATATAGGGCCCCTACTTTGCACCTTTGCTCATGCCAGGAAGGTAGGCGTTGGGTGGCAGAACCAGGACCTTAAAGCACCCTGGGTGAACTGCACAGGAATGCTTTGAAGAGCAAATGAGTTGGTTTTCCTGCCCATTTTGTGTTCCAGGTTTTGGATTCAGTAGGGCGGCTCCAAGGCATTGCCAGCAAAGTGTGCAGACCTGGGAACTGCCATGCACTGCCATTTCCAGCTAAGTAGCAAATGCACTGAGGTTTGATAGTGAGGTGCAAATCAATGTTCTTGGACCTTTTGGAGGGGAAAAGCACACTCAGTAGAATCTGCTGTGTTCTGCACTGAGGTTTGGAGTCAACAGGGCAATCCTGTGATCAGATCTGTCAAAGCTGAGCCTAATGCCCCGGTCCTGCACCATAGACAGGACCTTTGCCACTGACTTCAATCAGCTCAGGCTCTCAGTTCTACTTGTACTGCTGTATCACTGACCGTGCTGGTTCAGAAAGCAGCCAAGACAGAGCAGATACAGCGCTTGCCTACGGAAGGGCGATTTCATCAGGGAGAGAGCAGTGTGCATTGATGGTCTCATGCAAAGCCCACTAATGGAAAAACTTTGGGTGATACCCCTCCACGCCGCTCGAGCACTGTGAAGGAAGGGAACACACAGAGAAAATTAAATTGCATCCCAATCTGATGGACAAAAACCCTCCAGGGCCAACTGTCAGGCTCTGGGTTCTAGACAGTCAGGCCTGGTGGTTGCAGCAGTGGTCAAAAACATGTTCCAAGGGTCAGAGCCGGACATAGAGTGGGGACCAGGATGAGGGCAGAACTGAAACCAGAGACCAGGGACAGGCCGCGGGTTGGAACCGGGGTCAGAATCCGTAGACAAGCCAAATCAGAATTAGTGTCTGAGTCCGGATGCAGACCAAAGGTCAAAGCTGGATCGAAGTCAATCCAAGGGCGTGGGGGTCGGGATGCAGGATGGAGCAGGACAGGAACAGGGCTGGAGAAAGGCTGCAACGAGGCTCAGGAAAGGCTGGGACAGGAACAGGGCCAGGACTGTGGACAGGCTGGAAGCCTTGGGAGTCTGTAACACCACGAGGCAGCAGGGGGAGAAAAGGGGGAGCTCCTGGCTGAGGGGTGCTGTTGCCCAGACTAAGCTGCGGCTCTGGTGGCGAGAGTGAAATACCTGTGCCCAGTGCCTGCCCAGGGATAGGGTGCTGCAGCATCCTGGAACGATGAGGCACCGCAGGCTCTGCTGGAGGGGTGGATCGGTGCAGATGAGTGAGCAGCCCTGGTCAGTTTGGCACACAACAAAAGTCTACAACATTGTGTGTGGACATTTGGACTATGGCATTAAAGTTTGCTCCCATGGGGGTTAAGTGAGGAGTTGGTGTCCAAGGTTAATAGGTAAGTTATAGGGCAGCAGGACCCAGAGCAGCAAAGAATGGGACATGTGGACATTATGTAAGGACTGGTAACAATGAGCTTACGCCGTTCAAAGCAGAGGGCCCAATTCTTCACTGTCTTTCCCCTTGCCTAGCTAGCTAGGACAGCACAGAATGGGTTGCATTTAACACCTGTGGTGTGATGCGCACGCGACAAGCCACCACACCCACATCCCAAGAAATTTATACTCAAAGGGGTGGGGAATTTCAAAGGCACCAAGGGGAGTTAGGCACTCAATGCCACTGACAACCACTGAGATTTGGCCATGCAACTGCCCTTTGTGCTTTTGAAAATCTCCCCGTGAACAGACAGGCAATGCAACAGACACATCCAACCAGTGCAAAAACTGAAGGGCTTTGCTCGATTTGTTTGTAAACCCTGTTCATTGGTGGGTGGGCATTGCTAAGCTTTGCAGAATGCTTTAAGGTGGGATGTGAAAGGAGAGAGGTCAGTCACTTGACATGCCAGGGGAAGGAGAGAGTTTGAGGAGTTCATAGTGGCATGAAGGATTAAGACTAGGGGTTGGAAACCCAAATACCATTGAAAGTTACTGGAAGTTGGATCCCTGCTTGGACCCCTTTGGAAAATTCCCACCCTAAGAGTGGAAGAAGGATACAAAAGGCACGTCTACAATTTCTCCCCTAAAAAGCCCTGCTGTTGTTGTCATTGGTGGTAACAACGGTAGGAGTACTATCGTAGACAAGGCAGAACTGGCATCATTAGCACCAGGCCATCAAACCCTGCTCAGAGCAGGGCTATGGGACAGGGTAGTAAAAATGCTGACAGCCACTGATGTCTCATCTGCATTAGAGGAGCTGAATCAGTGGTGGCAACAGTGGGACACATCTGAGGCAGATCTTCCGCGTGCGGAAACTGGCCTGGTAAACACCAGCAGAGCTGTGCGGAAGGGAAAGCTAAGGCAGGAGGCTTAAGGGAAGGGAGCAAGAGCACTACAAAGAAAATGAGAAGAGACGCAGAGAGGAACAGACTTATTTAGGACCAGAAGGTCAGGGGAAGCCAGCGAAATGGTCCAGAGAGGGTGTGACATCCTCCAAGCAGTGGGCAAGGGGAGTTGATTTTAGCCCCACTGTTTTTGGATAGAGGGGAGGGACATGAAATGTAAAACAGGGAGGCCAATGAGGAGGAGATTGCAGTAATCGAGGTCGCTGACATGTGGAGCCACAGATTAGAATATATTTCCAAGATTTTCCGGCTCCATAGGGCCACACAGAACCTATTGCTTACTCTTGGACTATACTGTTATAATGTATTTACAGCAGATGTGGTTATGACCAGATGTATCCCTGTTCTGTAGCTGTAATTACATGATAATCTGCCATTCCTTCTCCTCACCCTCACATAGGCAGATGCTCATTTGAATCCACACTCTGCACAAATTGTACACTGGTTCTGGGGTTTTGTTTACTGTAGAGCATTATGACTTAGGCACACATGTGCCGGATAGCTGGTGTAACAGGAACCGCGGAGTGGGATAAAGCCATCATGCCCAGCCCTACCTCATCCCTCCCAGCTGTCCACACAGGAGGCGTTCCAAGGACAGGAAGAGGCATGGCCAGAGTACAACTGGCTGGTTGACAACCCTTTGCAGCCAAAACATAGATTAGAGCAACCCAAAATCAGCTCCCAAAATTATGCCATGCACTGAACCAACCCATGGCTGATCCAGGGAGATGCTAGTGTCTCCCTTGCAGTGCACTTTTTGCTGTACCGAGGAGACTGGGCCCAGCAGAAGAATGAGTCAGCTATACTGGCATGAAGGCACGTAACATAGGGACCAGTGTGTCATCCCCGTTCTTGAAAAAGAAGTCACACATCTTGGCAGGGCTGGGTGGTTTATAACAAAGGATTCGTGCAGTTCCCCATATTAACATAAGTCAAGAAGCATTTTTAAAAAAAAACTTTTAAAGTGTTGATTTGTACAAAATGGGCAAACACCAGACTCGGGCCTTAGCTTATCCCACTGAACAGTAGAAGGAACAAGAACAAAACAGGAAGCTTCTAAGGGCCCAAAGCTTGTTTGTTTATCTTTCAACTTTGTGCCAAAACAACAAAACATAATTATCCTAATTTTGTACGCAATTTCCAGCATTGTAAATCCTTTATTTAAGGATACATCATAAACCTACGGGCTGCCAGTCCTCTCGGTTGCTTAGGAACAGGCAGTCGGAAACCCTGGGCTGAGAGCCTTGAAAGTCCTCATTAAAAGGCTTTTGTGCATCACTATCAGTGAAATGCTAATTTAGTGAGGCTGATTGATACCTTCGTGTTATCGAGTTCCGATGATGAGAATGCCGCTCTGGCAGGTCTGGCTCACCTTCACTCACTGTTATGAACTTAAAAAAAAAAAAAAGTCTGTATCTTAAGCAACTGGAGCCGTTCTAATCCTGAAAAATCCGGCAAGGCTCTCACGGTCTGCATACCTCATTCCTGTCTGACACACACAAGGCATTGGGAAATTATTTACATGCATTTTAAATTCACTTAGCAACTCAAGCTGCACCACTTAATTACAATATTTCCAGTTGTATAATCATAGGACATCCTTTTCCGTATCCTCCAAGCCTGATTAGATCTGAGTCAGAAAGCCGCTGGTGTGGACAGAAAGCATCCTGCTAATAGAGCGTTCCCCCCCGACCCTGGCATGGCTCTCTGAACCTCGATAGACATCTAGTGCTCTTGGTTTGTTATGATTCTCATTTCACTATTACATCTTGGTAGAGGCTTATGGAGCACAGCTCTGATCTTGCACACACAAGTATTACTTCACTGAGCTCAAGGGATCAATATTTTAGCCTTATTAAGAAACAAAGTTAAGCCTTAGTTGGCACCATGAACCTCAATCTCATCTACACCAGTGAAAGATCGGAGAAACTCCAGGCAGCTCAATGGCATTACACCGAGAAAAATCCATGTATGTGAGAGCAGGATCAAGCCTCTCATTTGTACCCGGGTTGAGGACATGACGTCTTGATACCAATCAGATCAAAGGGCTGTTGACTTCAATGGGAGCAGAATCAGATCCCATATTACTGCTGCACTTTAATGTTCTTCCTGTAAAGGGCTTCCTAAATGGACCATCCGCCTTAAAAAAAGAAAACCATTTTTGATGTGGGAACACAGGAAATGGTGGAGAAACCCAAGCGTATCCAGCTTGAAAGCAAGGAACTCGCTGCCCAAAGAGCATGCAGGAGCAGCCAATAGATCAGCCATTTTCTTTGATAAAGAACATGAATTGGGTGGAGAGAGAGTATTAAAGTTAAATTTGGCTGCCTAGCCTATTCCCATTCTTTGAGCTGAAGAGTAATATCCAAAGTCGCTTAGATCCATAGCACACAGACTGGACTCTGCTCAGGATTCAGGGTCGACACTCCAACTCTCAGAACTGCTTCGCAATGGCAGGGTTGTTGGTGTGGTTAGTTGGGAGGGATGGGTGATTTGGGGTTTTGTTTTGGTTCAGGCACTGGATGGGCATTCAGGAGACCTGGGGTCAGTTCCTAACTCTAACACAGACTCCCTGTGTGACTTTAGGCAAGTCCCTTCATCTCTCTGGGCCTCTGGGTCTTGTTTACTTAGACTATAAGCTCTTTGAGCCTGGTCTTGTCTCCTAATAGGTCCTGTCTCCTAATAGGAGTATATCCAGTGCCTACCATAGCGAGACCCTGATCTTGGAAGGGCACCATAAGCATTACTGCAATATTAATATAAAGTCGATGACTACCAATACCAGTGTCCCAAATACCACGGGGGCAGTGGCCATAACTATGGACTTGCATGAGGTAACTTAGCGGGGGACTAGAGAAACTGGCAGTAACCCATTCACTGTTTGGAGTTACATCGAGTTAGATTCTATTTCTTCCTCAATAAGAAACGCAGCTGAGTGTCCAATTTCTTTCGTGCAGGTCTGCCTTCTAGACATTGTCAAATAAAGAAGGTAAAGTTCTATGCATAAAAATTCAACAAATGCTTCCTAATTCACTTCCAAAGTGAACTAGGCTAAACTCAATTTCAGCCACTTTAAACATCATTAAATCCCTGTGTGGATGCCTTTAGTCAGAATTAAACAATGCACTTTATATTCACCCCTTTAGTTAATTCAGATTAATTTTTCTGAGTTTCCCATTTAGACAAGCCCGTAGGTTATTTGTAGAAGTAAGCAAAAGAAATAGGAACCAAAGAATGTTTTAAAAGATTGATCAAGTCTGTAAAATCTTTTGCACCCTCCCTCAGCTCCCTTTGAGAATTGAATTATTAACCTGTACCTCCTCCCAGGACACGATAGAACAAGAAAACGATGCTAAAATACACAAAGTCATTTTCCTTTGATCAAAATTAAGGGGACACAGCCATTTAATCAATGCTGAAATAACCAGACTAATGCATTTCAAGGCTAGAAATGACTGGCCCATAAATGAATTTCCAACAGAACGTGCAGTCACAGTTTCATATTAAGATGGAAAGTTTGGAAGAGGAGACCAAATGGGGACTGTTTAATAAGAGTTTGGAGCCATTCTTAAACTTTCTAGGTAGGGAAAATCACGGAAATGTAGCCAAACATAATCTACCATTCCATCATGCTTAGTGTAGGTTGGCCATAGGGGACAATCATGAGAGGAGTCATTTTTATCTTTGCCCTACAGTGAGATTGGAGAAAATGGAATTATTGGATTTGGATTTTAGCAAAACCATTGTGTTTTTACTTTACAAGGCCAACTTTTCCAACTGTCCACGCTTGTTCCATTTTGGAGTCATAAACCCAGGTCTCCCAGTATGTCCATGCTCACTCAGCTCAGACTGGAGGTGGCGGGGGCAATGGTGGATTTAACCCACCTTTGCACACGCCAATCCTGGGGCCTTGAAATTGCTTTAGTTTACAGCTGGCTACCTATGGTCCCAAGGGTCTATTCTGGCAGCCAAGGATCAATGAGCTATACAGACATGCCCCAAGGAGCAGTGAGGGTTTGGCATAACAGCTGAAATATAGTGGCCTTACACCACAGGATTCCTCCACGCAGGATTTAAGACAAGTTCTACCACCATTTTGCTTCAGAATAATTCAGGTCCTCACACTGCACCATCACTGTGGTATCTGAGCAAGTTCCAGTAGTGCAGTGACATCTATCTTGTGTTGTTCTTTCCCTCTCTCTCTCTTCGTTTCCAACAGGAATATTATGTGTGGATTGCTTTTTAAATTATATCTGCTGCGCTGTGCCTTTATGAATGAAGAAATGAACCTTGAACTAGGAACAGAAAGTGGCAGCATTGGAACTGGTTCTTAGATCCCGTGGGAGTTCATTCCCTAGCCTTGGACTGGCTTCTCCGGCTCCTGCAGAACTAACCTACAACCGTGCAATAGGCAGATACGTTGTACCAGAGAAGTGGAGTTGCCGACTACAATCCTCAACTCAGAGTTTTAGATGATCTTTTAAGCATCCCAAGCCCAAACCGTAGGAACATAGGACTAGAAGGGACCTCCTGGCTCATCAAGTCCAGTCCACTGCTCTCACCAGCAACCCCAACATATCATCCCATTCATAAACTTAACAAGCTCCATCTTAAAATGAATTAGGTTTCCTGCCCCCATCACTCCTATTGGGAGGCTGTTAAGAACCTCACTCCTCTGATGGTTAGAAACCTTCCTCATTTCGTTCACTGATGATAAGAATTGAAATTTTGCAGTATTCTATGGGCAGCCAGTGTAGTGAGGCGAGGACAGGTTTGACACATTTGCAGTAACGCTTTTCCTGAGAAGAAGCACTGCTCCATTTTGTAGTAGCTGCAGTATCCCAAGGGCTGACATTGTCGCACCCAGATAGATTTCATTACTACAGCCCACTCGGGTGGCAATGGAGGTGTGCATTACTGTAGCCAGCTGATAATCAGCTGGGATGGAATGGAGTCTCCTTGGCAGCCATATATAGTAGAAAACATTAGAGGGGTAGTCGTGTTAGTCTGTATCCACAAAAACAACGAGGAGTCTGGTGGCACCTTAAAGACCAACAGATTTATTCGGGCATAAGCTTTCGTGGGTAAAAAACCCACTTCTTCAGATGCATGAAGTGAAAATTACAGATGCAGGCATAAAATGTAATTTGTTTATGGATGATGCTATGCAAGAGCTTAGTACCAGTGAGGAATCCAAGAGCACTTCTAAACTGTTGACTGACCTGACCCAGTTGTGGGTGTCTGCTTTCAGCCAAAGGAGACCAAATCATGGCTGCAAACTGTAACGTGTTTCCCTCTGGAGGCATGACCTCCCTCTTGCTCAGGTTCGTCTTCTATCAGCCGGTCTTCATCCGTGAGCTGAACTTGGCCAAGCACCAGGTTAGCTTGGTGACAGGCACAGAGTGCGTTCTGCAGAACAGACAGAACTCTGCGCCATCTGCACACACGTCAGCCCATGATATCTTCCCAGCTCGTTCTCCCAGTGGTTGCATGTAAATCTTGAAAAAGACTAGAGGTCTTTGTGGGACTCTGCAAGTTAGAGGTCTGGCGGGGCAGTCACTTTTTTAGAAAAGTTGTTGCAATCTAGTCTGCCCAGTCACAGATGATGGGGCGATGAGCCTTTTAATTTACCTTTGCTTAGTTTTCACCACTTTGCCTCCAGAATTACTGAAGTAAATATGTAGCTCCCACTGGAGTATGAATAATTGTTGGACACACATCTGACTGCTTTCAGTTTTTTGCTTCATGCAGAGAGGAGTACAAAGTGAATTATGAGCCAAAGAATCATCATAGGGCAGGATTTGCTTTGTTATCATATGAAAGGCTTTTTGGAGATAACTCTCTGAGTTCTGTCATAGCATGACCAACGGATGGGATAAGATATCCCTTGGTAGATCATTATAGCCACCCATGTTTTTCCTGTGGGCCAATCTGAAAGCCATTTTAGGACAGTTATATACATTTTTAGTATGGACTGGTTTGTATTATGGTTATACAGGGAAATTTTATGATGTATTCACTGTTCCCTACAACATCTCTATGCAGCATTCTCTCTAGCTCCATGTGGAATAAAATAGCACCGTAATTAGACATTCGCCAAGAGGATATGACCTGGCAAACCAGTGATAGCAGAACTATGAGTGGTTGGGGCAGACTTTGGCAATGATCTATCCAACATTAGAACCAAACTGCATTGTGTCTATTTGTAACGCCACAGGCTGTTTGTGGGTGTAGCTGTCACTAAAACACCTTTGTTACCAGGACAATCCAATCTTTGTGGGCATTTCAGGTTGATGGTGTCTCTACTTTCCAGCCACTAAAGAAAAAGTGGGTAAAAGAGAAAGTCTTGCAGACTTGATAAGCTCCAGTGGCTTCGAGTCACCAGCAGAGCAGTAGACATCTGGCCCCAGAGCTAGTCAAATTATTAATTCAACTAACTGCACCTGTAAGCACACAGCTAATAGCTGGGTCCTCCATCCTGCAGTCAGAGTCACTAGTGTGGAGCAAAGTCAAATGGGCTCTGCCTACACAGGGGCCAGTGCGAGCAGATCAGATTGCAGGACGGAGGCCTTGATGCTCTACTTCTGATGCTGAATGCAAGAACTTTTAATTTAGAACCTGTGATCGCCGGCAAATGGGATCTCTGAGCGATATGAAACAGATGCAACATGTTCATTTAATCCTGAAGAAACAAACTCAGTTGAAAACGAGGAGGGGACAGACTCTGCTCTCAGTTACAGCAGTTTAAATCCAGAGTAACTCCACTGAAGTTAATGGCAGGACTCTAAATTCAGAGTAGTGTGAGAGCAGAAGTAGGCCCAGTATAGATGAGACTCTATTATTTGCAATGCTCCAGAACTGTAAAGGTATATTAATATTGATATTTACTCCAGGCTTTTACATCGCTACTTCATGCAAACAGATTAATATTTACCTTTCTGTAAAGCCTAGAAAGCTGTTTACACAGCACTTAATGCATGGCAATAGTTTCAGCTGGGGATTTCGATCTCAGACGCTGTCTATATATAGTAGAACCTCGGAGTTTACAAACACCGCGGGAATGGAGGCTGTTCATAACTCTGATATGTTCATAACTCTAAACAAAACGTTCTGGTGGTTCTTTCAAAAGTTTACAACTGAACATGACTTAATACAGCTCTGAAATTTTACTATGCAGAAGAAAAATGCTGCTTTTAACCATCTTAATTTAAATGAAACAAGCACAGAAACAGTTTCCTTACCTTGTCAAATCTTTTTTTGAAACTCCCTTTATTTTTTTACAGGTTTCAGAGTAGCAGTCATGTTAGTCTGTATTCGCAAAAAGAAAAGGAGGACTTGTGGCACCGTAGAGACTAACCAATTTATTTGAGCATAAGCTTTCATGAGCTACAGCTCACTTCATCGGATGCATTCAGTGGAAAATACAGTGAAGAGATTTATATACACACATACTCCTGAAGGTCAAAACAACAGACTGGACTTCTACATAGAGTGCTTCCGCCAACGTGCATGGACTGAAATTGTGGAAAAGCAGCTTCACTTACCCCATAACCTCAGCCGTCCAGAACACAATGCCATCCACAGCCTCAGAAACAACTCTGACATCATAATCAAAACGGCTGACAAAGGAGGTGCTGTCATCATCATGAATAGAAATCAGGAATATGAACAAGAGGCTGCTCGGCAGCTCTCCAACACCACTTTCTACAAGCCATTACCCGCTGATCCCACTGAGAGTTACCAAAAGCAACTACAGCATTTGCTCAAGAAACTCCCTGAAAAAGCATAAGAACAAATCCGCACAGACACACCCCTGGAACCCCGACCTGGGATATTCTATCTACTACCCAAGATCCATAAACCTGGAAATCCTGGGCGCCCCATCATCTCAGGCATTGGCACCCTGACAGCAGGATTGTCTGGCTATGTAGACTCCCTCCTCAGGCCCTACGCTACCAGCACTCCCAGCTATCTTCGAGACACAACTGACTTCCTGAGGAAACTACAATCCATCGGTGATCTTCCTGAAAACACCATCCTGGCCACTATGGATGTAGAAGCCCTCTACACCAACATTCCACATAAAGATGGACTACAAGCCGTCAGGAACAGTATCCCCGATAATGTCACGGCTAACCTGGTGGCTGAACTTTGTGACTTTGTCCTCACCCATAACTATTTCACATTTGGGTACAATGTATACCTTCAGACCAGCGGCACTGCTATGGGTACCCGCATGGCCCCACAGTATGCCAACATTTTTATGGCTGATTTAGAACGCTTCCTCAGCTCTCGTCCCCTAACGACCCTACTCTACTTGCGCTATATTGATGACATCTTCATCATCTGGACCCATGGAAAAGAAGCCCTTGAGGAATTCCACCACGATTTCAACAATTTCCATCCCACCATCAACCTCAACCTGGACCAGTCCACACAAGAGATCCACTTCCTGGACACTATGGTGCTAATAAGCGATGGTCACATAAACACCACCCTATACCGGAAACCTACTGACCGCTATTCCTACCTGCATGCCTCCAGCTTTCACCCTGACCACACCACACGATCCATCGTCTACAGCCAAGCTCTGCGATACAACCGCATTTGCTCCAACCCCTCAGACAGAGACAAACACCTACAAGATCTCTGTCACGCTTTCTTACAACTACAATACCCACCTGCTGAAGTGAAGAAACAGATTGACAGAGCCAAAAGAGTACCCATAAGTCACCTACTACAGGATATGCCCAACAAAGAAAGTAACAGAACGCCACTAGCCATCACCTTCAGCCCCCAACTAAAACCTCTCCAACGCATCATCAAGGATCTGCAACCTATCCTGAAGGACGACCCATCACTCTCACAAATCTTGGGAGACAGGCCAGTCCTTGCTTACAGACAGCCCCCCAACCTGAAGCAAATACTCACCAGCAACCACACACCACACAACAGAACCACTAACCCAGGAACCTATCCTTGCAACAAAGCCCGTTGCCAACTGTGCCCACATATCTATTCAGGGGACACCATCATAGGGCCTAATCACATCAGCCACACTATCAGAGGCTCATTCACCTGCACATCCACCAATGTGATCTATGCCATCATGTGCCAGCAATGCCCCTCTGCCATGTACATTGGTCAAACTAGACAGTCTCTATGTAAAAGAATAAATGGACACAAATCAAATATCAAGAATGATAACATTCATAAACCAGTTGGAGAACACTTTAATCTCTCTGGTCACTCGATCTCTGACCTAAAAGTCGCAATATTACAACAAAAAGACTTCAAAAACAGACTCCAATGAGAGACTGCTGAACTCGAATTAATTTGCAAACTGAATACAATTAACTCAGGCTTGAATAGAGACTGGGAATGGATGAGTCATTACACAAAGTAAAACTATTTCCCCATGTTTATCCCCCGCCCCCACACACACACACCTTTCCTCAGACGTTCTTGTTAACTGCTGGAAATGGCCCACCTTGATTAACACTAATAAAGGTTTTCCTTTCTCTCCCCCTACCCCCCGCTCTCCTGCTGGTAACAGTTCATCTTAAGTGATCACTCTCCTTACAGTGTGTATGATAACACCCATTTTTCATGTTCTGTTTGTATATAAATCTCCTCACTGTATTTTCCACTGAATGCATCTGATGAAGTGAGCTGTAGCTCACGAAAGCTCATGCTCAAATAAATTGGTTAGTCTCTAAGGTGCCACAAGTCCTCCTTTTCTTTTTATTTTTTTAGTAGTTTATGTTTAACACAGTACTGTACTGTATTTGTTTTCGGTTTCTTTGTCCCTACTGCTGCTTGATTGTGTAATTCTGGTTCCAAATGAGGTATGTGTGATTGACTGGTCAGTTCGTAACTCTGGTGGTCATAACTCTGAGGTTCTACTGTATCTATATCTGAGGCTCCCTCTATAAATAGTGACAGTAGTTTGAGAGGAACAATAATAAAAAAAACAAAACAAAAAACCACGTATTTCTAGCCAACGGCTTCCTGAACCCCTCTGCTTCAGCCTTTTTTCCCCCACAAAGCAAATAGCTTATTACCAATAGCTCCAAAAGGGGGTTGTATTTGAGGAAATTAAATAACAAAAATATGCAACTGAGGGCTTCAAAATACATTTAATTAAATATTCCATGAAGGGAAAAATCAGGTCAGGTTGATATGGGAATAATTTAGGTTGACTATCAGCCTTTGGATGTTTGTAGAGTAAGCAGAGTCTGAATGAGCTCTCTGCTGACATCTAGTGATGAGCTGTGGAAGAGGACTTCAGGAGCTGATCTTATTTGCATGGGCACACCCAACGTTCCTCCGTGCTCAGCATGACGGGATTGCTTGCCCAAATGATCACTTTTGGCTGGTGTTGGATCCCCAGTCTCCTTGTTATTGGAGCAGGAGTAATAAAGTGTTGCTATCCTTGTTGGGTGAATCGAGGACAGCAGAACTGTACTTGGAATAGTCCTATGGAGAGACACCCTCACTTAAATGGCACTCGCGAGGCAGGGGACAGGGGTTCCAAAGCCCAGTGAGTTGAGTGATGGTGGGGATAGGTAGTTGTACCTAGTGGTGTGAGTGCCCCCAAGGGCCCCAGATGCCATCTGATCCTTTCTCTCTTCACTATAAGAAAAGGAGTACTTGTGGCACCTTAGAGACTAACCAATTTATTTGAGCATAAGCTTTCGTGAGCTACAGCTCACTTCATCGGATGCATACTGTGGAAAGTGTAGAAGATCTTTTTATACACACAAAGCATGAAAAAATACCTCCCCCCACCCCACTCTCCTGCTGGTAATAGCTTATCTAAAGTGACCACTCTCCTTACAATGTGTATGATAATCAAGGTGGGCCATTTCCAGCACAAATACAAGGTTTAACAAGAATGTCAGGGTGGGGGGTGGTTTAGGAAAAAACAAGGGGAAATAGATTACCTTGCATAATGACTTAGCCACTCCCAGTCTCTATTCAAGCCTAAGTTAATTGTATCCACTTTGCAAATGAATTCTGTTGTATGGTATGTGGTTGCTGGTGAGTATTTGCTTCAGGTTGGGGGGCTGTCTGTAGGCAAGGACTGGCCTGTCTCCCAAGATTTGTGAGAGCGTTGGGTCATCCTTCAGGATAGGTTGTAGATCCTTAATAATGCGTTGGAGGGGTTTTAGTTGGGGGCTGAAGGTGACGGCTAGTGGCTCACCAGCAACCACGTACCACACAACAGAACCACTAACCCAGGAACCTATCCTTGCAACAAAGCCCAATGCCAACTGTGCCCACATATCTATTCAGGGGACATCATCACAGGGCCTAATAACATCAGCCACACTATCAGAGGCTCGTTCACCTGCACATCCACCAATGTGATCTATGCCATCATGTGCCAGCAATGCCCCTCTGCCATGTACATTGTCAAACTGGACAGTCTCTACATAAAAGAATAAATGGACACAAATCAGATGTCAAGAATTATAACATTCATAAACCAGTCGGAGAACACTTCAAGCTCTCTGGTCACGCGATTACAGACATGAAAGTTGCTATATTACAACAAAAGAACTTCAAATCCAGACGCCAGCAAGAGACTGTTGAATTGGAATTCATTTGCAAATTGGATACAATTAACTTAGGCTTGAATAGAGACTGGGAGTGGCTAAGTCATTATGCAAGGTAACTTATTTCCCCTTGTTTTTTCCTCCCCCCCCCCCCCCCAGACGTTCTTGTTAAATCCTGGATTTGTGCTGGAAATGGCCCAACTTGATTATCATACACATTGTAAGGAGAAAAGGAGTACTTGTAGCACCTTAGAGACTAACCAATTTATTTGAGCATGAGCTTTCGTGAGCTACAGCTCACTTCATCAGATGTATACCGTGGAAACTGCAGCAGACTTTATATATACACAGAGAATATGAAACAATACCTCCTCCCACCCCACTGTCCTGCTGGTAATAGCTTATCTAAAGTGATCATCAGGTGGGCCATTTCCAGCACAAATCCAGGTTTTCTCACCCTCCACCCCCCCCACACAAATTCACTCTCCTGCTGGTGCTAGCCCATCCAAAGTGACAACTCTTTACATAATCAAGTCGGGCTATTTCCTGCATAAATCCAGGTTTTCTCACATCCCCCCCACCCCCATACACACACAAACTCACTCTCCTGCTGGTAATAGCTCATCTAAACTGACCACTCTCCAAGTTTAAATCCAAGTTAAACCAGAACATCTGGGGGGGGGGGGGGTAGGAAAAAACAAGAGGAAACAGGCTACCTTGCATAATGACTTAGCCACTCCCAGTCTCTATTTAAGCCTAAATTAATAGTATCCAATTTGCAAATGAATTCCAATTCAGCAGTTTCTCGCTGGAGTCCGGATTTGAAGTTTTTTTGTTTTAAGATAGCGACCTTCATGTCTGTGATTGCGTGACCAGAGAGATTGAAGTGTTCTCCGACTGGTTTATGAATGTTATAATTCTTGACATCTGATTTGTGTCCATTTATTCTTTTACGTAGAGACTGTCCAGTTTGACCAATGTACATGGCAGAGGGGCATTGCTGGCACATGATGGCATATATCACATTGGTGGATGTGCAGGTGAACGAGCCTCTGATAGTGTGGCTGATGTTATTAGGCCCTGTGATGGTGTCCCCTGAATAGATATGTGGGCACAATTGGCAACGGGCTTTGTTGCAAGGATAAGTTCCTGGGTTAGTGGTTCTGTTGTGTGGTTTGTGGTTGTTGGTGAGTATTTGCTTCAGGTTGCGGGGCTCTCTGTAGGCAAGGACTGGCCTGTCTCCCAAGACTTGTGAGAGTGTTGGGTCATCCTTTAGGATAGGTTGTAGATCCTTAATAATGCGTTGGAGGGGTTTTAGTTGGGGGCTGAAGGTGACCGCTAGTGGCGTTCTGTTATTTTCTTTGTTAGGCCTGTCCTGTAGTAGGTAACTTCTGGGAACTCTTCTGGCTCTATCAATCTGTTTCTTTACTTCTGCAGGTGGGTATTGTAGTTGTAAGAAAGCTTGACAGAGATCTTGTAGGTGTTTGTCTCTGTCTGAGGGGTTGGAGCAAATGCGGTTGTATCGCAGAGCTTGGCTGTAGACGATGGATCGTGTGGTGTGGTCAGGGTGAAAGCTGGAGGCATGCAGATAGGAATAGCGGTCAGTAGGTTTCCGGTATAGGGTGGTGTTTATGTGGCCATTGTTTATTAGCACTGTAGTGTCCAGGAAGTGGATCTCTTGTGTGGACTGGACCAGGCTGAGGTTGGTGGTGGGATGGAA
This sequence comes from Caretta caretta, assembly GCF_965140235.1. NCBI lineage: Eukaryota > Metazoa > Chordata > Testudines > Cheloniidae > Caretta > Caretta caretta. The sequence goes on along the minus strand of NC_134211.1, from coordinate 127,271,336 downwards.
ATTGTTGAAATCATGGTGGAATTCCTCAAGGGCTTCTTTTCCATGGGTCCAGATGATGAAGATGTCATCAATATAGCGCAAGTAGAGTAGGGGCTTTAGGGGACGAGAGCTGAGGAAGCGTTGTTCTAAATCAGCCATAAAAATGTTGGCATACTGTGGGGCCATGCGGGTACCCATAGCAGTGCCGCTGATCTGAAGGTATACATTGTCCCCAAATGTGAAATAGTTATGGGTAAGGACAAAGTCACAAAGTTCAGCCACCAGGTTAGCCGTGACATTATCGGGGATAGTGTTCCTGACGGCCTGTAGTCCATCTTTGTGTGGAATGTTGGTGTACAGGGCTTCTACATCCATAGTAGCCAGGATGGTGTTATCAGGAAGATCACCGATGGATTGAAGTTTCCTCAGGAAGTCAGTGGTGTCTCGAAGGTAGCTGGGAGTGCTGGTAGCGTAGGGCCTGAGAAGGGAGTCTACATAGCCAGACAATCCTGCTGTCAGGGTGCCAATGCCTGAGATGATGGGGCGCCCAGGATTTCCAGGTTTATGGATCTTGGGTAGTAGATAGAATATCCCAGGTCGGGGTTCCAGGGGTGTGTCTGTGCGGATTTGATCTTGTGCTTTTTCAGGAAGTTTCTTGAGCAAATGCTGTAGTTGCTTTTGGTAACTCTCAGTGGGATCATAGGTAATGGCAAGGTAGCCTGTTTCCTCTTGTTTTTTCCTACCCCCCCCCCCAGATGTTCTGGTTTAACTTGGATTTAAACTTGGAGAGTGGTCAGTTTAGATGAGCTATTACCAGCAGGAGAGTGAGTTTGTGCGTGTATGGGGGTGGGGGGGGATGTGAGAAAACCTGGATTTATGCAGGAAATAGCCCGACTTGATTATGTAAAGAGTTGTCACTTTGGATGGGCTAGCACCAGCAGGAGAGTGAATTTGTGTGGGGGGGTGGAGGGTGAGAAAACCTGGATTTGTGCTGGAAATGGCCCACCTGATGATCACTTTAGATAAGCTATTACCAGCAGGACAGTGGGGTGGGAGGAGATATTGTTTCATATTCTCTGTGTATATATAAAGTCTGCTGCAGTTTCCACGGTATACATCTGATGAAGTGAGCTGTAGCTCACGAAAGCTCATGCTCAAATAAATTGGTTAGTCTCTAAGGTGCTACAAGTACTCCTTTTCTTTTTGCGAATACAGACTAACACGGCTGTTCCTCTGAAACATCTCTTCACTATGTAATATCAGAGTTCATTTAGACTCAATTGAGAACCGTGTTACATACTGCAGAACTGAAATCACTGGTATCTAAGTCTAGAGTGCTTTGGGACAGTCTCTCTGATGCAAGAGATTACCCAGCATGCACCAACAGTGAGGGTCCCCCATTAACAGCTGAAATCACTGAGAGCTGTGTTTAGTCGTGTGCCCTGATGACATCTTGGTCAGCAAAGTTGTCGGTGGAGAGGCCCAGTGAATGGCCACAGGGCCCCACAGAGAAGGGTGGCAAGTGAGTTCCTGAACAGCGGAGCAAGTAAGGTGCATCCTGACCCACCCCCCTCCAGCCAGGGTGGGAGGCGAACTCTGCAGATGCACCTCTGAACTCTGGGTCTGCACTGACCAAGGACAGCACCTGTGAGTGGAGTGCAGAGAAGGGACAGGCACATTAAAGGGACTTTTGGGTTGCTGGACTTAAGAACCTGAGGGGAAAAGAACACTGCCCCACTTACTTAGGGGTGGGTCTTTTGCTCATGGTTTAAGTGACATTCTATACCTTGGATGAGCACCCTGTAACCCTCTTATTCCTCATTTATATATCATTGTGATCTTGCATATAAAGCCTGCCATGTGAGGTATCAGGGGAAAGGTGAAATGCTGAAATGACAGGTTTCAGAGTAGCAGCCAAGTTAGTCTGTATCCACAAAAAGAAAAGGAAGACTTGTGGACCTTAGAGACTAACAAATTTAGTCCCATTCTCTCCCCCCCCCCCCCCCCACCGTTCCTCAGACGTTCTTGTCAACTGCTGGAAATGGCCCACCTTGATTATCACTACAAAAGGTTTTCCCCCTGCTCTCCTGCTGGTAATAGCTCACCTTACCTGATCACTCTCATTACAGTGTGTATGGTAACACCCATTGTTTCTTGTTCTCTGTGAATATAAATCTCCCCACTGTATTTTCCACTGAATGTATCCAATGAAGTGAGCTGTAGCTCATGAAAGCTTATGCTCAAATAAATTTGTTAGTCTCTAAGGTGCCACAAGTCCTCCTTTTCGATCTGCTGAAAGTCACTGTTCTATCAAAATATGTAGATCATTAATGCATATGAAGTTTTGAGAATTGTGTGGTATGGTTGTCACTAAAATATGCTGTGGGTTTGGGAAGTGCCCAGATACTAGCTCTCCAGAGACAATGCCAAGGAAAGTAACCAACACCCAGGTGGGTGTCAAACAACCATTAACAGCCATTGTCCAGCAAGGGAGCTACAATTCAATCACTCGCCTGGATAAGGCCACACCAGAGGAATTGCTCAACTTTGCCTGGGGACTCAGCAATGCCCACCAGACAAGCCTGGACTTGCGTTCTCCAAGCACATGGGTCTTAGAGTATAAAACAGAACATAGGGGCCCAATGCTTGGCCTTTCTCCTGCCCCCACCTATGCTGCAAGCAACCAGGATGCTCAGAAGATGACTGAAGACTCCAACAGAGAAGACTGGCCCAGGTTTAAGGGACACACCTGTATATTGAGGACTGCAATATCCAGTGGGATGAGGAAAAACTACTTACTCAAGATGTTGCCCAGTCTAATAGGGATGAGAGTTTAGACTGTGTGCTTATATATTTTATTTTATTTTGGTAGCTAACTCCGACTTTTTGCCTATCACTTATGGTCACTTAATCTTTTGTAGTCTATAAATATGTTTAACTGTTTATCTTTATCAGTGAGTTTATGTGAAATGTGTGGCAAATCTTCTCAGGTTTTTGCAAAGGCTGTTGTATATCCACTTTCCATCAATGAAGTGGTGAACCAATTAATAAATTTGCACTGCTCCTCTCGAGCAGTGCAAGATGGTATATTCCTGAGGTACAGAGCTGGGGGCTTTGGCTGGTGCCTTTCTCCGTGTGATTCATGAGTGGCTCTGGGAGCATTCAAGCAATCCTCAGCTGGTGTAAATTAACATTCTGTTGTGCTGAGTGATAACAGCGCCTGGAGAGGTTTGCTGCTTGTCACTAGAAAAGCATTTTGAGGGAGAGCCCAGGCTGGAGAGTTAAGGGGGCACAGCAGTCCCACAGTCCCAGGCTACACCCCGGGGATCCCATCACAGTGTGTTTATGAACCCTGTTTGATTTACTTCCTTTCTTGTATTAAAAGTTTTTTGCTACTCTCAGACTCTGTGCTTGAGAGAGGGGAAGTATTGCCTCTCAGAGGCACCCAGGGGGTGGTGTATAATTGTCCCAGGTCACTGGGTGGGGGCTCAAGGTGGTTTTATATTGTATTGTTGAAAAGGAACCCCTAGATACTGAACCCAGCCCTCATTGCTGCCAGCTCTGACTGGCAGAAGGGTTACATTAGTGACTCACTTGTTCTAAGCCTGGACCTGTGTCAGGTTTTTGTGGTTTTTAAAATTGTTTTCTCTAAGACTAATCTCTATCATTTTGGGATCTCTGTCGCAGCAAAAGGGTTTTATGGACTTTCAAGAAGTACTCAACAAAATCTAGCCTGCAATGCACACTGTATATATATTGATAGATTAAGACTGAAAGGGTGCGCATTGTGATCATTTAGTTTGACCTCCTGCATAAGACATGCCACACATTTCACTCAGAAATTCTAGGTCCGGAAGCAACAACTCTTCCCTATACAGCAAAACCTTTGTTATCCGGCATGCTGGAGGAATGGGGGGGTGCCAGTTAGTCAAAAATTCTGGTTAACTAAGAGTTATTCTTACCAATGGAAGGAGGGAGTTTGGGTATGGGAGGGGGCTCAGGGCTGGAGGTTGGGGCATGAGAGGAGTTTCAGGGTGCCAGATCAGGGTGGCGCTCACCTTGGGCAGATCCATGCAAGCAGCAACAAGTCCCTGCTGCTCCTAGGCCAATGGGAGCTGTGGAGCCAGCACTTGGGGCAGGGCAGGGGCAGTGTGCAGAGCCTCCTGGCTGCACCTCCGCTTAGGAGCAGCAGAGACATGTCCCAGCTTGCGGGGAGCCACCCAAGGTCAGCGCCACCTGGATCCAGACACCTAGCAACCCTATTGAAGATTTGTATTGGGAGTTATTAGAAATGCCAGTTGTTGGAGCTTTCAGTTGGTAAAGTGCCAGATAACACAGCTTTTACTGTATAAGGGAATATAATTGAGCCCAGTGACTTGTGGTTTAACCAAAGCAGCTCTTAGATGAATAGCATATCTCTAACTTTGATTTAAAGATTCCAAATGCTGATGAATTTTTCACTTCCCTTGGTAAGTTGTTTCACTGATTAATTACTATCCCATTTTTTAAAGAGTTGCATCTTCTTTCCAGTTTGAATTTATTTAACTCCAACTTCTATCTTCTGGGTCTTGCTGTGACTAGATTAAGGAACGTCATCTTTATACATACAGCTATTTTAAAATATCACCAAGTGTCTAACTTATTGATCCCACATCTTATTTTGTCTAGGAGCGTCAAGGAACCTATTTAATTACCTTCTCACCTCAGTAGTGTTCCCTCACCAGTCAGAACAGAGGATTCGTGGTGGAATGGTATAGCAATGCTTGTATTAGGGTTGCTGCCACCCTTGTATGTTCTCAGGATAAAGGACAGTCTCTCTGAAGTAGCATGCCCATCAGTCTGTCACTACAATAATGACTAGCCGTGACACACATATAGACAGAAAATAAAATAAAGCCAAATTAAAACAAGACCAATATTGCCTAATAAAAAAAATATAATTATATGCCCACTCCTGAACTCACTCAGATGAGAGTCACACTTACTAAGCTGTGTTCATAGAGAACTTGCCTTCAGCTGTTGGACTCTGGAAAGCTGTGAATCCAGCCTCCAATCTAACTTCACTGGCATTATTCCATATTTACATTGGTGCAGCTGAGCAGAATTTAGCCCAGAAAATGACTGGTGTAATCTATAAAACCAGAGCCTCAGCTGGTGTAAATTAACTTTGAAGTCAATAGACCTATATTAAGTTATCCCAGCTGAGGATCTGGTCAATAGTGACCTGTGAACATGCAACTGCTGATCCATGTCTCAGATAAGAGTACCTCTATTTGTATGTAACGCTAGTCCCTATGGTTTAGGAACGATTTTTTAAAAGTTACAGGGAGTCAAAAAGAGGGCAACAAAAACTGCTTAAGTATGGGATGCTAAAATGTGCGTTGAGAGGCCAGACTGAGGTGCAAAGAAATTCATATCTGAGTAATCCAAACTGCAATGAAGTCAATAGGAGTTTATCCACCAACATTAACAGGCTTTGGATCGGGTCCGTAAGAGATAGCTCAGGAAGAGCATCCTCACAGTGGATCTCTCACAGGAGTTTTCTGCCCATGAGGAAGAAATCATCAAAACCAAGCAGGTTCAGCTACCTTCTAGAGAACATTAGTAATAGCATCCCCAGAAAATGCAGATTGATGTTCATTTGCAATAGGAAAGTTTGCTTAACATCTAGGATGAAGACAAGGAATATGGCATCTGTCCTTCAGACCTTCCCCCGCCGCCAAATATTTGAACACTTTAACAACTCATCTAAGATCTTGATGGTGCTATAGTTCTGTTCCCAGGACGTGAGTTAAGACAGAATTAGGGGTGAAAATAATTTAAAGGACTTACCAGCACTCCAGAGTCCTGAGCAGGGGGAGGGGCTTCAACCAGAAGAGGCAGGGCCTTAAGAGACCTGGGCCCTTTAAATTGCCGTCTGGGGAAGCGTACCGGGGTATACCGGCATGTACCGGCTTACTTTCACCTCTGGACAGAATGCTAAGTTTCATGTCTCCACTGATCAAAATGCACTTGAGTTGCATTCTTCTAAGTTGAGTTTGGAGTTAGCATGAATAATAGGTAAGGCTATGATCTGGTCACTGAGGTCGCGGAAGTTAGCGACCTCCGTGCCTTCAGCCTGTAGTGGCTGGAAGCTGCAGGGTACCCCCAGTGCCTCTGGGGGCCCCCAAAGCTCAAAGCCGCCACAGGCGGCGGGGCACCCCACAGCTGCCAGCTGGCACAGCCATGGGGGAGTGTCCGAGCTCTTGGTCTCTGGATCTGTGGGCAGCAGGGGTACCTCACAGCTCCCAGCTGACACAGGAGGCGGGGACACCCCACAGCTCCCAGCCACCGCAGCCGTGGGGGAGCCCCTGAGCTCCCAGCCCCTGCAGGCTCCTGGAGCAGTGGGCAGCGGGGGGTACCCCACAGATCCTGGCTGACACAGGAGGGGGGACACCCCACAACTCCTGGCCCCCACGGGCAGCAGGGGACCCTGCAGCCGCCAGCTGCTGTGAACAGCTCCTGGCCCCTGCACAGCTGCCCCGCTTCAGGTGGTGTGGGGACCCGCAGATCCCCATTTTGTCAAGGATATTTTTAGTGATACACGGAGAGGTAATGGCTTCTGCAAATTTTTCTTTTTTGCCCTTGACCTGTCAGTGACTTTTACTGAAAATGCCCGTGACAAAATCTTAGCCTTACTAATAGGCCCAAAACATGGGACCATAAAGAAAGAGAACATGAGAAAGAAGGGTTGTGTGTGTTACATCTGTAGTGCCCCAGTGCTATCTTATGGAGGGTTTGGGTTGAGGCAACACAAATAAAGTAAATATGGTTAACTGGGTACCAGGCACAGTAAATAATATTGCTCCTACAGGTTTGTTTAATTTATTATAAAGAACTGCTTAGTCCAGTAGTTAGGAAGAAATATGGCAAATAGGACAAGAAGAAAGCGTTAGAGAGGAGTCCAGACACTAATCTTGTCTTAACTGGGCCAGAGGTCCTGTTTCTACATTGCCAGCTGTTTTGCTGGGGTCCTTAGAAGCTGGCATGCGATTTTCAAAAGTGCTCAGTGTTCACATTCAGATCACTACCGCTGACTTCAGTGGGAGCAGATTTAGGCCAGCACCCAATTTGGAAATTCCACCCCTGGGGACCGAGGAAAGTGAGGTTTTTGGCTAAACTATTAATTCTGTTGCAAAGTCCAATTTGATCTAGGACCCAACCATCTGAAGTGGTCTTCCCAATTCCACTGGAAAAAGTTTCAGAGTAACAGCCATGTTAGTCTGTATTCGCAAAAAGAAAAGGAGTACTTGTGGCACCTTAGAGACTAACCAATTTATTTGAGCATAAGCTTTCGTGAGCTACAGCTCACTTCATCAGATGCATACTGTGGAAACTGCAGAAGACATTATATACACAGAGACCATGAAACAATACCTCCTCCCACCCCACTCTCCTGCTGGTAATAGCTCATCCAAACTGACCACTCTCCTTACAATGTGTATGATAATCAAGGTGGGCCATTTCCAGCATAAATCCAAGTTTAACCAGAACGTCTGGGGGGGGGGGGGGGAGAGTAGGAAAAAACAAGGGGAAATAGGCTACCTTGCATAATGACTTAGCCACTCCCAGTCTCTATTTAAGCCTAAATTAATAGTATCCAATTTGCAAATGAATTCCAATTCAGCAGCTTCTCGCTGGAGTCTGGATTTGAAGTTTTTTTTGTTTTAAGATAAAAGAAAAGGAGTACTTGTGGACTAACACGGCTGTTCCTCTGAAACCTGTTTTAAGATAGCGACCTTCATGTCTGTGATTGCGTGACCAGAGAGATTGAAGTGTTCTCTGACTGGTTTATGAATGTTATAATTCTTGACATCTGATCTGTGTCCATTTATTCTTTTACGTAGAGACTGTCCAGTTTGACCAATGTACATGGCAGAGGGGCATTGCTGGCACATGATGGCATATATCACATTGGTGGATGTGCAGGTGAACGAGCCTCTGATAGTGTGGCTGATGTTATTAGGCCCTGTGATGGTGTCCCCTGAATAGATATGTGGGCACAATTGGCAACGGGCTTTGTTGCAAGGATAGGTTCCTGGGTTAGTGGTTCTGTTGTGTGGTTTGTGGTTGTTGGTGAGTATTTGCTTCAGGTTGGGGGGCTGTCTGTAGGCAAGGACTGGCCTGTCTCCTAAGATTTGTGAGAGTGTTGGTCATCCTTCAGGATAGGTTGTAGATCCTTAATAATGCGTTGGAGAGGTTTTAGTTGGGGGCTGAAGGTGACGGCTAGTGGCGTTCTGTTATTTTCTTTGTTAGGCCTGTCCTGTAGTAGGTTTATGCTCAAATAAATTGGTTAGTCTCTAAGGTGCCACAAGTACTCCTTTTCTTTTTACTGGAAAAAGTGTTCACTTATCTGGCAGCTGTATTCAAAGGGAAGAAGCCTGAAGTCAAACTGGCTCAGCTGTTAGAGCACAACCTGAATCTGATTTGAACTTCCCTTCCTTCCATCATCTCACCCTGGTACTTAAGAATAAAGAAAAAGAAAACCTCAGTAAGAGGCACAACTAGATAAAAAGAGCTAGATAGCTTCAATCAGAGGAAAATGTCTGATCCTTCTTCCCCACCTCACCCCTATGCAGTTGTAGCCTCAGATGGAGCCGCTGGAGCATCAACTGGGTGCAAGCTCTGACAATGAGCCTTCTCTAAGATTGGGATGGATTAAAATTCTGGCCCCGATTCTCTTCTCCTCTGTTTTACTCTGGAGTTACTCCTGATTTACACTAGCATCAGTGAGATCAGAAACAGGCCCTTTTCTCTTTCTTTAAAAAACGTTTGACTGTTAGCCCCTAATGATCTTACAACACTTCTGTTCAGAGAGTCTACTTTCTGCTACCCATTCCCAGCACTAGCTATTATCCCCAGCATTGTCTCAACTCCCATTTTACCCAAGGCCCGCATACACTGGACATTTGATAGCAAACATGAAGCCACTCTTAATATGCCCTCTATGTAAGTTCTTGATGTCCTTCCAATAACTTACCTTCCAGGCTGGGATTTTCAGGACAGCGCAGGGAGTTAAGTGCCCAAATGCCATTGTAATGTAACAGGGGATGTGTACCTCATTCCCTTAGCCTCCTTTGATCATCCCAGCCTAAGTATTGAAAACACATAACGTTGTCTGAGAATGTAGGTGGGAATATTAATCCAGCCATTGTAAAGTCAGGAGACACATGCAGATGAAAGATATTCACGGTGTTTGTTACATCAAAGTAGAAAAGGGCTCTGATGTTTTTCAAGTCACCCTGACACTCTGTGCTTATTAGAAGTTACGGCAACAGGAGCCAGTGTTTTCCATGCTGCATTTGATACCATCTGAGACTGCAAATTAATATTTTTGCCACTCTTTACAAAATTCAGCCTTCTGCCATATTCAGTCTTGATTTGACTAGAAAGATGACACAGACTTTCATTTTGTTCTATTTTAAAATCTCTCTCAGTTTTGCAACTTGAATAGTTAAGTATCTCAATAGTAAAAACCAAGGGATTTATGGTTTATTTTAAGCACCCATGTAGAATAAGAAAAGAGCCAGAAATACACTTTATTTCCTGGCTATTAAGGAATTATTCATTGCACACCTACTCTTAGCATTATTCTGAAGTATAGATTTTTCACTAACCTATATGCATGGCAGCAAAGTCCCAGGATCAGTTAAGAAAACAGAATCCAAAAGAAGTCAAGGCAATGAAAAAGGCCACTTACCATAGAGGCGGTAGTGGCTACCCACTAAGAAATGCCCTAGTATCATGTGCAGCCTCCAAAGCAGCCATTTTGTAGCTTCCTCCACATAGCAGTGTGGAGAGGAGATTTAGCAGGCTGGCTTCTGCCTTACTGAGATGTTTACGCCAGCTGAAGACGGGAGACTACCACTTGTATGGCTTATTACAGGGATCGGCAACCTTTGGCACTCGGCCCACCAGGGAAAGCCGCGGGTGGGCCGGGCCGGTTTGTTTACCTGCAGCATCAACAGGTTCAGCCGATTGCAGCTCGCACTGGCCGCAGTCAGGGCTGGCCTTACCCTGAGGCAAACTGAGGCAGCCGCCTCAGGTGCCAGACTGTGGCCGGTCGCGAGGGGGGGGGGCGCCACTAAGACCCAGAGTGTAGAAAATTGTGTCTGCTGCTGGTGCATCTGGATTCTCTCTGATCTAGATGCATAGAGACGGTGGAGAGCTGTGCTGGAGGAAGGAGAGCACAGGAGGAGACATAACAGGCAGGCAGGAGAAAAAGGGAGAGGGAATAACAGAAAGCAGCAGGAGCTGCAGGGAGAGAGAGGAGGAGAAGCTTCTTATGTACCTCTCTAGCACCCCCAGGGCCGGGACTGATAACACCAGCTTCTCAGGGAGCTTCCTGTTTCCTGCTGCTTTCCTGAACCCACTTGAGGGGAACAGGCAGTCAACTGAAGTAGTAGGAGCCAGTTAGGCCCTTAAGATGCTGATCTCTTCCCTCACTCAGGCCCTGCTACCAGCCTGCTTATTTGTCCCCTTCAACTCAGTGTTGAGAGCCACTGCAGCTGGCCCAGAACAGCAGTCACGAGTGGAAGAAGAAAACGGCCCTCTGGGGCAGCATTCAGAAAAAGAAAGCAAGCAAAGGAAGCTTTTCTATCTAAGCAGGAAGGAGCTCTCCAGAGATACATAGACACAAATGGTCACGGTGAGCCTTCCAGCCCCAGTGAGGATGTGAGTGGTGAGGAGATGCCTGATCTTCCAGTTAGTCAGAGGGCTCGTGACCTGGCAGCCACTGCAGCATCCATATCTCCATCTCAAATGGATGTAACCATGCACATTCCTGAAGAAAAGTGTAGATCAGAGAAGCATGTGGTGGAGGTGCAAGAAACAGCTGCTGCTGAGTTTAGTTCCTTACGTGTAGATGATCCAGGACTGTGGACCCACTTGAGCAGTAGCCTGAGGGACTTCCTTGTACTGCACGGGCCATAGCAAGTGAAAAACTTAATATTCCCCAAAGACAATGAAAATAGCAGTTTCCATCCAACACATTACTGGTGTGAAATCCCCAATGGTGACAAAGTGGAGAGGCCTGGCTTATGTACTCAAAAACCCAGAATGCTGCATACTGTTTTTGTTGCAAACTCTTCCAGTCTAATGTTCCAGCCACATTGGGTTCTACAGGAACAAAGGACTGGAAAAATCTGGCTAGAAATCTGGCATGCCATGAGAAGGCAGCAAATCACCAGAGAGCATTCCATAGGTGGAAGGAGCTTGAGACGAGACCAAGGTTAAAGATGATCAGTATCAAGAGAAGATTGCATCCGAGTCTTTTTACTGGCAAAATGTTCTGAAAAGGCTCGCTGCCATTGTGAGAATGCTTGCTAACCAAATCCTAGCAGTGCACGGCACTTCAGATCAGCTGTATGTGCCAAACAATGGAAACTTCCTTAAAACTGTGGAGCTGATGGCCGAGTTTGATGCTGTACTCCAGGAGCATCTAAGAAGAATCAGGACCCAAGAAATGTACACACACCACTACCTTGGAAAAACAATTCAAAATGAGATCATACAGTTACTGGCAAGAAAAGTCAAACAGAAGATTGTGGCAGATCTGAAGTCAGCAAGATATTACTCTCTTATTCCGGACTGCATACCTGACATCAGCCATACGGAACAAATTACTTGAATGGTGCGTTTTGTAACAACAGAACCGAGTGAAAATGTCCCTGCAATGGTGACTGTCAGAGAGCATTTTCTAGAATTTATTGACATTGATGATACCACAGGAGCTGGTATGACAAATGTGCTTCTTAAAAAGCTGGAAGATATGGGAATTGCGATAGCTGACACGAGAGGTCAGGGCTACGATAATGGTGCCAATATGAGAGGAAAGAACAGAGTAATGCAGACACGGATCCGAGAGTTAAATCCTCGAGCTTTTTGTCCCATGCAGTTCTCATTCATTGAACTTGGTGGTCCGTGATGCAGCATCAGCTTCTAGTGAGGCTGCTGAATTTTATAATTTAATTCATCTATGTATTTTTCTCCGCATCAACTCATTGATGGCAAATTTTGAAGCAACATCTGGGAACATCCTCTCTGACACTGAAACCACTGAGAGAAATACGATGGGAAAGTTGAGTGGAGGTGATAAAGCCTATCAAACAGCAAATTGGGAAGACAGATGATGCCATAGTTGCCATTATGGAGGATAATGCTTTGACAGGAACTATTTGTGGGAGAACAGTGGCAGAGGGAAATGGAATCACCAGAAACATACATAACTTCAAATTTCTGTGTGGCTTAGTGTTGTGGCATGACATACTGTTTGAAATAAATGTTGTAAGGAAGAGGCTCCAAGGTATATCTGGAGCAGAGGAACAACTGGACAAAGCAAAGTCATACCTACAGTCTTACCAGTCAGATGAGGGATTTCAAAATGTTCTGAAGAGTGCACAGAAGCTGGCAAAGGAACTTCACACTGAAGCTATTTTCCCACCCATTCAAGAATACAAGAGTCACCGAAGAAGACGACATTTTGATTACGAGGCACAGGATAATCCCGTAAGAGACCCCAAACAACAATTCAAAGTTGAATTCTTTAACCAGGTGCTAGATTGTGCAATACAGTCAGCTGAAGAACGTTTCATGCAGCTCAAGGAACACAGCAGTATATTTGGGATGTTGTAGGATATTCCAAAACTCCTCACTATACCTGAAGAAGACCTACACCAGCAATGCAGGGCACTAGAGACAGTGTTGACACATGATGACATGTGCGATATTGAGGCACGTGATTTAGGTGATGAACTGAAAGCCCTTTCGAGATACATTTCAGCAGGATCAACTCCAAAGGCTGTTCTGGAATATATGCGCACAAATAAGATGACCACCCTCTTTCCAAATGCTTTTGTTGCTCTGAGCATACTTCTAACACTTCCTGTAACAGTTGGCAGTGGAGAACGCAGCTTGTCCAAGCTGAAGTTAATAAAAACACATCTACGCTCCACAATGACACAGGAGAGGCTGGTCAGCCTTGCAACCATCTCAGTAAAGCATGAGCTGGCCCAGACTGTGGACCTTCAGCAGGAAACCGTTCAAATCTTTGCAACCAAGAAGGCACGGAAAGCACCGCTTTGATTATTCAAACAGATAAAAGTGCCATTGTTTACTATGCAGACAAGAAAAGTTACATTTGCTGTTCAGGCATTTGAAAGTTAAGTTTTACTTAAAATTTTTGAACAAGGCATTTTAAGTTGTTAGTTTTCCTTTATTGGGGTAGGTAGCAGAGCAGTACCATGAGAGGAGTAGAACAGGAAGAAGGCAGAATTGAGACCTTTCAAATTTTTGGCCCAAGCGAGGGCGTTTGGGGGCATCATTTGAGCTCCCCGCCTCAGGTGCCAAAGTGTTGTGGGCTGGTCCCGGCCGCGGTTCACCCTTCCAGGCCAATGGGGGCTGCAGGAAAGGGCGGCCAGAACATCCCTTGGCCCATGCCGCTTCCCGCGGCCCCCATTGGCCTGGAACGGTGAACCGTGGCCAGTGGGAGCTGCAATTGGTGGAACCTGAGGGCGCTGCATGTAAACAAACCAGCCCGGCCTGCCAGGGGCTTTCCCTGGTGGGTCCCATGCCAAAGGTTGCCAATCCCTGGCTTATTATGAGAAATGGTGAGGAAAAGCAGGAGGATCTTTCTATTCTGTTTATTTTCCATTACCTTTCAGAAGGCCTGATCCAAAGCCTAACGAAGGCAAGGGAAAGACTCCCATTTTCGAAACCCAAAATAAGCACTGGAGCATAATAAAGTAGTTGATTAGCCAAAACCACCCAGGCCTCTACTTGCTTTGGGATGGTCTATGTCTATTTTAGCTTTAGTCACATCCCTGTGCATAAGAAATGTTTACGCCAGCCAAGGCCCTCAATGACACGTGGACAATCCCATTCATCTCAAAATCTCCCTCAGTCACACAAGGGCAAAGCACAACTCTTATCTTTGCCTGCACTTCATTTTGCACATCACCAAAATGGATTCTGGGCCTCACCTCTCCTAACGATGTGTCCTTGAAGAATTGTGTAGAAGGGTTGTCTGCCCTTATAAGGACCAGCCACCTCTGTTCAATCATCTGACCCAGCTGGGAAAGGGTCAGGTGATTCCATTAAAGGGCTGAAAGAGACCAGCAGGGGGAACTGCAGGAAGGAGGTTGATTCCTGTGGCACACCTTAAAGCAGTGGGGATTTGGGGGCCCCTACAACCTGCTTTGGCCAGGGGAATAGTTTTGTGTTACTTTGAGTTGTGTATCTGAAGGAAGGGCCCAATCAGCCTTTGGAGGCGACATTTGTCCTTCCAGGCTGGGGAGAGAGACCAGCAGCCTACAGATCACAGAACCATTCAGGAGACAGACACAAACAGTGCTGTTGAGTCAATATTTGCTATTTGTTAGCAGGGATGCTGGGTGGCACAATGAGCTAACACAGGAGAATGAACCATAAATCTGGTTTAGGTCACAGTTAAAAAGCCTTTGCAGATATATTTCTAGTCCTCAGCAGACATTTATCTGTATCCCAGGAAACATCATTCAAGGACTAACACTGGAAAGATCATGTCAGGATTAGGATACACCATGAAGAGGACATTGCACTGGACCATAATCATCGTACTGAGATACAAACGGGCGTATTTAATCAGAGCTAAAGTACATCTAACTTGAGATATACACTAGGCAACGTTACATACAGCGAACAAACCGACTAAGTGAGCATAGGAAAATGCAGCCCTTGTGCTAAAAATCCAGAGTTCTGTAGTTTGATGCAGCAGGTGTGAGGGGAAAAAAAGTAAACCATATTTTCTAAGAAGAGTGTTCATTATTTACATTTAATAATAAAAGCAGGACTCGTCGGTAACCTCGGAGACTGGCTTTCAGGGTGGCTAGTTACTACACTATGAGATGTTTTTTACAGCCTGTGGAGGATCTACCAAAAGCATGAGGACGGTTACCCCCATAAAAGACGAGCGCCTCGTCTTAGACAGATTTTCATATGCCATCAAAAGTGTTAGCAAGGAAGTGTAGTTTCATTTAAAGTCATCTCGACCCGCATATTTCTCATCTGACGATCCCAACAGCACATTTCCACCTTAAAACTTTCATCCTAGGTCCCAAAGAATGCAGCAATGTACCAAGCGCAAAGCCCGAGAGCCCAGCTGAACTAATGCATTTGTCGCCTGAAATCTGGCATGAAAATGGATCATTGAAGTACGAGGGAGAGACAGAAAAATTACAGGTTTTCAGTGACACATTTCACAATGGCATTCTAATCCACCATGAAGCCTTTTCAGTCTGAACACTGTAAAGTCCATTTAACTGGAAAGGAAGCATTAAATCCTTAATTTCACAGGAAAGCTGTGATGAGATCAAAATATCATGTTTGAACAGAACTTTTGAATGATATACTTGAACTGGTACGTTTGTTTAATAAAGGTCACCCACTGCTGAGAATGCAGGTTTCTAGGTTTGACAAAGGTGAATTAATCTGTCATCGATTCAAAATGGAGTGCTACTGAGAATCCCAGAAGTCAGAGGCTGAAAGAAATCTACGGTCCGTAGCATGGCTGAACTGACACAGTCATTATCTATGGACGTCTGAACAGTAAGCACCAGGTCTGCATGGCTGGTACCGGAAACCTGTGCTACAAAATTCTGGCACAAACCAACTGGAATGCCGTCATAATCTTAGGGGATTCCCCCTTCTGAAAGGGGGATCCGTCCAGGTGACATACACCCCGTTTAGCAAGAGTATGCTACCTTCTTAGTCCTTAATACAGGAGGCAAAGAGGGAGTAACCTTGCTGCCTCTGGCTATCCCTGGCTGCTGGAACAGCCTCTTGGTCATGTAGGCCACCAGGCATAAATTCGAGCAACCTCTGCTGGGGACTGATTTAGTCCCATCTGGCCCTCGCTTCCAGAAGCCTATTAAGTTCATAGGAAGCCACTTTTGCCAGCTCCCAGGGCCTACGTCAAGCACAGCTTTGTCAACCTGGAGAATCTAGCCTCACATCTCCAACACTGACACAGCCTCAAAGGAATGCCCATGCTAGAGAAGAGCACTGGTCCATCCCGGGCTATATGGGTTGTAAGGTGCTATTTGTTATGGGTTAGGGGCAGTGATGAGCTAGCAAAAGCTGAAGAACTTGTTCCTTCAGTCGCTCCGGGTCTTCGGCAGCACTGAAGGCCCTGCCACTGAAGTGTCACCGAAGACCCAGAGCACCGCCGGGTGAGTACAAATTAAAAAGGGATTCTCAGGGGAGCCTCCCCAGCCGAGAGCTCAGGCAGGCCGGACAGGATGGTCCCGCGGGCCAGATGTGGCCCGCGGGCCGGAGTTTGCCCACACCTTTAACAACCTGTTCTAAACCGGCTTCAAAATTTAACAACTGGTTTGCATGAACCGGTGCCAACCGGCTCCAGCTCACCACTGGTTAGGGGTTCACTCACCTCAAGAGCGCATCCTCCTCCCCAGGCATGGTGTAGCAGTTTTCTTCCAATATGGTGCCCCCTGCTGATGATCACTCTGTTGCTGTGGTGTGCTCTCTTCTCATAATTCACAGTGCTCCCTCCTTGCAACTCAGCCCTCTGGCTAGGTCATTATTTGGTCTCCCCTTCCAGGGTATCAAAGTCTCACTGGACCAGCTGTCCAGATGGAAACACTTCCTCATGGCTGGTAGGGGAACCCAGGCCCTCCCTCTACACTCGGTTCCAGCCCAGGGATCCTACAACCAGCAGCCAAGGTCTACACAGTGCCACTCCTTGCTACTGTTTCCCTGGACTTCTTCCTGCCCTGCCTTCTTTCCCCTTCTGGTCCCAGCCAGCACCTGACCTGCTCAGGCCCTGCATCTCCTTTTAACTGAGCTTCCCTGCAGCAATCCTAGGTAGGCCTGGAAGACCCATCTTCACTGCTCCTCTTCTAGGGCAGGGTGTGTGAGTCCTCCAGCCAGGGGTCTCAAAGGGCCTAGTATACCCCATCACAATTCCTTACCCAGCTTCTCCCCCAGCTGGGCTTCATCAGCAATTAGTAATTTATAAATCCCTGGGCCTCCCTCCACGTGCAACTGTGAAGGTTAATCGTCCTCTTCTGGGCCCTCTGTACCCTACAGGGCTGGTGTGTGGTAAACACCCCATCACATACCTTCCTCCTCAAGACTGCAACCTCAGGCACATGGATGCCTTCTACCTTGGCTTTGCCAGAGCTGGGCCTGCTCCTGTTCTAGGTCACTCACCATGAGAAGTGTCGCTGGTCACGTGGGGAAGGACATTAGCTGACAGAGGAGACTAAAGACTATAAACAAAGGAAGGAGCTGACTCATCTGGGTCTTTGGCCATTTTGGTGCCAGCTCAAGAAAGCAAAAAGGAGAAAAGAAGCTGGGGAAAAAGCCTCCATGAGGGAGACACAACCCAGCAACCTCATGAGGCAAGGAGTTATTTCCTGAGCCCAGATAATCCCCAAGGACTGCCAAAGGAAGGGTGAGATAGTGAGGCGCATTGCGGCTAGGATGTTTATTGTTTTCTAAATGATCTGTTCTCTCTTGGGCTTTATATGATTAAGGCAAAGAGCAAGTGTGTGAGACTTCTGTGCAGTGTGTGTGTGTGTGTGCCCATGTGCACTTGTTATAAACTTCAGGAGTACCACAAGCCTCCAGAGAGTAAAAACAGTAACCCAGAGGGCTCAAACCTTTCTGTGGGATTCTGGGAGAGGGTGTGTTTAAGTATGAGGGATCTCACAGGTCACCACTGCACCCAGAGGGGCTAGGCAGCTGGACAGAGGGTTCCAGTTCTCAGAGTGTCCGAGCCCTGAGACTGTGCTGAGGGACCCCAAGATTGGGGCAGTGACTGGACTCTGTTCAGGCTCCAAGAGGCTTAACACACTCAGGGATCTTGGGGCTCAGATGCTTAGACTCCCCTCATAGCAGTCAGGTGGGTGCCTGGAAGAGGCACCTGACAAGGTCTGTGAAAGTGATAGGGCTGCTTGGGCAGAAGCATGTGGATGACTTCTATTTTAGGAGAGGGGACTTTTGAGATCCAGTATAGAGGCTGGGGTGCCAGGGTTGGACTGAAGGCCCATGAGTGTATTCAGTTTGGTTTCCCCTAAAACCAGTTCACTCAGCTCCCATCAGTAGGTACGGGTGGTGGATTCTCCTTCTCTGCTTACAGGCATTAAGAAAATGGCAAATACCTTGCTGCTTCGAATACATCTCCAGACACATCTTCGACATCTCTAGAGTTCCAGTTTCCGTGAAGGAGGTCGTACAGCTACCTGACCCCAGCATCAACCCAGTTTCTCCCTGCCACCTGGTTTAGCTTGCTTGGCACACAAAAGTTTTATGGGTTACATGGGATTAGCTGTTGCAAATAGTTTATGTGCTTCTAGTTTTAAAAGTGTGCTCAGATATGGTACATTACCCAAGACTGATTAAAGATGTTCCCAGTCCTGTGTATGTTGATGGCCCAATATGTCACACTAGTTCCTCTTTGCTGGGCAGGCTAGTTGACATTTCCTCATCAACGCTGACTCATCCATAATGACACCGTTTTGCTGGAAAAGTCATCAGAAGGAGACTTTTTAAGGTCAGGGGTATTTTACAGGCACTAGAAATCAGAAGTCATTTTTCACTGTAACAAACAGAAGGGCTGTCCTCCCAGAGTTTACAGGTATGTGCATGAACACAAAGAGAGCCAAAACAAAATGATAAACTATTTGTATGACAATCCATACTTACTGGGATTTGTGGCTCTACCCACTATTCATAGTTCACAGAAATGCGCCAATATTTAAAAAGAGTAAATGGGATGACCCAGGTAATTATAGGCCTCTCAGTCTGACATTGGTCCCAGGCCAAAAAAATGGAGCTGCTGATATCGAACTAGATTAATAAAGAATTAAAGGAGGGTAATGTAATTAATGCCAATCCACATGGGATTGTGGAAAATAGATCCTGTCAAACCTACTTGATATTTTGGTGGGATTACAAGTTTGGTTGATAGAGGTAATAGTGTTGAAGTAATATAGCTAGACTTGTGTAAGGCATTTGACTTGGTATTGCATGGCATTTTGATTAAAAAAAACTAGGAAGATATAAAATTAACAGAGTCAGCGATCCCTCGGAGTTCAAGGATGAAAGTCTTCCATTAAATGATAGCCAGTTATTGCTGGTGGCTCCTCAGGTGGCTAATAAGACCAGTCTTGGACTCACAGATCTTATCACAGTAGAGGCAAACGTTTCCTGGTGGAAGAGGCCGATCTGGATTGTAGAACTGGAGTGCATCACATTCTTTCCTCCTTTCCCATTTCTCCATTTCCTGTTGTCTTCGTTGGGCCTCGGAATGCTGGGATCCTTGGCACAAAATTAACATGGCACACATTAAGTGGACTAAAGGCTGGCTAACCGAAAGGTCTCCAAATGTAATTGTAAATGGAAAGTCATCATCCAATGGGTGTTTATAGTGGGGAACCAGAAGGATCAGGTCTTGGCCCTACACTATTTAACATCTTTATCAATGACCTGGAAGAAAACAAACTCATCACTGATAAAGTTTTGAAATGACACAAAAATTGGGGGAGTAATAAATATAAAGAAGATAGGTCACTGATTCAGAGCAATCTGGATCACTTGGTAAGCTGGGACCAAACAAACAATACGCATTTTAACATGGCTAAATGTATAGGTATACATTTAGAAATAAAGAAAGTAGGCCATCCTTATAGGATGGGGGACTCTATCCTGGGAAGCAGTTACTCTGAAAAGACAGGTGGGGTTTATGGTGGATAATCAGCTGACCATGAGCTCCCTGTTCAATGCTGGGGCCAAACGGGCTAATGCAATCCTTGGATTCATAAACAGGGGGATCTCAAGTAGAATTAGAGAGGTTACTTTACCTCTATTTGGCACTGGTGTGACCACTGCTGGAATCTTGTGTCCAGTTCTGGTGTCCACATTTCAAGAAGGATACTGATAAATTGGAGATGGTTCAGAGAAGAGCCACAAGAATGATTAAAGGATGAGGAAACTATAAGATATGTGACAGACTCAGTGAGCTCAATCTGTTTAGTTTACAACTGGGAAGGTTAATGTACTTATAGACTTGATTACAGTCTATAAGTACCTACATGGGGAATAAATATTTAATAATGGGCTCTTCAGTATATCAGAGAAAGGTCTAACACCATCCAATGTCTGGAAGTTGAAGCTAGACAAATTCAGACAGGAAATAAGGTGTACTTTTTTTTTAAACACTAAGAGTAATTAACCACTGGAATAATTTACCAAGGATTGTGATAGATTCTCCATCACTGAAAAGTTTTTAAATCAGGATTGATATTTTTCTAAAAGTTCTGCTCTAGGAATTATTTTGAAGAAGTTCTGTGGCCTGTGTTGTACAGGAGGTCAGACTAGATGATCACAATGGTCCTTTCTGGCCTGGGAATCTGAATATTATAGTAAGAAGCACAGCATGGAAAGAACTGCATAGCAAGCCTTCCCAGTTATTGCCGGCATGTTCTTAGAAGAAACTGTTTATATTTCATTCATCATTTCTGATTCATTGTAATCATGTCATGAGGAGCTGTATGTTTGTTATTAATCTCCTAATGGTTTCTATAGCTGTACCAAAACAGCACAGAGTGTGTTCTGTCCCCCTCTAGTGGCTGGTCCACTGCAGGACAACAGCCTACTATTGCTAACAACTAATGGATTTATTCCTTTAGCTCAAATGGTGGAGATCTGTGCTGGGAAGCTGAAGTAGCACTTGCTGACAACCTGTGTAGGGAGTTGTTACTGAGACACCTTTGACAGCTTTTATTACACTTCTGCTTTGCAAACTGAATTTTAAACACAAGGAATCAAACATACCCAACACAGATACCACATAAATTACATAGGACATTTTAGAATACAATAAACCATTACAAGTGTTTAGGTTTAGAAATGTTGAGGAAATTATACAAAAATTTGAGTAAACAAGTTTCCATATCACACACAATTTTACTGCAAAAATATTTTCTATACAAGTCTTAGAACTTTGGGTAAAAATGTTGCTAAAGAATGGATTCGTACATTGGAAGCTCTACGGGGCAGGGAGTGTTATTTGCTATATATTTGTACACCACTTAACACAATGGGGCTCTGATTTAGTTGAGGCCTCTGGGTACTACCAGACTAATATTAATACTAATTAGCATTTATAACAATGGAGGAAGTTCATATATTGATTTCTGATATGTTTCATAGCAAATGAAGCCAGAGGAAAGCTTAAGGGAGAAATTCAGATTTGGGGGTAAGGAGACAATACTCTGAAGTTAGTGGAGCTGAACCCTTTTACACCAGATCTGAATTTGGCCCCCAAGTTTCATTGTTTGCAAAAGAAGTGGGGAAGGTGGAAGTGGGGGATGGTTTTGTTAACAATCATGTTTAAGACCGAGGTTGACAAAAAGTAACCTGGATACAGCACTACAGAAATTGGATGAGTACTGCAGAATTGCTTATAAAAAGGCATCAACCCTACACTTTGAACCACCAGTTTCCAGAGCCTCATTACAGAAAAAGACTGTCTGGGCTATTAATGACTCCCTCCCAGTCTGACGGAGTCATTATTCAGAGACCAGGCCTACCATTTTTAATTAAAAGAATTAATTAATCCTCAGCTGGTGTCAATCCATACAGACCGACTGGATTCAATGTACAACACCTAGCACAATGTAGCCCTGATCGCATCTTGGGCCTCTATACAACTAACGACAACATCTCCTAGAAAGAGTGTATTTCATAAGAATTAGCAGAACCAGTAAGGTGTGAACTAAAGCAACCAAGGTTCTCAGATAGGCTTGGGAACAGAGTAAAATAGGGCAAAGACTGGACTACTGGTGAAGTGGGGTGGCGGGGCGGCAACTCACCGGCGTGGCGCCGCCTGCTGGTTGTCCAGGGAATTAACTCTTTCCAGCCCTGGAGCGCCCTTTGCCAGAGGATGTCTCACCTGCCACTGGGCCCCGTGTCCCTCCTGGACCCTGGTGCCCTTTACCCTGGGGTTCTGCCTACTGCAGCAACCCACAATCTGGGTCTCCCCATTCAGGGGAACCCCCAACCTTCTATCCCCACCTTACCTCAGTGGCTACTGCCAGTCATCATCTAGCCCCCGCTCCCTGGGGCAGACTGCAGTTTGTAAACCACTCATCATTGGCAAGGGGGGTTGGACCAGCTGCCTCTGCCTATATCTGCAGCCCAGGTACCTTTAGTAGGCCTTTAATTAGACCTGCAGCCTGGGATTTTACTAGGCTAGAGCTCCTCAGCTCCCTCTGCCCTTCCCCAGCACTGCTTCCTTAGATACCCTCCCAGGTAGCTAGGTCCTTCTGTCTCTGGAGTCAGAGAAAGACTGCATCAGCTTCTGGCCCACTGCCCTCTTATAAAGGCCAGCTGGGCCCTGATTAAGCTGACCACAGCTCTGGCTGCTTTCCTAATCAGCCTAGCTTCCCTCGCTGCAGCCCTCTCTGGGGCTGCTTTATCCCATTCTGGCAGGAGCAGGGTGACCACCCCGCTACAGGTGGGAATGAACAATCCAGAAACCAGTGACAGCAGGAGCCATAGCAGAACTGGCCCTTGTGTAGAACTTTGCAGAGACACTGACTATGCAAATGTAGCACCAGATGAACTGTTCATTGGAACAAACAGAAAGGCACTTTGGAATGGAATGGAGAGCCTTACACCATCACACCGGTCCAACGAGCCCAAACCAAGGTACTGCTAGAAAATTCAAGGATAATTGGAGGCACAAAGAGCAATGAGATCACGAGCGGTCTAAGGCAGAGAGAATGTACCGGTACCTGGGATATCAGCTTTGACATGTTTGTCTAAAGGCACTAGGAGGTCGCCAGTGTGTCGGGGTCGGGGGTGGGTGGGTGGGTTGGGGATTAAAGAGTCTGGAGAATGAAAGGCCAAGGGGCAAAGGGTCCAGAAAGCAACTGGATCTCATCAGTTAACAATTCCTTACGGTGGGCAAAATCTCAGCCAACACACTGTGTTCAGCCCCCATGTCACCTTCTCCTGCTCAGCCCCAGCGCAGGGGATATGACCAAAGGGCACTGTGCTCCAGCTGGTATCGGGATCCTTAGTGACGCTTGCATGACGACATAAATTAGAACAGCCACTAGGCTCCTCTAATCTATATGTGTCAGAAGAAGCAGAGAGTAACCCTTAGCTCCCTGACCATGCTCTTCCTCTCCCCACCCAGCACTGACTATTCTACAGGAATCTGAATCCAAGAGCAGAATAACATACAAGAATAATTCAATTATTGGATGTGTTACAAACTAACACTGGGCCTCAGAAGACCATAAGAATGGCCACACTGGGTCAGACCAATGGTCCATCTAGTCCAGTATCCTGTCTTCCAACAGTGGCCTGTGCCAGATGCTTCAGACAGAGAGAACAGAACAAGGCAATTTATCAAGTGATCCACCCCCTGTCATCCAGCCCCAGCTCCTAGCAGAGGTTTAGGGAAACCGAGGGCATGGGGTAGCGTCCATGACCCTCTTGGCTAATAGCCATTGATGGACCTATCTGCCATGAACTTAAATTGTTCTTTTTTGAACCCACTTGTACTTTTGGCCTTTACAACATCCCCTGGCAACAAGGTCTTCACGTTGACTGTGTGTTGTGTGAAGAAGTATTTCATATGTTCTTTTTAAACCTGCTGCTTGTTAATTTCATTGGGTGACCCCTGGTTCTTGTGTTATGTGAAGGGTTAAATAAAAACTTCCTTATTCACATTCTCCACACCATTCGTGATTTTATAGACCTCTATCACATCCCCCCTTAGTCGCCAGCTTTTTAATCTCTCCTCAAATGAAAGCTGTTCCATACCCTTAATTATCTTTGTTGCCCTTCTCTGTACTTTTTCCAATTCGAATACATCTTTTGTGGGATGGGCAACCAGAACTGCATACATAATTCAAGGTGTGGGCATACAATGGATTTATACAGTGGCATTATGATATTTTCTGTCTTATTATCTAACCCTTTCCTAATATTCTGTTTGCTTTTTTGACTGCCACTGCACATTGAGCAGATGTTTTCAGGGAACTCTCCACAGTGACTCAAAGGTTTCTATCTTGAGTGATAATAGCTCATTTAGACCCATTCATTTTGTATGTATATTGGGGAGCATGTTTTCAAATGTGCATTACTTCACATTTATCAACATTAAATTTCATCTGCCATTTTCTTGCCCCATCATCCAGTTTTGTGAGATCCCTTTGTAACTCTCCACAGGCAGCTTTGGACTTAACTATTTTGATTGATTTTGTATCGTATGTAAACTTTGCCAACTCACTGTTACCCCTTTTTCCAGATCATTTATGAATATGTTAAACAGCATTGGTCGCTGTACAGATTCTTGTGGGATTCTGCTCTTTACCTCTCTCCACTGTGAAAACTGACAGTTATTCCGACCCTTTGTTTCCTGTCTTTTAACCAGTTACTGAACCATGAAAGGACCTTCCCTCTTATCCCATGACTGCCTACTTTGCTTAAAAGCCTTTGGTGAGGGACCTTGTCAAATGCTTCTGAAAGTCCAGCTACACTTTATCCACAGGATCACACTTGTCCACCTGGTTGTTGACGCCCTCAGAGAATTGTAATAGATGGATGAGGCATCAGTTCCCTTTACCAAAGCTCTGTTGCCTCTTTCCCAACATACTGTGTTCATCTATGTGTCTGATAATTCTGTTCTGTTTCAACCAATTTGCCGGATACCTTACCAGCCTGTAATTGCCAGAATAGCCTCTGGAGCCTTTTTTTAAAAAAACGGTGTCACATTAGCTATCCTCCAGTCATCTGGTACAGAGGTTGATTTAAGCGATAGGTTACATACCACGGTTAGTAGTTCTGCAATTTCATATTTCAGTTCCTTCAGGACTCTTGGGTGAATACCATCTGGTCCTTGTGACTTATTACTGTTTAGTTTATCCATTTGCTCCAAAATCTCCTCTTTTGACACCTCAATCTGGGACAGTTCCTCAGATCTGCCACCTAAAAAGAATGGCTCAGGTGTAGAAATCTCCTTTCCATTCTCTGCAGTGAAGACTGATGCAAATAATTAATGTAGCTTCTCTGCAACGGCCCTGTCTTCCTTGAGCACTCCTCTAGCACGCTGATCGTCCAGTGGCCCCACCGATTGCTTGGCAGGCCTCCTGCTTCCGATGTATTTAAAAAACATTTTGCTGTTAGTTGTTGTGTCTTCTGCTAGTTGCTCTTCAAATTCTTTTTTGGCCTGCCTGATTACACTTTTACACTTGAATGGCCAGAGGTTATGCTCCTTTCTGTTTTTCTCAGTAGGGTTTGACTTCCAATTTTTAAAAGACGTCTTTGCCTCAAACCTCTTTTTTTACTATGTCATTTGGCCGTGGTGATTTTTTTTTTTTTTTTTGGTCTTCTTACTGGTTTTTGTTTTTATTTGGAGTATACATTTAGTTTCTGCTTTATGGGGTTTTTTATTATTTGATTATTTCCATGCAACTTAAAGGCATTTCACTCTTGTGACTGTTCCTTTGAATTTCCATTTAACTAGCTTCCTCTGTTTGTGGAGTTCCCCTTTTTGAAGTTAAATGACACTGTGGTGGGTTTCTTTGGTATTTTCTCCCCTACAAGGATGTTAAATTTAATTACATTATGGTCGCTATTACTGAGCAGTTCAGCTATATTCACCTTGGACCAGATCCTGTGTGCCACTGAAGACTAAATCAAGAATTGCCCCTCCCCTTGTGGGTTCCAAGACTAGTTGCTCCAAGAAGCAGTCATTAATGGTGTCTAGAAATATTATCTCTGCATCCTGTCTTGAGGTGACATGTACCCAGTCACTATGGGGAGACTTGAACTCCCCCATTATTATTGGGTTTTCTGTTTTTGTAGCCTCTAATCTTGCTGAGCATTTCACAATCACTGTCACAATCCTGCTCAGGTGGTCAGTAGTATATTCCCATTGCTATATGCTTATTGTTCAAGCATGGAATTTCTATCCATAGAGATTCGATGGTACAGTTTGAGTCATTTAAAATTTTTACTATGTAACCCTTCTGCCAGTCGGAGTGAGCAGCAAGAAGGGTGGGGTTCAATATCTAGGGGGTTCCTTTTCAACAATATAACCAAAACCAGCTCGAGCCCCCACCCAGTGACCTGGGGAAATTTCACTCTACCAGCTGGGCGTCTCTAAGAGGCAATTCTTCCCTTCTCGCAAGCACAGAGTCTGAGATAGAAAGAAAAAACGAGGAGTCCTTGTGGCACCTTAGAGACTAACAAATGTATTTGGGCATAAGCTTTCGTGGGCTAGAACCCACTTCATCAGATGTATGAAGTAAAAGATGCAGGAGCAGGTATAAATACATGAAAGGATGGGGGTTGCTTTACCATGTGTTAGGTCAGTCTAATGAGATAAATCAATTAACAGCAGGATACCAAGGGAGGAGAAATAACTTTTGAACTGGTACGAAAGTGGCCCATTACAGACAGCTGACAAGAAGGTGTGAGTAACCATAGGGAGACATTAGTATGGGGGAAATTAAGTTTAGGTTTTGTAATGACCCAACCAGTCTTTATTCAGGCCTAATCTGATGGTATCTAATTTGCAAGGAGTCCAGAATCTGGTCTCCATTCTAGGGTATTCAATGGTAGTGTTGTCCTCTGCAGACTCGCTCTCAGGTGTGCTAGATAAAGGTGGATTAGCCCCACCGGGCCCACTGCGCAGGCTGGGTGGTGGATTTGGTCCAGGTCCCATGTCATGGTCCATTCCATAAGGGGTGCCTACCAATTCCCCCACAGATAGTAGGAGGTTTCTATGTACCGCCTTTATTTGCCCCGACCCCCTCTCAGGTTAAATCTTGTAGACCGACAGATCTCCCAGCTTTTCCATCACTCGGTAAGGTATTGCCTTCCATCTTTCAGCAATCTTGTGTTTGCCAGCAACACCCAAATTTCGCAGCAGGACTCTGCTTACAACTATGTTTGCTTTGCTTATGTTTTCTTTCACATATAGTGCCATTCCCCCACCAGAGCGACCTTCTCTGTCATTCCTGTATATTTTGTACCCTGGTATTACCGTGTCCAATTGATTATCATCATTCCACCAAGTTTCTGTGCTGCCTATTATGTCAATTTCCTCATTTAATACCAGGCCCTCAAGTTCACTCATCTTAGTATTTAGACTTCTTGCATTTGTATAAAAGCACTTATAAAATGTGCCAATGTTTAGTTGTCTGCCTTCATGTGATGTAATTGAATGGGACTCTTTCACTTGAGTATTTCTCTTCAGTTCCTACCAGTACTTTATCAACTTCTATCCTCTCCTCTGTACTAGGATTTAGAGTGTCCCCTTTAATAAATCCTCGCCTAAAGGATGTCTCTGTCCAAACCATGTGCTACTCTGCACCTGTTGGCTTTCCCCCATCCCTTACTTTAAAAACTCCTCTATGACCTTCTTAATTTTACATGCCAGCAATCTAGTTCCATTTTGGTTTAGGTGGAGCCCATCCTTCCTGTACAGGCTCCTCCTTTCCCAAAAGGTTCCCCAATTCCTAATAAACCTAAAACCCCTCCTCTCTATACCAATATGTCATCCACGCAATGAGACCCTGTTATTCTGCCTTTCTAACTGGCTTTGCATATGGAACTGGAATCATTTCAGGGAATGCTACTATGGAGATCATGGACTTTAATCTCTTCCTGGCAGCCTAAATTTGGCCCCCAGGACCTCTCTCCTACCTTTCCCTGTGTCATTGGTACCTACATGTACCACAACCACTGGCTCCTCTCCAGAACTGCACATAAGCCTGCCTAGATATCTCGAGAGGTCCACAATCTTAGAACCCGGCAGGCAATTCACCAGGCAGTTCTCTTGGTCATCACAAACCCAACTATCTATATTTCCAAAAATCAAATCCCCCATTACTATTACCTGTCTCTTCCTAATAACTGTGGTCCACTCCCCTGAAGAAGTATTTTCAGTGTGAGAGGATACCATTAGATCATCTGGAAGGAGGGTCCCAACTCTGAGATCATTTCCCTCTACTCCAATTTGATGTTCTTCTCCCACGAGACTTTCATCCTCCTCAACAACACATTATGCGAGACGCTGTGCACACAGAAAGAGGCAGTCCCTGTCCTGAAGAGCTTTCAGTCTAGACAAGGCAGACAGAAGATGGGAGGAGAACAGAGCCCAGAGATGGGAAGTACTTGCCCCAGGTCACACAATGATGTGTTTTGATAAAATCAGGATCATTAAGGACATGCATCACTTTTGTTTAAACTCTGTTGAAATCCAAGTTACAAGAGCAGGAGTAAGAAGCTTGTGAAAATACAGAACTACCCCTTTACAAAGAACAAACTGAAGGGCTGGCCAGTGGCAAAGAGAAAAGTCTCATCCGTCGTTTGTCATTATTGGTGGTAAGCTGACGGCTGTTGGTAATATGATGCTTAAAGGGGAAAATAAAAACAGATTCCAAGCAACATAAGGAGAGAAATGCTACATCACATTCCCATGTTATTCTGCAAAAGGAGAGCCACAGAAACCATTTCCTGGGCTGGGGTGAACACCCAGATTGCTGATATTATTTTGAAATATTCAGTGTTTCAAATGCATTGATCACAGTAACCTGATGAACCAGTAACTACTGCAATGATATTTGCAAAATGTATCAGCCAACTTCTTTTAATCTGAAGGCAAGGACTGTTCAGTGGTGGTCAACTCAATTGCACCACTGAGTTGAACACAAGCGAGAAGTGAAACAGGAAATAGTCAGGTGACATCTCTCTTTGCAA
Organism: Caretta caretta; assembly: GCF_965140235.1. NCBI lineage: Eukaryota > Metazoa > Chordata > Testudines > Cheloniidae > Caretta > Caretta caretta. The sequence goes on along the minus strand of NC_134211.1, from coordinate 127,242,536 downwards.
GGCACAGAGTGTCTGAGCTAGTCCTCAGAATTCCCATTGGTTTGAGTGGAAATCCTGGGTGCGCAAGAAATATAAATCAAGCCCCGATCAGACATTTTCATTGTTTTATGGGAATGCATTTAAATCTGGAAAATAAGGTTTTTCACATTTGTCAAAGCCACTGTCACTATTGGATTAGATCACAGGTGGGCAAACTACGGCCCGTGGGCCACATCCGACCCGTGGGACCATCCTGCCTGGCTGTTGAGCTCCCGGCCGGGAGGCTAGTCCCCGGCCCCTCCCCTGCTGTCTTCCCTCCCCCACAGCCTCAGCTCATCGTGCCACCAGCACTCTGCTCTGGCCGGGCACCGCAGTGGCGGCGTGGCTGGCTCCAGCCGGGCAGTGCTGCTGAGAGGCATGGTAAGGGGTTGGGGAGCGGGGGGGTTGGATAAGGGGCATGGGGTCCCAGGGAGCAGTCAGGGAGCAGGGGGTGGTTGGATGGGGTGGAGGTTCTGGGGGGGGGGGGCGGTCGGGAGGGGGAAAGGGGGGGTTGGATAGGGGTCGGGGCAATCAGGGGACAGGGAGCAGCGGGGGTTGGATGGGTTGGGGGTTCTGAGGGGGGCAGCCAGGGGGCGGGAAGTGGGAGGGGGCGGATAGGGGATGGGGGCCAGGCTGTTTGGGGAGGCACAGCCTTCCCTACCCAGCCCTCCATACAATTTTGGGACCCCGATGTGGCCCTTGGGCCAAAAAGTTTGCCCACCCCTAGATTAGATGGTGCCTTCAGAGAAAGCCCTCCACAAGGGGAGTAGCCATGGGAGGTAGGACAGCCCAGAGACAGCTCTGAGTAACAATCCCTCCCTGCTCCTGGCAGCTGGGAAGGTGGAAGGGTGATTAGTAATTTACTCCTGGCCTATACAAGCAGAAAATTATGGCACCGCACACCGTGGCTCAGCTGTGCTATCCTGTGCGGGGAGCGGTCAATCAGGGCCTTCACAGGTACGCACTCGGCATTTTGTTACCCCCGCCCATTTAATCCCAGCCGAAAGAAGCTCCCCTCACTCACTTATGAAAAAGCTGTACAGGCCGTGTCCGACCAAGGTGAGTTAAAAGCAGATGGCAGGCGATCAACAATGGTTTACTCCAAGGCAGTCAGGACAGACCCCTCTGTGGAACACTACACACAGCCTCTCCGACTTACCTTTTCACTGCACCTCAGTCCCATGCTGGCTGCTGACCCAGCAATGAATGGCATCGTGTCTATTAAAAATGCCTCCGACATGTGAGCCAAGACTCCCCAATGATTTCAGTGGGCATCTTTCCGTCCGTTTTGGGTAATGCCTTCTTTGCATATTAGTGTTGTCTTTTATTAAGTTAGACGCATCTTATGAATGATAGTTTCTGAATGAAGGGATATTTTTAAGCTGTTACTCATCTATTCTGAGATCTCCAAGATAACGTCATCCTTTGTTAATACGTATGTACTGGAACAAGGTCTATTACGTTTTGCTTGCTTTTCCTAATTCTAATGAATTCCAGCAAAGAATTAGGGTTCGCCTTTGAAAAAGTGCTGGTCACCTAAAACTCCAATTGATGTCAATGGGAGCTGTGGGTACTCAGTGCCTTTGAAAAAAGATCAGACCCTTAATTATTAACAATATGCCGCTTTTTCCATAGAAGCCAAGAGGTCACTGATATAGATCAATCTGTATCACTTGGTAAGCTGGGCACAAGCAAATAACATGTTTTAATACAGCCAAATGTAGGATTGTACATCTAGGAACAGAGACTTTCTGCGACCCTTACAGGATGGAGGACTCTCACCTGGGAATCAGCGACTCAGGGCTCATGGTAGAAATCAGCAGAACATGGGCTCAGAGGTGTCACTGTAGCCAAAGGGCAAATGCAATCCTTGGAAGTATAAGCAGGAATACCGAGTAGAAATAGGGAGCTTACATTATCTCTGTATTTGGCATGGGTGTGACTGCCACTGGAATAGTATGTCCAAGTCAAGTGCCCACAATTCAAGAAGGATGTTGATTAATTGGAGAAGCTTCAGAACAGCACTACGAGAATGATTAAAGGACTGGAAAACATGCTTTATACTGGTGGACTCAAGGAGTTCAATCTGTTTAGTTCATCAAAGAAAGAAGGTTAAGACGTGACTTGATCGCATTTTATAAGTATCAAACCTGGGAAAAATAGATTTGATAGAGGGCTCGTCAGTCTAGCAGACAAAGGTGTGACAAGTTCCAATGGCGATAAGTTGAAGCTAAACAAATTCAGACTGGAAATAAGGCATAATTTTTTTTAACAGTGAGAATAATTAATCGCTGGAACAATTTACCCAGGGTTGTGGTAGATTCTTTATCACTGGCAATTTTTAAATCAAGTTTGGATGTTTTTTCTAAAAGATCTGCTCTTGTTCAATCAAGAATTAATTCAGGGAAGTTCTTTGGCCTGTGTTATGCAGGAGGTCAGACTAGCTGATCTCAATGGTCTCTTCTGGTCTCATAATCTAGGAAAGATTTACAAAAAAGAGTAGAGGAATGATAGTGACTTAAGTCAAGGTGGTAACGAGATTAGTTGCTTAGAGTAATTTAGTGTAGAGCTTGCTCTCACCCCCTGAAAAAACATGGCAGATACTAAATATCAAATACTCCCTTTGTATGGTACTGACAACCATACAGAGCCTCTGGGGGAGAACCTATGCCTGGCACAAAGGAAGCAGGCACTTCTACTGGTGGCGGCATTCACAAATCTGTTCTCCACCTGGCCTGGGAGGACACACTTGGCTCAACACAGAATCAATACTGACCCTCATAAAATAATACAGGAGGCACCATGACTGATGCCAAATAAATTAAGAAGTGCAGTGGAAAAGGAACTCCAAGCCATGCTGGAGCTCAGGATCATAGAAGAAACACAAAGCAACTGCAGGAGTCCTATTGGCCTAGCCCCAAAGCCAGACAGGTCCATGCATTTTTGCGCAGATCTCAGGAAAGCGAATGCAAGTTCAAAATTTCATGTCTATCCTATGCAATGGACGGATTAACTCTTAGATTGATTGGGAGAGGACAGTACATCACAACCCTAGATTTAATGAAGAGATACTCGCGGATCCCTTTGACACCCGAGTCCCAGGAGAAGATGGCCTTTGAATGCCATTGGGGCTGCTTCAGTTTAAGACAATGCTATTTGGACTCCATGGAGCAGCTGCTACTTTCCAGCATCCAATGGACTGTTTACTCCAAATGCATTATGCCACTGCTTACCTAGGCGATGTAATCATTTATAGTAAAGATTGGGACTCACAGCTCAACAAAGTGGCCACAGTCCTACAGTCCCAGAGGGAAGCATGGGTAATGACCAATCTAACCCCACCAATTGCACAAAATAGGTAAGCAAGAGACCCGTTACTTGCGGTATCTCACAGATGGCAGACAAATCTGGCCTCTAGTGGGCTAGGTCCTCGCCTAGCAGGTTTATCAAGTCCGTACCATGATGAAACAAGTCCAGGCCTTCCTAGCGATATCTCACTTTGCCACCATAGCAGCACCACGAACCAACTTAACAAAAGACACTGCCCCAAGACACATTATATGGAAAGCCTTCCAAGACCTCCTGTGTAGATACATGGTATTATATGGTCCCAGTTTTGAAAAGGTATTTGTATTACAAACAGATGCCTCTGAGATGAGCATGGGGCAATTCCTTCCCAAGAGGCAGATAGAGAAGAGCACCCATACATACACCTATACATCAGTAGAATATTGTTTCCATGAGAACAGGTAACAGAGAGAGGCCAGGACCAGCCCACAACACTTTGGCACCTGAGGCGGGGAGCTCAAATGATGCCCCCAAACACCCTCGCTTGGGCCAAAAATTTGAAAGGTCTCAGTTCTGCCTTCTTCCTGTTCTACTCCTCTCATGGTACTGCTCTGCTACCTACCCCAATAAAGGAAAACTAACAACTTAAAATGCCTTGTTCAAAAATTTTAAGTAAAACTTAACTTTCAAATGCCTGAACAGCAAATGTAACTTTTCTTGTCTGCATAGTAAACAATGGCACTTTTATCTGTTTGAATAATCAAAGCGGTGCTTTCCGTGCCTTCTTGGTTGCAAAGATTTGAACTGCTTCCTGCTGAAGGTCCACAGTCTGGGCCAGCTCATGCTTTACTGAGATGGTTGCAAGGCTGACCAGCCTCTCCTGTGTCATTGTGGAGCGTAGATGTGTTTTTATTAACTTCAGCTTGGAAAAGCTGTGTTCTCCACTGCCAACTGTTACAGGAAGTGTTAGAAGTATGCGCAGAGCAACAAAAGCATTTGGAAAGAGGGTGATCATCTTATTTGTGCACATAAATTCCAGAACAGCCTTTGGAGTTGATCCTGCTGAAATGTATCTCGAAAGGGCTTTCGGTTCATCACCTAAATCACGTGCCTCAATATCGCACATGTCATCATGTGTCAACACTGTCTCTAGTGCCCTGCATTGCTGGTGTAGGTCTTCTTCAGGTATAGTGAGGAGTTTTGGAATATCCTACAACATCCCAAATATACTGCTGTGTTCCTTGAGCTGCATGAAACGTTCTTCAACTGACTGTATTGCACAATCTAGCACCTGGTTAAAGAATTCAACTTTGAATTGTTGTTTGGGGTCTCTTATGGGATTATCCCAGGCCTCATAATCAAAATGTCTTCTTCTTCGGTGACTCTTGTGTTCTTGAATGGGTGGGAAAATAGCTTCAGTATGAAGTTCCTCTGCCAACTTCTGTGCACTCTTCAGAGTGTTTTGAAATCCCTTATCTGACTGGTAAGACTGTAGGTATGACTTTGGTTTGTCCAGTTTTCCATTGCTCCAGACATATCACAGTCAACACCTTGGAGCCTCTTCCTTACAACATTAATTTCAAAAAGTATGTCATGCCACAACACTAAGCCACACAGAAATTTGAAGTTATGTATGTTTCTGGTGATTCCATTTCCCTCTGCCACTGTTCTCCCACGAATAGTTCCTGTCAAAGCATTATCCTCCATAATGGCAACAGTGGCATCATCTGTCTTCCCAGTTTTGTGTTTGGTAGGCTTTATCACCTCCACTTGACTTTCCCATCAAGTCTCTATTCATGCCTAAGGGAGTGGCTAAGTCATTATGCAAGGTAACCTATTTCCCCTTGTTTTTTCCTAACCCCCCCCCCCCCCAGACTTCTTGTTAAACCCTGGATTTGTGCTGGAAATGGCCCACCTTGATTATCATACACATTGTAAGGAGAGTTATCACTTTAGATAAGCTATTACCAGCAGAAGAGTGGGGTGGGGGGAGAGAAAACATTTTGTAGTGGTAAACACCCATTTTTTCATGTTTTGTGTGTATAAAAAGATCTTGATCTTGCTGTGGCCCATGCAGTACAAGGAAGTCCCCCAGGCTACTGCTCAAGTGGGTCCACAGTCCTGTGGTATCTACTCAGGATAGTTAGGCAATCAGTACCCATCGATCTGCAAGTGCAATAAATGCATATTAAGCAGTACATGTCTGGGTGGCAATTCTTTCCTAATGAAACCTGTGTTTCTGAGTGACCATGAAACAGGCCTAGTCACCAGTCTGGCTGACACAAGCCAGTTTTTTTTAAGCTCTAGGGTTTGTCCATTTTTCAGGCAGGACCATTTTACTGATGGAAGCTCACAAATGACAAAAGGAGGATTCAGATTCAAGATTAGAGGCCAGGTCTTGCTGGCATTACAGGAAGTGAGGAGTGGCTACATACAGTTCTGGAAGCTGGACACAGTAGTGCAGACTTACACTTATGAGCTGATTGATGGTACTGAACGGGGCACTACATGATTTATGAGGCTCTGCTGATGACGCACAGCAGGGGTTATTGCATTGCCTTTTTAGCATTTCGCTCATAACCGTGGGTGAAGGCAAGCATGGTTTGTGCGCACATATTAATCTGGGCCAGCTGAGAATTCAGGAGGAGCTATGATGATTTCTGAAGTGTCAGAGAGAGTGAAGTCCCTGTGAAGATTAAGTCAAGTAGAGGCCAGAGGTTAAAATCATTACTTCCTTTAGGTAAAGTGACTCCAATAAAGATTAGGGCCCAGTTGTGCTAGGCACTGTACATACACACAGAGAACCTCTGTGCCAAGAGCATGCAATCTAAATAGACAAGTATTATTATCCCCACTTTACAGACAGGGATCTGAGGCACACAGAGTAAGTGACTTGTCCCAGGTCAAAGGGATAGCTGGGAATTGATCAAAGTTCTCCTGATTCTAACCCTGTGCTTTCGCCACAAGACCTTCTATCTGCTCCAAGAGCAAACTTGCACTCCTTGGAGTTCCTTCAAACCTGCACACCACTAGCTGAAGCCCTGTAACAAACTGCCAGCTAAACATACTAACAAATGGTAGAAGTGATTGACTGTTGTTGCAACTTATTTTCAGATAAACTAAATACACCTCATTATATGCAGCTGGGTTAGAAGAAGAGCGCAAATGTGTTTGTTTGTTTTAAACAGCTGTAAAGGCCAAGCATTAATTTCTCTGCAGCTCATGATTTCTGTGTTTGGCTCAAAGTTTGCATGAGGTCATTCTCTCCATCTCTTCTGCTACCTTTCAAGCAACGACAGGAGTCTGAGCCACAGAAGAACAGCATCTTCCCACAATGTCAGGGAGTTGTGTTTTATTTTTGCGAATTATTCACTATAAATACAATTCAGCTTTATAGTGCCTTTCATCCAAAAGTAGCACAGGATTTCACAGGCATTTGTTGCTTACGTATCCAAAGCGTGGTGCAGAGAGTTATACCTATAGTTGTGGTAAGATAAAGGCAAATAAGGCACAAGAACTATAAGGACAATCATTAAGGATGGATAATAAATCCAAGAGGCTCCAGGGAGTAGGATTTGATTATTTTAATAGAGGTGGGGTTGGGTTCACAGCAGCGAGAGATGAGCCATCTGAGACTCAAATATATTTACAGAAGGCATGTGGCATAGAAAGCCAGGGCTAGTGCAAGCAATGATGGGTGAAGCTACCACTTGCCGTGGAGAAATTGGGAATGCAGCTCTCCTTGTATTTGCTTTAGCAGATTGAAAGACACATCGAACCTTGCAGACTGTTTCTTTTCCTCTAGTTCTTTATCATTAACACATCCTGTTTTGATACAACCCTTGCTAGAATCCCTGTGATTTTAGACAGGTTGGCAATTTCAAGCAGGCCATCCCAGACAGTTGAATAAACCTTAGATCTCTAACAAGAGGAAGAGAATAACAGACTTCTGGAGCCTACACCACTTGGGATTCTGGACAAGGTTCTCTCTCCCATGAAGCACGAAGCCATCAGAGATGCAAGCCTCTAAATGGACTGGAAGTAATGACCACTGATCAGAACTATGTCAAGAGGCTATAAGGTGACAAAAGTTACATGGATGGATGTGCTGTGTAATGTTAACTTCTTTAGCTATATCAGTTTTGTTTGGGGATTTAGGATCTTATCAATAGGCCATCGGAGTCAAAGGCAGGGCTTTAAATCAAGCCCATGAGAAACAAGTATTGAAGTGCAAGTTATTTAGCCATATCCATGGAAGCCCAAATACCAAGGTGAGGGGCCAGAACAATCAAGTGTATACCATACAGTGACCCCTTCATCTCCAGTAACGAATGCCCTTCCTATGAACACCCATTTCCCATGATTGCTGAAGTTAAGCAGTTTAGTTCTAACTGGCCATTTTTCTTTGTGTATTAGGAAGAAACTATAAGGAGCAGCTTGAGCAAATCTGCTAGTAATTATACCATCACAGTGTACTGATTCTGTGTACCCATAGGAGAAGCTTTAAAAAGCTACAGTAGCTCTGTGTATGAGACACTGCTTAGGTCTTAAGAGAACAGCTGGCTAGTTTTTTTCCCCTCACATCCTCTCTCCTTGACCCCAGAAAATTATGCAGCAGAACTGAGTGAAACACTGTTGTAAGATAATAACAGTGTCTTCAACCCACCCCAGCACAACCATTTCATTCCGCTCAATAAAGAGAAAGGAACAGCGAAGATAAGGATAAAACGGCAGCTGTCAGATGTTCCCAAGGCCCCATAATTTTGAAAATATTATTTCATGTTTTGCAATAGTATTTTCCACTGGAGGTTCACTTGCTCAGAGCCTGCAAATCTCATCATATTACAAGAACTGGTGATCGTGATGCACTCCAGGAGGTAGATGAATAAATACAACCCTCCATAACTATACGTCTTAAATATCTCTCTCAGCTTCTCTTTTATGTAGCTATGGAACATTAAAATGGGAGCATCATTACCCACAAAGAGCACCTACACAACGTGGCCATTTATACTGTACACGTCCTTCTTGCCATTTTTCTTTAGTGACATCTCAAGATGTCTGTTAGGGACAGAAAACAATATTCTCCATTACCCACCAAATGAAATACCTATGACTGCTAAATTACAAGTGCATCACAGGGAAGAGTCAGAAAGAGCCTATTTGGGCCAGCTGACAGCACATCTGTCTTCTATCAGACCTGCCACATTTTCTTGCCTGCTATGCAGGGAACACGTGATGAATTAATGAAACCTGACACACACTCGTTTAACTGTTGTGTGCCAAGGATTTAGTGTATGTAAGTAGAGTTGGATGACGATTGAAATATTCACTGTATCAGATTACACCAAAATACCAGGCACCCAACCATTAGAACAGTGCTGTCTGTCTAGCGATTGATACTGTTCTCATCACCATGGTGTCCAAATGGCCGAGTAGTTCAACGTGAGCGGAAACTCACCCCTCACATTATAAGTCTCATTGAGTGAGCTCTGTCCCGGGGACTCTGCAAGGGATGGAGGGAGATGAGATTCAAGGCAGCACACCCAGCTCCACAAATTGCAACTCCAGCCCATAGGCTAGATCAGTTAGTGAACTCCAACCCACAGCTCTCGGTTGAACAGTAACCCACATTTTCCAAGGTCATCACTCCTAAAGGGACCAGAGAGTCAGAGTGTACGGTCAGAACGGACCACCAGATTGTCTAGTCGGATCTCCTGTATACCACAGGCCACCAGCACCACCCAGCGCCTAAACTCTAAACCCATCAACTGAAATTAGGCCAAAAATATTACAGCTCACAGGAGACTAGATTATTATGTGTCACAGACAGGGAATAGGAGGGACCAAGGTGAACCAATGCCTGGGGCCCGCACAATGGCAAGAAAGTAAACAAACTAGGAAAATCCAACCTAGATGGAGCTACTATAAGGTGGGTGCATAACTGGTTGGAAACCCATTCCCAGAGAGTAGCCATCAGTGGGTCACAGTGAAGCTGGAACGGCATATCGAGTGGGGTCCTGCAGGGATCAGTTCTGGATCCAGTTCTATTCAATATCTTCATCAGTGATTTAGATAATGGCATAGACTGAACATTTAAAAAGTTTGTGGATGATACCAAGCTGGGAGAGGTTGCAAGAGCTTTGGAGGACAGGATTAAAATTCAAAATGATCTGGACAAACTGGAGAAATGGTCTGAAGTAAATAGGATGAAATTTAATAAGGACAAATGCAAAGAACTCCACTTAGGAAGGAACAGTCAGTTGCACACATACAAAATGGGAAATGACTGCCTAGAAAGGAATACTGCAGAAAGGGATCTGGGAGTCACAGGGGATCACAAGATAAATATGAGTGAACAGTGTAACACTGTTGCAAAAAGCAATAAGTAAAAGTGAAGATGCAAAACACCATTGAGTTAATTTAGAGATGTCTGAGAAATTAAAAACCAGTCACACTTCAGAGTTCAATTTTGTAGACATGTATTAGACACTTGTATTTGTATCAGTGTAGCCCACTGGTCAGGTGGGTTACTTGCTATCCTCTGTGCCCAATACACAGAGATTGTGACTCTACCCGGACAGAGCCTGGCTCTTTAGCTCAAGCTGTGCACATTCATACTTGCAGTTCTGGAGATCACTGGTGTGTCAGCCAAGATGGTGGCCATTGACTTCCTGTGCCGTGTCACTAATGTTTGTATCAACATACATTTGCCCAAACCAACAAAGAGACTTAGTCAAGTTCTCCTCCTTCCTGAGAGTGTCTCAGACATCTGCTCTGAGAGCAGATACAATGTCATGTGTCTTTAGCTGTCTAATCACAAAGAACAATTCTTCACGATCAGTGGCTGCAGCATGAATTTCTTGGCACCTCTGTCTCCATAACAGTTTAGTAGAATAATTTCAAATACAAACACATTGTTACAAATATCAAAGTCTCTCCCTGGATAATTCACAGAAGGAAAGGTGGACTAAATGGATCAAATAAATTGTTTTCAGTGAGCGGTTTGGCCAGGTCTGGGCAAAGAATAGAAAAACTTGGTAGAAATGGAGAACAAGATGTCAGCATTTTGCTTTGAGATGGGAAAGCAGATTTGACAATGCTGTGATTTATGAAGAACGAAAGCTTATTTGAAGAGAATGTGTTTTCCAATACCCATGCTAGCAGAGGCAAAGAATATGGGTCTCATCGCTTCCAATCATCAAATTGCTAGGGTTAATAGTTTGTAAATGTAAGAGATAGGCAATGACCTACCCCTTGACAGTCTAAAGATGCTCCTGGGTTGACTCATTTTAAAACAAAAAAAGTTTACTTTTGACCAAGTAAAATATGAATCAGATCCTATCTATAGCCCAGTAATTCACTGGAACCAAACTCAGGCAGAAAGATTTAAGAGCACTGTCCACAGCATATGAGCCTGTACTTACAAATGTTCATTTAGCAACTCACAGTTCACCTTGACCTAGAATATATGTCAGTGATAACAAAAAATTAAACAGAAAACCACTCCAGCATACTACTTACTAAACGTTCACTTTGGATAAATCTGTTGCATAAAAAGATGTCAAACCATTTCACATGTGCATGTTAACTGCTATATATTCCAGAAAATTATAAGCAATTCTTGCCCACACTTTGGCAAGGAATTTGCTTGCTTCCTCTCCATTTTATGGATTTGCTATGCAACTGGCTCCCATGAAGGCCACCAGCCAGCGGCCCTGTCCTTCAACCCTTAGTCAACAGAACTACTCACCTGAGTAAGGCCTGAAGGTTGAGGCACCAATCACCTAACATACCTGTGGCCGAAGGTCATGCAATTGGCACAGGAACTCAAGGAATCACGGCCGCCTTAAGGCCCCACTCAAGCCAGATTGGTTAAGACAATTTGACTAAAATCAAATCATATCAAATTGTCTTAACCAGTCTGGCTCACCAACTCGTCAATGGGGTTATTTCATTTACATGCTGAACACTGACTGGTCGGTTAATTAGCTAGTTGAGTAGCTAATGGAGTGATTCCACAGTTCAGCAGAGGAGGAGACAGTCTGTGTGCGTCCGGTTGGAGGTTTCTGCAAGCGGGAGGAGGGAAGATTTTGTTGCAGTGTTTGGGACGCAGCGGACTGTACAGAGATGATGAACAAAGGCGAACCAGCTCCAGTGAACTCAACCTAAGCTTTTGGAACTCTTGACTTTCTTCTCACCGTGTGGTCACGGGGACTGACCTGTTTAGATTTAATCTGTTTATATTTATGTATAACTGTGAAAATAATGCATGTGGGTTATGAAGTAGTCTTGTTATTGAGTAGAAATTAAGTTAATATTAGGTGGCTTTGTTATTATAACATTTTATAAAGTTGGTACTTTAGAATTCAGTTCATGTCTCTTGTTCTTTTTGGACTTGATTGTGAGGAGATTGACTCTGTGCAATCCTTGCTGAAAATCTTCAGATGAGTGCGTGCTGGCTCTCCATGTGCTTTTCTATAGGAGTTGTGTTGAAGCACTAGGAGAGGGATGGTAAAGTAACTCTAGTCCTCCCAAAGGTTACATTATATCTATCTGTAGTCTCCTGTCTTGTACCTAGAGTGCAAGTGATTTAAGGTAGGGATTGTGTCCTTGAAATGTGTGTGTCCAGTGCCTGGCATAATGTGGCCGTAGTCCAGGATTCAGGTCCCTAATACTACTGCAATACAAAATAAAATTATAACAGAGAAAAATAGAAAAGGAGATGGGTAATTTAGGAGGGAGGATTCTAAAATGGCGATGGCAGATCAGTACTGTTCCTCTTTCCAAATTTTGGGAGAAGCCAGGATTTCCCATTTAGCTTATGAATTTAACAAATAGTTCGAATAGCAATTGCTGGATACCTGTATTTATGGAAAACCAGGTCATATGCAAACAGGATAATTGGATAGTTTTAAAGTATTTATTTTCTGCCAGGTTATAAATCTGAACATGAACTGTATCCTCCAGTGTGTTTCTAAGATACAGCTCAGACAGTAAGAGGTGGCATGTAACTATTCCACCCCAGAAGCACCCTTCTTCTCTCATCTCAAGGTACTGTGCAACATGATGAAGGGTAATATTCTAGCCCTTAACTATTGAGGAATGAGCTTAATGACAAGAAGCAAAAATAGACTGCTCTACTCACGCCTGTAATTAAGGAAGAATACACTTTGATACTTCCTTGGCCTAACAATTTTGCAATAAAATAAGATAATTATGTATTACACCTAGCAGCCCTAACCAAGATCTGGGCCCTGCCCTGCTAGGAGCTGTACAGACACACTGAGACAGTCCTTGTCCCAAGGCACTTACCATTTAAAGAGGCACACGGTGGGAGAAGGGCAGTATTCTAATCCCCACTGAGGCACAGGAAGATGAAGTGACTTCCCCAAAGGAAGTCTGGAGTGAGTGACTCACACAGTGAGTCTGGAGTGAAGCCAGAAACTGAATATAGATCTCCTGAGTCCCAGTGCAGTGCCTTAGCCACAAGGCCTGCCTCGCTCTCGGTTGAAAAAATTATTTTCTTGAACACTTTTATAGAAGAAATTTCTCATTCTTCCTATTTACTTTTCCAACCCTGACTCAGCCAGTCAGAAATATGAAGTATGAAACATGGAACTACAGAGAAAAATTGTATCAGCAACTACTCTGGCAGAAAACATTTGATTCCCCCACCCACCCCCACACACAAATACTGGTAGACAAAAACTGTATTTGTCTGTTTACTTCCCAGCTGGTTTCCTGAGTTATTAGATTCTGCCTTCTCAGACGTTACCATAAATAATTGGGGAGGCATGTCACAAAAAGTGACTTCTTAATTCATATCTCTCATGGAGTTGCACAGAAAATGGCACATCAAGGAACATTTGCTTGGAAACCTGCTGGGATCATTAACTCTTGTCACTACTTAGTGATTAAGGAACCAGAAACACATTGGTACTTTATTCCTATTGGTGTGTGTATATTGTAGCATCAGAGCTCTGCTTTTGCCTCTTATTGAGTTCAAAGGAAGGAGGACCAGGCCTGAAGACATGAAAAGGTGGGGAAATTGCTGTGCCATGCCTCAGGGGCATTTATCAAGACTATCCCCTTACAAAGAGTGCACTTGTGGGACAACCTGCCCGCCCCCGAAGTGAGAAGCATTGCGCCAATAAATTGGATTACTGCACGTACACTGAGCCCTATTCTGCAGTCACTGAATATGTGTGGGTTGCATACAAAACTATGCCTCCACAGTATTCTGCAGCATTGCCAACTCTTGTGATTTCGTGACTGTATCTGGTCATCTTCTTAACGCCCCAGATGCTGGAATCAAGAGATTGGAGGGGAACCCCAGCTCTGAATATATTTTTTTAAAGAAATGAGTGGATTTTTTAATCCCTCATAACTGAGAAGAAAAGCTAGATAACATGACCTGAGTGTAGCCCAAGAAACCAGAAGGCAAATAAAGAGAACCCAATTTAAAAAAAATAATTATTTTTGGGGATTCACTCGTGATTCATAGATTCCAAGACCAGAAGAGGCCATTGTGATTGTCTAGGCTGACCTCCTGCATAGCACAGATCATAGAACTTTACCAAAATAATTCCTAGGGCATCTCTTTTGTAAAACTGTTCCATTTTGATTTTAAAATTCCAGTGATGGAGAATCCAACATGACCTTTTGTAAAATGTCCCAATAATGAATTGCCCTTACTGTTAAAAATGTACATCTTATTTCCAGGCTGAATTTGTCTAGCTTCAACTTCCAGGCATTAGATTGTCTTATCCCTTTCTCTGCGATATTGAAGAGCCCATCATCACATATTTGTTCCCCATGTAGTGCAATGAGGCAAGGCCAGATGGCTATAGAAAAGTAGTGGGAGACAGATATATTAGCTCCAGGCTAAACAAATCCATGTTACCAGGATAAGTAAATGGCAGCTGCTCCAGGTCAATTAAGACACTTGGGGCCAATTAAGATCTTTCCAAAAGGCAGGGAAGATAGCTAGGTTGATTGGGACGCCTGAAGCCAACTAGTTAAAAGCCTCCCAGTTAGTCAGTTGGGTGTGCGTGTCAGGAGCTGTAGGAGGAAGCTGCACTGTTGGAGGAACTGTCCATATCAGGCGCAAGGAAGGGGGCCGTGAAGTAGATATTGAGGAAGTGGGGGCTGCTGTGGGGAAGTGGCCCAGGGAATTGTACATGTCCTATTCCCAAAAAGTCAGCTACCATAGCTGCTACTATTAGGGTCCCTGGGCTGGAGCCCGGAGTAGAGGGTGGGCTCGGGCTCCCCCCTCCCCTCCCCGATTAATCACTGAGACTGGGAGACAACAGAGACTGTGCGAGGGAGGGTGGCTTCTCCTCACCTCCCTTGCTGGCTGATGATGAAAATGGCTCAGTAGGCTGTGACCCTTGCCTCTAGAGAGAGAAGGGCTACATGGAGGGTCACAGTGAGCCTCTGAGGCTAGTGAAATCCGCCAGGAAGCACAGGACCCACTGAGACAAGGACAGAGCTTTGTCACAGTAGGTACTTATAGACTGTAATAAAGTCACCCCTTTCCCTTCTCTTTGTTAAGCTAAATAGATTGAGCTCTTTGAGTCCATCACTATAAGGCATGTTTTTTAATCCTTTAATCATTGGCATGACTCTTCTCTGAAGTCTCTCCAATTTAGCAACATCCTTCTTGAACCGTGGACACCGTAGCTGGATGGTTGGATGGCTAGCACTAGCAATAATAATTTTATAATAAATTGTTTTGGGGGGGACTCTTATAACCATCTTGGTTTCTCAACCACCAAGGAAGCTGATGTATGCCGGGACCGACATCACACTTTCTGCTGCCATGTGGAATCTGGGATTCGATAGCACAATTAAGATAGAAATCTCCTGTCGTCTGCGTGTCGGAAGCGGGGAGTACTGTGTGGGTGGTACGTTACCCTCTGTACCAGATCCGCAGCAGGTTTCAGACTGTTTAGCCCCAGCTAAACAGGTTCTTTAGCTTCAGCTACAGAGACTCATGCGTTTGCTATGGAGGCCGCCAGTTCAATCCCTAGCATGTTTGACGAGACAGCAGCTGTCATAAAAGCAGCAAAGATTTAGAACCCTGACAGTTGCCATGGAAAAGACATTTTCCATGTCACCACTGGCCTTGGGGGAGAGAGCAAGATGGCTGTGATAAAGCCATGTCCCGGCGGGTCCATGTCACCCCAGGTGGAAGGGGAGCATAAGGTTCTGTGCCCTGCGCACCCTGTCCTCCCAACTCTGTGGGAGATCACATCAGACTGTGCTTGGTGTCTGGGGCCAAAGAAGATTCCAGCTCTGGCTCAGAGGTGGACAATATCTTAAAATGTCAGCTTTTAAACACAATGAGCCTAGGACTTTGGCTTCATCATGCTCACTCTCAGGGTCAGTGGCAGAAGCTTTTCTGTGCATCTCACACATTCTGCCAGATTGCATGGAAAAGTGTATTTGGGCAAGACTGTTAAAGATCTTTCGGTGCCTAAATTTGCAGATAGGCCCGTACTGGGATTTTCAAAAGCACCTAGGTTCCTAACCGTTTGTATATAGGTCTGTTTATTAGCCTGGGATCGAATTTTGGGTTTGACTTTTTGATACTCATACTAAAAGTGTAAACAAGGGACAAAGACACTGTGATGTTGCTTCTGCCTAATCAGTTGGATTTGTTAGTACAATGGGAACAGATAAGAGCAGTTAAAGTGTTACTCAGAGCACACTTTAAGATTGCATCAACCCCTATCTCAAGGCAAAGTCAAGACAGCCAGTCGGGAGGGGCAAAGAAGCTTGGTGGGGCGAGGCATAAAACACTAAAAGACCAAAGAAATTCCCATCCCTGACCGGAGCACAACCTCACTCCTTACCCCTCCCGTGGGGTACAAAAGGGGTGGGATGAAGACCCCAGACCCAAAATGGAACGTGACCCTAAGTTGTAAGGAGTGGGACTGTAGGCGTGCATTGCAGGTGTATTTGGACCTGCTAAGGAGGAGGAGGGGGAAAAAGGGAATAGGGAAAATGGGGAATGGGAAAGGGGAACAGGGACACAGGCAAGGCTCTGTGGTGTGAGAGCTGGGAACGGAACACTGGGGAACAGACTCCGCCGGCGTGGACAGCTATGGACATGTTTGCTTGGAACTAACCCCAATAAACATCGCATTGTCTACACTTTGGACTTCTGGTCTTCTGCTCTCTGTCTGCGTGACAGGAACCAGGGGAGCGGGTGAAGGGAAAGCCCTCTAACACTAACTCCCATTGGTTACTAGGCCCCTAACTGCATCTTTAGGCCTTTAAAAACTTAGACCTAAAGACCTTTAAAAAGTCTGGTTCTCTGTGTTAATAGGGAGGGGTCAAGCTCGGGGGCCCATCCCCCTTGCCCCTGACTTAAATGTGGTATTTTAAATACCATATATTTCCCTTCCCATTCATTCTGCAGTGGGGCCACCCAATGTAGAGTGTTGATTCACCTTTGCAACCCACTCTCATGGCCTTTTGCTTTGTAAGGATACCTGCACATGCTCCTCAGAAAAAGGGATAGGGGTACACACAGCTCTTTTCCCTATTTCCCCCCGGTAACAGACCTTCCATCGTATTGCAGCATTCAGAAGGATCACCAACTGATGCACTCTGAATACGGCGGATATGAAATCTGAAGCATGACAGAAAGTCACCGGTATTCTGCAAAGGACACCTTGGTGCTTTGCCCAAGGCTGTCTCCACCTTGCTTTCCCATGCCCACTTCGAGCACAGGGACAGTAGCACTGCATGTAAAATGGCTAATCCAAAGCATGTGGTGAAGATATGTCTCCCCAACTGTTCCACCATGTAGCGCTCTTTGAAAACTGGAGGAGTGGATGACATATTGTCAGAACACAAATACACCCTTCTACTTTCAACGCTTAATAATAGGAAGCTTCTTTACTGGGGTTCATTCTTAAATATTTGTATTGGGGATTTTCAGTGTGAAATCCAACAATTATCCCAAGAGCTGAGCCAACAGGTTCCTTGGGCAGACAAATGACATATGAAGTGGTGCAGTAAAATCCATAGACTTGCTCAGGGTGAGATTTCAGGGCCAGCACAATGCTAACATCACCCATTGTCCCAGGGGGACATGGAGCTGGATGCAGGGGAGTAGGAATCTGCCCTCACACCCTAAGCCTCCTGATGGGGAATGGGCAGAGCCTTGACAGAAAGTTGGATTCCACATTGCCTGGTTTAGGGTTTTCTACAGCACCCCATTTCTGCAGTGCTAAGCACTTCCCGGGTTAAACTAGACCACAGCAAGCTCCCCGGTGGGATTTCATGGAATCTTTTGCTCCCCTTGGCTACCCCAGTTAGAGGCAAGCCTGTTTCAGGAGGCAGTGGAGCCCAGTGGCTAGAGCCCCATACTGGGACTCAGAAGAATTGGGTTCTATTCTCAGGGCAGCCACTGCTCTGCTGGGTGACCTTGGGCAAGTTGCTGCTCTGTGCCTCATTTTCCCCAATTGTACTGGGGGATAATGAAACTGGCTTCCTTTGTAAAACTCTTTGAGATCAAAGATTACAAGAGCTTGGTATTATTTTATATATTCACATTTAAATATTGTTCTGGTTATGATGGGAAAAACCTTATCAAAGAAGTCCCTGTAAGCATGCCCTAAAGTGGCCAAACTCCAAGTTTATTTAGTCTCCGGAAGTTCATTCCACGGCCAAGTCCCCTTTTTCTCCAGCCCTTTGTCCTGCGCTATGCAAAGGAAACAGACTTAAATGCAATATCCTTAAAGGCAGTTCTAAACAGCCCAGTGGTGAGGGGAGCTTTGGGACATGGCGAAGGAGGGACAGGGCAGGGGAGCTGGGATCTGTTCCTTTATAGTGCAAAGGAGGTGTGGAAGGGTAGGTCACAGCAGCAGGAAGCCAGTGGCACTTCCCTTCCTCCTGATGCCCCAACCATCCCCACCACACCCGCTGATTTGGAGCTAGAATGAAGCCTACTGCCACGGCATGGACTCTGCCCCTAATCCCTTCCTCCATAAGGATTTGACAGCTGCAGAGGGCACAGAGCAGGCCATTTGCAAGGGGATTTCACACACCCTTCACAAGCACAAGTGGAGGGAAAGATTGCAGGGGTAGCCTAGCGCCCACCCTGAGAGCAGGGGTGTGATGCGATGCCGCTTGGAGTTTGTGGGCAGTTGGCTGTTCCCAGCACACGCATGGGAGTGCAAACCTAGGGTTTTTAGCCAAACAAACCAACCCAAAATCTTGGATGCAGGTTTAAAAACATGCACAGCCATAAAAATCAAACTTGTCAATATTGATATTCACCACCCAAACTGAAATCAGAGCAAAGTCCAGCTCTGCCAAGCCCTGGGCGTAGCCAATTCATTAATGACAGAATTTTGATTCACAAGCTACTTTGCAATTAGAGAGCAGAAAAGGATGCCAAGGGCTCAGTCAAGATGATGCATATATTGGAACAGCCTATTATCCCAAGAGACGGCCCGCTAGAAGAGATCCCTCATCACAGACACACACGCAGAAAAGATGGGCCTGAACCATGACCCCCAGTCCAAACCTCCCCACGCTTCAGGGAGTAGAGCAGATTCAGATCTGAATCCAGCTCCCAACCTAGCAGCTCTATTCTCTTCCTTGTAGACTCTTATATGGCAGTATCTGAGCCCCTTCCCGTAGCAAATTAAGTGATGTGACCAACATATGGCATGGGTGGGTTGTTTTCTCTTTCCTCCTCTGCCCAGAGGGAGAAGTAACTGTGTTGTGGAGTGTTTTGTTTTGGCAAGGTTTTGGGTTTGTTTTGTGTTTATATGTGAGTTGATGCTCAGCGACTTTTATGAAGGCAGGATCTGACCTTTTCTCAAAGACATTTTGAAGCTGAACCAATGTAGCACAAGCTGGGAGTCAAATGACTAGATGATCATGATGGTCCCTGTGACCTGAAAGTCTATGATAGGATGGTGCCCAGCCCATGGAGGAGAACCGGGGCAAGAGGTACTCAAACTACACCCAACTTGGGCTGTGCACCTCACAACTAGAGCAGGTTGAAAAAACCTCTTCTCTCTCCCTCTCCCTTCCCCCAAAAAATCTTCTAACACATTTTCCATTTAAAAGGTTTATTTTGCATAGGAAGCTTTGAAGTTCATATAAACTTTTGATTTGAATCAGAAAGTTTTTTGTTTTTTTAGTTGTTTTCAAAAACCAAAATTCATTTCTATTTCTAGTTTCTGGATTTGCCTTCCCCCTTTTCTCTGGAAGGGGAGGGAAATCCTGCCTACCACCCCCACCCCTCCTCTCCCCCCCAAAAAAGTTAAATGGAATGGAAATGCAGCTTGAAATAAAATGAAATTTTCTGTTTTTCAACTTCCCGTAGAAAAAAAACCATCAAACAAAATCCCCCGCCCCCCAAAAAATATTTTGCTTTGGACCAAACCCCACTTTTTGGCGGGAAAATGTTTCAGTGGAAAATAGAACTCGCCGTTGCTGTTCTGCTGCTAGCTAGGCAGGTCGTGTGCTCCTCCATCCTCATGGAAGGGGGGTCCCAGCACCTCTGGGGGCCTTCTGCAAAGCCATTGAGTCAGGGCCCCTCTGCTGCCCTGCCCAGGACTGGGAACGTGAAGGAGTGCAATCTGCCAACGGAAGGGCTGAGGGGAAAATAGGGAACTGGCCTGAGTCTGAGCTCTCTTAGACCTGGTTTACACTGGTGTACCGTAAATGAGATCTGAATTAGAGCCACTGAGTCTGTGGAGGGTGTTAGAGGGATAGTGAACGCAGGCTTCCTGAAGGCAAGGGGGAAGCTGCACTGTGACCCACCCAGTGTGGGGATAAAAGGGGAGGCTCCTATATTCTCCAGGGAGAGCAAGTGATCACTTACTGAGCTCTGTCAGCAAGCAGCAGCTACACCCCACCTGGCACTGGAGCTGTGAACATCACACCAGCATTAGTGGGTCTGCCCCTGTGGCTTCAGGGTAGGCAGCTTTTGCTGTACCGGCCTCGCCCACGTGGGCTGAGTATGCTAACAGCACACCCAGGCCACGTTGGCCTGGAAAGTGAGAATCAGGATCCAGGAGCTCTCCCCAGGAGCCAAATTCTGCTCTCTGGTAACTCTGGATTTACAGGGATGCATCTCCATTGAAGGATCTGAACTCATTCTGGATGGACACTGCTGGAAGTGAGATCTGAACCTGTTCTGGAGTCTTCAGCATGGCTGTGAGGAGCTGTTTTAGTTCCAGGAACCCTAGATCAGCCCCAGTGCTGCAATTTTTAAAGAAAATATTTGGAGGGTGTTTTTTTTAAAAAAGCGAAATAACAAAGCCCTCCACAATGACTCGGAAAAGGACTTCAATGGCCTGGTCTCAGCAGATGTAGAGCCTTTAGACCTAGGACTTGGAAAAAGTTGCCTTTTTATGCAAAAGGGAATTTACTTAAATATTGTTTTATACTCATTTCATAAGAGAAATATTTTATCTTTTGTTATGATGATTTATAGACATTGGAGTAAAACAGACAAACAGAGGAGCCCAGGGGGAAAAAGCAATTAACAAATTAAGGGAAATGCACAAATACTGCAGGGTAAAAAAACCAACTCTTCTAAAAGCTGAAGTAAGGAGAATAATTGATGGTTCCATTTTAGCCTAATGTTATTTCTGGATCTCTTTTATAATATGTTATTTACTGCATAGTTTAGAGCTGACAAAGAATAAACAGCATTTGCAATATAATGTCTTTAGCACCGCACTGCACTTGCTCATCCTACTTGGCTGTCACGTTGGAACTCCAACCAACATCAGTCAACGTCTTCTGTGATGGAGTCTGTTTTTAATAAGCACAACACTATAATTACCTGACTGCAAAGTTAAAGCCAAATGACACTTATGATGAAGGTTTCATGGCTAAACAGTAAAGCCAGTGAAGCATTCGCATACCAACTGTCAGACAGGGAAATAGCTGGTTGAGTATTTGTTTCTTTATTGCTTGACTAGGGTCACTTCATTTGTACTTGGAAACTTTGTCACAGACACAACAGGTGGGAAGATGGGGCAAAAGTGTTACTCTGAGAAAAAACAAAAATTTCTGTCTTCACAAGCCGATTAGAATCTCTACTGTAGGGAAGGTATGATTAATAATAACAATCTAATCGACTGAAAAGCTCCGTGGTACTAGGGTAGAGCAGATAAGGCTGCATTAAGGACCTTGATTTCTGTCTTTCAGCTCCTGCTTTCTTCAAAGCCGTTGCAAGTCTTACAACATTCTGTCTTCTAGCAAAAGCACCTTCACGCTAGAGCTCCTCCCACTCCGATTCTGCGTGACTGGATTTCTTTGGTTGGGGTTTACTGCATTAAAGAAGTTAAGTGTATTTTTAGTGAAATTAACACTTTCCAACTCATAATTTTTATCGCAAGTCTCATGATATCTGATTTTTTTCTTTGAGTCCCAGCTCCTGGAGTCTTGGGATTACAGAAGACTCACAGCTTTCACTAAAAATAAAAGTTTCCAGCTCTTGTGGTTGCAGAGAAAAGCTTGGAAACATGAATCCTAAAGGTTCAGAAATAGAGAGACAAATAAAAAGAAGCCAAAATTAATTTTTAAAATCTCATGATTTGTATCGCTTAGTGTTGGCAGTTCTGCATTAATTCTGTACTCAAATGCCAAACTTTGTTGAAAGCAACAAAAACACCCTTTATACCAACAGGACATACAGCCGAATGACTGCGTAAGCCTCAATCTGTATCTCATGTCCTACCTTGCTGATGCCCTTTCTAGGTGTATATCATGTCTCACCTGTCATTTGCGCCCATGATTTAGACTCTGTGAGGTCTATGGGACTGGAACATAGTGTCCGTTATGGAGCACCCAGCACACTTACATGTACTACAAAATAATAAAAATACTTAACTGCAGTGATTGTAAGCAAGACACGAGAAGTAATTCTTCTGCTCTACTCTGCACTGATTAGGCCTCAACTGGAGTATTGTGTCCAGTTCTGCATGCCACATTTCAGGAAAGATGTGGACAAATTGAAGAAAGTCCAGAAGAGAGCAACAAAAATGATTAAAGGTCTAGAAAATGTGACTATGAGGGAAGATTGAAAAAACTGGGTTTGTTTAGTCTGGAGAAGAGAAGGCCGAGAGGGAATAGGATAACAATTTTTGAGTATATAAAAGGTTGTTACAAAGAGGAGAGAGAAACATTTTTCTTCTCAATCTCTGAGGATGGGACAAGAAGAAATGGGCTTAAATTGCAGCAAAGGGATTCAACATTAGGAAAAACTACCTAATTGTCAGGGTGATTAAGCACTGGAATAAATTGCTGAGGGAGGTTGTGGAATCTCCATCATTGGGGATTTTTAAGAGCAGGTTAGACAAACACCTGTCAGGGATGGTCTAGATAATATGTGGTTCTGCTGTGAGTGCAGGGGACTGGACTAGATGATCTCTCGAGGTCCCTTCCAGTCCTATGATTCTATGATTCTCAGCCAGTAAAGTCTTTTTCAGAAGTTATGCACTGAACATTTACCATGAAACCTGTGGTTAGAGCTGGTCAAAACTCAGAATTTCCATCCTGTGCAAAATTCTGATAATATGTCCAAAAAAAAATTCCCCAAAGTCTAAATATCAAATTTTTTATGGGACAAAATGATCAATTTTTCCTGAAATGGAAATTTCTGGGAAACTTCAGTTGGGACATAGCAAAACCAGCCCAAAATGTGATTTTGCCAAAAACTAAATATTTGGCATGAGAATGTTGTTTAATGGATTTTTTTCTATGGGAAGCTGGAAGAGTAGAAATTTGTATTTTATTTCTTGTTGCATTTTCTTTTCTTTTTTTTAAACTTTTGAGGCAATTCCCTTCCCTATTTTACTTTTTCCCTCCCTCTGGGAAAAAAATGGGGGAAAAGCCAATCTGGAAACCGAAATTAGAAACTCTGTTTGGTTTTTGAAAACCAAAAAACTAAACAAACTTTTTTCATTCAAATCAATGGGGGGTGGGCAGCTAACATCAAATCATCCTACAAAAGAAACATTTGAAGGGAAAACTTTGTTTGAAGCTTTTTTGGGAGGGGGGGATTGGGGGAAGGAGGAAAGAGATTTTCGACCTGCTCTAATTCTGAAGTTTCCCTGTTGCAGGGCCCAAGCTGGACGGTGATGGCAACTCAGGAGAAAGCCATAGAGATGCTGAAGACTTAAAGAGGTGCCCATCCATCCCAGGGAAAAACACTCTACAATCTTTGTCTGGATTGTAAGGTCTTTCAGACAGGGACCATCTTTTATTTTGTGTGTGTACAGCACCTAGCACCATGGGGATCTGATCCCCAACTTGAGGGCTTGGCACCACTGTAATAATACATGGATGAAAATTTAAACAGGAAATCCTCAGGCTTCCAGACTGAAGCCCTCCTGCACGACTTGTGCATAGAACGTTGCTGAGATCTTGGGCCATACTCATTTTTATGGCTCTAGATAGGGCTGGTAGCATGGCCTAGTATATGACACACTGCCCTAGGACCTGGGTTCTAGTCCCAGCTCAGACACTAGCTGCTGTGTGACAACTGGTGAGTCATTTTGCTATCTGTAAAACGGGAACAACAATGACTCGCTCTGTCATGGATTGTCTATGTATACTTAAGCCTGCCTCAGCACAGGCGGGACTGCTTGAGGGCCCTTCCATACCTACCCTTCTATGAGTCTAGGGCTTTGAGATCTACTGGGGAAGCATGCTATGTAAGAGCTAGGTATTCTATTTTTCAGAACAGCTAGGAACACTGGGATATAAACAGTTTGCTCTAAAAATAATGCCCCTTAACTAATGGCCCTATTCGTTATTTCAGAAACGGAACACATCCTATGTCTGCATATTTACAAAGAGAAAATAAGGACTGATGTAGCTTTTCCATAAAGTCTAGCAGCTGGAGTGGGTTTGAATGTACCACAGTCACATAATGGAAGGGGGAACCTAACCTAGTGACAGCTCCCTAATAGAAACCAGGGTATTCAATACCTCAACCACTCAACTCAGTTCGAATGAAAGAATTCAAACAGCCTTGCAAACAACAACAAAAAACGCACAAGGCACGTAACTGCTGACCGGTTATACTTCTATCTACCATGCACGTGACCCATGTTGTCCTCTTAAAGATTTCCTGTTCCTAGTTCAATTATTATTCGCTTGCTCAGTGCAGCACAGGACAATAAGCTAAGGTGTTGCAGGTGAATGAGTGGGAGGGTTGGGTAGCTGAAATATGAGTAAGTTCTTTACCCACTCAACAGCCTCACGGGGAACTTAATTGTGTGATTCCAATAGGCACAAATCTGCACCATTGATGTCACAGGGAGTTTTGTAACTGAATGTCATGGACTTTGACTAGCTCGCCTTTAAACAATACTTTTGTCTAACTGCACTTGGATGGCATGTCTTACTTTCTAAGTGTTTGTCCTACTGCAGGAGCAGAAAGTAACATTTTTTTACAATACACCCCTTTTCACAGGTGCCAGAAAGCTTCACCGTCAGCATTGGCACAAGTAACCCTATGGAGACTTTCCATTCAGTTGCGGGTAAGCGAAATGCTGCCGATTGTAATGTTACATACATTTTTGTCATTCTTCACAGCTATGCAGAGATGCACAGAACTTCCTCCCATTAAAAGTTTTGATAACTATCTCGGCCACGGGGCAAGAATATTAATTATTAAGAGGGTTTATTCATTCAGGAAATTTAAACTGGTATATTTTTAACATCACCTGGCAGCTTCTTCTGAATAAAATGATTGGTTACCAAAAAAAAATTATTTTCTATTAACAGTATGGTGCAGAAAGGTCAAGATATTCAGCCACATATTACCTAATCTGAGAAATATTCCTTCTTCAAGTACCCATTGCTACTAATGGCTCACTGTACTCCTCCTCCCAGTGAAACCTGCTTTGTCATTTTGTTATTTAATATGAATCCTGCAGGAGCTATAGGGCAAACCCCCGACCTCTGAGGTACAGAAGATGGGGAGTAGTTAGGTTGACATTTGACAGGCAGTCAGCACTAATCAGAATAAATTACTACTTCTTGTCTGAAGTGTTCCTTTGACAGCTTCTAAGGGTCACTTGCTATTTTAGCGCAGTTTATGCTGCCACGAACAGAATCTCAGATGAGATGCATATCAGTTCATCTAGAAATTCAGTGCTCTGAACTAATGCGGTTGGTTGTGTCCATTAATCATACGATACACAGCAATGATGTCCAAAATGAAAGTTGCCACTGGATAAACGTTTCCTTACCGTGCAGTTCTGCTCGGCAAAGTGACTATAGAAATGGCACCTTTGCAAGTCAGCAACAGCTCTGTTCTTTGTGTAGATATGGAGACATAGTCATGGTGATCCAAGTAGGTTTTTACTTCTTGACCATCACACAACAAAGCATGAGCTGGATTCTCTTCCTCCTTGGGCATGACCAGAGTGTTTTTCCCTCCTGCCTTAGTATAGGAGGTGAGGCTCAGAAGCTACAATTGCATAATTAGTTGCAGAAATCACAGAGACACAAATATGAAAACTATGATGCCAGTTTCTCCTTCCTCCCATCCCCCAACGTCACTTATCAGAGATCTTACCCCACTTTCGATGTTTATTATCTCCTGAACAGGATTATGGAGAATGTAGGACTAGATGAAACTTGCAAATATTATGGGGCTTACTAATCTTACTAATGTAAAAGGGAAAGAGACACTTAAAATATTCATCCAGGTTAATGGAAATTCATCAGGGTGCTTTGAAAATATATAAACAATTTTACTATTGTATATTTTTATTTATTTGAAGGAACTGATCTGGCTGTCCGACAGTGCTTTGTAAAAAGTTAAAGTTGACATTTCACTTTTGGAGAATAAAGCTTTTAAGAAAAGAGCATTAATGTGTGTGCCTAATTCTGGAGCTGCACTGATACAGTATACAGCCCCGGGCCAGGAAAGCTAATGATCCAACCAGCGGACCCAATTAGGAGATGAATCCTGGTCACGTGCCACCTGAGGCACGTTGCACACACATGCTAAGACTTATAAAGAGGAGAATCTCTTTCACATTTATTATTTGTATTATGGGGTCCAGGATCAGGGCCCCATGGATACATCTCTCTCACAGACACCTTTTCAATGCTGCTATGAAAGTTACCAGCTCAGGACAAAATCCACTAGCACCCTTGTGCAAACGGTTTATGTCTCATACCAACCATTTAGTTTCTGTATATTTAACTTGAAAATCATCCATCATTTGGAACCAATTTAGTTAATTAAAATCTCATTTCACTTCCAAAAGTGCCAAAAAGATTCTGTCAGTGGAGACCTGGGATTCTGCTACTACAACCCATTATAATCAGCAATATAATATCTAGTATTTCATTGTGTAGACCTTTACAACTACTTGCAAATCCTTCTTGCATCCATTAGCAGGGTAAACTATGAAATCTGTACATGACTGACTCGGATTTAAAATATGGAAACAGCTAAGAATGTTTTCAAAGAGCTACTTGAAATATTTCCAAGTAGTAATCATTAATCGTATCTCTACCCTGTGCTGAAGTTGGTTTAGTGCTATCTGGGGAATATGCTTGGTCCTCAGTACGTCACAGAAGGAGTTTTTCTATATAATTAACTTTTGTCTTCTGCTCTTGCTCATCTAAGGAACAGATAACAGCAAGTTGAGAAAATGTTTTTGCCTTTTTGTTGACTCTGGCCTTAAAGAATCTTTTGAAATACCTTTTTTCAACAGGTAATAGTCCGTACCTGTAATTTCCCATTGTCCCATATTATCTCTCTGCTTTACACTGTGATTAACACTATGACCATAATAAAAATGTTTTATTTAGTAGATAATTGTGAGTACCGGGTATCCGCTGTTTCCAAATGTCTTACTTTATTATCCTTGTTCAAGGAGGTCTTAATATTTAAGTGATTTACTGATCACTTAAAATGCCAGCCTAGCCATTAGGAGGTACATTTCATTATGCATTGCCTAATTTTATAGCACATTATTTCTTTATAAACAGACCCATTACTGTGAGACATTAATTAAATCTCTTTGCCCATTATGAACTACATTTGGAAGACAACCACCATAACCAAAACGTTTGCCCTGATGGATGTTCCTGCAACTCCAGTCCTTGGCTTGCAGAGAAGTGGTTCTAGTGGGACTTGGTCACATTACACCATTGAGAACTGTGATCTGTGAAGAAAAGGTCTACTGAATGATACATGGCATTTGCACTTCAGCCTAATTTGCTGAACTGTTTAGCATCAATAACCTGGTCGTAAAAGACTCTCTGGGTTATGAGCCTATCTTTAGTGGAATGACATCACCCATGTTTATTTGACCTAACGGTTAAAGCAAACAGCACCCTGTTACATTACTGAAGAGACAGCCTTATCCCTGTGAACTTTCTCTTAACACTTATGCTCAGAGGGCATGTATCTCAACACTTGCTCCAGGAGATTTCCACATTCCTACCACCACCATGCCAGACCATTCAGCAGAATGCGAGAGAGGTTCTCAAGAGTCAAAACACTGCTGGACTGTGGTGATACAAGCAGATAATTTGGCCCACTATTTCCAGAGGTGGAAATTTCAGAGTATAGTCCTGAAGCAAAATGCCACACAACATGCTTCCTGACCTTTCAGCTTGCACCAATAGCTCCTGTGAAAGTACTGAATGGATAGCCTTAGAAATCAGAGTGTTCTGTTTGTCCATCAAACAGGGACAAGTGGGGCATACTTCCTTGTGCTACCCCAGCAATACACTTCAGTTATCCTTTGACAGGACCACTTAACGGAGATAAGGTGGTGATTCAGTCTCCATACCCAGTCAGCCCTCTGCCTCTTTGCTGATACGATTGACACCAATGGTGAAGATGAGTTTTTCTGATGTGGCTGCCTGTCCCATAGGAACTACATTGGGATCAACTACCTTATTTCACAGATGCATGGATTTTCAGGCCAGAAGAGTCCATAATGATCATCTAGCCTGGCTCCAATTCAATGGCTGTAGCATGTTGTCCTGAACTCCTCTGCAATTCTGATTTTCATTCCAATGTGGGCTGGATTTTAATAGGTGACCTAAATAGGTAAAAAGCTCTGTACCCTGTTACGAACCCCGAAGTCCTGTTCTTATCCAGCTTCATAAGACTGAAGAAATATCTTTAAGCTGACTATTCCTAGGGCACATGTTACCATGTTATTATGGTCCTAAAAGAAAATCTTTCAATTACACATGGTGCCAAAGTAGCACATATTCCCAGCACAGATGCCTAGAAAGGCCATTTTGCACATGTTCGCTCCTCCATGACATTAGCTCCAATTAATTATGCATTTTGAATATATTAGCACAGGACAATTTTTGTCCTTGGCAACCAAGGGTTAAGCTAAGCTAATGAACAGAAGTGGGACCAGCAGCTAAGCTACAGAACGTGTCATTGGGGCTCACATAGAAAACAGGACAGACTTTGTGATTAAACCTTAAGCACTAGGTTTTGCAAAGAGCTCATGCCCCGTTTAGGCCCCAAAATAAGTGGCCAGATTTTCAGTTTAGCTCAGCACCCAACGTGCTGAGCACTTCTGAAAATCAGGTCCTGATCTAGGTGCCTCAATGGGAGCCAAGCTCCTCCGACAATCTGAGCCCCAGCGGTGGGTGCAAAGCACTTGACAATACGGTCCGAAGCTGTGCAGATTCTGCCTCCCCAGGGACCACCATCTACACTGGAGCTCTGGACCCACTCAGCCACTGAGGTCTACAGGATGGGACAGTGGTAACTCCGCCAGGCTCAGCTCCTGCTTTGTGTGCAATACCCGTAAAGTCTTACATTGTTGCGTTAGGGAGTGGGGTCAATCGTGCAGCAGCTACACCCAGCCAGATTCACAAGGCTGCACAAAGATGCACAGGGGAAAAAGCACAAACACTCCCCACTCTACCCCTCCCACACACACACACGAACCTCTCTTACAAGTCTGGGCACAGACCCCCTTGTGGTCATTGTATGAAAGAAGACGGAGAAGGGCAGAGTGAGGGCAGGCCTTGGTGCCATCCCCTTTCCAGAGCAACTAGCATAGCGAAGCAGGAATTAAGCGCTGCACCCTCTCAAATGCCTCCTCCTGGAGCTGCTTCTCAGGTGTGTGCAGCCTGATTATCGTGTGCGGCGGGTGACATCCAGATCCCTTGCTTGGGCTCCAGATCCTACAGTGCCTGTCTTCAATGCTTTCCACCACTGCAACGTGAAGGGCAGAATCCGGCCTCTGCTGTCTCTTAACATACCCCTTGACACTCAATATTTACTGGCAGCTCCCGGGCACAGGTAACCCCAGGTGTGGCTGGCACGCTGGACCAGGAAATAGCTATGGTTTCTCAGCAACTCTTGGCAAAATGTTTTAATGGCCACCATTGTAACTGAGAGAGCAAATCAGCAATTCAAGATTGTACAGAAACACTGTCACAGCTGGAAGAATCTTGGCTGAGCTGAACCAAGCGCCACCCTGAGGGGATTCTATTTATGAGAAGCACAAATAATTCCTGAGACAGCAGAACATATGCCAGCCAGTGGAGATCCGTGCTGGGCATCCGAGACAAAGCAGCACATCCCGACATCTGCTCTTCGGAAAGCAACAGCCGCTCAGGGCCGCTGCCTCCTCTGTGCGTTTTGTGGAAACCAGTGTGGATGGATCCTTGCAGCTCCACGTATCAGAAAACTGCCTCTCCCACCACCAAAAAAACTCTACACTCACTTGGAAGGAAAGCAAACCTTCCTGAAAAATAAACAGACCACCTCAGTAGGAGTGCTGGCAGCCCACACTGCTTTTCAGCTCTCTCTGCACTCCAGGCGAAACAAATGCTTGACAGAGGAGAAGAAGAAGAAGAAGAAGAAGAAGGTGGTGTGTTGGCAACATTGCTTGGTCCAGATTTTCAAGGAGAAAATTGAACCTACTCTTCCATCATGCGTGGACACTGAGCACTGAACGGTGTTCTGGAAGAACACAAAGCAAGGCACACTGTGTCATTCTGCCTCCTTCTCTTCTGCCCCCAGGCGCCTAGGACAGGACCATGCTGTACATCCCTGAAAGAACCCTTTCAGCTCAGAATCCAGCCCAGACAAAAAGCTTATGACTTGGACTTAGGTCGGGTAGCTAAGGAAACTGCAACTGAGACCACAGCTTCAAAGTGAAAGTTCTGTCTTACGAGAAGAAGGTTGGAAATTTGGAATATAGAGATAATATTCCAGGGGACATTCATCTTCTGGGGATGGCAGAAAACTGTGAAGGCAGAGAGACAAACTTTGCAACCAATAATCAGCGGAGCAGCTTTGGTATACTTGAGAGTATCATTCTGCCGATAAGCCATGCCAGAGTCCGGACTCTGGTCCTTTGCTCTGAATTACACTAATGCAAGCCCACTAGCTTCCTTTCATGTTTGCAGCATGATACTGGTGGTTTTGGGTGCCCAGCTGGAGACACCTCAAAGTGCTGAGCACCTGCCCCTGAAAGAGCAGGTCCTTTTAAGGGGGCTCAAGTTGGACACCCCAAAATTGAGGCTCCTAAAGTCACTGGTCCCCTGGGGAAGGGGGTTGCAGTGCGGGGGACTATGGGTTCTGGGCTAGGGGTGCAGGCTCCAGGTGGGGCCAGAAATGAGGGGTTCAGAGTGCAGGAGAGGGCTTCAGGCTGGGGCAGGAGGTTGGGATGCGGGCACAGGGGTGAGGACTCCAGCTGGGGGTGCAGGCTCTGGGGTGGGGCTGGGGATGAAGGGTTTGGAGTGCACAAGGGGGTGTGGGCTCTGGCTGGGGTGTGGGATCTGGGCTGGGGCCAGGGATGACGTGCAGGAGGGGGTGCAGAAAGGGGCTCAGGGCTGGGGCAGGGTGTTGGAGTGATGGGGCGGTGCAGGCTCTGGGAGGGAGGTTGGGGTGCGGGAGGGTGTTCAGAATGCGGGGTCCTGGCATGCTTAACGCGGCAGCTGTTTCCTGGGAGCCAAGTCCCTGCAGCCCCTAGGCACATGGGCGACCTGGGAGGCTCTGCACACTGCCCTTGCGTATGCAGGCGCCATCCCTGCAGCTCCCATTGGTCGCAGTTCCCGGCCACTCGGCGCTGCGGAGCCAGCACCGGGGTCAGGGGCAGCACGCGGAGCCTCCCCGGCTGCCCAAGCGCCATGGGACCGCAAGGACCTACCAGCCGCTTCCAGGCGCTGCGCGGAGCTAGGGCAGGCAGGAGCTCGCCTTAGCCCCGGGCCCCTGCTGCGCCACCGACTGGAATTTTAACAGCCCGCTTGGCGGTGCTGACCAGAGGTGCCGGGTCCCTTTTCAACCGGACGTTCCCTCAGTGCATTGCTCCCTTGAGTCAGGGACAAAGGGAGCAGCACCTGCCTGGGAATCAGGGGAGAAATTGCCCAACTGACTATGTTGACCCCTCTGAGGCGTGTGAGAGTCCATAGCATGGGCCAGTAACTTCTGTGAGTCTAACATTAAAAGACAGGTTTCAGAGTAGCAGCCATGTTAGTCTCTATTTGCAAAGAGAAAAGGAGAACTTGTGGCACCTTAGAGGCCAACACATTTATTTGAGCATAAGCTTTCGTGAGCTACAGCTCACTTCATCGGATGCATTCAGTGGAAAATACAGTGGGGAGATTTATATACACAGAGAACATGAAACAATGGGTGTTACCATACACTCTGTAATGAGAGTGATCACTTAAGATGAGCTAATACCAGCAGGAGAACGGGGGCGGGGGGGGAGAAAACCTTTTGTAGTGATAATCAAGGTGGGCCATTTTCAGCAGTTGACAAGAACGTCTGAGGAACAGTTGGGGGGAGAGGGGGAATAAACATGGGGAAATAGTTTTACTTTGCATAATGACCCATCCACTCCCAGTCTCTATTCAAGCCTAAATTAATTGTATCCAGTTTGCAAATTAAATTCCAATTCAGCAGTCTCTCCTTGGCGTCTGTTTTTGTGTTTTTGCCCCATAACCTCAGCCGTGCAGAACACAATGCCATCCACAGCCTCAGAAACAACTCTGACATCATAATCAAAAAGGCTGACAAAGGAGGTGCTGTTGTCATCATGAATAGGTCGGAATATGAACAAGAGGCTGCTCGGCAGCTCTCCAACACCACTTTCTACAAGCCATTACTCTCTGATCCCACTGAGGGTTACCAAAAGAAACTACAGTATTTGCTCAAGAAACTCCCTGAAAAAGCATAAGAACAAATCCGCACAGACACACCCCTGGAGCCCCGACCTGGGATATTCTATCTACTACCCAAGATCCATAAACCTGGAAATCCTGGACGCCCCATCATCTCAGGCATTGGCACCCTGACAGCAGGATTGTCTCGCTATGTAGACTCCCTCCTCAGGCCCTACGCTACCAGCACTCCCAGCTACCTTCGAGACACCACTGACTTCCTGAGGAAACTACAATCCATTGGTGATCTTCCTGATAACACCATCCTGGCCACTATGGATGTAGAAGCCCTCTACGCCAACATTCCACACATAGATAGACTACAAGCCGTCAGGAACAGTATCCCCGATAATGTCACGGCTAACCTGGTGGCTGAACTTTGTGACTTTGTCCTCACCCATAACTATTTCACATTTGGGGACAATGTATACCTTCAGACCAGCGACACTGCTATGGGTACCCACATTGCCCCCACAGTATGCCAACATTTTTATGGCTGATTTAGAACAACGCTTCCTCAGCTCTCGTCCCCTAACGCCCCTACTATACTTGCGCTATATTGATGACATCTTCATCATCTGGACCCATGGAAAAGAAGCCCTTGAGGAATTCCACCATGATTTCAATAATTTCCATCCCACCATCAACCTCAGCCTGGACCAGTCCACACAAGAGATCCACTTCCTGGACACTATGGTGCTAATAAGCGATGGTCACATAAACACCACCCTATACCAGAAACCTGCTGACCGTAATGCTTACCTAAATGCCTCCAGCTTTCATCCAGACCACACCACACAATCCATTGTCTACAGCCAAGCTCTACAATACAATCGCATTTGCTCCAACCCCTCAGACAGAGACAAACACCTACAAGATCTCTATCAAGCGTTCTTACAACTACAATACCCACCTGCTGAAGTGAAGAAACAGATTGACAGAGCCAGTCACTCGATTACAGACCTAAAAGTGGCAATTCTTCAACAAAAAAACTTCAAAAACAGACTCCAATGAGGGACTGCTGAATTGGAATTAATTTGCAAACTGGGTACAATTAACTTAGGCTTGAATAAAGACTGGGAGTGAATGGGTCATTACACAAAGTAAAACTATTTCCCCACGTTTATTCTCCCTCCCTCCCCACCCCCGTTCCTCAGACGTTCTTATCAACTGCTGGAAGTGGCCCACCTTGATTATCACTACAAAAGGTTCCCCCCTCCCCCCGCTGCTCTCCTGCTGGTAATAGCTCACCTTAAGTAATCACTCTCGTTACAGTGTGTATGGTAACACCCACTGTTTCATGTTCTCTGTGTATATAAGTCTCCCCACTGTATTTTCCACTGAATGCATCCGATGAAGTGAGCTGTAGCTCATGAAAGCTTACGCTCAAATAAATTTGTTAGTCTCTAAGGTGCCACAAGTCCTCCTTTTCTTTTTGCAGATACAGACTAACACGGCTGCTACTATGAAACCTATCATATGATATCACAGCATCATCTGTTTTTCCCCCAACTACGGAACAGAAATATTTATTGAACACTGCTGGCTTTTCTTCATTATTATTTATAATTCTACCATTTCCATCTACTAATGGACCAATACCATTTGTGTTCCCATTATATTTAAAAATCTTATTGTCCATAATTCCACTAGCCATAGATTTCTCCTTGTGTCCCTTTGCTTCCCTTCTCAATTTTCTACCAATTCCTAGCTTCTGATTTCTATTCATTACTATCAACTTCCCCTTTCTTCCATT
This sequence comes from Caretta caretta, assembly GCF_965140235.1. Classification (NCBI taxonomy): domain Eukaryota; kingdom Metazoa; phylum Chordata; order Testudines; family Cheloniidae; genus Caretta; species Caretta caretta. Next base: position 127,208,296 of record NC_134211.1, on the reverse strand, counting down.
TGTTATATTTTTCATAGCTACCTTCACTTCCCCTCCAAACCAGGTCAGTTTTTTAACCAATACAACTTTCTTCCTTGATTGTGACTTTTTGACATCTAGTGAAGTGTTCTAAAACAATTCCCAATTATTATTCACATACTTACTAATCAGTAATAGAGTATGGGTGACTGTAATCCTAAATTTTTTCCTAGTTCTGAGAGAGGACTGTGATTTACAGTGGTTAGAAATAGGAGACCCTAAACTGCTTTAGCCAGCCCCAAAAGCAGTAGTGTGCTGTGGCTAAGGGTGGGCTTTGCATGTTAGAGACTCTGGGTTCTGGGCCTGCAGTGACCTTCCTGTTAGCAGTGACCTCAGCTAACTCATTTAAAATCTGTCTTCTAGGTTGGAGGTTTGTGGGTATTGTCAATAATAAGGGCAATGAAGTGCATGGGAATTTCAATAATTGTTATATAAGGTGACATATGAACTGCTCACCTCTTTCCCAGCTCAAGGAAGGCTATAGGGCTGTTAGATAAGAGAAGCTCTCATTCTCCTGCTTGGTAGCCTCCAAAGGACGGCAGTAAAAGTGTTCACATCACAGCAGATTTGTCACGGAGTGAGAATTCAGCAGGTTCACACTGGCACATTTTCCATGATGTCTAAAAAGTTATAAAATGCTCCATAGAGAAGCCCTTCCAATGTACACATGCTATACTAGGAATCAGTACATGAGCTGCAAAAATGAGCAGCCCAAGAACAGGTCCCTGAAGGTTGGAGATTTCTTGCAAGAAGGGTACAGAGAAAAGTGAGACAATCCAGAGGAAACATTGCCCAGTAGGGTGATTTTTGAACTCTTATTTTTTGGTGTCAATTCGTTTTTCATGGAGCCACTAAATGCACTGAGAGTTTAGTCAGTGTTTTGGTTTTTTGCCATTTCAATGAGATTTTTTACAAAACAAAGGCTTAAAGCTCCTGTTAAAACTGAACTCTAAAACACAACCGCAAGTACGGTGCTTTAAAAGCTACTGCTGTACTGAAATGGAACAGATCATTCCATTTAACAGTTATGGCACCTTCCTGCACAGCAAAATAGCCAAGCAAGAGAAAACACGTGAAAAGCAATTAAATCGGTCAAATCAAATCTTGCAAGGGATGCAAATATAGGGCACAGAACTGCTATAACAAACGAATAAATAACGCTTATGTTGCAAGCTGGGAGGAAGGCAGCTGCCAGTGCATTGGCTGCAAGTATCTTCCCCAGCATTCCTAAAAATGACATCATGATTTAAGGATTGTTTGACAACAGCAACTAACCTTCTATGATTTTACACGATCAGAAAATGAGGTGAGAAATATAACGCTGGTAATTGCTTTCTACTGGCCTGGAGAATTTTGAAAGGAGAAATATCTGCAAATACAAGGCCAGATTCTGCTCCCTTTACCTCACCTCCATTAGTACCTTTCTGTGTGACTAGCCATGTTGAAATCAATGGGACTACCTGCAGACTACTTAATGACAGTAAGGGGGGCAGAATCTGGCCTGCAGTGAACAAATAGCTGCCTTCACAACACAGGTAATTCTGAGTGAATGCTGCTACAATGTCCATCCTGATGCCCAAATTCACTTCTGGACTGTCAATAGGCATGCCTGCCCTGTAGCGCCCCTTTCTGGTCAAACGCAGTTCTGCTGAGACCTGCCTCAGTTTCCCCTTCATGGACCCCGTTTGGGGTCCAATTTATTAAGTCCTACACAAAGCCTTTCAAAATAGAACTCAAACTTACAATGTCTTCATCCCAGTTTCAGCTAGGCCCAGCCCGTCCTCCTTCAAAGTCCGTCCTCTTTCTAAAGGTCATTTCTTTTGCCCCAGTTCCAAGGTAGACCCAGTCCCTCTTCCCTGAGGCTCTTTCTTCCTTCCCACACATCCTGTCTGGAGTTTGACCTTCTCCATTGGTGTCTTCGCCCTGTTAACTCAGGAGTCTTCTTACTCCCTGACGTGTCTGCAGGTATCTACCACCCCACGTGCAGCTATTTCCCCCACCTTAGTAACACCCAGATAACTTCCCGTAAGCCCAACTGTGCAGCAGTAACATCCTAGAATACTGACAACAAAAACACACTTAAAAAAAGCAGTTTTCATTTTCCATTTAATTTCAAACCCTAAGATTTGTGGCCTCCTTTATTGTGAGGGAGACAAGAAATTTGCTTTTTTCTTTCCCCATCCTCTTATTCTTCTCTGCTGTTTTAACTCCCTTCCTTTTTACCTTGCTGGTATTACCATCTAAGTCTCTCTTCCTGTCTTTCCGCTTCTCAAAGCTAACTGTCCAAAATGGCCCAAGCTCCTTCTTAAAGCTAGTCAGTCCACTGCAACAGAGCAGAACTGGCTCCCCATCTCTGCATAAGCCAAGTTTCTGATTTCAGAGTAACAGCCGTGTTAGTCTGTATTCGCAAAAAGAAAAGGAGTACTTGTGGCACCTTAGAGACTAACCAATTTATTTGAGCATGAGCTTTCGTGAGCTACAGCTCACTTCATCGGATGCATACCGTGGAAACTGCAGCAGACTTTATATACACACAGAGAATATGAAACAATACCTCCTCCCACCCCACTGTCCTGCTGGTAATAGCTTATCTAAAGTGATCATCAGGTTGGGCCATTTCCAGCACAAATCCAGGTTTTCTCACCCTCCACCCCCCCCCACACACACAAATTCACTCTCCTGCTGGTGATAGCCCATCCAAAGTGACAACTCTTTACACAATGTGCATGATAATCAAGTTGGGCCATTTCCTGCACAAATCCAGGTTCTCTCACCCCCTCACCCCGCTCCCAAAAACCACACACACAAACTCACTATCCTGCTGCTAATAGCTCATCCAAAGTGACCATTCTCCCTACAATGTTTCTGAGAGGCTCTTCCTCTGTAGAAGCAGCAGAGTTGCCTGTCCAATATCCAACTAAACAATGGCCTTCCCAAGCTAAATCCAGCTGTCATATTTTTACCATGTCAATAATTTCTAGCACCCTACATTACAGAGTCAGGGAGCTCTTCTTGCTACCGGCAGCCGTCGGTTTTCTAAATCTGAGCCAACCACATTACCCCTTTTTACATGAATAAAATGCATTCCCCCCAAGCAAAATAAGTTTTCAAATGATAAGCCAAAATCCTCATGTAATTACCTTACTAACAAACACTAATTAGCAAGTGACCATAAGCACAGACTTGTATCCCAGAAGACATCAGCTATTTACAGCATGGCTAAAAATTCAGGTCAGGTAAAATACCACCATATTGTCTGGTATCAGAGGGGTAGCCGTGTTAGTCTGGATCTGTAAAAGCAGCAGAGTGTCCTGTGGCACCTTATAGGCTAACAGACGTATTGGAGCATAAGCTTTCGTGGGTGAGTACCCACTTCATCGGATGACATGTCATGCACACAACGAAGTGGGTATTCACTCACGAAAGCTTATGCTCTGCTACGTCTGTTAGTCTATAAGGTGCCACAGGACTCTCTACCACCATATAGTCCGGTGTGTTTAATAAACCCAAGGGGCAGGGTAGGTAAACACTGAGTGAAACTTCAGTCTGATACATAAAGGCTTACTTGGGCTAAATAATGACAAATTCTCCTTAAGGCTGACGCACTCTGAGTGAGGCTTTCAGAAACACTATGTAGAGGAAAATATCCGATGCATGAAAAAGTGCCATAAACAGAACAGAAAGAGTTGGGAGTTATTGTAAAAAATGTCCCTAAAAGTTTTCAGCCCAAATGCAGCTGAAGTAACGAAAGCAGAGGGGATAGTGTTCTCTTTCAAATGAACATCAGATTTAGCTCCTTTCACAAAGGTATCTGAACTTCTTTGGTCTAGAAATCAAGCTGGAAGTCTTAGGAGAACAGGCTCTTGTATATACTTCCTGGTTCCATCCGGGTCTAACTAGCTGCCAAATGGGAGGAGGCAGGGGGGAAATGGTGGAAGCTTATGAATTTTCTCTCCCTTTTTTATTGTTAAAAATTTATCAGAATTTCAAACTTTGAAACACTTTGATCAGTATTATAAGAATACTGAGGGGGAACAGCCCAAGGCATTTCAGTATTTCATCAACACAGTGTCTTCTTCATGTTCATTCAACTCCTGATCAGAGTTTACTTATTATATTGTACTGATCAGCTCTTGCTAAGAAAGCTATGATCAGATCCTACCTAGAGATGGCCCAAACCAAAGCTTTATGGGGTTCAGACTCCAACTCACCATCCTATCCTACACTATTCTACATAGGTTTTTATACTGTGCTCATCACCGTAACATCTGAGCGCCTTTCAGTAATGCAGTGTGACTACACAACCGTCATGTGTTGTTTGTTCTCTCATCCAGGTCATGGAGTGCTTTGAAGATAAGGACTGAGACCTTAAACTTGATTTGAAATTTTATGTAGAGAGCGGAGGACAGGTCTAATGTGCTCATGGTAGCCTGTGGCTGCAGTTTTCTATATTAGCTGGAGTTTCCCCGAATACTGAATGTTTCATGTCCAGGTATATCGCATTGCTGCAGTCTAGCCAAGAGCTGTCAAAGGCATGACTAACTGGGGCCAGGTCTTCATCTGCCAGGATGGGACCATTTCCTAGCCAGCCGGAGATGGAAGAAAGCATTACTTGTTGTTGTGCTGTGAGAGCTCAATATCAGCAAGGAATCCAGGAGGACTTCTAAACTACAGAATGAACCGACCCGTTGTGGGTGTGAACCTTCCATAAAAGAAGATTGCACCACAGTTGCAAACTCCTCAAAAAAACTTCCTTTGGTCCACCAGCATCACCTCTGCCTTGCTCAGATTCAGCTTCAGCCAGCTGTTCTACATCCATGAGCTAATCTCATCCAAGCACTCGGCCATCTTGGTGGTAGTGGTGTGGGATAGGTAGAGCTGTGTGTGATCTGCATATTGGTGTCCTTTGAGTCCATGTCTGACCAATTCACCTAGTGGTTGCATGTAGATATTGAAAAGGACTAAAGAGAGAATTGATCCTTGTGGGACTCCACAAATGAGGGATCTAGTGGTGGAGGGGCAGTTTCCCATCACTATTCTTTCGGTCAGTCTCTCCAGGAAGGACTCAAATCATTTTAGCACATTATCCTGGACTTCTGTCGCCTCTCTCAGACGAAATACCAGTATCACATGAATCAACAGTGTCGAATACTGCAGAGAGGTCCAGGAAGATAAGAATGGATGTCTGTCCTCTGTGCATTGACAGGAGGAGATCATCCATCAATGCCACTAAAGCAGTTTCACCTCCATGTCCCAGCCTGAATCCAGATTGTGCCAGATCTAGAATGTTGGCTTCAGTTAGATGAACCCAGACCACAAACTCCATTGTCAGCTAAATCAGAGCCTCAGAACTGAGCACCTCCCAATGCTCCAGAGCTTAAGAACCAGATCTGTATGTTGTTACTCTGGTCATGTATGATCGAGTTAGAGCTCCTGGCAATTACACATGGAGACCAAGTTCTGGACTAACGAGCACCTGACTTGCAAAAGGCAGTTTCCAAATGCCAGGCGCTGCTCTCCTGATTCCCAGACTCCCCGGTGAGGACAGCCGTGCTACTAACAGACAAGCCCCCACTTGTGAATTCATGATTCTGACCCCACACAGGGCACCTAGCTCCTCACTATGCCCTTCTGCAAAATCCTGGGAAACCTAATCCCACAGAGCTCTAATGGAGGCAGTCTGAGGGCTCTCCAGACGGGAGGAGATGATGCCACAGAGCCACAGCCAGGCTGAAGTGACCGCATGGATCCCAGTCCTCGCTGTTCATGGAAATGGAGGAGCTGCACGAGCTAGCCCGAAGTGACCAATAATCGTGTCAGTGATGCATGGATCATCAATAAGCTAAAAAGTTGGCTGCATGGAAGTGTGTATCAAATACGGCGTCTGCTTCTGATCTGCTACACCAGTGTAAATCTGGAGTAACTCCACTGACTGCAGTGGTGTTACTCCAGATTTACACCAGGGTAACTAAATCCAGAATCTGGCCCAAATGAGTTACCTATAGACAGTCTGTGGGTGTGGACTAGGGAGACAAAGGAAGGAGGGCCTTTTGGTTCAGACAGCAACTGGGACTCCTGAAGGCTGGGTTCAAGCCTGGTTCTGCCATAGACTCTGACTGACCTTGGGCCAGCAACTTTATTCCTCTGTGACTAAAGTTCCCTGTCGGAATACTACTTCCCTGCTTCAAAGGTGTTGTGAGCATAAATTCTTTAGTGTTGGATACTATGAGCATGGAGGCCCTATGTACCTAGATCGGGAATTGAGGTGAGCACAGGTACAGCCATGGAGAATGAATGGAGTAGGAGAGGGTGGAAAACAGCCAGATGATTTTTTATGTCTTTATACCTTGTTAGTTTTCATCCGACACAGAATCTCATAAAAACCCATGCGGCTTCCCAAAGCACAAACTCCACTCAGCGCACCGGAAAGGGCTTGGTTCTATGAAGCATGCCACAAACATCTGCCAAGGTAACACTCGGCCACGGGGAACTTGTTTCACACCGAATGACAGATATTAAGAGGGTTCTTTTCACTGAGCCAAAGCAGTGACCCCTCAAGCCAAGCTCACGATGCTGTGCACAGGATGGACAGTTGTAAAAGGCAATTAACGGGGGTGAGCAACTGGGGATTTCAGTATAAATCGAATATTTCAATCACAAGTGCATAACCCAAACATTCCCAGCCAGAATGTTCCATGCAATGTTCAGCCTGTCGGAAAGGAAGTGTGTGGCATCTGGCTGCATAGCAAGCAAAAGGAGGTGTTAATACAGCACCATTCAGAAAGAATCGCACCATTAGTGATGCTTCGGTCTGCCAATAGCATCAAACTATTTATAGTTTCTTTGGCCCTGATTCAGCAAGCTACATAAGCATGAGCCTCGCTATAAGCATGTGAGTAATCCCTCCAAAGTTGCTTTTCACTTGCGAAGAGGTAGGCACCATAAGCACCGTGCTGCACAGAGATCTGCTGTTTTTAAATCAATCCTGAAGCAGGGAGGCCAGGAATTTCAGCACCATCGACAACAGCTGCTTGGCTTTTTCTTTGTTTAAAGATGATCTGTAAACACGACGGTCTTAATTCCAGTGCCAGAGGAAGGCTGTTTGCACCGCTGAGCTTAGTGTCGCTTTCCTACAGTTTAGAGAAGTCATTACGATTTGTAAACCTGTTGTTAAAGAATCGTCTTGAAGAAGAATCAATCTGGGCTTCATCAGCTGTAACTGGACCCCATGCAATGCCAAAGCCTGGATACTGAACCCTGCCAAATTTCATGAATTCCCTATGTGACTTTAAAGCCTTCCCCCCTCCCCCGCCACCCCGGTAGAAAGGCTTGCCCTAGATTTTCACTCCAAAGTAGATTTCTAGGCCAGGCAGTTTCACTAAAACAGATTTTAAAGTTGTGCAGGGAGTTATTAATGAGATAGGATGTGTAAACTTTATCTGCAGCTAATGGTAATTACCTGAGAAATTTGCATCAGACTAATAAAAAATATTTTTTTAAAAAAAGCTTCCTGTTAGAATCCAAATTTTCACCCCTTCTGATCTAAATTGGACTTGGATAATGAGAAAAACAGTCAATCGATAATTAGTTACCACTCCTTAATGGAACTCTCTTCCTGACAATCACCCATGGGCTAAGTGAAGCAATCCAACAAACAGTGGATGAGAAGATCCCATCACCTTTGCTTTCTTTCATTTGGGTCCAATGTCAAAAAGCAGAACAACCAGTAGAAGGAAGAAACCAAACTGTAATAACAAGGGACATCCCCTCAAACACTGCCTGGCCCTACAGACAGATGGCAACTTTTCCTGAGGAGTAGCCAATCACAAGCCCTCTTGGCCAAAACAATGGTGCTACATGTGCCAGGAGACTCCAAAACATCAGGCAAGTCATAATCAGTAGCTCCAAAGCTTTAGCCTCTGCTTCCCCCATACACCTGTCAGTGCACCAAAATCATTGGTATCATTTTACAGACATTGCAAATTCATAGACCATTGTGAAAATCTAACGGGAGCAGTTTGCGACAGTGTTGGAGAGTGGGGTTCATGCAACAAGAAGGAGGCAGCCAAAACATAGGATCTTTTCTTTTAAGTATGATATACTTGGAGGAAGGGAAGGTGATCAGGAACAGTCAACATGGATTCACCAAGGGCTAGTCATGCCTGACAAACCTGGCTGCCTTCTATGATGAAATAACTGGCTCTGTGGATATAGGGAAAGCAGTAGACATGATATATCTTGACTTTAGCAAAGATTTTGATATGGTCTCCCACAGTATTCTTGCCAGTAAGTTAAAATATGGACTGGATGAATGGACTTAAGGTGGACAGAAAGCTGGCTAGATAGTCTGGCTCAAGGGCTAGTGATCAACGGCTCAATGTCTAGTTGGTAGCCAGTATCAAGCAGAGTGCCACAGGGGTTGGTCCTGGGGCTGGTTTTGTTCAACATCTGCATTAATGACCTGGATGATGGGCTGGATTGCACCCTCAGCAAGTTCGCAGATGACACGAAGGGGGAGAGATAGATATTCTGGAGACTAGGTATATGGTCCAGAGTGACCTAGACAAACTGGAGGATTGGGCCAAAAGAAATCTGATGAGGTTCAACAAGGACAAGTGCAGAGTCCTGCACTTAGGATGGAAGAAACCCATGCACAAGAAGCTGGATATGAGTCAGCAGTGTGCCCTTGTTGCCAAGAAGGCTAATGGCATATTGGGCTGCATTAGTAGGAGCATTGCCAGCAGATCAAGGGAAGTGATTACTCCCCTCTATTTGGCACTGGTGAGGCCACATCTGGAGTATTGAGTCCAGTTTTGGGGCCCCCACTACAGAAAGGATGTGGACAAATTGGAGAGAGTCTAGTGGAGAGCAACGAAAATGATCAGGGGACTGGGGCACATGACTTATGAGGAGAGGCTGAGGGAACTTGGCTTGTTTAGTCTGCAGAAGAGAAGAGTGAGGGGGGATTTGATAGCAGCCTTCAACTACCTGAAGGAGTTTGAAAGAGGATGGAGCTCGGCTGTTCTCAGTGGTGGCAGATGACTGAACAAGGAGCAATGGTCTCAAGTTGCAGAGGAGGTGGTCTAGGTTGGATATTAGGAAAAACAATTTCACTAGGAGGGTGGTGAAGCAGTGGAATGGGTTACCTAGGGAGATGGTGGAATGTCCATCCTTAGAGGTGTTTAAGGCCCGGTTTGATAAAGCCCTGGCTGGGATGATTTAGTTGAGACTGGTCCTACTTTGAGCAAGGGGTTTGACTAGATACCTCCTGAGGTCTCTTCCAACCCTAATCTTCTGTGATTCTATGATAACTTTTAAGGGACTGACACTTTCTCAGACCTTCCAGTTAGGGCCTCTCTCTCCTTGGCAAGTAAATTAAACCAATTTAGACCTAGCACTCTAAATTCAGAGGCAGTGCAACAGTAAGTTACATACTGGTAAGTGAGTTTGAGTAAGTGTGAGGTCTGGTCTAAGCACAAAGTGGCACCAGTTAACAAAAGCTGTAATGTTGCACTGATTTTGCTAAACAGGTGCCGTTTGTGCATGGACACTCTTACGTTGGTTTAAACTTGGCTGATACCAGCTTAGCCTGACATTTATAACTCTCATATTCCATTTAAATACCCTCCAATATCCTCGGGTGCCCTCAGCAGCAACATCATTGGCAAGTGATCTCAGGGAATTAGTCAGTATTTACAATTCATCATTCCCAGAAGCATAATTTTTGAAGTCCATGTTTTTGGGAAGGGCAGCAACTCCATGGCATGAATACCAAACACTAGCCCCATCCTCCTCCTCTCCACTCCCAGGCATTGGCCATGCAAAGAAGGTAGATTACATAGGAGTACAGATAGTGGAAATTTCTGCCTGCAGCACTTATTGTTTACCCAAACCATGCTGAAAGTGATTAACGAAACAAGCCCGCAGCTTGCAATATATTCCTTGCTCAGCAGACGTATGATCAGAAGATTGAGTTCTACGAGTTGGTTGTAAACCTCTCAGGTCAAAATGAAACATACTGAAATATAAATAAAAAATATATTTACTCTTCTCTTTAAGAATTCAATCCCTAGAAATAGGCCCAGCTAAACATCTCCCACAGCAAAAATCCCTGTCTATATTTAAACTAATTATTTGTATCTTTTAACTGCTTTGCAAGTCTACAGAAAGAGGCAAGTCAAAATTTCTCATCTCTGGGGTTTTCGTATACTGATGAAATTGCCAACAGAAGAATCACAAATATTTATTTTAATGATTCAGCTCCCAACTTTACACAGCACAGTCACGGGAAAGTCATGTGGATCAGCAAATCAACCTCCCTAGCTAGTACACACAACATGCACGCACGCCACTTACTGGGTGATTTGCTGATCCGCACGATATTTAAATGACTGCGCTAGATAAATATGGAAGCTGAATCGCTGAAATAAATATCTGTGATTCTTCTGTCGGCACTGCCGTAGGCCTGCATGGACACATCATTCTAGAGAAACCGTCACGATAGCAACCAGCCACTCAGCAGCATAAATAAATTCCTCTTACATTGACCAATTGGACCAAATTGTCATACAGAGGTGCCTAAACACCGGAAACATTTGCATGCACCGTTGCACAGCCCCTTAGTTGCACACATGAACAGGCCTGTATCCATTTGTACATGCATAACCTTGGACACCACTGGTGTGGGGCAGACTTAGCTGAAAGACTTTAGGTACCTGTTTTAGAACATGTGGCTCACCATTTGGTCTTGCTTTTCCTCATGCTCCTCCTTATGGCTAGGATATCCTTCTATCCTCCTTTGCAACCTTGCTGTCCTCCATCACAGCTCTCACGTCTTCCAGATGGCCCCCACTCCCTCCCTCCCACACACACACTTCCCTTGTCCGCACAATGGCATCTTGTTCCCCAAGCTTATACCATAGGCCACAGGTTTTGCAATGAGCTCTTTATGGGCAGACCCGGGAGCCAAGCAAATCCACCACAGACTTCCCATTGGCACGCAATAGGAGATAAAATAGGTGGAGACACTAACAAAAAACTGCACCCTCAACAAGGCAGCTGACGTGTCTGTAAACAGAGTGGCTTGAAAAGGTTTCAAAAGGGAAAAATAGATTCTAGAGAAAGCAAATAACCAGGTTCCGATCCATTTAGGGATCTGGGTCTGATCTTGCCAAGCACTGAGCGCCCTCAGCCCTCCTGAAAGCAATGGGAGGCCAGGGCACTCAGCCTCCCTTGGAAACGCTCAGCGCTTTCCACAGTCGAGTCCTTAGTCTCCACGGACAGGCTGAAAGCAGCAGTGGGGGTTCAGCTGTTCTAGTCTATATCAGTTCTACCAAGCTCATCACCAGAGCCTCTGAGCACCTGCCGGTTGTGCATAAAGCACGGTGACTACCTGGTCTGTTCGCGGCCCGCACGCTGAGAAGTTATACTGTATAAGCAACACGGGGGTCTGGATTTTAAGAAGTGAAGTCACGCTCCAGTGCAAAAACAGCATCAAAGGCGGCTGCTGCAGCAAAGAGACACAGCTCAACTCTGCTGGTTCTAGGCCGGCTCTTTGCAGACTGACCGCTGAAGACCCAAATTGCACACTTCCCTCCAGAGCCACCAAGCTAGACCAGGAAACCCTGCTCTCACGGTGACAGCTTGTAATTGTAACACATGGTTTTCAATGCACCACACTAACATGGGTGCACAGTTAGCTCAATTGTAACGTTTGAAGGATGTTGTTAACATCTTCTTGGTGGGCCTCCTAATATCCCACTCCTGGGGCCCACATAAATCATAGATGGATGTCTGGGAGGGCCCTCAAGAAGTCCTCTAGTCCATTCCCCCTGCACTGAGGCAGGACTAAGCATACCTCAGCCACCCCTGACAGAGAGAGGCGCCCATTTTACTGATGGGGAAACTGAGGCAGAGAGCAGGGCTGTCACTTGCCCAAAGTAACCCAGCAGGCTGGTGGCACAGCTGGGACTAGAACCCAGGTCTCCTCAATGCCAGTCCAGTGTACTAGCCACTAGGCAACACTGCATCCCATGTTGAGGTGCTGAGGGTGAAAACACAAAGGAGATTTAAAAAAAAACTCTGTTCTTTTAAGTAACAGGGGAAAAAAATGTACCCCTTCTGTGCCTAGCAGTTCCTCCTCTGCTTCCAGTTTGGTCTATTTTCTGAGTTTCTAAACAAACAAACAGAGGAGAAAAACTCCTATTATAAATGTAATGCATTTAAACTTCACAACCATATTACAACCCCACCAAAACACTCCAGGGTGTGTTTTATTCCATCATTTATTCAAGGTTGATAGAGCTGACAGCACAAGCCCACAGGGCTGATGCCGTGCACCAGCTACGTGTTGTGGGCCAGCAAATCATCCCCCACTGTGAATTAATGACAACTGTATTTGCTATGATGCTGCCACATGTGGGGGAAATCCTGCTCATGCTGTGGGGGGAGTCACCCCTGTGCAGAGGGCCACCAGAGCAGCAGCAGTCCCAGGGGCGGCCCCAGAGGCTGTTGAAACAGTGGTCCCCGGAGGCCTCAGAGCAGCGGGTGTCCATTGGCCCCTGGGACCTCCCAGGAGCTGCTGTGCCCCAGGGCTCTCCAGAGCAGCTAAGATTTAGTCAGGGGTATTTATAGTAAAAGTCATGGACAGGTCACGTGCCATGAATTTTTGTTTATTGCCCGTGAGCTGTCCATGACTTTTACTAGAAGTCCCATGACTAAATCCTAGCCTTAGTTATGTTCACACGCACACACACACGCACAGTTAGATAAAAACATAAATACTCTTGCGGAAGATTGCAGTGGACCTGTCACCATCTCAGGGTAACTGCACCTCCATCCCCCTCCCTGTATTCCCTCCAGGAGCACCCTCTCAGGTCCCACGTCTCCAGCCGTCACCTGTCTCTGCACAGCTCCCTGCCTTACGCTGGGATATCCCCAGCATGCCACTCCGCCTACAGATACCACCTGTGCTTTGCTTTCTCCATGGGCTACGACCAGCACATTGCCAGCAGTTACATGTTACTACAAAGCTCTTCTTAAGCAAGCATATTTATTTGTAAGGCAAAAGCATTACAGAGCAAACATTTACATAAAGGTCCTGGGCCACGCTTACCAGAGGTCACCCACCAGTCTTATGGGACCCTAGCCTTTACAATCCTACCCCAAGGGTTGGGGGCCTACTGGGACAGAAGGTCCTGTCCATTTTCTGGATCACAAAGGAGGCCCAGAGTCAGTTTAAATCCAGTATTTTTATATCAAAAGCCCTTTGTTGTCTGTTGGTCTGTGGAAAACTCAGTTGGAGCCAGTATATGCAAGTCTCCCCAGAGGCAGTACCTTTCTGGAGGTGTTTACAACCTAAGGCCTGGTCTACACTAAAAAGTTAGGTTGACCCAGCTACATTGCTCAGGGGTATGAAAATCCACTCCACTGAGCAGCGTAGTGAAGACAACCTAATCCCCAGTGTTGACAGCACTAGGTGACAGAAAAATCCTCCTGTCGACCTAGCTGCCGCCTCTCGTAGAGATGGGTTACCTGAGCAGAGGGGAGAACCCCGCCCTTTCTCAAAGGTAGCGTCTACACTGAAGCGGTACAAGGGCACACTGTAGTGTTCCAAGTGTAGACAAGCCTTAAGTGATTCACCTTAATCACCCCCACACACAGTTTTTGGTTTGGGGGTGGGGAGGGGGAATACCCCTCGTCCGTGGAGTTGCACCACAATCCCTGGCCCACAGTGACATAAACCATTCAAGCAATTAATACAATATAGTCCTCAAAGATCCCGCAGCCGCTTGTAGTATCTGTCTCAGTAACGCAACTTCATGCCTTTGACTTCAGAATGATAACACACGAGAACCCCTAAAGAGACAGAGAAAGCAGGCTGCTCCCTAAAACAGAGAGACCCAGCTCACTGCATTTTACTCTAGGCTGGCTGGTTGCAGACTGACTGCTGTTAAACTTGGATCACCCCCAGCAAATGGGGGCAGGAAAACCACTGAGCATTTAAAGTGATAGCTTATAATTTTAATACTGTTTGCAATACACCACAGCATTCCTCACGTGGGTCTGGGCCGGAACCCCCAGCACTGTACAAGTATGTCAGTTATGCAACTATATGGGTACTTACAGAGTTTATAGGTACTAGAACAGAGCCAAAAAACACATTAGATTTAAGAGATGGAGCCTGATTCTCACAGGACTTACATCCATTTATGCCTATGCAGCACCATTGACTTAAATGGAGTCTCTGCAAGTTATCATAGAATCACAGAAGATTAGGGTTGGAAGAGACAGATCATCTAGTGCAACCCCCTGCTCAAAGCAGGACCAACCCCAACTAAATCAGCCCAGCCAGGGCTTTCTCAAGCCTTAAAAAGTGCTAAGGAAGGAAATTCCACCACCTCCCTAGGTAACCCATTCCAGTGCTTCACCACCCTCCTAGTGAAATAGTGTCTCCTAATATCCAACCTAGACCTCCCGCACTGCAACTTGAGACCACTGCTCCTTGTTCGGTCATCTGCCACCACTGAACTCCATCCTCTTTGGAACCCCCCTTCAGGTAACTGAAGGCTGCTATTAAATCCCCCCTCACTCTTCTCTTTTGCAGACTAAATAACCCCAGTTCCCTCAGCCTCTCCTCGTAAGTCATGTGCCCCAGTCCCCTGATCATTTTCGTTGCCCTCCACTAGACTCTCTCCAATTTGTCCACATCCTTTCTGTAGTGGGGGGCCCAAACCTGGACGCAGTACTCCAGCTGTGGCCTCACCAGTGCCGAATAGAGGGGAATAATCACTTCCCTCAATCTGCTGGCAATGCTCCTACTAATGCAGCCCAATATGCTGTTAGCCTTCTAGAAGGAAAGAGATATCAATGTAAGCAGCATTGCCAACCCCAAACATTCATAAATCAGCAGTCAGGCCCCAAAAGATTATTAATTTAAAAAATAATAAAATTGGGGTTCTTTTTCTTTGCCTTGTGAGCACTCAGGACTCATTTCAGACTTTTCCCTGCAACCATAAGGTCTAGAAGCTCCCGTTTTTTAAATTAGGCTGAAATTCTAACAATCACTTGAGTCCAGTAGCTGGAGCTTTACCTAAATCAAAGATCACAAGTTGCGATAAGCATCAAAACAGGTGGCAACTCTTTGCAAGCAGGATTTGGTGTGGACTTGCTTCCTTCAGCTTCAAGATGTGGGTGTTTGCAGAAACTATGCCTCTGACTAGTGTGCTGAACAAGAACTCAATTTACGTTGTAAGGAAGACTTAGTATTCTAGGCTGTGTGAGCCCTTGACTTGGCAAGTTTTCCTCTCAGCCTGCTGACCACCTGCCAGGTTAAAAAAAAAACCTCACTGTTTTACTGTAGTTCTGATTTTTAAATAGATCCATTAACAATGCAATAGTCTGACTCACCACACCAGTGCAGCCAATAAAACTGACTCCTCATTAATGGGTTTTTTTCACCACCATCCTAGAAAGTTTGGCAGCGAGTTTAGTCATTGTAGTCATCACAGAAACAATCTCTATACAGTGCCTTCAAATTGCTTCTCCTCGATAAACTGTGACCCAATAAAGTGGCAACGTTTGGCCAAGGTTACACTTCAAATGCTTCCACCTGGCAGGCACCCAGTACAAACCAGATGGATAAATACTGGTGCAGGATGCTTAACACAGACTTCTTATAAAGTAGCTATTCTTTGCATGCTGATGATATTTAAGTAGGATTACTGTAAGCAGGGAAATAGTCCCGCTCTTGTGGGGAACTTTCCTGGCTTCTGCACTACCCCAGTGAAGTGGGCTAGCGAAAGGATCCGAGTCCTCGCTCCCACTTCCTTCACCCAGTGGCCTCCCTGCCCTTGAGGACTCCCCTTCCACTCTCCTGCCTGGCAGAGTCCTCGTAACCCCAACAAGGCTGGGCCCAGGATTCCTGGGGGGGCTCAACCCCCAACCCTGCTGTGGTCACACAGATCAGAGGCTAGGTTTTCCCCACTCCGGGGTACTCTCCCTGCACTGGGCACTTCTCTGACCCACTGACCATTACATACAAGTTAAAGCAAATGCAAGTTATTTTATCAACAATTAATTTTAAAAAGAATAAGGAAAAATGGGAAAGGTTAAAGGAAACACATCACCCCGCTCTGTGGCAGGGAACATCACAAACAGTGTCTCTGGTGTCCGGGCAGTTCACAGTCGATTCCTTGTAGGTCCCAGGCCCCTTCTCAGGCCCTGGCCGTGCTGTAGGGATGCGGTGGGTTGGACACTTGCTCTGGTGGTGGCCACACGCTCTCAGGCTCTCAGTGGTAGGACCCTTCTTCCCAGTGTCGCCCCCGCTCTGTTGGGGTTACGATCCAAGCCTGGCCTGCAGAGCCTCTTGGCTGAGGCATCTCCCTGTGCTGGGCCCGCTGCCCAGGGTCCCTCTCGCTCTCCCCAGCTGCTCACCGCACCCAGCTCCGGACTGCTCCAGCCCCAGCTCCACCACTCGGTCTCTGCACGGCTGCTGCTGCTGCCTCCAGCTCCCTGGGCTGCTTCTCTGGCCTCTCTGGCTCTGGTTGCTGCAGCTCTGCTCCCAGGACAGGTCTGCTCTGCAGGCTGCTTCTGTGACTCTGCTCCCAGCACGGACCTGCTTCCTGGGCTGCTTCTCTGGCCCCTCTGGCTCTGGTTGCTGCAGCTCTGCTCCCAGGGCAAGTCTGCTCTCTCTGGGCTGTGCCTCTGGCTTTGGGGCTGCAGCTCTGCTCCCAGGACAGGGTCTGCTCTCTCTGGGCTGCTTTTCTGGTCCCTCTGGATCTGGCCCAGCTCAGCTCCCCAACTCAGCTCGGGCCCCTGCTTTCTCCTTAGCTCAGCCCCACTCTGTCTGACCCAAGCAAATCCAGCTCACACAGAGGATGGGACCCCCCTGACTCTCTGATTAGCCTGCCTGCCCTGTCATTGAGGCTGACCCGGAGCATTGGCCTCTCCCCATTGTTCCTGGGGACTGTCAGTCTCCGGGTCCTGATTTCCCATCGACCCTTCCCCTTTTAGTACTGGGAGCTAGCAACTAAAACACCCCCTCCGAATGTTAGTAAGGGGGCAACAGTCCCCTTACGTTACTGTACACATCCTTTAATATTTGATAGGGAGAATAGAAGGAAAGCGATCACTGTCAGCTCTCTCAAGCCCAGGTTAGAACACAAATTACCACTGAGCCACAAGTGCCTTAAGCTTCACTGAACATCCTAGCAAAGGAGATTAAAAGATTAAATCTGTAAACGACTCATCCTAACTCTGCTTTGTGAGATCTTATAGGGTGAATTTAGCCACTCCCATCCCCCTCTGCACAAAGTCTCAGTAAATCACAGGTGAACTAATGGGGAGGTTGTACAACTCTACGACCACTGCTAGGACAATACTCCTCACTGGAGCGGCACCGAAAACAATTGTACTTCTCCTGGGGAAAATGGTGAGATTTCAAAAAATTTTCCCATCCCCAATGAGGTCAAAAAGACAACCACCAAAATTTCAAAAATGTTCAGAAACCAAAAGAGAAAATCAGTTCAAGTCAATTAAAACACATTGTTTAGATCATTTCATAACTTTTAATTTTGATTTCAACCTTTTTCAAATTGACTTCCATTTTGAAAAACTCATTTCTAGCCAAAAGAAGTTCTTCACAGCCTGATAATTTTGAAACGCTTTTTCATTCCCCCCCCCCCCATGGGAAATTTGTCAAAACTGACCCTTTCCTGTGAAAAATTTCAATTTTGACAAATTGGGGTTTTTCTAGAGAAAAATGTTTTGTTAAAAATTCCTGACCAGCTCTACCCCTGTCCCGAAGCTGGAATAGGGACCATTACCCTTGTGCACTCACCAATACTAGGGCTTATTGCAACTGGATCCACATGAACTCTTCCCCCACAAACCTTCCACTGTACACTTATGTAGAGCCCATCTGCACTGAGCCCACCAAATGCAGAACTCCCCTGCATGCCACCTCCACAGCCAGCTACCCCACCTGCAGAGCCAAGGTGGTTCTCCACTGCCGAGAGGCAGGAACCTTTCCCATGCTGCTATGCTTCTACTGGACTGGGCACTGGACTGGGACCCAGGAGATTTGGATTCTGTCGCCAGCTCTGCCAGAATGCACGTGTGATTTTGGAGAAGTCAGGTCATCTGTGACTCAATTTCTCATCTGTAAAATAGAGGTAGCTCTTCCTGTGTGTGTCTTGTGTATTTAGACTGTAAACTCTTTCAGTTAGGGACGGTCTCTTACTATATGTTTTATATGTTTACACCACAGCTAATACCATGGGATTCTAGGAACTACCAGTCAGTGTGAGATAACTCATCCTGTACCAGTGGCCATCTTGAACTAACTCACAGGTAGTGTCCCTGCCAAGACTAGAGGATCCACCTTTCCTCTTAAAGACACAATGCGCAGAAAACAAACAAATAGTTGCACACATTGTAGATACGTACATGACAGTCATGTCACCTGCATATTAGCCACCGCTGCTTTGGGATGGACACTATAAATTTAACACAGAATTGACACTGAAATGAACCAGTTGTTCAGAAACAGGAAATACAACATCAGCCTCTGTAGGAAAGGTCCTGCACCACTATATACTCTGCAGTTTTGCTCACAGGAAATGCAACCGACAACCTCTAGGGTCAGCTCTATGGCCCTCTCCAGCATGCGCTTGGTTACCTGTAACATCTTATCCGTTTCATTAGCTGCAAAGAACAGACTGAGCGTGCCACCACCACAATAAGACAAAAATCGAATTCTAAAATAAGAGGCCGATGTGCCAACTACAATAGGGATACAGGTGCCTTAGATACGGCTATGCTGCTGTAGATCATCATAGGATCAACACCTTCCACGCATCCCTTCATGTCCTCTGTGTGGTCCTATAAACAGCCCTCTGCAGTCCTATAAACGGCCCTCTGCCTCAGTTTCCCCCTTCAAGGGGCTTCTTCAGTAAATTACAAACCCTTTTATCCATGCACAGCCCTTCTCGGGTTCCAGCTGATTAAACAACAAGCATTCAAAGTCAAGTTCTCAAGTCCATCCATCTACCTCTACCAGGTCACTCCCAAGCCTTTCCTGCCTGCCATCCCACTCCCCAAGGTTCTCTGCTGGAACCCGCTCACTCCCAGCAGCCTCTGTACTCTGCTCTGGTCTCCCTGAGAACACTCTCTCTGCAGCTGCATGCTGCTCTTTAGAGACGCCTGTTCAGATGTCATCTACTTAGTAAGTAGGGTTGGCTGGCCCCAGGCCTCTAGCCCCTAAGGAACAAGCCACCCATCCTGTATTCTAATAAATGTTTGCTGCCTTTCACCCCACAGGGGGTTAATCCTACATACAGTACATAGGTATCAACCATGATGTTCTTACTCTGTCCATACTTAGGAAAAAGGGTCAATGGGAGTTTGGCCTAACTCAGGGTTTAGCCTATAGTATGTACAGCCAGCTGGCAAAGTTTGATAACTACTTTGGGATTCCACCATGGCAAGTGCTATATAGAAATGTAGGATCCTCATCATAAAGGCAACCTACAAAACAATCAAGAGCGCTCATTGCATGGCCTCCAATGCGCTTTTAAGATGGCTAACCCACAAACACGCAGGCACCTTGGCAAAATCATATCACAAGGAGTACAGAGAGTGGCTTCCATGGAAAAAGAAAAATATCTATTAGCAACATAAAAGAGACAAAAAGAAGAGACATAGAGGAGACAGTGCTCTCTGCAAGCAAACTGCAAACAAAACTAAATCAGATCTAGGGGGCATTATTATTATTATTAGTGTTCAAGCCCAAAACATGAAACTGCATAATTGTCTTCACCGTATTGCTTTTGATAACAGTTCCTCTGTAATGTCGTCGTATTGTGCCAGCAACAGAACACCAAATGAGGCTTTCCGGATTATCTGATCACTTTGTAATCTGTGTCGAAGCAGAATATCAAAATATGAAAATGAAAGATGTTTTTCTTCCCTTGTCCTCATCCCAAGTCTGAAACCAACAGTCTGGATGTGTGATGCTAAAATAAATCTAAAAGGCGCACCCATGTCCCAGCTCATCTTTGCTCAGAAATGCAATCTGATGTCATCAGGGCTGTGGAGTTCTGCACTGCGAAGAGAATCCATTGTTTCCCTTCCTTACCACATCACTGCCTTAGTAATAGCTGAACTGTTATGCAGTGGGCCTTGACCGATTCCTCTGTGTCAGATTTAAAACCAGCTTCCTCACGCACGCATGAAGGAGGAAGTAAATTAGAGCAATGGAGCTGTGGGAAAGGAGAAGGAACAGTGCAAATCCAGCAGCTTTCTCTTGCAGCATTTTGGCTACTCCGTGGTTGTAGCTGTGTGCATCACGAGGGGCCTGCTCCGAACCCCACTGAAGTCAATGGGAGCCTTCCCATAGACGCCAAAGGGGCATTAAAGGCCTTAACGTCTTTGCGCCCATTTTAAAGCAAGCCTCAGTGGACGCAGCAGCCATATAATCTGCTGTGTGTCCCTGCTGTGAAATGCACCAGGCCATTTAGTTTAATAACTGATGCAATGATAATTATATCTATTAAACATGACTGCCCCGCGTATAGTGAACTCCACAACACCATGGTTTGGAAAAGGTGTTGTCAGCGTAGGCTGACCCTGACGAATTAACTAGACACGCCGATTATGCCTAACGAGAGCCACAGGCCTGCCACGTCCAAATGTCCAACTCTATTAATTCAGTCCGTTTGCTGAATGTGTGCTTGGATTTTTGTGCAGCCTTAATGCTGGAAAAGAAAAGGGAATTCTCTAAAGGGAAGTCACTGAGCAAAGTACACAGATGCTTTCCGAAGCGAACATACGCTCGTAAACTATATTACTAATGATGAGTACTGGGAAGTCTCCTCCTCGAGTTCAACTATCACTTCACTTGATTTTCATTAGCTTACTAACCAGTGAGGGATACAAATCCTTACTCTTTGTGATTATACTTTGGCCTCTGTAAATGAAAAATACATTAGAGTGGGCTAGGTATCCCATGCATAACCCAGTCACCGCATGCATGGTCACTTTTTTTGGGGGGGGGGGGTGAATTATATGGGATTTTCTTTTTTAAATGGCAAAATCCCCAAATGCAAATGCACCAATTTTCTCCCATAAAAGGTGAGGGAAAAAAAGCATTTGCAACATCCACCTTGTGATTTCTTCACTTTGTTCAGTGAAGAAACCTTGTTCTAACAAACCAGAAGCGTCTGCTGAGCTAATGAACTCACATATTTCAGGAGGTTCTCTGGTAGTCATGGGGAACGCCTCCCTTAAGTCCATGAACGGTATGTGCCCGTAAAAATATGCCCCATGGCTACACTTCATGCACTGTTTCTGTAAAAAGCTTTTCTCCACAAATTAATTAGGGAGGTAAGCAGCTCTGAAAGCATGTCTGTTTCTGGTTGGGAGAACATCAGTGTTTGTGTGAAAGGGAGAAAGCAAATCCATTTTAAGTTTGTTTTTACTACTGTTGTCAGGTTTCATAAATTAGTTAAAATAACCATTATCTGATTTTAGTCAAATTATCCATTAGGAGTAAATTACCTGACTAATTCAAATTTTTTTCTCATCACAAATCCTTCATAAGCAGATTGACTCTTTATAATTGTTCAGTTTTGGGCCTGATCAAAAGCCCTTTGAAGGTCTTGGTCCTGATCTCCAAAGCCCTGAACGGCCCGGGCCCAGGGTGTCTAAAAATCCCCAAGCTCCAGGATGAAGACCGATGGATAACTCGCTCTTCAGCACAATGGGACTTTCTAAGATAGTCTTTGCCGAGACAAAATTTTCTCGGGGGCTGGTTCTCAACCATGGAAATAATTCCCCTTGGACTTAAGGATCATCACATGCCTCACCACCTCCCCCACTTCATGTCCTGGCACACTTCTCCCATTGGCCTTGTGTAATACCAAGAGAGGAAAGCCCACGCTGGCGCATAGGTGTAATTTGTCAAGGCATGTGTGTCAAGAAGCCAAAAATGGGGGCTTTGTCCATGCGCTGTGTTATAGTGCTGTTGGTACACGTCCCCCAAAGTTTTGAGCTGCCCCCGATGCAATCTCCTCTTTGATACCCCACATTGCTGTTTCTCCCACCTTCTCTGATCAGCTGGCACATTCCACCTGCCCAGAGCCTCTGGACTCCAGCCTTCCATCTGGTTCTGCCCGGGGCCCAGTGATGGCTGAACCTGGTGATATTCTGAACACAAAGAGCCCTCGGCCACGCTCGGCACTGTTTCCATCACTTCAAACTGACTCGACAGATGTTCTAGGCTACAGAGTGACCGTCCTGGAATCTTATTAGATAGGTCAACACAGAGCAGCACAGATATGTAAAAATAACCCCTGAACAAAACCAAGCCTTACACTGCAAGCATAGTTCAGCCACCAGGCAGAGGATGAGAAAAATGACCCACATGTGACATGTTAGTCATGTCTCAATGTACTACTGAAAGGTGCAAAGACACTGTAGTAAATAAGGGCTGTATAAGAACTAGTTTAGAACAGAAGTCTTTCAACAGAGTTCAGCGGTCTTTGGATCAGGCTCTTGGACCAATTTCAGCCTCTGGGTTCCTAGAAAATATTTCTGACTTTGATTTTTGTTATCCAGGTTGCGGACTGGTCCCCTAACTCACACAGTGTTGTTTCCGTTGCCTGGTTCAATGACTTAACCATTTCTAAAAATGGACAGCAAACAATGCATACTCTTGTTCATATGTGAACATACTTGTTTGCCCAGGAACATGGATTTTCCTGTGCACAACTATTCTCCAAACACGCAAGCAAACAAAAATTCTTGGTTTTGTGAGAGTGTTTGTGAATAGCAAATTAAAAGGGGACATGGATGGTCTCTACAGCTGCTTCATATTCAAACAAACAATTGCAAACAGTGAGCTAGATTCAATGGTAAATGCCAGCTGCTCATTGCTGACTGTTTACATTGCAGAAGTGGCAAACTGGATTTAACCAGCCAGTTCAACTGGGTTCACAGTTGCTTTTGCACCACCAGAGCAGCATAAAACAGCCAGAAAGTCCTAGTGAATCTGTCCCACTCTTTTTGCAGTATCCAGCCATGCAGATGCAGAAATATATCCTGTCCCAAATCTTTCCTTGGAAAGGATTGCATGAATTGTGTACTGCTTGCACACACACACACAGTATAATGCAACAAATGACTGATTGTGTGATTCTAAATGCTAATAGTATCGATGGTACATTTACTGTTCCCTAAAAATAATAATAAAATGTTGACAGCTTTTGTTGTTCCATTTGGTTTTGCTTTGCACTCCATCTGTGTCCCTTTCATATCTTGCTGCTCCCAGGTGGCAGGATGTCAGCATGTTATATTTAGAAAAAAGCAAGCAGTCTCTCTGGAATTCTCTTTCATCTGCCATATTATTATTATTGGGACCACCTACTTCCAGATGGAAATGCAGGCTGGCACACACTGTAAGCCTGCTCCATTACCTTCTGTTCACCACTGCTTTGCCAGTAAAGATTATGTCCATGGACAAACTGCAACTTCACTCCAATGGCAGATAGTCTAATTGAATTAGTGCTTTCCAGGTTCATTTTATGAATTTGTATTACCTTTTGCCCTTTGTTTACCATAACTCACGGTCTTGTGGATGTCAGATAATGAGTTGTACCATCTTGCGCTCATATGTTTCTAGAAATAAAGTTTAAAAAAGGAGAAATAAGCTCATGTGGAGATTCATTTTTAAACAACAGCCTTGACAAATATTGTCCAATGACTTTTTCCTGCCAGGAACTTTTAGCGTGTCATCTTTTCTTAAAGACCTGGAACAAATGAACACTTTAAAAAGAGCTGTGAACTTTTACTCTCAACCAGACCCTTTCAAGATTTCAGTGCAGCATTATCTCCCCATATTTCTCGGTCCTCTGATGGGTCACGCAAGTTGAAAAACGTATTTCCAGGTTCCAGCACCCCGGACTCTGTGCTAATAGCCAATTGTGGGGAAACATTACAACACAGCAGCTGATCTGAATGTGTATGCGACTCTTGTGACATGGTGTGCAAAAGTGAAGACTCGACCTCGATTTTAAAAAGACTCGACTGAAAAAGCTCACATCTAAAAAAAAGGGAAAACAGACAGAAAAGTATATCCAGTTGCCATGGCTACTGCGGGACATGAAAGGAAGAGCTGATGGAACCTTTACACTTATTTAAATGCTTATTATAGCATTATGCAAAACAGGGGAATGAAAGAAGCAAAGAGGTTAACATTCTTATAAGAAAAACAGTCATTCCAGTATGAGCAAGGTAACAATTAAGACGACAAAAACTAAGGCCTTGTTTAAAGTGCGTCATTTGAAATAATGATATAAGTTAATTATGCCCTCTTAAATTAATGAGTAACTGAAAAAACACAAAGAGAAAAGGAGAGAAATCTAGCTGGGCTACAGCATTCAGCTGGAAATCACATTTTAACCTGACAACTGCACTGGTTTAGCTAATACCGTAGCAAACCGCCTCCGTTAGTATCTCTTCTTTGTGAGAGCTCTGCCAGAGTTTGCTGAGCCTGACAAAGTCTCTCTGGCAGTTTTCAGGGCCAGATCTTACTCACCTACCTCAGTGGGAGGTGTCTGCCTTGCCAACCTCAGGTGACTGCTCATGTCAGCATGGGGAACTGGATTTGGCCCTAGGCAGCTCCCCCCAGAATGTCTTTCGATAGCCCCTGCCACAAGCACAGCGTGTTCGTGCTTTGCTGGTGTTTTCGTTTGTTCCTTTGTTTTTCATTTCCAATTATCCTTAAAACTGAGTCATGGAACGGGAGGGGGACAAACAGGAGTGGAAATGAGAGTGGGGAAAATTAGATCTATGTGCAAAGAAGGGGGCCCTCAAGCAAAGCACAGAGCTCCTGTTATCTCAATATACCCAATTTAGCTCTTGGCTATCATGGTGTGCCGGGTGCATACGTAGCTAATGTAACTCACTGGTTAAGACTCCTCTAACATCTAGCCACCAACTCTGTAATAGCCTGGGGGACGACACAGCTACCCCTAGACCGCATGGCCACCCCTGACAGACACAGCAGCTGTGGGTTAGAAGAAAGGAGCAGAAGGGAGGGATCCCCCAGTCTATGAAGTGGTAATGGGGATGGTAGAACATGCTAAGGATGTGTCTGTCTGACGCCTCTCCCATTCCTTGCTTTCCCATTATCCTTCCTTGTGTCTTTGCCTCTCCTCTTGGCCCCTCCCTTACTTTTCCCCACAGTTTCCTGACCTTCTCCTCTGCTGGACAGAGGCAAATTAAGACTAAATGGGTCCTGAATCTGCCAAAAGTTTTGCCTCACTCAAAAAATTTAGCCCTCCAGCCCCCCATCAAAACCCTTCCTCCCAGGTCAAACTCCTCTCCTCCAGGATCAACTTCCCCACCCAGTTCACAAAGGACGCATCTGCCTCCTAAATGAGGCGGCTCAGCCAGCAGCGATCAGCCAGGCCATGGCCCATTGCCTGCTGACTTTGTCCCACGGCCTGCTAATGCTGTCCCAGGCTCACTGCTCCAACTGGGCCACTCTATGGGGCCACCAAAGGAGGGCTCTGCCTTCCTCTATCCCTGCAGGACGAGAAGGAAGGGAATTAGCTGTTCTCTCTCTCATATCCTTGGGAAGGAAGGAAAAGATTTTAAGAGATGCCCCCCACCCTTCCTTGTAATCCCAGCGGGAGCCGGAAGCAGGACTACCCCACCACGTATTTTTCTCATGAGAGGTTGATCAGAGCGGAGTAGAGCAAATTCCATTACATTCGCACTCAGGCCTTTGCGCTCAGCGGGTTCCTGTAGCCATTTGTCAAGTGCTTTTCATCTGAAACATGATTCTTGGATTCAATTACTTTATAAAGTCAATATTTTAGGTCACAGCTTCTGCATCAACAAAGGCATCTCCGGGGACTTGAGTTTAGCACGGCGGAGCTTTAAGTAATGTTCCCTGCACCGCTCTAGCTAAAAAGTCAATAAGGTATGCATGTTTCCCCTCACATTTCATCCTCAGAGGCTGCAAAATTATTGTTTGCTCTTCTACATTTAAGCCATTGAGAAGAGGTGAACGTTCCTGACTGCATTATTTCCAAAGAGCTCAAACGGGTTAACTCTGCATTTTTCCCCATACACTCTTCCTGCTGAAGTCATAAACATTCAGGGGTCAGGCAGTTCACTCCAGCTGAAATTGGTCTCTGTACAGAGGACCAGTACAAAGCCTTGCACACCACTTAACCCTTTGGGTTGATGCCCTACACAGAGATTAATTTCAGCAGCAGAGACTTGTTTGCCCTTTCTCTGCTTATTTTTTTTAAACTTACAGACTAGGCAGTGATCCCACTGCATAGATAATGTTTGAGGTATGTAGGTCCACAGACCCAGTGACCCGACATAAGCTTCCACCCACTTTAGCATGGGCCAATGCATTTTTTAATAGATTTCCTAATTAGCTACTATCATCCATAGGGTGTATAAAAGGGGTCACAGGCACACAGCAATCAGAAGAACTAGTTGGAAATTGCATGCTTGGAACCAGTAATCTGCAATACAGGGACAGTCCAAGTAAGAGTGAAAGAATCTCCCTCTATGGGACTTGTCCTAGGGACAAATCTCCGAGTCTATTTGCTGTTCTTGTTTTTCTGCCTTACCCCTTTCTGATCTGTGCTGAGGTTCCCCAAGCGTGCAGTATGAAGACAAGAGTTAGGATGGGAGGTGGGAAATATAAAACAAGTTAAAAGCTTTGGCCATGGACAAAAAAAGGAGGGAGGAGGGGAGAAAGTTAAGAACATTTTGCCCAACATAATTTGAATTTTTTCATCAAAAAAATCTAAATTCTAACCATTTCACTCAACTCTAATCAAGGAGGTAGGACAGTTATTGTAAAATTAGCAAACCAATTATTTTTAAGTGCAGCTCTAGTAATCAGCTGACATAACATACCTTGGGAAATCCACAAGAAATATGAAATAGAAACCATTCTTTCATTGGTAGTTCTGATTTGTTTGCCATTCATATGCCTTCGATACCACTGTTTTCCTGTTCCCATGTATACCCCAAAACCCAAGTCATCAAAAAAATAAAGATTAATAAAAGACCCAAAAGAGATTGTATTTTGTACACAGAAAAGGAAGAAATCTTGATATTTCAAACTGAGTTGTCATAAGGCTTTTCATCTTAGTAGTTATTTGGAAAGAATCCAAAGGTCCAGAATGAAATGGAGTTATTATTTAGCACTTTTTAATTGAACCACCTTCAGAGTAACCAAGGTAACTCAACCAGCTGTTGAAAAATATTAACTTTGCTCGAGTAAATTTGCAGGTGCCACTGTTTGGGCACACAAGAGTCCCTATTTGCGTGGCTGGTCGCTGCACACCTACACAGTTCGTAAATGCCTGGGGAAGGGTTGTCTTTGATGGGTCTCATAGGTATAATGCGAAGAAAATACAGGGGTGAACAAAAAAACACTTCTTCTCTGGGGTCTTGTCTCCTCTTTCCAGATCCTTGACCTTGTAGAGGCTCAAGAATCCCTGGTGAACGAATGGATTTTCTTGTAGCTAGTGATCTGCCCAGAGGAGAACCATACTATACTGCCCGTGCTTCAGAGCACATTTGATATGATTCATCCCTCGTGTTCCCCGAGTTTAACAGGACGGAGCCACTTCCCTAACTACAGTGGTCGTCTTTAGAAGTGTAGGTCATGCCTGATTAGTGTCGTACTCTGTCCCCCTCTAGTGGTGGCTAGACCAACTAGAGCTTGAGAGCCAGCTACAGCCACAGATAAGAAAGGAAGGTCTGAGAGCAGGCAGTAGAGGCTCATGTGTTAAAATTCAGAGCTCCTGGGTTCAATCCCCAATGCTGACAACCCACCAGGGGTGTCAGTGTTACAGAAGTAAACATTTACTATCAAATGCCTCATACGGAAATTTCCTCTCCTAAATGTAGGGAGAAACTGGTTTCTCAGACACCATGGACTAATACAGGTGGCTTCTGCTGATTTTTGATGCTCAGTATACATAGGCTCTGTGGCTAGCAATGAGATTGTTTCCTTTCTTTTAGTGATCAGCTTCCAGGAAGAGACAGCAGGGGCTGGGGCATTGGCTGAGGAATTCGGAGGTTTCTGTTTCTGGCTGTGGCACTGACCTACTGTGTGGCCTTGGGCACCTCACTGCCTCTGTTTCTCTTCCCACCCTTCATCCGTTTAGACAGTAATCTTCCTGGTGCAGGGGCTGTCCCTTGTTGTTTGTACAGCACTTAGCACAATCGGGCCTTTAGGCCCTCTATAAGCACTGCGGTGATATAAAGTATAACAACGCCCATTAGATGGAATCTAATTTTGAGGCGCAAACTGTATTACATAAACACACCCATAGTCTCTTCCCCTCCCAGCTAGCTGTCAGGGAAGTATTTATTCAGACCCTGCTTACATCCTCCCCCAAGCCGAGAATGTGTCATCCTGGCAAATCACGCTCCAGATTATACCAACTACATGAGTTCTCCTCAAAGGGTCTGAGGAAACTCACTATGGCTGCCACAAGCCTGTGAGCTAAGTGTATCACTTCCTCACTAACCACTCCAGGAGCATCGTACATTAGCCTGTTTACTGGCCTTATAATCCTGTCATGTCTATTGAGAGTGGGCATGGCAGGGACAGTGGGGACTTCTTCTGGGGCTAGGGATGGTGCAGTTTCCCTTGAGGGTACCCCCTCTATGGGCACATGCCCCTGCATCTCTTGCTTGGGTACTGGGATGTCCAGGGCGTCAGGGACACCTTCCACTTGTATGTCCCCTCTGTCCACCAACGTAGGTGCGTCATCATAGGCCTGTTTTTCTTCCAGGAGGCCTCGGAATGTGGGTGGGACAAGCTCATTATCCCAGACTGGTCTCATCATTGACGAGGGGTTGCCAGCAACAGGCCTAAATGCTTCTGCTCTGGGATTTATAGCTGAAGAAGTGGAGCTCTCCCCATGTTCAGCTGATGGAGTCCGGAATCTGGTCTCCATTCTAGGATATTCCATGGTAGTGTCATCCTCTTCAGACTCACTCAGATGTGCTAGATAAAGGGTGGATTAGCCCCCACAGGGCCCACTGCGCATGCTGGGTGGTGGATTTGGTCCAGCACCCCTTTTTCGCCCAGGTCCCATGTCATCATCTATTCCATAAAGCAACATGCTGGCTCCAGGTTGCTTTCTAACCTGGACATAAAGTCCCCAACAGAGTCCGATTAAATCGCTCTGGCTGAGGGTCACCTTGCAGGTGGTAAGATATTGTTCTGGACTTCTTAATTCCTGCCATCCTTAGCACCTCCTTCAGGAGGTTACTCTCAAAGTCCCATCCCTGGTCAGAGTGTATCCAAGCTGGGAATCATAGAATATTAGGGTTAGAAGGGACCTCAGGAAGTCATCTAGTCCCCTCAAAGCAGGACCAATCCCCAACTAAATCATCCCAGCCAGGGCTTTGTCAAACCGGGCCTTAAATCCATACACTGAAAAATATTTCTCCTACAACACTCAAGCAACAGTGATGGCCCTCTGGTCACGTGTGGGATATGCCTACGCATACTGTGTGAAATGGTCAGTCACTACTAAAATGTTCCCAACATCCCTCCTGTCCACTTCTAAACAAAAAGAAATCAATGCATACCAACTCCAAAGGTTTGCTGCTGGTGATATTCTTCAGATATGCTGCTCTAGTGGATATGGTGTGTTCAAAGGAAAACTGAGCGCATGTCTTGCATTTCATGCATACATCCTTGGCCATCCAGGACCAGTAGAACCTACTACGAATAAGTTACAGGGTTCTCTCCATTCCCAAATGTCCAAAGTCATCATGCAGGGCCCTCTTGGCCAGGGCTCTGTACTCTTTTGGTAGCACTAGTTGTGTTCATTGATTTTGTAAGGGACCTACCTTGATCGGGTGCGGCACTCCCTGTATCAGTTTTAATTTGCTCCATTCCCTCAATAGTAGTCTACCCTCAGGGGTAGATGGAATAATTGCAGCAAGGTTTTGCCCCTCTCTTTTAGCAAGTAGTGTGTCCAGAATGTCAGTATCTTGCACTTGGGCTTTTTGCCAGTCAGCAGCATTGAGCATAGGCAACGGAGATTGGTCTAACACAATATAATTCACCGAGGCAGACGGCACACTCTCAGGGGGCAGGCCCAGAGTTTCTGCAACACAACCATGAAGACTCTCACAGGTCTCTGACTCTTGATAACTTCCATTGCAAATAGCTCTCACTCCATCCATAGAAATCACAGCAATTCCCGATGGCTGCAGATGTTCTGTCACAGCATCTGCATCTACATTGCTTCTCCCTGATCGGTATTGAATGTTGAACTCATAGCTAGCCAAGGTGGCCACCCATCTCTGCCCTGTAGCATCCAGCTTAGCACTTGTCAACACATAAGTCAGCGGATCGTTGTCTGTCTACACTTGAAACCTAGCACCATACAAGTAGTCATGAAACTTTTCAGTGATGGCCCATATCAAGGCCAAAAACTCCAGCTTTTGGATGGGGTAGCGAGTTTCACTATCAGACAGCCCTTGGCTGGCAAAGGCCACAGGTTTACATTTGGCTTCAACATCCTGGCATAGGACCACTCGTAAACCCTCCAAATTGGCATCTGTATGTAGGATAAATGGCTTGCTTGGAGTTAGCAAAGACTAGGAGCATGAGTTAGGCAGTTAATGATTTCTCGAAAAGCCCTTTCACATCTCTCATCCCATCATGGTACAAAGGGTTCTAAGAGGCCATAGTGTCTCTGCTCAGGAGGCCTTGGGGACCTCTCCTTACTCTTGGTCTTAGACTTGTTCTTGCTGGATGGGTATCCCCTGGTAAGATCATTCAGAGGCTTTACGATGGTAGCATAATTCTTCACAAACCTGCGATAGTAACCACTAAATCCGAGAAAAGTCTTAAGCTCTCTGTAATTACTTGGGCATGGCCATGTAGTGAGAGCTTCTATTTTATCTGGATCAGTACTCACACCTTCCTGGGACACGATGTGACCCATACTTCACTGATGTTCTGCAAAACTGGCATTTGTCAATTGAAAGCTTCAGACCATAGGCCTCCAAACTGTCAAGCACTTTAAGAAGTCTTTCTTCATGCTCCTCTAAGGTTCTTCCAAATACAATCAGGTCATCCAAATAAACCAAGACTTTCAGTAAGTTCATGTCTCCAACAACTTTCTCCATAAGATGTTGAAATGTGGCAGGTGGCCCAGAGGCATGCATTCAAACTGATAAAACCCTAATGGGCAGATGAAGGCTGTCTTCTCCTTGTCTTCTGCTCCCAGAAGGATCTGGTAGTATCCACTTTGAAGATCCAAGACTGAGAACCACTGGTTTCCCAGCAAACAGTCTAAGGTATCTTGTTCTCGAGGCATGGTGTACTGGTCAGCCACAGTATGGCTCTTTAGGGTGTGGTAGTCGATACACATCAGGATTTTCCCATTCTTTTTACAGACAACCACCAGGGTGAGGCATACGGGCTGCGGGACTCGGTAATGATGCCATTTGCAATCAGCTCCTGAAAATGATGTCATACATCTTCCATCTCTGAGAGAGCAATCTTCCTTTAAGGGTTGAGAGTCGTGAAGTCTGATGTTGTACTCTACCCCTTTTGCACATCCCACTCATGTAGTGAGAATACCCTGGATCTTTCACAAAGTTTCTTCCACAGGCGATGCTTCCACTTCTCAGACAATGGCAAATCTCCAAAGTGAAACTTCGCAGGATCTATTGCCGGAATTTGAGTTTCACACTGGGGTCTTAGGTGGCTGAGTAAATCAATGCAGAGTCACCAAAGCTCTCAAGTACAACTTACCAAAGGAAATGAGAGAGCCCAGAGCAATTAGATTGTCTTGTTACTGCGTCTGCTGGGATCAATGGTTATCTGTAGCTGGATCTCGCCTGACATCAATAGTCTCATGCCGCGCTGCTGGAGCCATCTCACCAGCTATAACCCTGACCACAACATACAGCTCCAAATGTGCTGAGCAGCTTTGCAAAAGGACTTCCGAAAAACGTAGGGACCACTTACTGCACCTCACATGCTCCAGAAGGGACCACCTCAGACAAGAAATCACCACATGCTCCCACAAACTGGGGGGGAGTGGGGGGGGGCAGAAAAATCAGGAAACTGACCTGGAAATCATGCAAAAAAACCAGAACAACTGTAAGCAGGATCTGAATGAATGCTCCCGACAGCTAACTAGGATGGAAAGAGACTATGGGCGTGTTTGTGCTTGCTCTGTTTACATATTCATCAGATACAGCTGTGTCAAAGGATCAACTTCAGCTGGTGCTGGGTACAAATGATCTTAGTACTGAATGCAGGGGTAGTGAAATGCTGTTATCAATGTTGTGATTATTGTGGGAATGCAGGGAAGCAGGACTGTGCTTAACCTGTCCGAAATGTGGGGATCACTCTCAGTTAAAAGAGCCTCATTAAGCAGGGGCTTGAATGTCAGAGCCCTGTGAAAGTAGGAGTGCTGGGGGTAGGAATACCAGCCAAGAGACTGTACCCTTTCAAGGGTTCCTTCCCTCCCACCCCCCACACACACACTGTTCAACAAACAGAGCTAAATAGGCTTACTTAGGAGCATCTTTGGTTATTTTAATTGCTCCATCTGAGCTGAAATCACTTGTGGTGGGCCTGTGTTTAATGTCCAGAGCTGACCATCACTGAGAGCTGAAATCACTTGAGGTGGGGCAGTGTTTCTACCCAGCCTGCGAAGAGCTGAAAATTACTAACAGACTGATGTGCAGAGATCACAGCAGAGAGGCAGGAGGTAGCAGAAGGCAACGGACAGTCGGTGGTGAATGAGTGGCTAATGCGGTGGAGAGGCATGATGAGTGGCCAGCAGGTGGCTGGTGGAGAGGGGTGGTGAGCAGGTGGCCAGCAGGGGGGGCTGGTGGAGAGGGGCAGCGAGCAAGTGCCCAAGCAGTGGAGCGAGAAAGGTACCTCTTTACCCCACCCAGAGGAGAGGTGAACTCTGCAGATGAACCTCTGAACTCTGGGTCTGCACTGACCGAGGACAGCACCTGTGAGTGGGGTGCAGAGAAGGGTCAGGCATGTGAAAGGGACTTTTGAGTTGCTGGACTTAAGAACCTGAGGGGAAAAGGACACTGCCAACCTACTTGGGGGTGGGTCTTTTACTCACCGTTTATGTTTATGAATCCTGTTTGCGGTGTTTTCCCAAATTAACACCCAGTTACTGTCCTCCTTTTAATAAAAAATTTCCTTTCTACACTCGGACTCTGTGCTTACAAGTGGGGAAGTATTGCCTCTCAGAGGCGCCCAGGGGTGGTGTGTAAATTTCCCAGGTTACTGGGTTGGGAGCTTGAGCCAGTTCTGTGTTGTATCAATGGAAAGAAACCTCTAGATAGTGAACCTGGCCCTGGTTGCTGCTGGCTTCACCTGGCAGAAGGGTTACACAACTGTCAAAAAATCATGATGTCAGCCATCCGACAGAAAAACAAAAAGACAAACCAGGAGCAACAGAAGCTTCCTAAAAGGGGGGGGGGCACAACTGGTGCCCAAACCATGGCCCCACCCGAAATCCTGCCCCCGCACCGCCCTCACACTGCCCCTTCCCCCAAGATCCTGCTTCTGCAACGCCTCTTCCCCCTAAGGCTCCGCTTCCTACTCACTCTCTCTGCCCCTTCCCCGCCCCATCGCTCACCCTTACAGCTGGTAAAAGGATATAGGGTCATGGCTCCATGGCCCGCCCTGTTCCAGAGCGCCTGAGTGGAACTGACTACAACGCCACCCCCAGGATCTGCAGATGTGTAAGCTCAAAAGCTTGTCTCTCTCACCAACAGCAATTGGTCCAATAAAAGATGTGACCTCATCCACCTTGTCTCATGAATAGCCTCAGGATTTTAAACACTGCAGAAATGCTCCAGTCTCCTGTCTAGCATATCGCTAGTACAGTGACTAGGAGGGGTGAAATTGTGACTGTACCTTCTGCTGTTTCAGAGCAACACTGCCCCATGAGACATCATCAGGTACATTTAATCTAGTCTCATTATCAAGGGAAGAAGAGTCCTGTCACTTAGCTCAGCAGCTAATCAGGATAATGTATTGTGGTCTGCAGGTATCTTAATGGGATTGCTTAAACCGTGGTTAGCTTTAAATCAGCTTCTCAAAGAATCTGATTACTGCAGACCTCTGTGGGTTTGACAGAGGGAAAAAAAGCCAGTTTGGGCCCCCATTACCATTCCAGGAGTGCTGCCACACGAGACGACCGTGTTAAAATTTGATGGCTTTTGAACACATGCAGGATGTGAGTTGGTATAATACCAACCACACTCTCAGTTATACCCGTGCCAGGTCAGAACACGGGGTGTGGAGGGGGAAGCAAGGTGGAGGGTGACAACCATCTCCGTGCTCCCTTTCCTCCTTAGGGCTGCGTCAGCACCATAATAAAGGGTAAAATACCCACAGGGCTGCTGGAGAGAGATGCAGCATTAGCTCCTGTCCCCAGTCATAGGTCAGGGTTACGAAAGGCTTCCTGCCCTTCCACGTGGCAGCGTCTCCAATTAGAAGCAGGAGTCAGTACAGCCCTACAGTTTACCCGCGTTTAGGGGGACCAGACAGCACATGTGAAAAATCGGGACAGGGGTGGGGGTGGGGGTAATAGGAGCCTATATAAAAAAAAGACCCAAAAATCAGGAAAGTCCCTATAAAATCGGGACATCTGGTCTCCCTACCCGTGTTTCACACTGCCTGATGATTTCACTGATGTGTATGAGGGACCTTTTCGTTCATGCCAGCTGGGGCTACACACGGCAGTTAGAGTACTCCACCAATGCTGCTTCAACGGTGATCTCCGATTGTAGCCACACAAATATTGCTCTAATAGGGGGTCACAGGAGGATGAAATTAAATTAAAACCTGCAAAGCTGAGCAAGAAAGTAAGGTGGAGCCACCTGCTGAACAAACTGACATTAAGTTTACTTGCTAGAATCCTTTCTGTTCCTCACATATAGGAAATATGGGCCTTTGCTTGGTACCTTACGGCATCCGCACAAAGTGGGCGTAAAATGCTCCCAAATGACACTGGTGGTATTTTGCACCCGTTGTCCCTGAGGGTACCCAGGGCTGGAGTCTCCTCTGCCTTGCACCTTATCTATCGTAAGTGTTTTGACGGTATTAGGACAGAGTAGCATCCTCATGCAGTCGGATGCAACTCGCAGTACCACATTCACAAGCATGTGGCCAGACCCACACACTGTTGTCCAGCCCTAATCCACACAGCTCAATGAGACACTGCAACAAACCAGTCACCTGAATGTCCACTCTAGGGACATGTTGGAATTGACTGAGGGAAAAAAGACAGCTAGCTCCAGAGCAAAGTTTAAAAGAACTATAGTGGCCAAGCCAACAGCCAAGATATAACGTGAGGACCTGCAGGAGAACAGCTGCATCCATCGCTGTTCCATCCAACATCCATCCATCCAACAGTTGCTTGTCGCTCTCCAGAGTCTGGATGACTTGCTGGAAGTTGGACAGCTGATTGACAGCATTGTTCATGCATCCACCCAAGCCGAGTCTAGCAAAGTAAGCCAGTCATTTGGCTTCCCGCTGAGTCCCCTTCACATCTGCAATTACATTGAAACTTTCCCCTGTGCCCTGGAACACGGGGCTGAAATCCACTGATGCCTCCATTTGTCAGATGTCATTTTTAAAACAGGGCCCATTAATGAACGTGCCCAACCGCAGAATTATGAAGTCCTAAAACTCACATTGTAACAAACTGCAACATTCTGCCTTCCCAGTGCGCTCTCATCAGATCTGCACAAAATAAGCAAGGGTGAGAATCAAAGAAAAAACCAAGTGGCTGAAAACTGATTTCTCATCCCATGTTTTTCAGTTCTTTTCTCGTTCCCCTGCTGTCTTTCCTTCCCTGTCCCCACTTCTCTTCACCTCCTTCAGTATCTTTTCTTCCCCCTTTTATTGGTTCTCTGTCTCCTTGTAAGACCTGGTCTAGTCTTAAGTTAGGATGACATATGGGTACAGTGCTCAGGGCCGTGTGAAAAATCCACACTCCTGAGCATCAGAGCTATGCGAGCCTAACCCCCTGTGTAGACACAGCTAGGTTGATGGAAAAATTATTCCATAGACCAACAGATGAAACATCTTCTCTGGGGAGCATTGATTAAGTGAAAGCTAAAATACACAAGTCCCAGGAAAGGAAAGCTTTAATGCTTGATAAGGGATTTTCCTACTATTCTTAGTTTCTCAAACTGAAGACTGCTATTTACTTAGGGATGAGACTTCCATCTCCGTGGCTCTAGCCAAAGATAACCCCTGCCAGCTGACAGACAAGAGTAACTGTCCTGTGTAGCGTGCCCTATTCTCTCCTATATGTTAAGAACCGGGGAGAGAAAAAAAATAAATTGTACGTTTAGACTAGTGGTTCCCAAACTTGTTCCGCCATTTGTTCCAGAAAAGCCCCTGATGGGCCGGGCCGGTTTGTTTACCTACCGCATCAGCAGGTTCGGCCGATCACGGCTCACAGTGGCCGCGGTTCGCTGCTCCAGGTCAGTGGGGGCTTCAGGAAGCAGCGTGGGCCGAGGGACATACTGGCCGCCGCTTCCTGCAGGGATCCCTTCTGGCAAGGGATCCAACTGGAGAAGCAGGGCAAGGCCGACAGACGGAAGTAAGCATGAAAGGGGGTTAGTTTTATAAAGTTGCTAACGTGCCAGGTAGAATTTTTAAACATTTGAAATGTAACCAACTAGATTTGCCAACTGGATAAGTGTTGTAGCCAGCGTGAGAATGGAATCTACCCTTTCTGTTGAGTCCAGGGAGCGTTAGCTTACGAAATGAACACTACGTTCTCTTCAGGTCAGCTGTTACCTTGAACAGTCCTGCTGAGCTCAGGAGACTTGGTTACTCCTAACCAATCAACAGTATTAATTCACCCAGAATCACATCAGTAGACAATCAACTGTTCATTGATCAAGCATAGTCATAACTGATGTTCAAGGCATGCACTGAACACAAATAGTCTTACAAACAAATGCCACAGGCTATGGTTGAGGCTCAGGAGCTACACCAAGGAATGATGCAAGTCACCAAGGTTTCTTATTACATTTACTTATGATTCTCACTCATTAGTTCTTTAGTACCCAGCCCATTTATCACCCTTCTAATATTTCTCCAAGGAGTATGACACATTTGTCTTTAAGGCACTTTTAAGAGCATGGTCTCTTTGATAAGAATGGATTGATCAAAAAATGGACAAGTTTAGAATATCAAAACCAAGTGCTAAAAATTAATGTTTTAAATCTCGTAGGCCAATTTGCTTGGACTAGAAAGGAAGGAGGGCATGCCGATAGCACCAGTTAAAATCTGAAATATGTCTCACTAGGGCCTGTAAGCTCAACAAGATCACCGTCAGTTGTTTATGTTAAAGAATGGAAGGGGAAGCACAAACTCTGAAATGAAATCTCTCAGCTGCTGCTTACTCTATTAGTCCTGGAATAAGGGAGAGCCCTTTCCATGTGGCTGGTCTGGGCATTGGTCATGCTGGGGATTGATTCTACATCATCTTTGTGGGTTCAGTCAACTCTTGGTTCTGTGATCCTGGGCAAGGGATCCCACTGGAAGGAGCATTCTTGTGTCCCTGGCTCAGCTCTCCTCTCTTCTCCGTCGCTCCCTGCCCAAGCGAGCATTTCCCACCAGAGCTGCATCTTTTCAGTAGCAGCCCCCAGCTGCTCTGCTGCTCATGCCAGCCCCCGGGTCTGATCCCGTGAGCGCTTTAATGTGTACTTAGCTTTACATGCATGAATGCTCTCTTTGGCTTCATCAGAGTCCTCAGGTCAGAAGTTAATGGGGGAGGTTTAGATTGGATATTAGGAAAAACTTTTTCACTATGAGGGTGGTGAAACACTGGAATGCGTTACCTAGGGAGGTGGTGGAATCTCCTTCCTTAGAGGTTTTTAAGGTCAGGCTTGACAAAGTCCTGGCTGGGATGATTTAACTGGGAATTGGTCCTGCTTCGAGCAGGGGGTTGG
This sequence comes from Caretta caretta, assembly GCF_965140235.1. Classification (NCBI taxonomy): domain Eukaryota; kingdom Metazoa; phylum Chordata; order Testudines; family Cheloniidae; genus Caretta; species Caretta caretta. The sequence continues at coordinate 127,170,244 of NC_134211.1, read as the reverse complement.
ACTAGATGACCTTCTGGGGTCCCTTCCAACCCTGATATTCTATGATTCTATGATTCTAATCAGGGCCGGATTCTGGTCCCTCAGCACACCCCACCTGGGAGTCCCATTGGCCCCACCCCCATGCCATGGTCACAGCCCTGTTCTGTCTGCCAGGTTCGTGGGTGGCTTGTCCAGACCTCCATTCTGGTATCAGACAGGCGGGGATCTGACCTGTAGATGGAGGCCTCAGCCCTTACTTACCTCTCTGTGTGGAGTTGCCCCTTTTGACACCACTGCAGCAGATGGCAGCCGGGAAGGCCCACACCCAAAGTCCCCTGTGGAGGTGGTGTTGGTAGGGCCCGCAGTGTGGCAGCTGTCTGGGTTAACTCCTCATTGGAACACATGGGGCAGTTCACCCTTCTTGTTCAGGCTGTCTGCAGACTCAGGAAGACATCGCTGCATCAGTTACACTCGCACCACATTCTCAAGGTTTCCTTTGCAGATTCGGAAGTTATCACGTGACTCCAGGAGCTGGGGCCCTCAACATGGGCCTGCAGTGCCTGTACCTTAATTCACCCCCACCGGGCATAAGTGTTTGCAGGATCTAGGCCTTTGTGAGCTTTACAGGGACATTGCCAGCAACACCCCGCTTTGCTATACTGGTTGTCAAAAAGTCCCATCTTTACGGCGACATTGACAATGAGGGTTTTTGGAGGGCCTCTAGCTGCGTTTCCTGTTCATGTGCCTGGACCATCTCATGAGGACACCTGCATTCGAGGACTGAAGCAGAATGGCACAGAATATGACCCGCGAAAGCTGTGGAAAAGGGAAATTGAGAAAAGATGCTGGAGAAAAGAAGAAAAGGCCTTTTGACTTTCACGATTACAGAATCTGCGTGTCATGAACGCTCTGTAAAATCATCTCCATATAACTGACATTGGTACTAGCATCATTGCTTTGTAGTTCACAGCACGACGCGCCTAAGTAATAAAGGTCCGATTCGTCCCTTCACTTCCATCGGGGTAAAACAGAAGCAACTCACATGAGTTGCACCAGAGGAAAATTGGTGTAAAAAGACAACTGAACTGCTTGCTGTTTTCAGAAGTAACTTTAGCTAGTTATCATCACGCACATAATGAAGAACTTTCAATTAATAGAAGATAATAAAATTATAAGATTCAGCAACAGCAGCAGGAATATTTGACACCAAATAAAAAAGTTCCTCTCTTGACACTCTTACACATTGATAACATTTGATAAAGTCATTAGCTTCACAGGCATTCTCTGGCAAATGAGCCATATAATAGCTTCACGTAAGTGTTATCCTTAAGTGGTAAACCTTCCAATTACGCTTGAAGAGAAATTACTATATGCTGCCAGTTATAGAATCCACAGTTTGGATTTGGTTGAAGCGAGGACGCTCACTTCTCTTAAAATAAAAACCCAACATTGAAGCCAGGTTGGGGGTGGTGGTGGAAAAAAAACAAGTAAAGAAAGAACATATTATGAGACCCGACATTTTTATATTAAAGACTGTCGCGGTCTGTGTATGTCACAGATATCCCACCGCTGTGTATGTATTATACACACACACACACACACACCCCTCAGAAATGCACACCCAGAGAAAAAAAATACAAGATAAAGTGGTATAAAAAAAAAGTAGCCCTCACCCTACTTCTCACCCCAATCCTCCCACTAAAAAGGAAGATTAGGGAGTAATTGCAACAGGTTCCCAGAAGAGGAAGTAATGTCTTGTGGTTAAAGCATTAGAATAGGACTCAGGAGAGCGGAGTTTAAATTGCCAGCTCTACCACCAATTTCCTGTGTGAGCCACAGCAAGCCAATTTCCCTGCGCCTCAGTCCCGTGCCTAAAATGTGGGCAATAGTACTCCTGTTTCTCCCATCCTGTGTCTGTTTAGGCTCTGATCCTGGGAAAGTTTATGCACACGTTAGACTGTAAGCACATGAGGTAGTCCCAGTGACATCAGCGGAAACCCTCAGACATTTAAAGTTGAGCATTTGAGTCTTTGCAATATCCCAACCTTAGGCTGTAAGCCCTTCGGGGCAGGGATTGTCTCTCGCTATGTGTATCCATAGTGCCTAGCAGAATGGGGACCTGGGCTCATCTGGGGACAATCGACCCTTGTACAGTACAAATGATAAACATTCCCAAGCTGGAGTTCTAATAACAATTCTGAGAAACAGACCCTTACACGGACAATTTCTCCGTGATCAACAGCCAGATAATGGGAACTCTCAGATAACCGTGCAATCTGTTGGAACCTATCCATCACTCACAACTCTACTTTTAAAGGTCATGTCCTCCCCAAGGGATCATCAAGAGGCTTGGGAAGAGACAGGAGATCTTCATATCCAACAAGTTGGATGTACCTGTTGCTACCTTTATTCCTCCTTTATCCTTCTGTAATACAAGGTACCAGCTAAAAAGCCAGAGGGCTAGATCAAAACAAGTCTTTTAATGGAATGTTGGTTTCAGTGTGGAGTAAAACTATCACTTCCATAATATACATGAGTATGTATACACACATGAACACACAAACCTTGGTGTTAGAAATCAGAGTGAAATACATTCGCCTGCCCCTTAGCCTGGGGGTGGGGAAACACCAGGCATTTTGGACTTGGAGTTCTGTACCATTGGGGTTTACCTGCAGACCCCCCGTTTTGCTCTTTGTAACATGCAAAACTTTCCGAGCCATGACCCATTGCATTTTCCAGCAGGGGTTTAGTCTCCATCAGGAATAGCAATGGAAAGGAAAAAAGAGATGTAGCCATAGGAGCGAGACCAGTAAACAGATCCCCCAATACCACCCCCCAGCAATAAGCTGATTGCTGGGTGACAGCACAGGGAGTACAATGGTACTGGGCAGGGCCACCTCAGGACAAGGTTCAAGAGCATCAGCTGCAGCTGTCCGTTTTCCACATGAAGCACAAATCCTGATTGTGGCATCAGAACAGGACCCCATGGAAAGAACTGAGTCACAAGCAAAAGGGAATATGAAGTAAGAACAGATGAACTCCTAAGAAACAAAATTTGATTTATTGCACCTGTCCTTTGTTCTTTATTAATAACCCATGAAGGAACAGAATTAAAGACATATTTTATGGAAGCAGAATGCCTTTCAAAGAACAGGTTTTATGTAGATAGACCCTGCCAATCGCCGATATTCCCATAATTGATGCAACAACAGTGCTATGGGAACCCACTGGGAGAGATAATCTCTTCTTCCCTGCATTTATTAAATATAACTTCACCAATTTCCTATGAATCTACTCTTAATAATTCAAAAACTCTCTCTATTTTGGGGAACTGTTTTCCAATATAATAACGAGTCCAGCCTCTGATATAGAAACACTCCTGGAAAGAAATCACATGTATTACTATCTAGCCTTCCATATGGCATGCCAGAAACTTCAGAAAGATTGTTCTCCGCAACACTTGTGCCATTTGGATTATTCAGTTTAGTGTTGCACAACAAGTGATCTTCCTCAATGTTTGTCCCTCTATCTACAGCTCAGTAAAATTGGCTTCTCTTTTAATGACCAAGTCAGGACTGAAAAGCAAACCTGGGCCCGGTGAGTTTTTGGACAGGTTAATCTGCACTGCCTTTAAGGCACACGGAGCAGCAGATTCACCTGGTTTGTGCACAGTGTAAGGTCACAGCCCTGGCAGGGCTAGTTTTTGCCATCGGCGACGCAGGGCATCCCCACGGCTAACACATATTAGGGGGCACCACAGCAGACAATAGACATTTGATGGCTGGAGGATGGACCAGACCTCAGCCTCCTGTTCTCTATACTCATTGGTGGAGAAAAGGTCTGAAACGTGGTCCATCTCTGTCCCGGATGGCAGGCCTGCTCTCCCCTCTTTAATACCCTCCAGCCTGGGGACCCAGACTGCAAATTCTTCTATGCTGGTTATAGGGAGGGATCCCACTTTTTTGTGTGGCCTATGCCATCAATGCACAGCCACCCCAGGTATGGCAGTCTCCGTAGCCCCTGCTTCCTTCATGCTTGTGCTCCCTGAGAAGGGAAATCTGCAAAGTAGCCCAGATGTCTCCCTGTAGGAGAAGAGTCCCTTTGGTCTGAAAGAAAAGCTGCACCCTCAGGAAGAGGCAGCTGATGCTGAAGACCACATTGTGCCTTTCAGACCGCAAGGGGAAGGAGCAGGACTCTGGCACTATCAGGCCTGATGTTTCCAGCCTGCTTTTCTGAATACAGAGGATGGCCTTGCGCATTGAGTGCTCTGTAGCTGTATATATATATATATATATGTAAATAGTTAATAGATAAGGTGCCAGTAGATGGCGCTTAAGAATACACCGCATGGTTCTCTCGCTTTGTAGGACCCTAGAAAAATTGTTTTTCTTGCATGCTGCAAATAGCTTCTCGGGTACAGCTCTTTCCATGGAGCAGTTACCACTGGAGGAGAGACTCCCGTAGAAGAGGGGTTGCGGGGCCAGACTTGGATGTGGTCGAGACTAGCAATGCTCTGCAGATCAGAGGGAGGAAGAGCAAAGGCAGAGTCTTAGGGCAGTGAAGGGATCACATGTTGGCCACATGTAAGCACACCAGGCCTCTCAGGTTTCTTGCAGCTTGTCCATGAAGCTATACAGCATCATTTTGCAGCCTCTCTGAGACCTCAGATTTGCCCAGTATGACAGCTTCACTACAAGAGAGGATCTGTAATGCATACTGCATGCCGTGGGAGCCAGAATACAGATCGCCTCAGTGCTGGCTCCAGACTAGCCTTGTAATACACAGTATTGCATTAAGGGTGTATTCAATTTTTAATCCTCACATTTCCCCTTCCCCTTCCAATAGATTTATGTAGTATAATGTTAGGATATAGATATTCAGGTCGGTGTGTAAAGGCCTATACTCTAAGAATTTAGGTGTATTCTCATCAGTTAGCTAGTTATAGAGGTATAAAAGAATCAAAATCACTGTCTGCTGGTGTAAAAGCCTTCTCTCACTGTGACAGTTTGAGGCCCTGTGCTTAGGCTAAGGCCTTTGGCTAAGCAGCAGAGGCAGCCATAAGCTGGGAAGCGACCGGTCACATCCTCACATTCCAGACTAGTCACACTGAAATAAGGCAATCTCGGGCTGTTGGAAAGGTGATCTGATCTATCACCTCCAGAGAAAGGGAAGAGCCTAGAGGATGTAAAAGGAAGTTTATAGTTTGATAGTTTGATAGTTTTCCGTTCAGTAAGAACTCACTTATCAATAGACACAGCTGGGAAACCCTTATGTCTTTATAGAGGTAGTTGTGAAATCCTCACTTGTGTATTGTTTTGTCATTATAGTTCCCACTTTGCTATTGTTTATTTGCATGGTCTCTGTCTGGTTCTGTGATTGTTTCTGTCTGCTGTATAATTAATTTTGCTGGATGTAAACTAATTAAGGTGGTGGGATATAACTGGTTACAAAATCATGTTACAATATGTTAGGATTGATTAGTTAAATTTCAGGAAAATGATTGGTTAAGCTATAGCTAAGCAGAACTCAAGTTTTACTATATAGTCTGCAGTCAATCAGGAAGTAAGGGGGGAAATGGGAACAAGGAATGGGGGTGGGGAAATTGGAATCATGTTTTGCTAAGGGGGGGAAATGGGAACAGGGACACAGGTAAGGCTCTGTGGTGTCAGAGCTGGGAAGGCGGACACTAAGGAAGGAAACTGGAATCATGCTTGCTGGAAGTTCACCCCAATAGACATAGAATTGTTTGCACCTTTGGACTTCGGGTATTGTTGCTCTCTGTTCATGCGAGAAGGACCAGGGAAGTAAGTGGGTGAAGGAACATACAAATTATAGCATCTCATTAGAGACAAGGTGGGTGAGGTAATATCTCTTACCGAACCAACTTTTGTTGGTGAGAGAGAGACGCTTTCAAGCTGACACAGAGCTCTTCTTTAGGTCTGTGTAAGATCAAAAGCTTGTCTCTCTCATCAACAGAAGCTGGTCCAATAAAAGATCACCTCACCCCCCTTGTCTCTCTAATATCCTGGGACCAAAATGGCTACAGCAACACTGTGTATAACATCTCGTTGTCCATCCTGTTGGAGCTAGACAGGTGAGGCCTCCATTTTCAAAAGTGACTGGTAATTTGGGGCACATGGTCTGCACTTTCTGAAAATCAGGACCCTTTAAGGTGTCTCAGGTTAAGCACCTGAAAATTGAGGCCCAGAAAATCACTATTCACTTTTAAAAACTTTGGCTCAGAAAGTCTAATTTTGTTTATGAGTAGAGCAGCTCAGAAAGTTTTTATGTGAAAAGTCAGTAATTTCAAAATAAATTCAATTCCACAGGTTTGTATTTTTTAATTCAAAGTTCTCCGTTTCAAAAATTTTCAGTTTTTCAATTTGGAGCAGTGTTGGTTTTTCAGTCTTCACCCCCTTTCCCCCCCTCTTTATCACTGAAAAGGAGGAGAGGACATGGGGGGAGGGGAAGATCAGTAAACTGAATAAACAAAAAACAAAACATGAAATAAAAAACTCACAATTTTCAATTTTCAGCTCTTATTTAAAAAAAACACACATTTCTGTTTGCAAGAAGAAGCCATTTTGTTAATAAAAATGAGCTAAAAAAATTGACCATCTCTATTTATGAATGTTAATACTGGCATCTTTACAAAAAAGTCAAAAATAATGGAGCAATCTAATTAACTGACGAAGATTCATCTCATGCTGATATGGGACAATACATCTATGGGTTGTAGCTTATTAGCCTGCTGTCTCACCTGAGAGATACATCAGGACTTACCCTGGACCCCTGCTAAGTGGGGAAGTGGGATACTGGGAGGAAGCACGAGCAGGAGCATGTGAGAGGGGAGGGCTCCTGCCTCATACTGAGAAAGAGGGGCGATCAGCGGGTTATACACAAATGCACAAAGCCTGGGAAACAAGCAGGGAGAACTGGAAGTCCTGGCAAAGTCAAGGAATTATGATGTGATTGGAATAACAGAGACTTGGTGGGATAACTCGCATGACTGGAGTACTGTCATGGTTGGATATAAGCTGTTCAGGAAGGACAGGCACGGCTGAAAAGGTGGGGGAGTTGCACTGTATGTAAGGGAGCAGTATGACTGCTCAGACGTCCGGTATGAAACTGCAGAAAAACCTGAGAGTCTCTGGATTAAGTTTAGAAGTGTGAGCACCAACGGTGATGTCGTGGTGGGAGTCTGCTATAGACCACCGGATCAGGGGGATGAGGTGGACAAGGCTTTCTTCTGGCAACTCACAGACGTTACTAGATCACACGCCCTGGTTCTCATGGGAGACTTCAATCACCCTGATATCTGCTGGGAGAGCAATACAGCGGTGCACAGACAATCCAGGAAGTTTTTGGAAAATGTAGGGGACAATTTCCTGGTGCAAGTGCTGGAGGAACCAACTGGGGCAGAGCTCTTCTTTACCTGCTGCTTACAAACACGGAAGAATTAGTAGGGGAAGCTAAAGTGGATGGGAACCTGGGAGGCAGTGACCATGAGATGGTCGAGTTCAGAATCCTGACACAAGGAAGAAAGGAGAGCAGCAGAATACGGACCCTGGACTTCAGAAAAGCAGACTTTGACTCCCTCCGGGAACTGATGGGCAGGATCCCCTGGGAGAATAACATGAGGGGGAAAGGAGTCCAGGAGAGCTGGCTTTATTTTAAAGAATCCTTATTGGAGGTTACAGGGACAAAGCATCCCAATGTGTAGAAATAGTAAATATGGCAGGAGACCAGCTTGGCTTAACAGTGAAATCCTTGCTGATCTTAAACACAAAAAAGAAGCTTACAAGAAGTGGAAGATTGGACAAATGACCGGGATGAGTATAAAAATATTGCTCAGGCATGCAGGAGTGAAATCCGGAAGGCCAAATCACGGCTGGAGTTGCAGCTAGCAAGAGATGTTAAGAGTAACAAGAAGGGTTTCTTCAGGTATGTTAGCAAGAAGAAGAAAGTCAAGGAAAGTCTGGGCCCCTTAGTGAATGAGGGAGGCAACCTAGTGACAGAGGATGTGGAAAAAGCTAATGTACACGATACTTTTTTTGCCTCTGTCTTCACAAACAAAGTCAGCTCCCAGACTACTGCACTGGGCAGCACAGCATGGGGAGGAGGTGGCCAGCTCTCTGTGGAGAAAGAAGTGGTTCGGGACTATTTAGAAAAGCTGGACATGCACAAGTCCATGGGCCTGGATGCGTTGCATCCGAGAATGCTAAAGGAGTTGGCGGATGTGACTGCGGAGCCATTGTCCATTATCTTTGAAAACTCATGGAGATCCGGGGAAGTCCCGGACGACTGGAAAAAGGCTAATGTAGTGCCCATCTTTAAGAAAGGGAAGAAGGAGGATCCTGGGAACTACAGGCCGGTCAGCCTCACCTCAGTCCCAGGAAAAATCATGGAGCATGTCCTCAAGGAATGAATTCTGAAGCACTTGAGGAGAGGAAAGTGATCAGGAACAGTCAGCATGGATTCACCAAGGGCAAGTCATGCCTGACTAATCTAATTGCCTTCTATGACGAGATAACTGGCTCTGTGGATGAAGAGAAAACAGTGGACATGTTGTTCCTTGACTTTAGCAAAGCTTTTGACACTGTCTCCCACAGTATTCTTGCCAGCATGTTAAAGAAGTATGGGCTGGATGAATACACTATAAGGTGGGTAGAAAGTTGGCTAGATTGTCAGGCTCAACAGGTAGTGATCAATGGCTCCATGTCTAGTTGGCAGCCGGTATCAAGTGGAGTGCCCCAAGGGTCGGTCCTGGGGCCGCTTTTGTTCAATATCTTCATAAATGATCTGGAGGATGGTGTGGATTGCACCCTCAGCAAGTTTGCAGATGACACTAAACTGGGAGAAGTGGTAGATACGCTGGAGTGTAGGGATAGGATACAGAGGGACCTAGACAAATTGGAGGATTGGGCCAAAAGAAATCTGATGAGGTTGAACAAGGACAAGTGCAGAGTCCTGCACTTAGGACAGAAGAATCCCATGCACCGCTACAGACTAGGACCGAATGACCAGGCAGCAGTTCTGCAGAAAAGGACCTAGGGGTTACAGTGGACGAGAAGCTGGATATGAGTCAGCAGTGTGCCCTTGTTGCCAAGAAGGCCAATGGCATTTTGGGATGTATAAGTAGGGGCATTGCCAGCAGATCAAGGGACGTGATCATTCCCCTCTATTCGACATTGGTGAGGCCTCATCTGGAGTACTGTGTCCAGTTTTGGGCCCCACACTACAAGAAGGATGTGGATAAATTGGAGAGAGTCCAGCGGAAGGCAACAAAAATGATTAGTTTCAGAGGAACAGCCGTGTTAGTCTGTATTCGCAAAAAGAAAAGGAGGACTTGTGGCACCTTAGAGACTAACCAATTTATTTGAGCATGAGCTTTCCTGAGCTGTAGCTGTAGCTCACGAAAGCTCATGCTCAAATAAATTGGTTAGTCTCTAAGGTGCCACAAGTCCTCCTTTTTTTTTAAAAATGATTAGGGGTCTGGAACACATGACTTACGAGGAGAGGCTGAGGGAGCTGGGATTGTTTAGCCTGCAGAAGAGAAGAATGAGGGGGGATTTGATAGCTGCTTTCAACTACCTGTGAGATCGTTCCAGAGAGGATGGTTCTAGACTATTCTCAGTGGTGGAAGAGGACAGGACAAGGAGTAATGGTCTCAAGTTGCAGTGGGGGAGGTTTAGATTGGATATTAGGAAAAACTTTTTCACTAGGAGGGTGGTGAAACACTGGAATGCATTGCCTAGGGAGGTGGTGGAATTTCCTTCCTTAGAAGTTTTTAAGGTCAGGCTTGACAAAGCCCTGGCTGGGATGATTTAATTGGGGATCGGTCCTGCTTTGAGCAGGGGGTTGGACTAGATGACCTCCTGAGATCCCTTCCAACCCTGAAATTCTATGATTCAGGGTAGTGCATTAAACAGGTAGTTCACCAACAAGTAGTAATAGGAAACTGCAACTCCACTGCTAGATCCCTCACTTATGGAATCTCACAAGAATTAATTCACTCTCTGGACCTCTTCAATATCTGCCTGCAATGATGAGGTGAGCTGGTCACGCGACCTGGACTCAAGGGTCAGCAATATGCTGATCGCACTCTGCTCTACCTATCCTGCACCCCATATGAGTGCACCACTACCACCAAGATGGCCCAGTGCTTGGACGTGATCAGCTCTTGGATGTAGAACAGCTGGCTGAAGCTGAACCCAAGCAAGGCAGAAGAGAGGCTGGTGGGCTGAGGAAAGCATTGTAACGAGTCATGGTGCACTCTCCCTTGATTGAAGTTTCACACCCACAACTAGTCAATTCAGTCTATAGTTTAGAAGTCCTCTTGGATTTTTCGTTCACACTAAGCTCTCACATAGCAACATCCATGCATAACACTTTCTACCATCTCCAGTTGGGTAGGAGACTCCATCGCAATCTGGCAGATGATGACCTGGCCTGACTTATTCATGCCTTTATCTCCTCTTGGCTGGACTACAGCAATGCAATATACCCAGGCACGAAGCCTCCACCATGCAGGAAACTCCTGCTAGAAAAGAATGCTGCAGCACCTCTCCTCAGCAACACAGGTCACTGGAAACATATCAAACCTGTCCTCTGCTCCCTACACTGGCTTCCCATAGAGTATCAAGTCAAGGTCATGGCCCTTATCTTCCAAGTACTCCATGGCTTGGGCCCAGAGTATCTAAAGAGCCTAAAGTTCTGGGATGAAGACAATGTCTCACCTCTGGCAAAATGGAATGCTCTACAATAAGGGTAAAACTCATCTGTGCAGGAGACTGAGCTTTCTTGAGTGCCAATGTGAGACTGTGGAAAGAACTCAACTAAGAACTAAGGACCATCACAAACCTCACCACTTTCCATTCTAACTCCAAAGTGTAATTCTTTGACGCTGCCTTTTCTAACATAAACACAGAGCAATGGATATAATTTTGAAATAAGTAAATAAACCTTACCAAAACAAGCCACTCCACTGCTCACAAGGCTGAGAGAACAAACACATGACAGAAGTTAATCACATTGTTTAATGCACTTCTGAATGGCACTCAGATACTATGGGTGATATGCACAGGGTAAGAACCTATACAGAACACAATCAAATAAAATAGAATAGCCTCTTAAGATCAATATGTTGGAGGCCTTGGGAATTTCTATGACACTTGAGTGAAAGAACAAATATATTAGGTTTCAGAGGAACAGCCGTGTTAGTCTGTATTCGCAAAAAGAAAAGGAGTACTTGTGGCACCTTAGAGACTAACCAATTTATTTGAGCATGAGCTTTCGTGAGCCACAGCTCACTTCATCAGATGTGATCACATCTGATGAAGTGAGCTGTGGCTCACGAAAGCTCATGCTCAAATAAATTGGTTAGTCTCTAAGGTGCCACAAGTACTCCTTTTCTTTTTGCAAATATATTAGAAGACTCTTGTTGCCCTGAAGTGAGGAACAAAAGCATTTTTCTGTGTTGACACTGTATACTCTGTTTAATCAGAGACCCAGCTGATCCCAATGATAGTGAACAGACTGCTGGTTAAATGGGACTGTTTTTACATAAATCTCACTAAAAGGTCAGGGATTGCCTTTGGGTGGTACCAAGTGGCGAAAGATTGTTCTACTGAGTTTAGAAAGATGTAAAACTCAGCACTCAATCTTTCACTCAGAAATTGCCCCATAAAAAGTTTAAAACAGGAAGAAACAAAGATTAAGTAAGGAGGAAATGGAGTGAGGTAGTACCTGGAATCCAAATCAGAGATGGGAGGCCCATTGTGGTACCTGTTGTACAAACGTAACAAAGATGATTCCTGCCCTGAAGTGCCTACAAATATATATGAGACAACAGATGGATACAACAAGTAGACACAGGGAACACAAGGAAACAATGAGAGATTATGATCTCTGGAGAATGAATGGCCGTCACAGCACGTCAGCTGCCTAACAATGTGGTATTTTATTTCAAGTCTTTCTGGATGGTAGCTTTTGTTTTTGTCTTACAATCAGGACAGTCACTTATTCAGTAACAGCACTGGTATTTCCTAGGGCTGTCAAGTGATTAAAAAAAATGTTATCATGATTAATCATGCAATTAAAAAAATTAATTGTGAATAATTGCCTGATTAATTGCACTGTTAAACAATAATAGAATACCATTTATTTAAATATTTTGGATGTTTTCTACATTTTCAAATATATTGATTCAATTACAACACAGAATACAAAGTGTACAGTGCTCACTTTGTATTTATTTTTTATTAAAAGTATTTGCACTGTAAAAGTGAGAAAAGAAACCGTATTTTTCAATTCACCTAATACAAGTACTGTAGTGCAATCTCTTTATCATGAAAGTTAAATTTACAAATGTAGAATTATGTACAAAAAAGCCCTGCATTCAAAAATAAAATAATGTAAAATTTTAGAGTCTGCAAGTTCACTCAGTCCTACTTCTTGCTCAGCCACTCACTCAGACAAGTTTATTTACATTTGCAGGAGATAATGCTGCCCATTTCTTGTTTACAATGTCACTGGACAGTGAGAAAACATGAATGTTTAGCAAATCTGGCATGTAAATACCTTGCAATGCTGGCTACAAAAGGGCCATGCAAATGCCTGTTCTTACTTTCTGGTGACATTGTAACTAAGAAGAGGGCAGCATGATCGCCTGTAAATGTAAACAAACTTGTTTGTCTGAGTGATTGGCTGAACAAGAAGTAGGACTGAATGGACTTGTAGGCGCTAAAGTTTTATATTGTTTTGTTTTTGAGTGCAGTTATGTAACAAAAAAAATCTATATTTGTAAATTGCACATTCACAGCAAAGAGATTACTCTACAGTACTTGTATGAGGTGAATTGGAAATTACTATTTTATCATTTTTACAGTCCAAATATTTGTAATCAAAAATATACACTTCATATTCTGTGTTATAACTGAAATCAATATAAGAAAATGTAGAAAAAAATCCAAAAGATTTATTAAATTTTAATTGGTATTCTATTATTTAACAATGTGATTAAAACTGTAATTAATTGTGATTAATTTTTTTAATTGCGATTACTTTTTTTTTTAGTTAGTCCCGTGAATTAACTGCAATTAAAATCGACAGCCCTAGTATTTACTAAGCAGATTCTACCACAAAGCTGTTCAGATGGAAGCGTTTGCAGGATTGACATCTCAGCAGTAAGGAACACTAATGCAATCCACATCCTCTTCCAGTGACAGCTCTTAGGGCAAGCTTGCTTTCTTTCTTTCTGCCATGTTTCCTGGTGAAGGTCATGGCAGCAGCATGGAGAGTAGGGAGGACCAGACTTCTTTTTCCTCTGCAACAGGTTCCAACACTTCCTGGGGGATTCCCCAGCGTCCCCAGGCCAGCCAGGAGATATAATCTCTCCAGTGTGTCCTGGGTCAGCCTCAGGGCTTCCGCCCAGAGGGATGTGTCTGGTAGAGTTTCAAAGGAAGCCCTGCGGGGGGCATCTTGATCAGGTGCCCAAACCACCTCAACTGGCTCCTCTCGATCCAGAGGAGTAGCAGCTCTACTCCAAGGCCCTCCCGAATAGCCGAGCTCCTCATCCTATCTCGAAGAGTAAGCCCAGTCATCCTGCAGAGAAACTTCATTTCCACTGCTTGTACCCACGATCATGTCCTTTCGGTCATTACCCAAAGTTCATGGCCAAAGCTGAGGATGGAGATGTACAGTGATCTGTAAACCAAGAGCTTTGTCCGAGAACTCAGCTCCTGCTTCATCACCATGGATTGGTACAGCGTCCGCATCACTGCCGCCCCCATACCAATCCGCCGGTAGATCTCACGCTGCCGCTTGCCAGCATCATTTGTGAACAAGACCCCTAGATACTTGAACTCTTCCACTAAGGGCATCTGCTCCCCCCTCACCTGGGGAGAGCAGTCTGCTTTCTTCCGAGAGAGGACCGTGACCTCGGATTTGGAGGTGCTGATTCTCATCCCAGCCTCTTCACACCGGGCAGCAAAACATGTGAGTGCATGTCAGAGATTACAGTCTGAAGAAGCAAGAATGACAATGTCATCTGCAAACAGCAGAGATGCCACTTCTGAGTCCCTGTACTGGATGCACTCCACAGCTCGGCCATGGCTTGATAGCCTGTCCATAGAAATCACAAACAGGAGTGGGGACAAGACGCAGCCTTGGCAGAGTGCAGTGCCCACGTTGAACGAACTCTACTTAATGCCAAGAATACGAACACAACTCTCATGTTAGGCAAGCTGTGGGATGTAAATAGTCTTGACTGTGAACATAAAATTTTCTTTCTGCAAACATTCTAAGATATTTGCTCAAAATGCTCTGTTTCAGCAAACAATGCTGCCCATCAACTCATTCGCTCATATTCACCAGAAACAAACACAAAAGGTGTGCGACTGCAGCCAGCGTGAAATCATTTCAAAACCGGAATGGCTCTCCATAGAACCTTTTCACTAGCATTTAATCTATCTTTAGAAACAGACCTTTCTAGCATGCCAAGTCCAGAGCTCAAAAAAGCAATGGCAAAAAAGAAGGAGAAATGTATTCAGCATAATGGACAGTAATTAAGTATGCAAATATAGGACACCCTGTTCCGTAATGTCATAAGGAAGCAGGAGAACTCAAAGTCAACCCACTGATTAAATGATTGCTTCCTGACTAGTTTGAAAAGACTGCCTGAGAGTTACGAATTGGGCAGCTTCTGCTGGTCAGCCTACAAGCTTTGCATTAGTGCCTCCCACCTGGCCTATGGGGAAAAGGCCGCTGCATACTATCAGTGTCATTGCAGCGTGTTACTGGGCGTGAGGAAAGTCAAATAGAAAAAAGGAGAGCAGCAATTTCTTTAGTTACGTAACAAAAACTGCATCCCGCTAAGGAAGAAAGAAACAAACAATGAATCAAAGATACATATTTCCTTATGGCACAGGAATGTGTAAGGATTTCCCAGCCACTATGTAAAAGTCGTGGAAATCTTGGATATGTTATCAAAGAATGACTGTATTTCTCTACATTTTCTCAGGTCAAACTCTGATAATGTGGGTTGTGAGTTGTTGTTTTTTTAACCATCCTCTACAGGACAGTAATGGGGGAAGGTGGTGGGCAAAGAGGTGAGTTTTGTATCACACTGTGAAGGTGGCGAGAACTGTGGCGAGTCTGGTAGAGGAGAATCGTACAACCATGGGTCCCCTGCCATAGCAACCCAGTGCCTCGCACTTGCAAGTCTCTCTCTCTAGCCCCAGTCAGCTCCGGTTTCTCCGATGAATGAACTGGTGTGGTAGATCATGGTCACTCACAGATGAGAAATGGTTTGGGGTCAGTCCCCTGAGGGACTTGAAGATCAGGTTCCAGACTTTAAACTGAACCAAGTATTTGACAGCGAGCTTGGGCTGTGAATAGAGCGCCTGGTTAATGCATCTTCATCACCCCATTTTGCTCATAAGATGACCATCTGAGGTCTGTAACATCAGGAGCTTCATGTTATTCATAGAATATTAGGGTTGGAAGAGACCTCAGGAGGTTATCTAGTCCAACCCCCGATCAAAGCAGGGCCAACACCAACTAAAGCATCCCAACCAAGGCTTTGTCAAGCCGGGCCTTAAAAACCTCTAAGGATGGAGATTCCACCACCTCCCTAGGTAACCCATTCCAGTGCTTCACCACCCTCTTAGTGAAATAATGTTTCCTAATATCCAACCTAAACCTCCCCACTGCAACTTGAGACCATTGCTTCTTGTTCTGTCATCTGCCACCACTGAGAACAGCCTAGCTCCATCCTCTTTGGAACCCCCCCTTCAGGTAACTGAAGGCTGCTATCAAATCCCCGCTCACTCTTCTCTTCTGCAGACTAAATAAGCCCAGTTCCCTCAGCCTCCCCTTGTAAGACATGTGCCCCAGCCCCCTAATCATTTTCATTGCCCTCCACTGGACTCTCTCCAATTTGTTCACATCCCTTCTGTAGTGGGGGGGACCAAAACTGGACGCAATACTCGAGGTGTGGCCTCACCAGTGCCGAATAGAGGGGAAGAATCACTTCCCTCCATCTGCTGGCCATGCTCCTACTAAACAGCAATTTTTAAATATGTTTTAAATTCAGTAACTCCTCACTTAACGTTGTAGTTATGTTCCTGAAAAATGCGACTTTAAGAGAAACAATGTTAAGCGAATCCAATTTCCCCATAAGAATTAGTGTAAATAGTGGGGGTTAGGTTCCAGGGAAATTTTTTTCACCAGACAAAAGACTACGTACACACACACACACACACACACACAGTATAAGTTTTAAACAAATAATTTAATACTGGTACACAGCGATGATGATTGTGAAGCTTGGTTGAGGTGGTGAAGTCAGAGGGTGGGATATTTCCCAAGGAATGACTTACCGCTAATGATGAATTAGCAATCGGCTGAGCCCTCAAGGGTTAACACGTTGTTAATGTAGCCTCACGCTCTACAAGGCAGCACAAATGGAGGGAGGGGAGACAGCATGGCAGAGAGACACCCTGTGTGAGAGAGATGCGCACTCCCCTTTAAGTACGTTGACCCCACAGCTTAAGTACTCTGCCTTTTTAAGTTAATCAGCAAGCTGAGATGCAGCTGCTGCCAAGAAGCTCCCTCCGTCCTCAGCCCTGTCGTTTGTCCCCCAGCTCTGTGGAAGATGGGATAAGCAGGGTGCAGGAGCAGGGGGGAGGGGGACACCCTGATATTAGTTCCCTCTTCCCCCCACCCCACACAGCAAGCAGGAGGCTCCCAGGAGCAGCTCCAAGGTAGAGGGCAGGAGCAGCACATGGCAGTTGGGGGAGGGAGAGCTGAACTGCTGGCAACTGATAGCTGCTGGGTGGCTGCTGCACAGGGAACTTAGGGGAGTGAGGAGCTGATGGGGGGCTCCCAGCCCCCCCAGTTCCAAGCCCCCACCTGCTAGCTCCAACAGGCTGCTCTTCCTGCAAGCAGTGGACAAAGCAGGCAGCTGTCAAACGACGTTATAAAGGAGCATTGCACGATTTTAAACGAGCATGTTCCCTAACTGATCAGCAACGTAGCAACGAAACAATGTTCACCGGGACGATTAAGTGAGGAGTTCCTGTACATTTATTCATGTGCATCCCCAAGTATTAACACATTGGGGCAGTCAAGCTTGGAGGTGACAAAACACAAGTCGTACCAAGGTCTGGATGGAGAGTCTGGGTCCAACAGCATGGATGCAAGCTCCTCACCAGCCAAAGATGGCAAAAGATATTTCTGGCTCTTACTACATTTTGAGTGCCCAGAGTCCCGGATGTACCTGAGCCCTTGCACCATCTTAACAACTGCAAACAGATGCAGTTGAGTCATATGATCATTCTGGCCAATTCTCCAAGACCATTTCTTCCCACCACAATTGCCTCAGTCTTGCCCGGGTTTAGTTTAAGCCAGTTACGCCCCATCCAGGTGCCTCTCTTTTGGGCATGCAGAAAGCAGGTTACTGTCTTTGTTTGATGAGCAGGAGGTAAAAGGTCGATGCCATCTCCACACCGATTGCACTGAAATTACTGGAGTATCGTTAACATCCCTCTGACCTGATTTTTTTTTAATTGGATTGTTAATCTGTATGACCAGGCTTCTTCTTCACATCACAGTGGGTTTTGGAGGGTTTGTTTTGTTTTTTTGCTCATATTCCACGTTCCACACTTTCTACCAACAATACCACGGTACCACAGACACGTTGCATGAAAAGCCAGGAGTCCCCATGCTGACTGCCACTAGTGTAATGTGTAAAATAGACAAACATTCGACCATTTGATGGATATGTCTTCAACTGACTACCTCCACCTGATACATTTAGAATTATGTAGTCATTAGTAACTATTCTGCTCTGATTATGTAGAAAAGGCCCAAAAAGGCCCCTAATGCTATTGCATCTACTTTGTCTCTTTCAATCTGGCGTGATTAGCAGTCTCTCCTCAATGGAGATGTAGCACTGGCATGAAAAGAATGTTGCAAATTCCAAAAATATGCTCCACTTCTGCCTATTTTGATCTTGCATTACCATAATACCTATAAGCCCAAGTCTTTGACCAGGACCTCACTGTGCTCAGCTCTGTACAAAACACAAAGACAGTCCCTGTCCCATACAATCTAAGGTATGTCTACACTACCCACCGGATTGGCGGGCAGCAATCAATCCAGCGGGGGTCGATTTATCATGTCTAGTCTAGACGCGATAAATCGACCTCCGAGCGCTCTCCCATCGACTCCTGTACTCCAACGCCATGAAAGGCACAGGTGGAGTCAACGGGGGAGGGCAGCAGTCAACTCACCGTGGTGAAGACAACGCGGTAAGTCGACTTCAGCTACGTTATTCACGGAGCTGAAGTTGCGTAACTTAGATTGATCCCCTCACCCTAGCGTAGACCAGGCCTAAGTATACGGCAAGACACAACAGATGGATACAGACAGGCAGATAGGGGAGTACAAGGAAACAATGAGATGACACTGGTTAACATGAGACCCTCTGGTCTCCGCACACAAGCGCTTGCCGCCACCACTGCTCTCACTAACTAAACAACAAACCAAATTTGGCAGTAGGCACTTTGAGAACACTCTGGAGATGCTAAAGATACAGGACTTGCCTGTTGCAGGTATGTTTTTAAATTTCTACTTCTTCATCAAGAACTCAGCCCTGCCATGGAACAAGTTAGAAATAGCAATTGTGTAAAACCTCTGGCTGTGGGATGTCATTTCAGAAGTGCCAGGGGACGCGAAAGGTATGCACTGTTTTCAGAAGGAATCCTGTGTCATGCTGTATTATCCCGGTGTTAGCGAACTGAAACCAGTTGAAAGTTTCCTACTTTGGCCTCTTCATCCTTGTGCTCTGGTTCTAAGAGAAGCAACGTGTGTATGCTACTCTCTTAAGGAGTTACGGCAGATCACACCACTTCACCAGATTATTCTGACGCTCCCCCACAGCATCTTCAGAGACAGAAGCTCAGCTGCCTTTTTCAAAAGCAAACGATATGCTCATATGGAGACATCTGGACCAACGCTAAAGTGTTTTCGTGTGAAAAGTCTCAGCTGCTACTGCTAGACAATTTCCTGAGAATTGCTGCCAACATTCTCGGGGTCAGAGTTTAGGGAGAGCAAGTTGATTCTCCATTTTAAAGGAGTTTCTGAATTCACACTTAGAAACAAAAGAATCACAGAAGAGGCAAAGAGGAGAGCAGTGGAAATATGGAGAGCCTGCCTTTGCCAAAAGGGTTGTTTCTTCTTCTGGTTGGAGCACTAACTACACTGCTGGACAAATCCCAAATTCAACCTTAGAGACACATGGTGGGTGAGGTAATATCTTCTACCGGCCCAACTTCTGTTGGGGAGAGAGAGAGAGAGAGACTAGCTTTCAAGCTTACCCAGAGCTCTTCAGGTCTGGGAAACTTAGGCCTGGTCTACACTACAGATTTAAGTTGATTTAAGGCAGCTTACGTCAACCTAACCGTCAGTGTCTACACTAAAGGCTTGTCTTCACTACCAGGGTAAGTCAACCTAAGTGACGCTACTCCAGCTACATGAACAATATAGCTGGAGTCTACGTAGCTTAGGTCAACTTACCCCGGTGTCTTCACTGTGCTACATCGACAGGAGATGCTCTCTGGTCAACTTCCCTTACTCTTCTTGGAGAGCTAGAGTACCATGGTTGACTGGAGAACGCTCTGCCATCTATTTAGAGGTTGTCAATCTCCCCGTAGTGAAGACCAGCCCTAAAATGCAGCTCCCACCGATGTAACTCATCCACTACACCATCTCCGCAAGAGGCGCAGGGCTTAAGTAGGTGTCAGTGTAGACCCTGCATTCCTTACATCAGCTGTTGCTGCTTTTCAGAAGCCATTCCACAATGCCCCACACTGACCGTTAAATTGGTGTGTAGTGTGGACATGCAAAAACTGTTTAAGAACTGGCTGTATGTCAACGTAATTTAGGTCAACTTAATTTTGTAGTGTAGCCTTGCCCTCGGAGTGCCCCAGCTAAATACAAGGTGGAGCAGATCGTTCAGCGTAAGTAGTTAACACACATTTCAAGGGACCCCACTCAAGGTGAAGTGGCCCATTAACACCACTCCAGTCATAGGGAGGAAAGGAAGTGGGGGGGGAGGGGGATGGTTAGTGGATTATAGATTGTTGTAATAGCCATAAATCCAGTGACACTATTCAGTCCATGATTTTTAGTGTCCAGCAATGTTGTGGTTTTTTCTTATGATTGTCGGTGGGGATGTGGTAACTGAGTGATGTCATTGTTGTGAAGGAATTCTTTGAGGTGGATTTGGCAGAAGAAGAATACAACAACACTAAATTCAACCTTATGAGATAAGCTTCCTCACGTAGCTTGGAGTTGCAAGGGCAGGTAGAAGCTGAAGGGTAGCAGGCAAGATCCATGGGGCAGGAGCCTGTCTGAGCTGTGAAGTGCTAAGCACATCTATTGCACTGTATAAACCACCAAAGAATTGCAAATAAAACTCTGCCCTGGACTTGTGAGTGCAGATGGAAGATGAGAGACAGCTGTGTGGAGAAATAGCTGGATTTCTCTTGCATGTCTGCAATGCAGGGCTTTTTCTGGCCAGTCACATTCTAGAGCAAGACTTTCTTGGGGTGACATCACAATGTTCAGTTCTGCCATGCTCAATCCCACAATAACCTGCATTCTGCTCAATGAACCTGAGTGGATCTCATTCACGTGGGTTTACAGGTTTGTCCTTTATCTCCCGTTCCCCCGATAATTCACCTCAGGGAAAAGCAACGTGCATCCTGAGCTGACTCACCAAGGATGTTTAGTTTAATTCAACTCAGGAGGATAAATCACTGAGCAGCAGCTGGCTTGGGTAGCTGGTAATAAAGTTCTTCAAAGTAAACCTCTTCCCTCTTGGGATGATGATTGTGAGCATCACTCTTCTTTCCTATCTTGAAAGCTACTTTTTCCTCTTCTTCAGTGTTCTGAGACCGCACTGGTTTTCCATGATTTGTCATTCTTAAATTCTCCCAGGCACCGTGAGCTTGTAAACTAGCTCCCTGAATAACCTAGCATGTATGTAATGTGGACCTGCTTATTTCTATGTGGGTTCCATGTTTTCCTTGTCTGCACTTTAATAATTTCGGACTCATTCACTTCTTTGTGCCTCATGAGCCGGTTTTACATGTCTAGGCCCTTCACCGAGATGTTTTCCATTATTTTTGTTGTCACAAGCTACAAGTCAAGTAGTAGCAGGTTGCGCTGTGTGATCAAACCAGCAAAACTCCTCATGGTTGGAAAGGCAAAGGAATGCTATTTATACTTTCAAGGCTCTATTGCAGTGATCCCCAAGCTTTTAGTACTGGTGGCTCTCCTTTCACACAGCAAGCCTTCAAGTGCAACCCCCCTTATAATTAACAATGGGGGTGTAATTTAATTTAACAGGGGTGCAGGCTGTCAGCTCACAACCCACAGGTAATAAACTCGTGACCCTCTCAGGGGGTTGCAACCCCCAGTTTGAGAACCCCTGCTCTATAGCTATTTTTGGTAAAGGCCTACTAGATAGTGTGATACCTTAACCCCGCCCCCCACTCCTTCCCAACACTTCAGCTACAAAAAGCACTTCACTCTATTTGTACAAGTGAAAACACTGTCCAGCAGCCATAATGTGCTGATAGATTTCATCACTCAAAGAGGGGAACAGAATTCCATGTCACTGAGACACATGAGCAGGTTTCCCCTCAAATTATTGTTGTCCAGGAGATGACAATGATGGCTTAGTATTCCATTGGAGATCAGCTAAAATACAGCCCACATACAGTCACGTGCTCCTCTGCTATTTCATCTTTCCTACACATGCAGAGTGTGGCGGATGCACGGCTGAAGCCAAATGGAATGTTCATAATTCTAGACGGATGTCCTAATTTTGACATGGATACAACTTGGGAGGGGGGGGGAGAAGGGGACAATTTACCACTGAAAGCCAGAATTTCCTGTGTAGTCATCAGAAACCACCATGGCATCTAACACAGAAAGTCTAATCCCTACAGTAATTTTCAAATGTGATTAACTAAACAGCATGTGTAAATCCCTCATTTGGATGCTTAATTAGCTGTTGGGCACGTAAATGCCAGTTTTATGTGCCTGCCTGGTGACTGGAGCATACAAATGGGGGATTTGGATGGCCTATTAAGGAAGGCAGGTTCAAAAACTGGGCTCATTAAGTCAAAGAATTAATGGGGAATAAACAACACACAAACGGAAGCTATATTATTAACTTAGCTTTTAAGGCCAAATTCTGGGCCTATCAATGTCAAAGGCAGTTTTGTCATAGACTTCACAGGCCTCAGGGTTTGGCCCTTAGTTCCCAGAAAGAGATCATTATTAACCGGTGTTCAAACAGGTTCCAATCACAACACAAAGTATTAGGATACGCCGGGTCTTCAATTTGCATCTGCCAGTCTCCCTAAAACTCAGTCTGTTGACACTTCCACAGCAACCCATCTCGGTTTAACACCTTTTGTAAATACTCACTTCAGCAGGATTTTGGCATACAGTTTGTCAATACATCCCTATTTGAGTTACTTATCAGCAAAGATCCCTCGTGCTGTAGTGGTTTACAGCAGCTTTTAGCACTCATCAACGCAAAAAAAAATCGGAACGATCTTAGCATGCAATGGTGCAGCTAAATACATTAGGTAATGGGTTTCTTTTAATTGACTATGCCAAACACAGCAAAATATTACAGAGGATGCAGCCACTGGATGACCTCACATACACAGATTTCCTCAGCTGCTGAAGAACACTGCTTCAGGAGATTGCCTCTGTACTTCACAGTAAACATTAAGGGCACATCTACACTGGTGCCTGTTCACATGTCCATGAACAGGTTTGCGTCATAACCAACCTGTTGTTCCACACCTAAAACCCCAGAAGCACAGGTGTAAGGACAAGTAAGCTAGCATGCCAGAGGGATGCAGGTAAGTACATGCCTTAGGCTGTACCTGTGCCAGTTTGCAGCATGGACAGAATAAGGGGCGTGCACCCCCATTCCCACAATGCACTGAACTCTTACCTGACCTAAAAAGGTCTCTGTCCCCCCATTTGTGACAGGCCAATTCAGCTGACAACACATCCTGCTCCAAGAGCAGCCCCCTGGCTCGCTGACCACTCATGGGTGCTGATCCATGTGTGGTTGGAGTACACCAGCCTCCACGGCTTCTCCCAGAGCAGCAGGAACATCCACCTGTACCGGGAAATTTCATAGGGGCTGGAGCAAGTGGGCTGTAACGATGCTGATTCTGGCAGGACCCAACTGAGAGTGCAAATTCAGGACAAATTGCTTAAAGCAGGGCAGTTACAGTCCAAGGCTGGGGTTTCTATGCACACCAAGGCAAACTAAACCAGCCAAACAGAGAAGACTTTGGTTTTACTCCACTGGCTAACCACACAAGCAATTCCCTTAGACACTCCAGTTTCCCAGCATCACCACCAGCGCCACTTGGTATGGGGACAAATGGTTATGAAAACCGATACCCCAGTAAAAGAAAAAAGGTTCTCTCGATCCCAAAGGACCAAGCCCAAGACCCAGGTCAATATACAAATCAATTCTTACCCACAAATCACGCTGTTGTCAATCCTTTAGAATCTAAAATCTAAAGGTTTATTCATAAAAGGAAAAAGATATAGATGAGAGCTAGAATTGCTTAAATGGAATCAGTTACATACAGTTGTGGCAAAGTTCTTGGTTCAGGCTTGCAGCAGTGATGGAATAAACTGCAGGTTCAAGTCAAGTCTCTGGAGAACATCCACAGCTGGGGTGAGTCTTTCAGTCCTTGGTTCAAAGCTTCAGAGTAGCAAAGTTCCTCCAGAGGTCAGAAGCAGGATCTAAGACAAGATGGAGGAGTTGCAGCAGCTATTTATAGTCTCTTGCCAGGTAGTCTCTGCTTTTTGTCCCAAAGACAAGCTGCCCATCACATGGCCTGGAAACACCTCAGAGTTCTGTCCACAGGCATGTCCCTGCATACCTTGCTGAGTCACAAGGCGTATCTGCCTTCTCTCAATGGCTCAACTGTGTAGCTGATGGTCCTTAATGGCCATCAAGCAGGCTAGGCAGAGGGGACACCAACTTGTCTGGGGTGTCATCCAGAAGCATATCACAAGTTTGAAACACAGACAGTATCGAGCCAATACTTACATCTTTAAATACAAAAATGATTGTATGCATACAGATAGCATAATCATAACCAGCAAACCATAACCTTGTCTTACACACCTTATTTGACCCCCTTTATATAAGATTTGGGGCCACTACAGGACAGTGGTTGCAACAATGTTCTATACGGTCCCAGTTCATGTAAATAACATCACATGGGCATTCAGCAGACTCCAGCCCAGTGCCAGGAAAGCATCGAGCACATGAGGCTCCTGTACAGGAAGGCAAAAGACTTGAGCTCTCCTTGAGCCACTGTTCGTCGTTCAGGCCCCTTTGACGAGGAGCTTGATTGCGTGGTGTCAAAGGCTCCCATTACAGAGCTTGACATGGCTCGTGCTCTCTTCCTCAGCCTTACCAACCTCATTGTCCGACAGCACACTGAGGAGGGCCATGGCGAGGGGTATGCCCACAAAGACCAGGACCGTGAGATCCTGCACCTGGAGCCAGGTGAGGAAGCCCCCACATTTATGAACCCAAGGAATCCAAGACATGCCAGGAAGCAGAACCAGAGGCTGGTCAGTTACAGTGAACCCTACCAAACATGCACTCCAGGACCATTCTGCAGATCTGGAGATTACAATTAAGTTCCCTTTTTTCCAGAGTCACTGATGTCAGGGTACAGTTTCATGAGCCCCATTAGGAGCAGGTACATGGCATCCCCTAAAATAACAGCTGGCACAAACACCACAGAGAACCATATCATTTATGGGGAATAAAGTCCCTTCTTCCCCCTTCAAGTACAATCCCAAGTGCCTCAGCATCCTGGCATCAGGAGCCTTTGCAGTGTTTGCAACATGGATTTTCATGAATCTGCCTCTGTGATCCACTAAGCCTTGCACAATGGGGAACGGTAACCTTTTTGGTTCATGTACTCGCTTGCCCCTTGTGGCGAGTAAAATACTGAGACATGGGCACCACTGGGGGGCCCTGCACAGTTCAGAATCCCCATCCTCTGAAATCCAGCTATTACATCTGGAACTTTTCTTATGTCAGCCACCCGAAGGTAAATCAGTGTTAATTACCTCACAGGCCTGCACAGCTACAATGCTGACAAAGGACATTCCAACCCCAGCGTGGTTTGCAATGGAGCTAGAGCTGTCTGGTGGTGCCAACTTCCACAGGGAAACAGCAACTGTCTTTTGGGCTGGTACGGCTTCTCTGAATCAAGTGTTCTGGTGCTGGAGGTTTGGTGCAAGCTCTTCATCCAGCTCCCTGAAGGGCTGGTTCCTTGTTCGGAAGCCACTGCTTGTCATCCCAGGTTTGCAAAACGACATGATCCCATTGGTTCTCCTGCACCAGAAGCAACGGTACACCCAAGGGCAAACCATGGCAATACCGGCATTTACCACCTCAGTACCACGCAAGCTGAATGGATTGTCATGGACTCTGAAGGTCAGCTGTCTTCGACGCCTCAAAAAATTTTGCCCACATCTCACTGATTGCCTACTCCACTGTACCACCGTTCATCCTGCAAGGCAGCGCAGGAGTAAAACCAGGTCACTGTCCCATTGCTCCATGTCTTCCACCCAGTTTGGCAGGAAATAACAGCAAGGTGATCGGGGACTGCCATTGCAAACACGTGAAGAGAGGGAACAGTACCAACACACAGCCAAACAGTTCCTAGAGTGTTCCCTGTCCTCACAGAACCCTGGGATACTGCCCCAAATGGTAGCGTTCATGTTGCATAACAGCAACAGCATGGTCGTGGCTACATGCGTGTACACAGCTTTATACCAGTGTCCAGCCCAGCATAATGTGGACACTTGGCGTGGGGGTGGGGAACACATGTGAGCATGTATGTGGCCCAGTACTCATGTATGCATGCCAGTGTAGACACAGCCTAAGAAGCACCTTTAAAGGCAGTTAAGTGCCAGGTGTTTCCAGTTTATTCCCAAGCATTTACAGAGAGCTTAGCATGGGCGTTGACTCAACGAGAGGGAAAGCCGACATTGCTTCTTCCCATCGTAGTTAGAAAGGGCTCCATATATTTTCATATCTACCCTACCCCGACCCATCAGGAATCAGGGCCTGCAGCTGTACCTGGGACCAGCTAGTTGACCTACAGCTGAACACCCTGATTGACCAGACCCCCGACAGGCATCACTAGGCCCGTTCTTATGCCCAGCAGCAGCATTACCAGGCTAGTGGCTGCTCAATGCTTATGCCTGCAGCTGCAATCGCTCTTGTGCCAGCCCCATTCCTGCTCTGCCCAAGTCTGCTTCAGCCCTCCTCCCCTGCTTGGTTCCTGACTCCGGCTCCGACCCTTGGCAGCGTCCCTGGCCTTTTCCTCCAGCTCTGACTGCTAGGCCTGCCCATCCACACCCTGGTCTGTGACAATGCAGGAGTGAGAGACCTTCTGCACATCGCTATCACACCACAGACAGAGATCTCACTCGTTTTATTTCTAACGTCTTTCCAAGACTCTTTGCACCAAAAATGTGACAAGTAGTCCAGCTATTTGTCAACCCACTGAAACTGTGAACAGATGCGTAAAACATTACAAGACACATTGTATTTTATGACAGGTTTCAGAGGAACAGCCGTGTTAGTCTGTATTCGCAAAAAGAAAAGGAGTACTTGTGGCACCTTAGAGACTAACCAATTTATTTGAGCATGAGCTTTCGTGAGCCACAGCTCACTTCATCAGATGTGTACCGTGGAAACTGCAGCAGACTTTATATACACACAGAGAATATGAAACAATACCTCCTCCCACCCCACTGTCCTGCTGGTAATAGCTTATCTAAAGTGATCAGCAGGTGGGCCATTTCCAGCACAAATCCAGGTTTTCTCACCCTCCACCCCCCCACACAAATTCACTCTCCTGCTGGTGCTAGCCCATCCAAAGTGACAACTCTTTACATAATCAAGTCGGGCTATTTCCTGCATAGATCCAGGTTTTCTCACTTTCCCCCCACCCCCAAACACACACAAACTCACTCTCCTGCTGGTAATAGCTCCTCTAAACTGACCACTCTCCAAGTTTAAATCCAAGTTAAACCAGAATATCTGGGGGGGGGGGTAGGAAAAAACAAGAGGAAACAGGCTACCTTGCATAATGACTTAGCCACTCCCAGTCTCTATTTAAGCCTAAATTAATAGTATCCAATTTGCAAATGAATTCCAATTCAGCAGTTTCTCGCTGGAGTCTGGATTTGAAGTTTTTTTGTTTTAAGATAGCGACCTTCATGTCTGTGATTGCGTGACCAGAGAGATTGAAGTGTTCTCCGACTGGTTTATGAATGTTATAATTCTTGACATCTGATTTGTGTCCATTTATTCTTTTACGTAGAGACTGTCCAGTTTGACCAAAGTACATGGCAGAGGGGCATTGCTGGCACATGATGGCATATATCACATTGGTGGATGTGCAGGTGAATGAGCCTCTGATAGTGTGGCTGATGTTATTAGGCCCTGTGATGGTGTCCCCTGAATAGATATGTGGGCACAATTGGCAACGGGCTTTGTTGCAAGGATAAGTTCCTGGGTTAGTGGTTCTGTTGTGTGGTATGTGGTTGTTGGTGAGTATTTGCTTCAGGTTGCGGGGCTGTCTGTAGGCAAGGACTGGCCTGTCTCCCAAGACTTGTGAGAGTGTTGGGTCATCCTTTAGGATAGGTTGTAGATCCTTAATAATGCGTTGGAGGGGTTTTAGTTGGGGGCTGAAGGTGACCGCTAGTGGCGTTCTGTTATTTTCTTTGTTAGGCCTGTCCTGTAGTAGGTAACTTCTGGGAACTCTTCTGGCTCTATCAATCTGTTTCTTTACTTCTGCAGGTGGGTATTGTAGTTGTAAGAAAGCGTGATAGAGATCTTGTAGGTGTTTGTCTCTGTCTGAGGGGTTGGAGCAAATGCGGTTGTATCGCAGAGCTTGGCTGTAGACGATGGATCGTGTGGTGTGGTCAGGGTGAAAGCTGGAGGCATGCAGGTAGGAATAGCGGTCAGTAGGTTTCCGGTATAGGGTGGTGTTTATGTGGCCATTGTTTATTAGCACTGTAGTGTCCAGGAAGTGGATCTCTTGTGTGGACTGGACCAGGCTGAGGTTGGTGGTGGGATGGAAATTGTTGAAATCATGGTGGAATTCCTCAAGGGCTTCTTTTCCATGGGTCCAGATGATGAAGATGTCATCAATATAGCGCAAGTAGAGTAGGGGCTTTAGGGGACGAGAGCTGAGGAAGCGTTGTTCTAAATCAGCCATAAAAATGTTGGCATACTAATAAACAATGGCCACATAAACTCCACCCTATACCGGAAACCTACTGACCGCTATTCCTACCTGCATGCCTCCAGCTTTCACCCTGACCACACCACACGATCCATCGTCTACAGCCAAGCTCTGCGATACAACCGCATTTGCTCCAACCCCTCAGACAGAGACAAACACCTACAAGATCTCTGTCAAGCTTTCTTACAACTACAATACCCACCTGCAGAAGTAAAGAAACAGATTGATAGAGCCAGAAGAGTTCCCAGAAGTTACCTACTACAGGACAGGCCTAACAAAGAAAATAACAGAACGCCACTAGCGGTCACCTTCAGCCCCCAACTAAAACCCCTCCAACGCATTATTAAGGATCTACAACCTATCCTAAAGGATGACCCAACACTCTCACAAGTCTTGGGAGACAGGCCAGTCCTTGCCTACAGACAGCCCCGCAACCTGAAGCAAATACTCACCAACAACCACATACCACACAACAGAACCACTAACCCAGGAACTTATCCTTGCAACAAAGCCCGTTGCCAATTGTGCCCACATATCTATTCAGGGGACACCATCACAGGGCCTAATAACATCAGCCACACTATCAGAGGCTCATTCACCTGCACATCCACCAATGTGATATATGCCATCATGTGCCAGCAATGCCCCTCTGCCATGTACATTGGTCAAACTGGACAGTCTCTACGTAAAAGAATAAATGGACACAAATCAGATGTCAAGAATTATAACATTCATAAACCAGTCGGAGAACACTTCAATCTCTCTGGTCACGCAATCACAGACATGAAGGTCGCTATCTTAAAACAAAAAAACTTCAAATCCAGACTCCAGCGAGAAACTGCTGAATTGGAATTCATTTGCAAATTGGATACTATTAATTTAGGCTTAAATAGAGACTGGGAGTGGCTAAGTCATTATGCAAGGTAGCCTGTTTCCTCTTGTTTTTTCCTACCCCCCCCCCCAGATATTCTGGTTTAACTTGGATTTAAACTTGGAGAGTGGTCAGTTTAGAGGAGCTATTACCAGCAGGAGAGTGAGTTTGTGTGTGTTTGGGGGTGGGGGGGAAGTGAGAAAACCTGGATCTATGCAGGAAATAGCCCGACTTGATTATGTAAAGAGTTGTCACTTTGGATGGGCTAGCACCAGCAGGAGAGTGAATTTGTGTGGGGGGGTGGAGGGTGAGAAAACCTGGATTTGTGCTGGAAATGGCCCACCTGCTGATCACTTTAGATAAGCTATTACCAGCAGGACAGTGGGGTGGGAGGAGGTATTGTTTCATATTCTCTGTGTGTATATAAAGTCTGCTGCAGTTTCCACGGTACACATCTGATGAAGTGAGCTGTGGCTCACGAAAGCTCATGCTCAAATAAATTGGTTAGTCTCTAAGGTGCCACAAGTACTCCTTTTCTATTGTATTTTATGGCTCACCTATCAGGATTCTTATCGGTATCAATGATTTCAATGGAATGGTAAGTAACAGCATCATTAATTCACACAAGTTCATAACTATCTCATCATACGGGGTTAGCTGAATTCTGCCTTCTCCAAAGGTGCTCTTATGGTATGTCATCAAAAAAGTAAAGAACACCATGCACAGGAGTAATATGAAGTTTGGAGAATATTTGCAATAGTCTGCTATTAAGTTTAGGTACCAAAGATTCAATAAAATGTCAACAGAAGATGGAAGTTGGTCTTATATGCTTCAATATCAGCACTGCCTGGAAAGAGAGCTCCATAAAATACATTGAGGGCCTAATTATATAGTCTAAACGCTTGTCTACATGGAGAGAGAGAGTAACCATGCACCCAGCCAGGGTGGGAATCTACAGTGTATTAGTGCGTTGAAAACTAACTGGCCACATGAACCCTGGTACTACACATTAGAAGTTCCATAGCACAGTGGCTCTCAACCTTTCCAGACTATTGTACCCCTTTCAGGAGTCCAGTTTGTCTTGTGCACCCCCAAGTTCCACCTCACTTAAAAACTACTTGCTTACAAAAATCAGACATAAAAATACAAAAGGTCACGGCACACTATTACTGAAAAATGGCTGACTTTCTCATTTTCACCACATCATTATAAAATAAATCAATTGGAATATAAATATTGTACCTACATTTCAGTGTATAGTACATAGAGCAGTATAAACAAGTCACTGCCTGTATGAAATTTTAGTTTGTACTGACTTCGCTCATGCTTTTTATGTAGCCCGTTGTAAAACTAGACAAATATCTAGATGAGTTGATGTACCCCTTGGAAGATTTCTGAGTACCCCCTGGTTGAGAATGACTGCCGTAGCACACTTTGGCGTCAAAGTGCACTGTTGAAATTCAAGTGGCGGTAGCAGAGTGCACACAGCAACTTACTTCACACTAAATTCACACCCTAGCTTGCCATGGACTAAATTCCTGTGTAGACAAGCCCTAACTAAAGTGAGGGAATAGAGTAAATTCTGCTATTTAGTGCATCCTCAGCTCACTCCACTGAACCTCTGTAGTGCAGGTACCTCAAAGAGTGTGTAGTTTGTTTCCACATCGTATGTTCAACCTAAGCACAACTGCTGGAGATGATTTAAAAGACAAGGGATCAGATCCCTTGTGTAAATCGGCACAGCTCCATGGTAACCCAAAGTGTCTGCCTGACTGGAAAAGGTTGTTTCCATAAATTGTCAGACCCTTATGCTTTTCCTCCTCATATCAATGCTTGTAACTGTAACTTACGTGGCATGGAATCATCTCACACCTGTATTCTACGACATGCTAGTTCCCAGAAAAAGGACTTTATACTGGAAACATTCCAGTTCCAAGCACCAAGGAGTTAATTCGTTTCCTGTTTATGCAGCTCTCTGGAGTTTAATTCCGAAGATAGGTTTCTCATTTCCAGCAAAGTAAGATAAGGATCTTCCTTGCACTCTCCACTCAGTGTTAGGATGGTCAGCAAAGGAATCATTTGATCTTGAGCTTGCTTTTGATGAAAGTACAGAGTCCTTAATGGATCAGTAGTGAGACAGGACTGTAAACAACGGAAAATTGAAATATTCAATGTGTTGTGATGGTGAACTTTTTCGTCTGCTTAGTCACTTTCATACTGGGGATGCATTAAATCGGTCTTCAAATGTTGAATGTAGAGGAGCTTTTCCCTTTATGGAGACCTTCACAACCTGTTGACTAAGTAAATCAGTAGAGATTGTAATTTTAACTGATAATACTTTGAATATAGAAGTCAGTTTCCACATCAGAACACTATTTCCCTTTGCTTGCACATCCCAGATGGACAAAACTAAAGAGTTGCCAACAGCTTTTGCACAATTCAATTAATTCTGATAAACAGGCCTCAAACCTCTTAGAATCACATTCGTTATGCAACATTATTCGGCTAGGCGCTGCAAAACCCTCACAATTCTCATTATTTCTTTATTGAGCATCTCAGCCACTAACAGTGAAGCGTTCAGGAGGAATTAAACAAAGGAGATAATGAACATGGAATTTAGAACCTGGTTTAGGAGATGGGGTGAAAGATGATTTCCAACATCCAAAAACCAGCAGTTCAAATCCTGATTGGTAGTGATCAGCCATTACTAAGAGAGCTGGTTGAAAAATTAGTTTCTTGAAAATTTTTGAAGATGTTTTCATTTTTAAAGGTTCAAAAAAAGAACCCACTTTTGGGGGAGGAGGGGTAATTTTGAAGATTTTTTCCCCTAAAATATTTCCAAAAAAAACATTGAAAATGTTATAAAAATGGTTTTCAAAAGCAGGGATGGTGTCCCTAGCCTCTGTTTGCCAGAAGCTGAAAATGGGTGACAGGGGATGGATCATTTGATGATGACCTGTTCTGTTCATTCCCTCTGGGGTACCTGGCATTGGCCACTGTCGGCAGACAGGATACTGGGCTAGATGGACCTTTGGTCTGACCCAGTATGGCTGTTCTTATGTTATGTTCTTTTGTTTGATAAAGAAAAAGCGTTGAAATCCATTTAAAAAAAATACAGAAAAAGGCAACAAAATGTTTCACACACGCACAAAAGGGTTTTTACAATATTGACAATTTTTCATATAAAAAATGACCTTTCAAAACTGTATTGCTTGACAAAAACCTTTTTGTTCAAAATATTTCAACTAGTTCTAATGATTATGTTCTAATGAACTATGTTCAATGGCCTGTGTGAACTGCACTGATTATCACAATTCAGTTCCTCATGAACAAGCATCCATGACCATGACCATCACCACCAGCTAGGCTCAGTGCAACTCCCCCCTTAATTAATTTTTCCTGGGAAAGCTGGGGTCTAAAAAATAAGGTCAATTTTCTTGGCTGAGTTTCTCTCATGCTCGAGAAAGATCAAAACTGCCCTTTTACTATTTAATTTTGCGGAAAGCTACTGAAATTTTTCTTTCACTGTAGAATTTCAGAGAATGTTAACTCAAAAATGCAATGCAGAACCGTATATGGGTACAGCAACATTCCAAACAGAACAGGCCTTTGGCCCAAATTGCGCTGCCATGGATCTGTTTAGACAAACTATAGCTTGCAACAGGAAATTCCCTTTTATTGAACCCACCACTCACTTCCCCCATATACTTACGCAGCAATACTGCAGCTGTTTCATGTACCCTGTGAAACGACTCCGTTCTCGTTAAACTAAACTGGCTCTTTAATAATGCAGCGTTTTTTGTGTTGAGGCAGACTTAGCTGAGCATTCTAGCTGTGTGCACACAGACTGACTTCCTGGGTATCTTTTCCAAACTCGTCCCCTCCTACAAACTGTGCTCCTCTCTCCAAGTTCCCTGCAGATTGCTACAGTTCTGTTTGGGCTCACCCAAACCAAACACACAACTTCTAGGCCTGAAGCTGCTCCACACAAATACCTCTTCACAGTCACCTTCTCAGACATACTACCAGATGGATGGAAGGCGAAGCCAAAGGCTTCATTTTACCTCAAGTGCACAGCACCTCATGGAAGAGCGTACGAGTAGGTAGCCGTGTAACCCTTCTACCAGGTGGCTAAGGGGAGCAGGAAGGGTCAGGTTTGATGTATCTAGGAATCTTCTCAAAATAACTGAACCAGCTAGCATCCCCACCAGAAACATGGGAGAACTAAATGCCCCACCTCTCTGGGTCCCCTTACCAGGCACTACATCCCCACTCACCAGGATAAAATGTTGGCAAACACTTAATCATGAACTTGCCTTTGCAACAAATTGACGTATATGAGAATAGGTCAAGCAGAGCCAGCACTCGGCATAAGCAGACTAAGCATTTGCGTAGGGCCCCGAGCAGCTCAAGGTGGCTCCCTATTCACTTTTCATTATAAGAAATTGCCTGTTTTAGTATTGAGGGGGGCAAAAATATCCCCGCTTAGGGCCCCCAATGGGCTAGCACCGGTTCTGAGGTCAAGATCATTAATATACTAACCTCCAGGATAAGGAAAACCTCAACATTATTAGGGTGAGGAAGTTAGATATGGACAAAGAAGGCTGGGTATTTGTGTGAATATTCATGACAGTACCTAGTTCTATATTAGGCCAGACCACCAGGTAAAAGGGGGTTCTGGACTATTGGACTCATTTGGCATGCCGGGGTTGGAGCAGGACCTTTGTGTCTCACCACCACATCCCCAAGAACGGGGTAAGTATATGCAAGGAATGGTACAAGAAATTATATTAATTTTGTATTACTGTGATAGCTTTGTGTGGTTCTGTTGTATTACTGTAATAGCTTTGTTTTGTGTCTTTACTAATTGTGCTAATAAAAGTGATTAAAGCTTTGCTTTTCCCTCAGCATGGGTGTCGTTGTGCACACCCAGGTCACCAGCCAGATACTGAACTTGATAATCTTGATTCTGTTGTGCCTGATTCTGGGACTAGATCTCTACAATCCCCAGCTCTTTAAATAAGTATTAATTGGAAACCAATAATAATCAATAACCACCAAAGAATAAGGCAACGCTTGGGAAAACACAGCAACAGAATATATATGCAAATAAAGAGTAAAATACCCCATGACAATCAGGAGCCAGACAACCCAGGGGTAGAACAATTGGTCCAAGCCCCAAAGAATAAGCAATTGAGTCAAATAATTGTATAGAGTGTTACTGAACTATAAAGGTGTATCAAGTAAGGTCTTATGACAGCTGGGGACACGCTGGTGATTAGTAATATTGTGAAATGTCTGAGGACCTATGGATACACACTGATATTATGCTTTAAAGTCTGTGACCAAACAAAGGGAGAAACAGGTTCTCCCTCAGATAGGAGGGAAGGCAGTTACCTACCAGTCTCTAACATAAATTAAGCATTATGAAATCAAAACAATGGAAGCTCCCAGCAGGGGGGTGGAAAGTCAACAGGAAGGAAATAACTGTAGGAAGGCAGCCTGATGCT
Source organism: Caretta caretta (assembly GCF_965140235.1). Taxonomy (NCBI): domain Eukaryota; kingdom Metazoa; phylum Chordata; order Testudines; family Cheloniidae; genus Caretta; species Caretta caretta. The sequence continues at coordinate 127,135,478 of NC_134211.1, read as the reverse complement.
AGGCACAAACAATGAGTTTTGGTTAATGTAAAGGGGGCAAAGACGTTTTATTTATCTTACACCTGAAGAGACAAAGAAATCAAGGGTTTTTTGCTCTGTGTTGTATCCTGGCTAAGAACTGGCCAGCCATGCTGGAAAAACAACTGTGGTGAGAAAACTACTTTAAACAAAAGGCTTTGGTTTGTTAAAGTACTTTTTAGTCTTAGATGCATATTTTTACTTTGGTTTGTAACCATTTCTATCCCAATTCCTTCTCCTTGGTGTCTCCCTTAACTTTTTCTTCTGTGTTAATAAACTTTAACCCTGTTTTGTTACCCAACCATCTCAGTGCAGTGTTTCAAACTGAAGAGTAAAATCCTCAGGCAAACTAGTAGGCTGGGGCTGCGTATGGTCTCTTTAAAGGAGCAGTGAACCCGATATGGTTTTGTGAGTGCTACAGTGAGGGGCTAAGCAGAGGAGAGACTCAGGGGAGTCTCAGGGCAGAGGGAAGCCAGGGTGAGGCCATTGTGCCGTACACAGGCGAATGATATTTGGTCTCTGTGCCATAGCTGCACAGCACAGAAGCACCAGGGTTACAGAGCAGATGATGACACAATTGTCACATTCTGGAGTGCAAACCAGACCAGTGAGGGGTCATGTCACTGCCTGCCCTGTAACCCTGGGGGTCTTAAAATGCTCGGCTGCTGTGCCTCATAGCCTGGGCGCTGATGGCCAGCCAGCAAGAATGCACTGAGTGTCTGTGTTAAGCAGCTCCGGCTCAGCAGCTCCGACTCCATATAGGCTTGGTATAGCCCAGCCACATTCTGGCATACACCAGCTGTGGTCAAGATGACCCTAGCACCTCCCCCAGTCCTGAATTTTCCCAAAACCACAGGCTCTGCAATATCCCAGCCCTTTCCTGGCCCATTCAGAGGAACAAGAAGATTCATTTGCTCCTCTACAGAGGCAAAATGCACAGCTTGTCCTTTTAACTGGAGTTAACAATCACTTTCAGTCAAACACAGCACTGGCTTAGCTTAAAAGTAAAACCAGCTTATTAACAAAGGTGAATAGGATTTTAAGTGAGTTCATGTATAAAGGATAGAGTTAGAAACAGTTTCAAACAAATTAAAGGGAAAAACACTTTCCAGAAGCTAAGACTTAACAAAATAAGCTACAGCTTTTCTTCATGGTAGTTTCCTTACTGATCTACCTTTCAGCAAGATGGCTGACCACCCTCTCTGGTCAAGCTTTCCCACAAAGTCCAAAGTGCTCAGTTCCTTTGTCTTTTTAGATAACATGAAAGATAACACGGGATTCTTTGCCCCTCTCTTTTATAGTCTAGTGAAATGGATTTTTCTGAAGGCTACCCCCCCAAAATAAAGTTCATTCAGTCCATTAGGACATGGAGTTTAAAAGTTCCATGCTGGTTTCTTCCCCCACTGGTGTTTGCTAAAAGGGAAATTGATCTGTTTCCTCCCCTGGCCATGACGCTGAGTGATTATCTCCTCCCCTTGTTGGCTTGATAGTTCTGTTTACCATCTCTGTAAATTGCATTCCCATTAGTGTACCTTGGGAATCACATTCCTTTGTGCAGGGCGGGGTGACCTCAGCCCTGCCTGGCAGGCCCACTTTAAGAACATAATTCCCAGCATGTTTGTAGTTTTGAATTCGTCCTCCAGACATACACCGCACAACAATATTAGTGATCAGTATGTTATTAGCTGCTCTCATGATATCTTACCTGACACCTTTCAGATACAGGTTATGACATTATTGAGCTGGGGCACACTGAATTGGACAGGCCAGCTGAAACTGACTACCGCATACCCATGAGCCCCGTGCCCTCTTGCATTGGGATGCTGTTAGGGTTACAACCCCTTACTGCTCTGAGTGAACCACCAAAGCATCACAACCCCCAACCCTAGTAACTTTAGCAGTAGTCCACCTAACTCCCTTCCCACCTGCCAGTGTGAGTGCCCCACTGGGAATAGTCCCTTGACCACACTCTCTCAGCCATCTACCAAACACCACTCTCGGTTTGGATAGGCCTGTCTCCAGTCCCAAGGGAGGTGCTTGGCTGACCCTGCCAGGAGGCACTAACACCTAACCCACATAGTGATCGGTTATTACTATGGTGTGGGGTAGGCAGGACCTCACTGAGTCCACTCAACTCTGCTATTTTCCTCTGTCAGCCCACCCTGGGGACTTTACTGCAAGAGACAGTCTGCATCACCTCTCCCTGGAAAGCTCCCACAGGAAGGAAGACAAGAACGCTTAGGATACTTCAGGAGAACCCTGGCTGCTTGGAAACAAGTTGTTTGCCATAAAGTAAGAACTTTCCCCTCTTTGAGCCTCTCTGCGAGCCCAATACCCCCCAACATCCAAGTTCGTGTATAGTTATAATGACTCCCCAAGTGTCACTAGAAGAATTGTGGGTAGGCAATCTATGTAAATGAGGCTCTCTGTGGAGACACTCTTCCCTTTTCACCAAGGGAACAGAATTCTTTCCCCTCTAGGGCTTCTGGCCATAGGACTTAAAACTGTAACACAATCCAAGTGATTTTGATAGAGGTTATATTAGCACAGAGGTCACAGGTTGAATGGACTTGGCCCTACAGATCAGGGCAAAGGTACACAATTAGGGTAAGGGAGGATGCATTTCCTTCTTGAAGCTAAACAGAACTTCATTCTCCAGCGTTGTCTGTCAACCAAGTAAATTCCAACATCAATAAATTCACTACAGGGAACATAGCACACATATATAACAACCACCTTTTTGGGTCATCAGGTCCTTCAGCACTAAAAATGAACCACTACAGCTTGAGCCAAAGGAGCAACTTGTTCCAGCTAGTAGCAGTAGTAGACTCATTCTCTGTAGACCAGCCCCTAGAAGGGAATACTGAACACACACTGAACAATGGGTTACACCTGCACATCAGCAGTAAGTGGGTATTAGAATGACTGGCTAGTCATCTTCCTACACTACTCTCCAAGTACCTTGTCTGAAGTCAACTCTTTTTCAGAGGGTATAAATCAGAGATTTTCGTTAGTTGAAAATTACAAGTCATTTGGTAAATCGGGTTTTGGAAAGGGTGTGTTGTGGCTATCAGTGAAAGTCAGCCATCAAGTTTCAACAACATTAATTGTAAAAAGTAAATATGTTTTAAAAGGACTTTGAGAAACACCAACAAGTTGGGCCTAAACCTGGTCTCCCCTAGGGTTACAGCAGCGTAAAGTTAGTGTGAGTAAGAGCAGAATCAGGCCCTCTAATCTTACCACAGGATTGGGCCCAGTAACAGCTGAGCTTTGCCGGTGAAAGTTAACTCTGCATATCCCAAAGGACCCTAGTACTACTTCTCCACTTTCCTGGGGCGAGATCCCCACTCTGGCTCCTTTATGCCACAGGAAGGGGCTGGAACAACACGAAGGGGCTGGAAGACCCAAAGGGGCTGTAAAAGTCCTGGTTCTGGCCCGCCTCACAAGCCCAGGCGTAGGGCTGGGGCGAGTCAGAGGCGGCACCGCAGCACACACGGGTGCAGAGATTCTGAGCAGCGCTGCCATTGAGAAGGCAGCCTGCAGTCAACCCTAATTCCTCTGGGATGTCTCACTTATGCCAAGGGGTGAGGCCTCACCACTTCTTAGGGCAGCCCAGGATTGGGAGGACACAAACACTTAAATCCACTTTAGCCCCCACACCGAATGCTGTGAGCTCTCAGAGTTTGAGCACAGAATCTCACCTGGATAGAAAGCTATTTTCCCTCGGCATGACTTTCTTATATCTCTCTGCTCGTGCCTCAGATGTTATTCTGGTTGTCTTCCAGAGAGCAGGTTCCTGTTCTACACTCCTGGAAGCTGAAGAATGCCGCTGTGCTCAGGGATTTGGGGAAGTGAAGCACAATTGTTCCCACTGGCTTTCTTTATCTTCTGTACAAGTCCACAAGCTGTCCACAGAAGTGCCAAACTCCTGATAAACAGGATTTGTATGTGTCACATTTTTCTCCTCTAAATGCAGAGTAAACTACATTGCCTCTCTCCGGTGCACGGAAAAATGAAACCACAACTAGCTATCCCTTGAAGGATTTCTTTCCCAGCACAGTCTGGGGGGGGGGGGTTCTGTAATGGCTAAACAAGTCCTCAAAAAAAAAAAAAAAGTATGGAGCATTCCATTTTATCTCCCAGAAGATTACTTAGTTGCCACAACAACCTAATACGTTACCCTCTACTTCTTGCTGTGCCACTCCTGCAACTGGAATCCCACTTTTCAATACACTAGGCAGACACAGGAAGAGCATCCTTCTGCAGCAGCTAGACCCTTTGCTTCTCATTAACAGTACCAGGACAACGAAAGGGGATTCGGTGCGAGGGGACTGAGTGCTACATGGTGATCGGAACACACAAGTAGGGCAAAAGCCTGCTCACTTGATTCACACACATTGTCTTAATTGCGAGCAGGATTCGACCTTTAAAGGATTTTCTTCCCTCTCATAGAATCATAGAATAACAGAGTTGGAAGGGACCTCTGGAGGTCATCTAGTCCAACCCCCTGCCCAGAGCAGGACCAATCCCAACTAAATCATCCCACCCAGGGCTTTGTCAAGCCTGACCTTAAAAACTTCTAAGGAAGGAGATTCCACCACCTCCCTAGGTAACGCATTCCAGTGTTTCACCACCCTCCTAGTGAAAATGTTTTTCCTAATATCCAACCTAAACCTCCCCCACTGCAACTTGAGACCATTACTCCTTGTCCTGTCATCTGCTATCACTGAGAATAGTCTAGATCCATCCTCTTTGGATCCTTTCAGGTAGTTAAAAGCAGCCATCAAATCCCCCCTCATTCTTCTCTTCCGTAGACTAAACAATCCCAGTTCCCTCAGCCTCTCCTCACAACTCATGTGTTCCAGTCCCCTAATCATTTTTGTTGCCCTTCGCTGGACTCTCTCCAATTTCTCCACATCCTTCTTGTAGTGTGGGGCCCAAAACTGGACATAGTACTCCAGATGAGGCCTCACCAATGTCGAATAGAGGGGAACGATCACGTCCCTCGATCTGCTGGCAATGCCCCTACTTATACATCCCAAAATGCCACTGGCCTTCTTGGCAACAAGGACACACTGTTGACTCATATCCAGCTTCTCGTCCACTGTCACCCCTAGATCCTTCACTGCAGAACTGCTGCCTAGCCATTCGGTCCCTAGTCTGTAGCGGTGCATTGGATTCTTCCGTCCTAAGTGCAGGACTCTGCACTTGTCCTTGTTGAACCTCGACAGATTTCTTTTGGCCCAATCCTCCAATTTGTCTAGGTCCCTCTGTATCCTATCCCTACCCTCCAACGTATCTACCACTCCTCCCAGTTTAGTGTCATCTGCAAACTTGCTGAGGGTGCAATCCACACCATCCTCCAGATCATTAATGAAGATATTGAACAAAACCAGCCCCAGGACCGACCCTTGGGGCACTCCGCTAGACACCGGCTGCCCACTAGACATGGAGCCATTGATCACTACTCATTGAGCCCGACAATCTAGCCAACTTTCTACCCACCTTGTAGTGCATCCATCCAGCTCATACTTCTTTAACTTGCTGACAAGAATACTGTGGGAGACAGTGTCAAAAGCTTTGCTAAAGTCGAGGACTAACACGTCCACTGCTTTCCCTTCATCCACAGAACCAGATATCTCATCATAGAAAGCAATTAGATTAGTCAGGCATGACTTGCCCTTGGTGAATCCATGCTGACTGTTCCTAATCACTTTCCTCTCCTCTAAGTGCTTCAGAATTGATTCCTTGAGGACATGCTTCATGATTTTTCTGGGGACTGAGGTGAGGCTGACCGGCCTGTAGTTCCCAGGATCCTCCTTCTTCCCTTTTTTAAAGATGGGCACTACATTAGCCTTATTCCAGTCTTCCGGGACTTCCCCCGATCGCCATGAGTTTTCAAAGATAATGGCCAATGGCTCTGCAATCACATCCGCCAATTCCTTTAGCACTCTCGGATGCAGCGCATCCGGCCCCATGGACTTGTGCACGTCCAGCTTTTCTAAATAGTCCCGAACCACTTCTTCCTTCACAGAGGGCTGGCCACCTCCTCCCCATGCTGTGCTGCCCAGTGCAGTAGTCTGGGAGCTGACCTTGTTCGTGAAGACAGAGGCAACAAAAGCATTGAGTGCATTAGCTTTTCCACATCCTCTGTCACTAGGTTGCCTCGTGTTCCACTAGTGTCACAGAGGGTGCATAAAGAATACCACTGGTGTCTGTGGGCAGCCTCAGGCCCATGTCTGTCATGTCAATGATTTTATATTAATTCTTCAATGCACAGATTATTTGATTGCTATGCATCTGCATCAAGAGCCTGATCCTCCTTCTCCTAAGATCACAGGCTAAACTCCCACTGACTTCAACGGCACAAGATCCGGTCTTAAATCCCTTGTGGTCACACTTTGTCTTAAGGTTCCATTTATAAATCAATTACCAACCCTTTATGAATAGGCTTGGCAGAATTCAATTTTTAATAATGTCTATGGATAATATCAATGTTTAAAACTAAACTTATTTTTATCAATTTAATTTTCCCATTTGTGAGAAATTCTGCAGGGGGAATCATACAATAATTATTTAATGACAGGAGACACTGAGATTCAAAAAGTTAAAAGCTTTATAACCATCAAAACACAAGGTGTCTACATCATGTCAAAGTATGCAATGTACATATCCTAAAATCAAACAAAGTTCTTAAGAAGCACTTTTCTTACCTTGCCGATCTGTAAATTTCAATTATTGATTCAAATTTTTTTGTCTGTGTGAAATGGACATTTACTGACACTAATGACAATCTAATCCTTCCAAGCCTATTTATAAACTATTAGTAGGCATTTTAATAAATGACTAATCAATTGTTAAAGTGCAACAGGTTGCTCACGACCATGGCTAACGATCAGCCACGACACTGATTTATATATAACCATCTATGCAGTGAAGCTGTAGCTGTGTCGGTCCCAGGATATTCAAGAGCTAAGGTGGGTGAGGAAATAGCTTTTATTGGATCAACTTCTGTCCAAGCTTTCGAGCCACACAGAGCTCTTTTCTAGGTCTGACAAAGGTACTCCCAGAGACACAGAAAAATGCAAGGTGGAATAGATTGTTTAGTGTAAGTAAAAAGAAAAGGAGGACTTGTGGCACCTTAGAGACTAACCAATTTATTTGAGCATAAGCTTTCCTGAGCTACAGCCCACTTCATCGGATGCAGACTGTGGAAACTGCAGAAGACATATATATAATACTATATATAATATTATAATATAATATAATAACAACATAATAAGACATATAATGTCTTCTGCAGTTTCCACAGTATGCATCCGATGAAGTGAGCTGTAGCTCACGAAAGCTCATGCTCAAATAAATTGGTTAGTCTCTAAGGTGCCACAAGTCCTCCTTTTCTTTTTGCGAATACAGACTAACACGGCTGCTACTCTGAAACCTGTCGTTAGTGTAAGTAGTTAGCACACATTTTAAGAGACCATTCAAGGTAAAGTAGCCCATTAACACCTCTGCAGTCATAGGACAAATTAGTGGGTTACAGACTGTTCATGTCTGTGACATGCTTATAACATCTATTAATCATTTATTAACCCTTTATAAATGGAACCTTTGGAAGGAACATGAGTGTTCTTGTGCAGTGAAAGTATGGCCTAAATCTTCAAAAGTATCCATGAACCACAACTCAGGGCTTGTCTTCACTATGGGGGTAAATCGACCTAAGTTACACTACTCCAGCTATGTGAATAATGTAGCTGGAGTCAATGTATCTTAGGTCGACTTACCCCTGTGTCTTCACCGCGCTGCTTCGATGGCAGACGCTCTCCAGTCGACTTCCCTTACTCTTCTTGGAGAGCTAGAGTACGGGGGTCGACCAGAGAGTGCTCTGCCATCAATTTAGCGGGTCTTCACTAGAACCGCTAAATTTATCCCTGCTGCATCAATTGCAGCAGCATCGATCTCCCCGGAGTGAAGACAAGCCCTAACTTGGGCACAGAGCTGGGAGGAAGCTGACCCCTCTCCAAGGTGAATCTTCTGGATGTCACAAACAGAATTCATGCTGCTGGCTCCAGAAACAATTCAGCTTCTCTATAGTACATCGCGCAGAACCACTCCACAAAGGATCCTCATCCTCTCTTTTAGTCCCTGTCAGTGGGGTTTTGTTCATGGGCTGTGTGCTCGGTAATAATATGAGAGGACTCTCTCTAAAATTAAAAAAGAAAAGGAGTACTTGTGGCACCTTAGAGACTAACCAATTTATTTGAGCATGAGCTTTGAAGTGAGCTGTGGCTCACGAAAGCTCATGCTCAAATAAATTGGTTAGTCTCTAAGGTGCCACAAGTACTCCTTTTCTTTTTGCGAATACAGACTAACACGGCTGTTCCTCTGAAACCTGTCATTATGCAAGGCACTGCATTTAGCCGTATGGAGTGTTCTGATGAAGTGAGCTGTGGCTCACGAAAGCTCATGCTCAAATAAATTGGTTAGTCTCTAAGGTGCCACAAGTACTCCTTTTCTTTTTGCGAATACAGACTAACACGGCTGTTCCTCTGAAATCTAAAATTAAACTGACTGTTTGTTCAAAGAACTATTTACAGAAGCACTGCAACCACAGCTCGCACGCAGATCGACTTCCTAGAACCTGCTCCAACCTCTTCTCCCGCAGCCTGTCCCATGCAAGTTGCTACAGCTGTTTCTGTAGTAGCAGGCAACCCAGTGTAATCAAAAGTGCACTTACACACCCTCCCCTTCCATCCACAAAGAATACAAGTCTGTTAACAGCCTCCAGCCTCAAGAGCCTGGCTCTTTAGCTCAAGCATAGAGACTGTTAAGGACGGAGTTTTAGCATTGACTTCAGTAGGCCAGGATTTCATCCTTAGAGTCTAAGAAGTGCATAAGGGGGCAGGACTACCTGCTACCACTCTAGTTCATGAAATACATGATTTCATAGAACCATAGGGTTAGAAGGGACCGCCAGGTCACTTCGTCTAACCCCAGCCAAGATGTAGGATTTGTTTTGTCTAAACCATCCAAGACAGATGGCTCCAGCCTCTCTTTGGAAACCTCCAGTGAAGGAGATTCCATGACTTCCCTAGGCAGGTTGTTCCATTTAAGTGAGATTATTCATGTGCTTAAGTGTTTTTCTTGATCTGGGCTATGTTCATGTATACTATGATGGAACTGCTCATATGCTTTAAATTAAACATGAGCTTAAGTCCTTTGCTGGATTGGGGCCTAAAGAAACAATTTATATGATCATACTAGAAATAAGGGGCCTATTTCATGTCATTTTACTGCTTGTTCCTCCCCTCCCCCAAACACACACAGTTTTCTATCATTATTTTTAAAGGAAAAAATGCTTTATCTTAGTGAACCCTCAATTACATGTTAGAAGGGGAGGGGGAAATGTATCCTCTCAGTAGTACAGGAATTTTATTTATAGCTTCCTCTGTTTGGAGCTTTCTTGGTCATATCTTAATATATCTCCTACATGTATATATGACTAACAAGGGAATTTTCAAACAGCTTGGAAACCAAAGATAAAATTAATGTATTGCCAGATAACACCTGGGAGGCTGCTGTGGGTATCACTGAAAATAATAATTTTCAACAGTTCATGGCTCATTTCTTTAAAATAAAAATTAGTGTTGTGGCAGCCAGGGGTAATTTCCCAGCTGTCTCTATGGAGAAGAACTGTAGACTTGGAGAATGTAACGAATGAGACTTTCCTGCCATTCAGAGAAAAAGTCCATAGGTTTGAATGGAGATCTGCTCCAGATGTTGTATCTCGCCACTGGGTCTTTCTTAACCTGGCCATTGGAGTGGCTCCCTGAATACACACAAGGACTGAAGCAGTCTACCTACAATCTGGGAGCAGAAGCCTGCCCCTACTGCTCAGATGTACTTATGAGAAATAATGGTAAACGCCTGGCTGCACAGAGGGTGTCGCCAGGAGGGGCTTTGCTTCCTTGACCATGGGATCTAGTTCCAAGGAGGAGGACTGCAGAGGAGAGATCGGGCCCACCTATCAAGGAAGGGGAAGAATATCTTTGGATACAGACTGGCTAACCTAGTCAAGCGAGCTTTCGACTAGGTTCGATGGGGACAGGAGACAAAAGCCCACAGGTAAGTCCAAAACAGAGACCTGGGTAAAGGGTCAAAATCTGGGGGGGACATAGACAATCACAGCAGGAATAAAGGAGAGAGAAGAGGGAATACAGAGGGGAAAATCAAACAAAAAACAAGCCTCTTCGATATCTGTATACTGATGCAAGAAATATGGGGAGTAAACAGGAAGAACAAGAAATACTAGTGAATAATCACAATTATGACATAATTGGCACCACCAAAACTTGGTGGGATAGTTTCCATGACTGAAATATATACCAGAAGGGTACAGCTTGTTCAGGAAGGACAGGCAGGGGTGGGGTGGGAGGAGGTATTGCCTGATATAATTTGCACCGAAGTTGAATTAGAAGTGGGAGGCAGACTTGTTGAAAGTCTCCCAGTAAGCATGAAAAAAGTAAAACACAAGGGTGATGTGATGGTAGGTGTCTACTATGAACCACCTAACCAGGAAGAAGATGTGGACAAGGCTTTTTTTTCTTAAAGAATGAACAAAATCATCCAAAACATACTCACTTGGTAGTGATGGGGGACTTCGAGTATTCAGACACCTGCTTGGAAAACAACACAGCAGGACACGGATTATCCAAAAAGTTATTGAAATGCATTGGAGACAACTTTTATTACAGATGGTGGCGAAAGCGACAAGGGAGAGTCTATTCTAGACTTGATTCTGACAAAGAGGGAGGAGCCGGTTGAGAATTTGAAGGTGGAAGGTACCTTGGTGAAACTGATTTTGTCACAGAGGTTGCAGAAGTCACAGAATCTGTCACTTCCAAAGACCTCTGTGACTTCAGACAGCGGCAGCTGGAAGCTGTGGAGTACCCCCTTGCAGCTCCCCGCCAACACGGACAGTTCGGAGCTGCAGGCGGACGGGAACCATGGAGCTCCAAGCCCCCGGGATGGTGGGAGCCCCCACAGCTGCCCAGCAGCTCCCCATTTTGTCACAGATATTTTTAGTAAGAGTCAGGGACAGGGCATGGCTTCTGTGAATTTTTCTTTATTGCCCATGACCTGTCCGTTACTTTTACTAAAAATATCTGTGACAAAATCTAAGCCTTAATCATGCAATGATAGAGTTCATGATTCTAAGGAATGGTAGAAGGGAAAACAGCAGAATACAGACAATGGACTTCAAGAAGATAGGCATTAGCAAACTCAGAGAAGTGGTAGGTAAGATCCCGTGGGAAGCAAGTCTAAGGGGAAAAACAGAGTTCAGGAGAGTTGGCAGTTTTTTAAAGAACCATTAAAGGCACAGGAATAAGCTATCCCAGTGCATGGGAAAGATAGGAAGTATGGCTTAACTCTGACTTAACCAGGAGATCTTCAGTAACCTGACACACAAAAAAGGGTGGAATTAGGCCAACAAAAGTGGAAATTAGGCCAAATCATGAAGGATGAATATAAAAAACAACACAAGCACATAGGAACAAAATGAGAAAGGCCAAGGCAAAAAATGAAATTAAACTAGCAAGGGACATAAAAGGTAACAAGAAAACATTTTGCAAATACCTGGGAAGCAAGAGGAAAACCAAAGATGGGTAGGCCCAGAGGAGACACGTCGGGGTGGACGGACACACGGGGTAACGTGCTCCCCCCATATTTCTGCTCAGTCACATGGTGTGGCCAGGCCCCCTCCCTGTGCAGCAGCTGCTGGAGCAGGCCAGCTGCGAGCTGCACCCCATGGGGAGAGGCAGGAATAAGAGCTGGGAGCTGCAGGAGCTGCTGCTTTCCAGGAGGGGAGAATGACGGTAAAAGGGGGACCCTGCTTGGGGGAGGGGGACATGACTCAAGCTGTTCTGGGAGCAGCTAAACCTTTCAATTGTGCCTCCCAGCCCTACACTACCAGCAGGTATGGGCCCTTTCTGGGTAGGCCCATTACTCAAAGAGGAAGGAAAAACAACACCAGAAAACACACAATGGCTGAAGTGTTAAATGCCTTTTTTGTTTCAGTTTTCACCAAAAAAGTTAGCAGTGATTGGACAACTAACATGGTGACCATCCGTGTAAATGGGGTAGAATCTGAGGCTAAAATAAGAAAAGAACAACTTAACAATGACTTAGACAAGTTAGATGTCTTTAAAGTCAGCAGGGCCTGATGAAATACATCCTAGAATACTTAAAGAACTGACTGAAGAGATCTCTGGGCCATTCGCGATTACCTTTGAGATCTCATGGAAGACGGAGAGATACCAGAGGACTAGAAAAGGGCAAATATAGTACCTATATCTAAAAAAGGGAATAAGGACCACCCAGGGCATTATAGACCAGTCAGTTTAACTTCAGTACCGGTAAAGATAATGGAGCAAATAAACAATCAATTCGTAAGCACCTAGAAGAAAATAAAGTGATAAGTAACAGTCAACATGGACTTGTCAAGAACAAATCATGTCAAAGCAACCTAATAGCTTTCTTTGACAGGGTAACAAGGCTCATGGAGGGGGGAAAGCAGTAGATGTGATGCATCAACTTTAGTAAGGCTTCTGATACCAACTCACGTGATCTTCTCACAAACAAACTTGAGAAGTATACTATAAAGTGGGTGCACAACTGGTTGAAAAACTGTACTTAGAGTAGTTATCAATGGTTCACAATCACGTTGGAAGGGCATAGAATGGGATCCAGCAGGGATCTGTCCTGGGTCTGGGTCTATTCAATAACTTCATCAATGACTTGGATAATGGCACAGAGAGTACACTTACAAAGTTTGCAGATGACACCAAGTTGGGAGGTTGCAAGCCCTTTAGAGGACAGGATTAGAATTTAAAATGATATTGAGAAACAGTCTGAAATAAATGGGATGAAATTCACTATGGACAAATGCACAATACTATACTTAGGAAGGAAAAATCAATTCCACAAATAAAAAATGGGCAATGACTGCCTAGGAAGGAGTACTGCCGAACAGGGGGTCACAGTGAATCACAAACTCAATATGAGTCAACAGTGTAACACTGTTGCGGGGGGGGGAAGTGAACATCATTCAGCAATGTATTAGCAGGAGTGTTGTAAACAAGACACAAGTAGTAATTCTTCTGCTTTACTCAGCACTGATAAGGCCTCAAGTGGACTATTGTGTCTAATTCTGGGCATCACACTTTGGGAAAGATGTGGACAAATTGGAGAAAGTCCAGAGGAGAGCAACAAAAATGATTAAAGGTCTAGAAAACATGGCCTATGAGGAAAGACTAAAAAAAATGGTTTGTTTAGTCTGGAGAAGAGAAGACTGAGGGGGGACATGATAACAGTCTTCAAGTATGTAAAAGATTGCTATAAAGAGAAGGGTGATAAATTGTTCTCCTTAACCACTGAGGACAGGACAAGAAGCAGTGGGCTTAAATTGGAGGAGAGGGGGTTTAGTTTGGATATTAGGAAAAATCCCTAACTGTCAGGGTGGATAAGCAATGGAACAAATTACCTAGGGAGGTCATGGAATTTCCATCATTTTAAGAACAAGTTAGACAAACACCTGTCAGGGATGGTCTAGATAATACTTTGCCCTGCCATGAGTGCAGGGGACTGGACTAGGTGACCTACTGAGGTATCTTCCAGTCCTACCTTTCTAGGATTCTGCCCCCCACAGCCAGCCGGCATCAAGGCAGGACTGCAGAGAGCACTAGGCCCAAAGACCAACTGCCCACACGGATGGACCCCAAGACAGGGAAACATCCCTGTTCATATTCAAAATGGTGCTTCAGCGTGTCCTGACGTCCCACTGAAGCCAATGAAACTTAAACGTGTGCTTATCGTTGAGCACTTTAAAAAACACAGTGGAATCACAGCAATATGCTAAAAACCTGCCCCATACGCTGCACTATATTAAGCCAAGGTGTAAATTTACGATGGGAAACAATAGCTCATTGTACCCAGGTTAATATTGTCGTAAAGTTTTGACAATTCCCACTGCAAGCTAGCATGACAACCTGCCTCTTGGCCAACACACCAGGGACTGAGCCAGCCACCTCCAAAGCAGAAAGCGTAGCCCAGGCTTTAGCAACTCAAAGAGACACGGCCCTGTGGCTGTGGACGCACACCTCGTCTCCTCTGTGGATCAGCTCAGAGAAGGATTTGTAACACATTCAGCGGGTTAAACTCACCCTTCCACTATTAGCTTTTGCGTTTAACTTCCCAAGCATTATAAAAATAAAGGAGAAGAGAAAACATCGCTGCTAAAGCACATCAGAGACCCCACCCGGCTAAATCTCCATGGGCATCGCCCCCTGAAAGGAAGACAAGCGTAATAAACTATCTCCCTCTGAAATACAAACATAGGTTTACATTGAGGGTCCTATTATAAAAGGCAAAGGAGTACTGGAAGGAAATGTAACAAATATATGGCCAATAGTTATTCTAAAAGGGGCCAATTAAAGAACAAGCAGGAAGGGTTTGCTTAAAAAAAAAGGTACATGACAAATGCACATACATGCTAAAAACTTGCTGCAAAAAAGGGCCCATTTTAGAGTTCATAATACAGTGCAAAAAGCCTTGAATTTGTCATATTTTTCATTATGAGCCTTTTGAACATGACTAGTAAAGGCTCCTTGTACCAGACACACTGCTCAGCTCCCGAGGATGGGCTTAGCAAAAGGGTGTAAGGCAACCGTCTAAAATTTCACAGGAAAACTCCCGGCTTTGATCCCTCTGTACAGTATTTTATTTATCTGTTTGGATGTATTTAATGTGGTAAATAATCATTCCTAATGGTGGAATCCACTGCCCCATAAGAGCCCAAGGATTCTGGTCCCATGGGGCTACAGTGTGAAGGGATTAGAGAGGTGAAAGCCACCCAAATAAGCCATAAGTGCAGACCAGGGCTGCTGCACAGACCCTGCACTCACCCCCCCCCGCTCCTGTGGCTGCTATTCCACGCAATAGCTGGAAGAGTAGCTACAGCAAGACATGCTGGGTGTTTCGTCACCTGCAAAAACAAGGATCCTGTACCCCGACAGCCCCAGTGCAGAGACCCTTCCCATGGTGCACAGTGGTGAGTTTCACTCTTACAAAAATTAACACTGCACTAGATCCTTAACTGGTGCAAATCAGCATACCTCCATTAGAAACAATGGGACTGCACCCATTTACACTCATCATAGGGCATCCTTCACCTGCTCTGAGAGTACCACTGCCTAGCTTCTCCTTGTGGTCTAACCACAGACACACACAGGTTGTTTTCCTTCATTCACATGTGCATTTATTCCTCAGTTCTGAAGCAAAACAGAACATGCCACAGGTTTGCAGCAGGTGGAGACTTATGCAGCTTTCTCTCCTCTCCCCAGCTCACACTCTGAGCTCCCCTTTGCCTCTTGCTCCCAAATTGCTCTCCCAGCAATTGCCACCCGAGCGCCAGTAATTCCCCACAGAAAACAGAGATGACTTCAATTAACCCTGCAATCTTCCTGTGCTGCAGCAACCTCCCTGGTACTACAGATAGCGCCTTGCACAACACCAGCTAGAGGTCTGGTGGTGAAATAATTACTTAAAATGTACATACCAACATGATGCATAAAATCTACCTTCACTCCCCCCAAAAAATCCTTCGACACTCCCAGGGAAAAGCATTAGGAAGCAGAATGCCTCAAATGGCACCAAGTCCAGACAGTGGTGGAACAAAGAACCAGAGTCACAGCACCCAGTAAGATCAAAGCCTAAATTCTATATGCCCTCAACGTCCACTGTGTTCAAGAATTGTTGAAGGTACTCAGCACCTCAAAAGACTGAGCCCCCAATTCAGCACACCACCTCAATGGGATTTAAGCATTCATTTAAGCACTTTGATGAATACAGATGGACTTATGCCTGTGCCCAAGTGCTTTGCTAATCAGCCTCAACAAGAAAGTATGCATTAAAAAAAATGTTTCCCTAGCAGATGTTCAGAATTCCAAGGGGCTCACTTTTACATTTCCACATACGGGGGTGAAACAATTATGGGGAGAAATGCATCTTAACTGAGCTGCAACTAAATGTGGAACAGAGATCTAAATGTGCAGAATATTCTTGGTCACGCCCTTGTCAAGTGGAGTAAGTCGGCTGAAGTCAAGAGAGGTACTCTGGATTTTTACTTGTGTAACTAAGAAGAGAATCTGCCCTACAAAAGCAAAGCGAAATGAGGTATGAAATTAAAAGAGTAGTTCACTGTGGTGTTACGGCTCTGTGCCTCATTAGAGGATTTGCACTGAAAAGTGTCTGTTACTGAAAAACTAGGAAAGGGAAAGTGGAGCTCTGGATATGCATAGCAGCATCGAAGTGTTGAAGCACGACAAACATTTTGAGAGGTGCTACAGGAAACTCTGCTAGCAACTTCACACAGTCCATCATTTGGAAACTCTCTCTGTTACAAGAATCCAGAAACTTTCTAAATGATCTTTCAAACTTTAAAAATATGACATCTTCCGATAATTTTTATTCGCAGGAGCAATGCAAAGCAATGGGATGCCCACTCAGCTTCAAATCCTACTAGGACACTAGGCTCCATGTCTAGTTGGCAGCCGGTATCAAGTGGAGTGCCCCAAGGGTCGGTCCTCGGGCCGGTTTTGTTCAATATCTTCATAAATGATCTGGAGGATGGTGTGGATTGCACCCTCAGCAAGTTTGCAGATGACACTAAACTGGGAGGAGAGGTAGATACGCTGGAGGGGAGGGATAGGATACAGAGGGACCTAGACAAATTAGAGGATTGGGCCAAAAGAAATCTGATGAGGTTCAACAAGGGCAAGTGCAGAGTCCTGCACTTAGGATGGAAGAATCTAATGCACAGCTACACACTAGGGACTAAATGGCTCGGCAGCAGTTCTGCAGAAAAGAACCTAGGGGTTACAGTGGACGAGAAGCTGGATGAGTCAACAGTGTGCCCTTGTTGCCAAGAAGGCCAATGGCATTTTGGGATGTATATATAAGGGCATTGCCAGCAGATCAAGGGATGTGATCATTCCCCTCTATTTGACATTGGTGAGGCCTCATCTGGAGTACTGTGTCCAGTTTTGGGCCCCACACTACAAGAAGGATGTGGAAAAATTGGAAAACGTCCAGCCGAGGGCAACAAAAATGATTAGGGGACTGGAACACATGACTTATGAGGAGAGGCTGAGGGAACTGGGATTGTTTAGTCTGCGGAAGAGAAGAATGAGGGGGGATTTGATAGCTGCTTTCAACTACCTGAAAGGGGGTTCCAAAGAGGATGGATCTAGACTGTTCTCAGTGGTAGCTGATGACAGAACAAGGAGTAATGGTCTCAAGTTGCAGTGGGGAAGGTTTAGGTTGGATATTAGGAAAAACTTTTTCACTAGGAGTGTGGTGAAACACTGGAATGCGTTACCTAGGGAGGTGGTGGAATCTCCTTCCTTAGATATTTTTAAGGTCAGGCTTGACAAAGCCCTGGGTGGGATGATTTAGTTGGGGATTGGTCCTGCTTTGAGCAGGGGGTGGACTAGATGACCTCCTGAGGTCCCTTCCAACCCTGATATTCTATGATTCTATGAAAAGCTCTTTTGTAATTGTTAAGTCAACGTCAAACTATGGGGGCCTGGACTTTTCCTGAGGACAGCATTTTAAACAGACAGCAAGTCAATAACTTTTCTAGTTCAGTGCTTCAGAAACACAGCAAACAGGCACAAGAGCAGAAGTTATCCCAAAGCACAGCCCAGGAAGGCAGTGCCACCTACAAAGGCCACTTAGTTATCAACAATAAGCCAGGTGAAAGGAACAAGGAAAATGCAGCAAAGCTCTCCTCTGACATCATAGCCGAGGAGAGCATTAGATCCGTTAAAACTATTCTCCTCTTTCACATCAATGCAAATCAGGAGTAACCTCACTGAAATCTCTTGAGATACATCAGTGTGAAACCGGGATTAAAGAGGAGGAGAATCAGAACCACAGTTAACAATCTAGTATGTAACCTGATGAATCTGCGGTTCTCATACACTCTTCAGCTGGTTATCTGCAGGAGTCAGGAAGACACACACACACACACACACACACATTTAGTTTGCGGGGAGTGGGTTGTCTTTTGTCTGAAGCATCAGGGAGGGCCACAGCTGGAGATGGGACATTGGAGGACTGCCAGGGCTCTGAGGTGGCACCAAGCATTCTCTCTTCTGAGCTGCTTGGTTCTTGCTCACATGCTCAGGATCTAACTGATCACCCTGGGTGGGGTGAGGAGGAATTTTCCCCCAGCTCAGACTGGCAGTGACCATGTGGGATTTTTTGCCTTCCTCTGCAGCATGTGCGTGCAGGTCATTTGCTGGAATTATCAGGGTATAGCTCACAATCATTTCCCTGCCATTACAGGGGTCTTGAGCACTGGTGCACCTCGGTCTCTCCTATTTGCTGCCTGTTGCACCTAGTAGCCTAGCTGGCAGTTGTAAGAACCTGCAGATCTAGAACTTGGGACCATGGGAGTTCTGGGCTGCTGAAACCTCTGCATTGCCACTAAAGGCTTAGGCTGGATGTCTACAGGAGGACACTGTGAAGGTAGGCTCAGCAGGAAGTACTGCCCTGGAGGGCCTGAGTGGCTGCCTTTCCAGCCCAGTGATTGGCTGATACAGGTATATAAACCAGGAAGCCATAATAGGAAGCTGACAGAGCAACACCACAGACTGTCTATCTGCTTCCACTCCAGATCCTGCTTGCTATAGACCCTAAACGCTGACTTCTGATCCTAGCTCATCCTCAACTTCGCTGTTCATTTGCTGTCTGTAACCTGGCACCTGACCCCAATCTCCTGGTAACCTGACCCTGCCTGCCTCCTGAAGCCTGACTCTTGGTCTGCCCTCTGGCCTGTCTCAGACTCTGACTTTCTGGTACCTGACCTGGCCTGACTCCTGCTCTGACCACTAGGTCAGACCGCCCACGTCCCAGTCGTGACATCTGTGGGCTAAAATACTTCAGTCAAGTATTTGGTTGTTGGGTTTAGTGTTCGGGGATTGGGTGGTGTTGGTGGCCTGTGACATACAGGAAGTCAGACTAGATCAGTGGTTCTCAAACTTTTGTACTGGTGACCCCTTTCACATAGCAAGCCTCTGAGTGCGACACACACCCCCCCTTTTAAATTAAAAACACCTTTTTATATATTTAACACCATTATAAATGCTGGAGGCAAAGCAGGGTTCAGGGTGGAGGCTGACAGCTTGCGACCCTCCCATGTAATAGCCTCGTGACTCCCTGAGGGGTCCCGACCCCCAGTTTGAGAACCCCTGGACTAGATGATCTAGTGGTCCCTCCTGTCTCTAAACTCTGACTCTAACTACAATGGGGCTAGGGATTCAACACCCACTGAAATCAATGGGTAATTTTTCCGTTGACTTTGTTGTGCTTTGAATCAGCAC
This sequence comes from Caretta caretta, assembly GCF_965140235.1. Lineage (NCBI taxonomy): Eukaryota > Metazoa > Chordata > Testudines > Cheloniidae > Caretta > Caretta caretta. Next base: position 127,116,015 of record NC_134211.1, on the reverse strand, counting down.
CTCGATTAATTAGTGGCAAGCAAATAGACTAAGGAAGGCAGATGAAGCTCTCCTCCTTAATCTCTAAACATACCGGGATTAAGTCCCTACATTCAAATACTACACTGGAAGAATTAAAGTACCGTGGCAAATGACACACCCCTTGTGGAGTGGTACCAAGATGACTGGTGCTAAAATACCGAGACAGACACGTGACTTGGACAGTTCCATCAGTTGGCTCGCACAGAGGTGTAGGATGAGATGCAGCAGCTGCTTTGCGACTGTTTGTTTCCCCCTATAACTGAAGTCTGACAACGGCCTGACTCTGCAGTTTCACATTTTCTGAAGATCTCGTTGCTGACGCCCCTTTATACTCCTTTCCGTTTGCTTTACAGCTATGAAGCGTGCAGTACAATGCACGCACCACGGCAGTTGCAGCTTAGGCAGCAGCAGAGAGCTGCGTCCTGGACCGTATACAGTTGGTAAGGCTGTGCCAGGGCTTCCATTAGAGAGGCAGATTTTCAAGGGCTTTAAAATTCATGGCATAAGAACTCCCTGTGGGCCAAAGAAACAAGGTGTGTTAAACTATTTTCCCAGCCTATGCATACGGTTTCCTGTAATGCACGGTGAAACGTCAGTTAAGATCGGTGAGAAAGCAAAAGGGTAGTGGTAGTAGTAGGATAAACTACTCAGTGGTTCCCATTTATTACGTTACAGTGTAACGCCGACAGACCCCGGTTGTCAGCAAGCAGAATCGAACCTGCGACCTCCAGGGCTTAGTGCATGAGCCTCTACCACGTGAGCTAAAAGCCAGCTGGCTGTTCGCTAAGGCTGTAGAGCAGACTCATTTTATCTCTCTCTTGCTATTTCTTGGTGCCACTAGATGGGACAGAACACCACACCCAGAAGGTGTGTGGGTTACTAAGTAGCATTGAGTAACATTTTGAAAAAAGATACTTGGGTAACAATTGCCATCTTGGCCGATGTCAGGATGGTGGTTGGGGGCCGCAGGCCTAGCCACGTGAGCTTGTAGGAAAAGAATAGGTCACACACATCTGAGTGCAACCTATTCCACAGACCAGCTGGAATACCCCAAGTATGTGAGCTTCCTCAAATGCAGTTAATTGGGAGTTGCCTGCAATATACGCTTTCTCCACTAACTCCAAGACCTACCCGTTCAACCCAGTAAGCATGGGCAGCATGTGGGGGTTCGAAATGCTCTTCTGGAGATTTGTAGTCTGTAACCCAATGCATTACTCCACCCTACCTGTAGGGGGCTTTCCTTTTTACCTGTGACAGATAGGAGAGGAAACAGCAATTGCCACATTGGGTCAGGTCAGTGGCTAGTACTAGAAACACTGCAGTAGATAGTTATGGACTAAACTCTTGTCTAGAGAATATATCCTCCTAATCTGCAGTTAGAGGCTGGCCCATGACCTGGAATGTAATGACTGCATAATATTCTTCATCCAATAAGTGATCCAAGCACGGTTCAATACAAACGAGCAGTGTTCTTCCTGGGTGAGGGACAACAGATTGTAAATTACCGACCCACAAAGTGAGACAGGAGTGCAACCTTTTGAGGCATGGGGAGACTCTCTAATTTTAGGGAAAGGCACAGTGTTTTCAGCTGTGGTCTGCAATAGGCCAGACTGTGACTCCCAGTTGAACAGCAGGTTGTGATATGCCTCGCACATCACCACGTGGCATGCCACGTATGCCACAAAATGTTGCAAGTCAAACAGAAAAGCGTTACAATACGTATTGGTCAGGAATAGGTTTGCAGAGTTTATAGGTAATTTGTGCACAAACAGGCTATGAGAACCCACGAGGGTGGGTGTGAATATTATACCTGTTGTGTTGCCATCTCATAATGGTCTTGGAGAGGTTGTTTGGACTGTGCATCTCCAGCCAAACAATCCTTACAAAAGGTCTGATCCTAGTTGTGTCAGGATCAAAGACAAACCTTCAACTGACTTCAGTGGGAGCAGGACCAATCTTAGAGTACTGCTCTCAGGAACAAAGAAAATCTATGTTGTTATATTCTTTTCAGGTTCTCATAGCACTCACTGTACTAACTATGTCCACTGAAGACATGACTGGGAAGTTCTTTTTGGAATGGGCAACCAAAATGAGGTGGACAGTAGTGCAGTAGCAACATGTCTGTATCTATGAATTTTAGTTATTTGCGATATTGCATAGGTAAGGTACTGAGAACCTACATGTTCATTTCACTTGTAGTACTGGTGATCACAGGCCAGCTGTCTTTTCCAGTTAAATATTCAAATGTTAACTAACTGGAGGAATAATCCTAGAGTTATGAAGGCATTACCTGCAATCTTTAGCAGCAGGCTTGGAAGGATTCAATTTTTATCAGTAAATGTCGATAAATCTCGATTTCACCGTACACACACAAACCGGTGACAAAATATTTCCATCGATCATTGAAATTTACAGAAAGGCAAAGAAAGATAAATGCTGCTTGAGAACTTAAATCAAACTCTAAGGCTATTTACTTTGTATGTTTTGACATGTGATATTGGCAATCTGTGTTTTAATAAATATAAAGCTTTAGCTTTTTGAATCTCAACATCGACTGCCATTAATTGTCTGACCAACCAACAAAGAATTCCTGCAACTGTGAAAATTTAAAAATTGACTAAAAAATGCCTAAAAACAGAGGATATCCTCAAAATTATTTAAAAAAAAATAAAATAAAAAAAAACCCACATTCTGCCAAGCCTAAGTACCTCATTTCCTGTTTGCCAGAGAAGACTGGGGAAACTGATCAAACTTACAGTTTCGGTGTCTGAAATTCTGTTCTATTCAGATTTTTATGCCACACCCCACCCTTGTGGTACCTCACCCTCCTTAGGTACTTATACCCCTCCACTACTGTAGCATCTGAGCACCTCACAATCTTTAACATATTTGTCCTTGAACAACCCTGTGAGACAGCACTGCCCTATTAGCCCCATTGGGCAGTGGGAAACTGAGGCACGGAGGCTCATATAGGGCATCCGTGGCAAAGCAGGGACTTGCATCCTAGTCTCCCAAGTGCTAGATGAGTACCCAACCACGGACCCATCCTTCTTTTTACATACCTACAGTGACAAATGGAGAGTTTCTTTATATCTAGCAAGTTCAGGCTATGTGCAAGTAAACATCTCTCAAACAATGTCTCAGTTACATTGGATCAGAGACCCATGTCTGAAATGGACATGAATTATTAATAAACATCTGACAAATGGAGCAATACCATATATCATTTAAGGAAGTGAACTACCAAGGAAGACACATTTTAATGGATAGTCAAACTGTAAATCAAGAGAAGTTAAATTATATCTTTGGGTTGCAACAATTAAAGATCAAAAAGCAACTGACCTATATATTTTCAAGGCCTGAGTTAAGAGGAGATTATTTACAAATCTAGAGTCTGAAAGGTTCCTCCAACAGGCTGGAGACAGCATCTTCAGCAAGGAGCTATAGCATAGGATTTCTGCTTTTGGATTTGCTCTTTTATGTCCCTAAGTTTGCAAACTAGCATCCCAGACCTTTCCAAGAACTTAAGCAGGGCATTTAAGATTTAAAATCTTATTTGCTGTAACCAGATATTAAAAGCCCATTGATTCGGGAACTCTAAAGTGACGGCTGTAGTTAGTTCATCTGGGGGAATCTTGTGTCTGGCTCTTTTTGGAAAGAATGTTCTGCACCTGGCAGGACGACAGAAGATAACCCTGCCTGATGTGAGTGACAGTCTGATTACTGGCCAGGGGCTAGGAGAGAGATGCAGGCTCTGATCTATTCAGATGAGCCTGGAGATAGAGCATGGACACAGAGATGGAGAAGTGACCTGAAGGAACGGGCCCCAAAGTGACTGAGAAGCCAGCTCCCATAGAAAGTCACTATGACCGAGATGCCTAAGGCACTAAGTGCTTTTGAAAGTTTTACCCATGATCGAACGTGTTAAGCAGGAATCTATATATGGGTGTGGGTTAAATCCTGACAAAGCATGGCAGACACACAGCCACAGCAGACCCTTCTGCTACCAGACTGCAATGCACAGACGCACCTGACTTACCATCCACGTTCCGTGTAACAGTCCATCAGCAGGCTGCAGTCAGGGGCAGCCACGGCTCTTTCCCCTGGAGCACAGTGACAGCGGGCTGCTAACAGGTACCTCACGCACACAGCCCTAGGCTACAAAGGCTAAAACCAGGGATGTGCTGCCAAAATTTAACAAGGGTTCCTTCAGACGTGTTCTGCTTCAGTCGGAGAGATACACAGGACGTTCTCTGAGTAAAATACCCTCCCCTTCCCAGCAAATTAATTCCCCATTCCAAATTAATGCCCCCACTAGCCATTAATTCCATGCTCTCATCACCCCATAATCTGTTCATTCCATACTCTCTCCCATCCAATCCATTAATCCTTTCACCCCTACCCCAGTCTTCACTGCCCCCCATTTTCCCTGCTCTCAGGCCCTCATGGAGTCTCCTCTAGCTCTCTCTCTCTCAGCTGCCAACCCTTGGAGTGGCCCATGGCTTGTGCCGTGATGTCCGGCTGAGGGGTGGCAGGTCAGGTGAGGAGAGGGTTCCTTCAGGTGGTCAACAAGGTGACTAGCTGGGGAATGGGTCTTCTGCCATTGTGGAGATGAGTAGATCTCCCCAGGTGTTGGTTGTCTCCCATGCTCGGAGGAGGTGGGGGCTAGATGGAGCATGTGGTGGAGTGTCTGGAACACAGGGAGGCTACAGCAGCTCCCTTCATTTCCAGTGTGGGCAAGCAGGCACCAACGGGGCAGGGGGTGTCCACTGAAAGCAGCTTTTATAGCTGTAGCAACAGTGGGCACAACTCTGGGCCCAACGGCCGCCTGCCAAGCCGCTTCTGGGGCAGGCCCCGTCTCAGAGAGGGTAACGAGGAGAGAGAGCCTTAGCATTTGTATATGGGTCTGTCCCCCTACTCTGTACCCCTCACAGGGCCCTGTCTGCCACAGCCATACCAGAACGTACAGGCCCGGCCTAAGGGTGTTGAGGGGCACACCCCAGACTTAACACTGGGTGTGAGTGTGAGAGAGGGGACATTACACGCCTCCCAGCCAGCCTTCTCCTGCAGTGGTGGAGCCAGTCACACGCTCCATTCACCCCGCGCAGTCGGCCATTAGGGAAAGGGCTGAAAACTTACTCGGCGGAATTATATTTTAAAATTTGCAATGAAAACAGGTTGAAGCCGCTGACGACTTTCAGTCGCTAGTTTAAGTCCATGTCACTGAAATTAAACACCCATGGCTGGCCCACATCATCTGCCGCGGGCTTGCAAGACTCGGCTGTGGGGCTCTAAACTGAACGTGGGGGGGGGCAGGGTGCCAGACCATCTACACTGCGGTTTTACAGCCCCAGTAGCCCGAGTCAGCTGCCACGGGCCGGCCACTGGTGTTTAAGTGCAGTGTAGACGTACCCTCAGACTATGAAAAGGCAGCAGCACGGCCCCAGCTCTGACACGTCTCTTCATTCACAGCTTCTGGGACAACCACACGGCCTTCCGCATTGCCATTTCCAATGCAGCCTCGGCAGAGCCCTGTGTCCAGTGGACAGGGCACAGGCTGGGCATCAGGAGACCTGGGTTCTACCCCCAGCTTGATCACACGGTCACGCAGCAGACCTGAGATAGTCACTTCTCTCTGTGCCTGTCTCCTTTCCCATCATCTTGCCTGTTTAGATTATAGTAGCTTCAAAGCAGGGACTGTCTCTCACTATACTGGTGTAGAGCACCTAGCCCAGTGCGGCCCCTGGATGCTGCCTTAATATAAATAAGACTCCTCCACAGTGACCCACAACTAGCCCCAATTTGAGATCTCACGCCTCCCATGTAGCTCGGGTTTTAACAAGGTACTTCTCAGAGCTATCCGTGAAGCTGGCTCAGGGTCACAGCCACCCGTCCACCAAAAGTCCCAAAACTTCTAGAGTCAGACTCTCGACAAAACAACTCTCAGAAGTTATGACCTCCACGAGAACAGCCGGGGAGAAAAATGCAGCCTTATTTATGGCCAGTTTCAGCTCAGCCTCTACAGACGCAGCATCCCTTGACAAGGGCTGCCTTTTCTTGTTGCTTCCCGCGCACCATTTTTGAACGACAAACACATCCACACACCTGATGCTCTCAGGGCTGCATCCTGGGCAAACATGGCTGCCTACCAGGCATATTTCAGGCCAGCATTCAGCTGCACCATGCTGCTGTGCTTCAACCCCGAGATTGCTGGTACAGAGCTGGATGCTAGGCCTCAGCTGCGCGTTTTAAATGCTATGAGCAGAGAGTCACAGACAAAGCATGTGGCTAAACAAGCAAAGGATCAGCAGCAAACTCCAGGGTTCACCCACGGAAGAGATCCGATAATGTCTTTAATAATGGTCCATTGACCTTCGTTTAACTTGTCTACTGTTAAAGATTCTACAGGATGCAAGTTTCCCCAAGCTCTGTGGAGTAGAAAGTGGCCTGGAGTTCAATAAATTCTCAAGAGTAAATTATCCACCCACTGTTCCATTCAGCTGCTCCGAGGAAAGCGAATTTACAAGAAAATGCAGAAACTAGGCTGTGCTAATTCTGGAACCTGTTGAATTGGAGATTAACTTATGACTAGGCCATTGTCAGACGAATGCAAGGTAAAAAAAAAGGGGGGGAAAAGAAAAGAACTGTATGGCTCAGTCCCCTACTGAGAAGCAGTAAATCCTGGACAAAGATTAATGCAGAGCTCCACCTACTGGAATCCATTTCTCCGAAATTCTGAGGGAAAACTGCAAAAACAAGTCAGGGATTTTTAGCTCAAACAGTGCAACAAAGCTGGTCTGTTCGAGGTAATGAAGTGCATCGTTTCACCTCTGTATTCTGCGCATCCGCTGCTGTAGTTCACTCTCAAAGACTCGTAATAGGAACACTCCCATCTACTGGCAGTATTCCCCAGGCCATTGCCCCACCATTGGCTTTTATTCCAGCCGTAGAAGGGATGGCTGTACTAATTATGTTCAGGGCTCTTTCAAAGGCTACATTTGATAGCTGTAACAAATGGCACCCCTCCCTCGTTCACGCCAGCTCAGTCTGAAGCTATCAGGTGGCAATGAAAACCAGTCACAGGTAGTGTATTCCCCCACCCCTAAGCCTGCATTTTCTGCATTTTCTTGCCCATTTTATGTGATCTCCTTTATAACAGGAGAGGCACAATTGCTGCATGTCATTCTGACTCTTGACTGCATGCTGGTGTTGGGTTAAGGGTCTGTTATTTGTAGGAGATTGGTCAATACAGGAACAAGGACTTTGCGCTGGCCCTATCAAAATAAAAATCTAAGACACGTTTTTACACTCAATCTGTGTTTTATATCACATGGTGCTGCTAAGAGACAGGCTGCACCGTTTGTGCTCAGCAATTGCATGGGGAAATGAACGGCAGAACTGTCTCGGGACAACCTAATCATTTTGATCTTGATTATGCCACTTCTGATGGCTGGCCAGCTGTGGTGGGTGCTAATGGAGGCTCTTGGGAGACGAGGGAGAGGGCCCGTGCTCTGGATTGTCACATGACAGAAATTAGATTAATCAATTTCAAGTCCCATGAAAAGTGGACTGCTGTAAGAGAAAGCAGGAGAGCAACTAGCAATACTGATGTCTGGAAGGGTACTGCTCCAAAAGGAGCTTGCACTCCACTGTTACCTCAAGGTACGCTGGGATAGCAACTCGCATTATGTAAATATCACTGTCACTTGTTCCCTGCCTCTTTACTGGACAGATATAACTGATACTTCACTGGCAGCAAATGACTCTCTCAGCCCAGCACTTGGGAAGACAGGCGATCACAACAATTTTCTTCCACACACAGAACCTGGGGCATGTCAGCTTGTCACTTACAACCAAGAGAGTCTTTTCAAAAGGACTTTGAATAGTTTACATCACCTGCACAGAGCAATGAGAATCAGAGGCAGGCATCTGAAAAGGGCAAACAGACCGGAAAAGTTCAAGTGAAGAGCAGTCAATTTAAGATCAACTGCTAACGTCTGGGATGAGAGTGTCTCCGTTTGTCAGGTTAATGCTGACACATATAAATAAGCAGTTGATTCACCATTCTGGACTAGCCAACACTCCAAATGCATGGACGTCATCTCTGCGGCATGCAGTGCTGGCCAATGCCATGTTGTCAACAAACAGCCCTTTTTTGCAACATCCTGGCTTTATAATCTATTTCACCAAGAGCAAGACTCATTGCGACCATCCCACAATGGCAATAAATCAAAGTGCCAATCACCACTGCACTTACTCCAGTTGTACATCAGTGTGACTCCATTGATATCCATCAAGTTGCAGTGGCATAAAATTAGAGTAACGCAGGGTGAAACAGATCCAAAAGTCTGAAGGCTCGTCTACACTTACCGGGGGTTCGACATACGGCGATGGATGCACAGGCGGGCAATTTAGTGGGTCTAGTGAAGACCCGCTAAATCGACCGCCAATCACTCTCCCATCAACTCCTGTACTTCACCTGAATGAGAAGCGCAAGAGGAGTCGACGGGAAAGCGTCTCCCATCAACACAGCATAGCGTGGACCCTGTGGAAAGTAGATCTAATTACGTCAACTTCAGCTACATTATTCACGTAGCTGAAGTTGCGTAACTTAGATCGATCTTCCCCCCATAGTGTAGACGAGGCCTAAGACTGATACAGCCAGTAGGAACATAAGAATCACCAATCTGGATCAGATCCGTAGTCCATCTAGACCAATATCCTTTCTCAGACAATGGAGAGTATCAGATACTTTCAGAGGACAATGCAAGAACCCCTGCAGCAGGCAGTTATGGATAATCTTCCCACAAGGAAAGTTTCTTCCTCACCCTTAACAGCTAGGGGTTGACATAAGTCCTGAAGCTTGAGGGTTTAGATCCCTGTAATAATTGTTGATTTCTTTAATATTTAGGATAACAATTCTGAATATTCTTGTTGTCCATATAAATGCCCAGTCCTTTCCAGGATCCTTCTGAACCTTTGGCTTCAGTGAAAGAATATTTGTGGCCCCTATAAAAATACTTTTTAATCAATTTCATTGGCCAAGCCACTGCTATGAGAGTAACAGGCCTCTCAAATCAGGACTGTATATGCACTTGGAGGGTATCAAGTTACATGTAAAAAAAAAAATACATATGAAACACATTTAAAGTGCATACAGTTTTGAAAATTAATCTTTCCTTAACAAAAATGTCTGCAGTGAAGCAAATCTCCCAAAGCAACTCAGTGTCTCATTCTGTGCAAGCTTTATTAGAATTACCTTTGAATTTCAATTAATTGAAATTCATTAAATCCTTTTTCATGTCTGAGTGAAATGTAATGCCTTTTAATATTATACTGTGTTCAAGGAGATGAATATAACTTTAATTAAAAAATGCAAACAGGAAACAAATTTACAAGAACTACTTCTGAGAACAGGCAGCTTCATTACACCTACTGAGTTGGGGCTTGGGAGACAAAATATTGTAGCATCAGGTGAATGCCAGACTTGGAAAACAGAATTGATTAGAAGCTGATGAGGAGTGAAATCAAAGTGTATCCATTGATCAAATGGAGTGAAATGCAAAACTAATAAACAGCATAAATGGTGAAAAGTCATTTCCAACTCTGAAATTCTGTCTTGTTCCGATAAACTCAGGTGACATCAGTAATACAGGAAAGGAAATATACTTCCTTTGCTGCCCTATATGCAATGAGTTAGACATTTCAGACCAGTTCCAAGTAGATAGTCAAAAGCCATAATCACCATTGACATTAATCACCATTTTTGACAGCAGCCCCAGTAGATACCCCATGGAAAGTCCCAGGATAAAATAATAATAGCATAAAACCTAGATCTTCTCTAGCACTTTTAATGTATAGATCTCAAAGCATGTGACAAAGGAGGTCAGTCTTAGGATCTCATTTAACAGATTGGGAAACTGAGGCAAAAAAAGGGGCAGTGACTTAGAATCATAGAATATCAGGGTTGGAAGGGACTTCAGGAGGTCATCTAGTCCAACCCCCTGCTCAAAGCAGGACCAATCCCCAGCTAAATCATCCCAGCCAGGGCTTTGTCAAGCCTGACCTTAAAAACTTCTAAGGAAGGAGATTCTACCACCTCCCTAGGTAACGCATTCCAGTGTTTCACCACCCTCCTAGTGAAAAAGTTTTTCCTAATATCCAACCTAAACCTCCCCCACTGCAACTTGAGACCATTACTCCTTGTCCTGTCCTCTTCTACCACTGAGAATAGTCTAGAACCATCCTCTTTGGAACCACCTCTCAGGTAGTTGAAAGCAGCTATCAAATCCCCCCTCATTCTTGTCTTCTGCAGACTAAACTATCCCAGTTCCCTCAGCCTCTCCTCATAAGTCATGTGTTCCAGACCCCTAATCATTTTTATTGCCCTTCACTGGACTCTCTCCAATTTATCCACATCCTTCTTGTAGTGTGGGGCCCAAAACTGGACACAGTATTCCAGATGAGGCCTCACCAATGTCGAATAGAGGGGAACGATCACGTCCCTCGATCTGCTCGCTATGCCCCTACTTATACAAGGTCAAGCCAGTGGCAGAGACAGGAATTGTACCCAGGTCTTGTGAATCCCAGTCAAGTGTCATAACACTAGGCCACACTAACTCCCATAAGGAACAGATACTGAACTTGCCCGGGAGGAGGCCTCCAGCTCAGAACTTGCTTCAGGCATGACACTAATTTCAGCTAAGTTTATCAGAACTGACAGTCGTTTTTTCAATGTGATTCTTTTCACCATTTATAGGTTTATCAGGCCTGGCAGGGGTTCATTTCGCTCAGTTTAATCAGTAGACCAACTAGTGAGTTAAACAAATGTCTAACAGTCAGATTCTTACAGCTAGCATTTCAAAGAAACAGTACACAAATCCTCCTCACAAAAAGAACTTGAGTACACAGAAGCTGTGTTTAATTTGAGCCAGGGCTGAGCCCCAGCACCTCTGGGCTTGCCACATCAGTTATGAATGTAAAAAAATTGTTTGAGCCCCAGCACCTAATTGCTGGAGCCCCGGGACCTCTTCAATTGTAAATTAAGCACTGCTCAGAAGCTCCTGGATTCTGCAATTGCACACATCTGTGCTGTTCTTCTGGGCAGGATACAGACTTCTGAAACACATTTCCAAGGTAATCGATTTTACACAAGCCCTTTCCACCCCACCTCACCCACCCCATCAAATAATGCAAACAAATGGCAGATGGAAAGACTTGTTCTGAACGCATTTCATGTCACTGCAAAGCACACTCAGCCTTGGTGCAAGGAACAAATGCTGCCTATCGCTTTACCAAACAGTTAGAAGGGTTGGGGGGAAACAGCAAATGTAACAGAGTCAGGGCTGGATTTAGCTTATTAATTCAGCCATGTAAAATAGGATCAGCACTGGCTGCATTAGAAAAGAGGGGTTTGATCATTCACCATCACGCATTGTGGACTCCCCCTCAGTGAAACTTTAAAAGTAGCTGATCCATGCTGGTTCTTATTGCTGCACAAAATGTTCATCTAGACCTGAAATCAGGGTGGGGCCCTGTTCTACTCCAGGTTCCAGCCCAAGGACCCTATCAGCAGCAACCAAGGTCCACCTAGTCTTAACTCTCACTGCTCTTTCCCTTGGCCTCTTCCTCACACTTCCTCTGGGTAACCCCCTTCTGTCAGGGACAGGATCCCAGGCAGGACCAGTGGAAGCTCCCTAAAGAGGAGGGGCCACCAGCCCCTGAACCATGGCCACACCCCTGTGCCAACCCTTCCCCCTGAGGGCCTGTCCCTGTGCCACCCTCTTTCCCCAAGCTCCCCCACCCCTGCTCGCTCCTTTCCGCACCTTCCCCCTGCTTCCCCTGTCACTCACATTTATGGCTGGTAAAAGGTGGGATGGTATAACCCTCCGACTTTTAAAAGTGATGTGGCCACGGGCCCCCACCCCAGCCTTCCCTATTCCAACACCCCTGATCGAAGAGTTTTTGCTCCCCCCAGGTTTCCTCGTGCCCAGAGTGGGATGGCAGACTCTCTCCCGGCAGCGCCCTTCTTTTCTTTTCCTGTCATTTTATGGCGCAGCAGCCTCAGCACTCTAGGCTATGACCGCCATCTATCACAAGTTTTGCATATGTTAAAAAAAACCTTATATCCTCTCACCCAGTCCTGTGTCCTTTAAAAACAAAAAAAAGCACAGTAATGCTTTTTCTAATGCTACCCCACTTTCCCAGTACTCTCACCAGTCCTTTCAGACTAGGCTTAATAAATATAACTTACTATTCAGGTCACAGTGACTTGTTAGCACTCTAACAATAGTTACTTCGCTGCTTCTATCATAACTATTAAGTATAACACTATCCTCACATTTGGGACATATTTCATAGAACTGTCGTCCTTTATTCTCTTTCGTCCGTAGTTCTTGCCTTTCCTTCTTAAGTTCTCTCTTAACCAAACTTTTGAAATCCTGTTTACTCAGAGGGATCTTTTATATCAACCTCCTCATTTTTAAGGCATTTTTCACTGCTTTATCTGCCATTTCATTGCCTGGTATCCCGACACCAAAAGGGAAGGAGGAGAATCCTGGGAACTACAGGCCAGTCAGCCTGACCTCAGTCCCTGGAAAAATCATGGAGCAGGTCCTCAAGGAATCAATTCTGAAGCACTTAGAGGAGAGGAAAGTGATCAGGAACAGTCAACATGGATTCACCAAGGGCAAGTCATGCCTGACTAATCTAATTGCCTTCTATGACGAGATAACTGGCTCTGTGGATGAGGGGAAAGCAGTGGACACATTATTCCTTGACTTTAGCAAAGCTGTTGACACAGTCTCCCACAGTATTCTTGCCAGCAAGTTAAAGAAGTATGGGCTGGATGAATGGACTATAAGGTGGTTAGAAAGCTGGCTAGATCGTCGGGTTCAACAGGTAGTGATCAATGGCTCCATGTCTAGTTGGCAGCCGGTATCAAGTGGAGTGCCCCAAGGGTCGGTCCTCGGGCCGGTTTTGTTCAATATCTTCATAAATGATCTGGAGGATGGTGTGGATTGCACCCTCAGCAAGTTTGCAGATGACACTAAACTGGGAGGAGAGGTAGATACGCTGGAGGGTAGGGATAGGATACAGAGGGACCTAGACAAATTAGAGGATTGGGCCAAAAGAAATCTGATGAGGTTCAACAAGGACAAGTGCAGAGTCCTGCACTTAGGACAGAAGAATCCCATGCACCGCTACAGACTAGGGACCGAATGGCTCAGCAGCAGTTCTGCAGAAAAGGACCTAGGGGTGACAGTGGATGAGAAGCTGGATATGAGTCAACAGTGTGACCTTGTTGCCAAGAAGGCTAATGGGATTTTGGGATGTATACATAGGGGTATTGCCAGCAGATCAAGGGACGTGATCGTTCCCTTCTATTTGACATTGGTGAGGCCTCATCTGGAGTACTGTGTCCAGTTTTGGGCTCCACACTTCAAGAAGGATGTGGAAAAATTGGAAAGCATCCAGCGGAGGGCAACAAAAATGATTAGGGGACTGGAACACATGAGTTATGAGGAGAGGCTGAGGGAACTGGGATTGTTCAGTCTGCAGAAGAGAAGATTGAGGGGGGATTTGATTGCTGCGTTCAACTACCTGAAAGGGGGTTCCAAAGAGGATGGATCTAAACTGTTCTCAGTGGTAGCAGAGGACAGGACGAGGAGTAATGGTCTCAAGTTGCGGTGCGGGAGGTTTAGGTTGGATATTAGGAAAAACTTTTTCACAAGGAGGGTGGTGAAGCACTGGAATGCGTTACCTAGGGAGGTGGGGGAATCTCTTTCCTTAGAAATTTTTAAGGTCAGGCTTGACAAAGCCCTGGGTGGGATAATTTAGTTGGGGATTGGTCCTGCTTTGAGCAGGGGTTGGACTAGATGACCTCCTAAGGTCCCTTCCAACCCTGATATTCTATGATTCTATGACACGCGCCAGAAGCCACACAATTACTATATGTACGCCTCGTTGTACTATCTCGGTAATCAGGAATAATATTTCATTGATTTAGTTATTCCTGGTTTCCAAGGCTACCTTTCTAATTGCCATTACTGATAAAGAGTCCAATAGGCTAGCAGTCATAGTTGGACTCATATTCTTTACCCAAGTCAGTGCCAACAGCATGCACATCAATTCGGCCAACATAACAGCCATAAAATTGGATAATTTCATAAATACCTTCATTCCAAATTCAGAGATACAAAAGGCCATTCCCACTCTACCCATGGTGCCATCTCTTGAGCTGTCAGTATAGATTTGGCAATGCTGACCCCATTTGCCATGTATAAATTCACACATCGTAGTCATCATATTTGACAGTCCTGCTCTTTCCTTTGTTTTATTACATCATTCCAAATCCACAAGTGGCAAGACAACAGTCCAGTTATAGTTTGAGTTCCCAGGGCTAAAGATGTTAATTTCATTCAGTCCCTCCTTTTCACCCAAGGCTTTTACCCACCTTTTGACCCTGTTAGCGTGTGAGAGTTTGTGGTGCCCAATTTCTTCTTGTCTGCTTCATTTCCAGCAGTCTTTGGTACATTTGCTTAGTACTTTTATCTTCACTCTTTCCATTAACCTTCACCCAAAAGATTAAATCTAACAATTTAATCTTTAAATTTATAGGCATTTCCCCAGTTGGTACCTGCAGCACATACAACAGCGTCATAATACTCACACCACATTCAATTTGCAGTGCTTGGGCTTGGATCAGTTCTAATTTAAGTGTTGATTTAGAACAGTCGTTCCCAAACTGGGGTTCGTGAACCCCTGGGGGTTTGCGAAATGTTACAGAGAGTTCTTGCTGTTTTTAAAATTAAATAGGCAGCTGGTATTGTTTTTAAAATTATTATGAAGAACAAGTTTAAGCCTTGTTTTAATATGCGTCATTTGCCTGGACTGCTCAAGACCTGAATGCGTGTGTAGGAGGAACTCTTTGAGCTGGCTTCTTAAATCCCTTCATGCTGTTTCACATCTGATACTCCTTGATGAACCATAGGAGCCTTGTCTTATAAAGGCTTATTCAAAGTGATACAAGCCACAAAAGCGAGATCTTGGAAGAGTGTTGCTATTTTCATAATGTAATAAAAATATTGTAATGATAAATAATAATTAATAATAAATAGTGTGCAGTAAGTATGTCATAAAAACAAATGTTATATTTCCAAGGTCACTGCTCTTATAATTTATTCTAAGGTAAAGGAGAAAATCCAGGAAATATTCATTTTTAGGGGAGAGTTCGCGAGACTTGACATTTTAGTGAAAGGGGTTCACTGGTTGTTAAAGTTTGGGAACCACCGATTCAGAAGTAGGATTAAAGGCTTGGCATATGTAATCACTAACAGGTTTTATTAGTGCCCCATAAAGCATCAATAGCATGTTCTTATCTGCACCCCAACTGTTCCAAGCAATACTTTTAAGCAGATTCATCCTACCTTTATATTTAGTCTCGATGTTATCTATAGGACCCTTCCAAGGGAGGAGTTATGATCAATAAACTAAGAATGTAAAATTTTGCACCACCTGTATGTCTTCTGTATAGACATATAGGTTCCAACCTTCCCCAAGCTTCCTTTTTTGAAAATCATTCCCTTTGTTTTAGCAAGTGAGAACTTAAATCCCTAAGTATCTCTCCATTCTGAAATCTTCCTGAGCATCTCATTGGTTCTCTCCACAGCTCTCTTACATCTTTAATGTTTGGCCCATAAAGCGCAGTCATCTGCAAATAGAGCAATATCTACTTCTGCCCATAGACTCTCCGGGAGATCATTAATCATACTGTTAAACAGGGCTGGGCTGATAACACTCCCCTGTGGAGAGCCACAGTATGTTTATAAATATTCAACAGACTTGTACAGTTCTGACTTGTACAGTTCTATCACTTAAGAAGTCTCTTATCCACCAGAACATTCTTCCTCTTATTCCAATAACAGCTAGTTTATACAGCAAGTCTTCCCTCCACGTACTGTCAGACACTTTCTCAGTGTCCAAGAAGACGGCTATCAAACTCTGTTCATGGTTTTTTGTATTGATTTCCAGTCTTATCATATGATCAGTTGTGCATCTTCCTTTCCTGAAACCACTATGTACAGTTTATAATTTCATTTTCTCTAAGTACAATAGAACCTCAGATTTACAAACCGAACGGTCAACTACACATCGCATTTGGAACCAGGAGTATACAATCAGGCAGCCACAGAGACCAAAAAAAAAAAAAAAAAAAGCAAATACGGACTATACAATACTGTGCTAATGTAAACTACTAAAAAAATAAAATGAAAGTTTAAAAAATAAGATTTGACAAAGTAAGGAAACTGTTTCTGTGCTTGTTTCATTTAAATAAAAATGGTTAAAAGCAGCATTTTTCTTCTGCATAGTAACGTTTCAAAGCTGTATTAAGTCAATTCTCAATTGTCAACTTTTTGAAAGAACAACCACAATGTTTAGTTCAGGGTTATGAAGTTTCAGAGTTACGAACAACCTCCATCCCCGAGGTGTGTGTAACTGAGGTTTTACGGTATGTTACTAATCTCTCATTTATCGTTCTTTCCGTAATTTTGCCCACACATAGCGTGAGGGCAATAGGTCTATATGCATCAGGTCTTGTCCATAATTTCATAGAATCATAGAATCATAGAATATCAGGGTTGGAAGGGACCTCAGAAGGTCATCTAGTCCAACCCCCTGCTCGAAGCAGGACCAATTCCCAGTTAAATCATCCCAGCCAGGGCTTTGTCAAGCCTGACCTTAAAAACCTCTAAGGAAGGAGATTCTACCACCTCCCTAGGTAACGCATTCCAGTGTTTCACCACCCTCTTAGTGAAAAAGTTTTTCCTAATATCCAATCTAAACCTCCCCCACTGCAACTTGAGACCATTACTCCTCGTTCTGTCATCTGCTACCATTGAGAACAGTCTAGAGCCATCCTCTCTGGAACCCCCTTTCAGGTAGTTGAAAGCAGCTATCAAATCCCCCCTCATTCTTCTCTTCTGCAGGCTAAACAATCCCAGCTCCCTCAGCCTCTCCTCATAAGTCATGTGTTCCAGACCCCTAATCATTTTTGTTGCCCTTCGCTGGACTCTCTCCAATTTATCCACATCCTTCTTGAAGTGTGGGGCCCAAAACTGGACACAGTACTCCAGATGAGGCCTCACCAATGTCGAATAGAGGGGAACGATCATGTCCCTCGATCTGCTCGCTATGCCCCTACTTATACATCCCAAAATGCCATTGGCCTTCTTGGCAACAAGGGCACACTGCTGACTCATATCCAGCTTCTCGTCCACTGTCACCCCTAGGCCCTTTTCTGCAGAACTGCTGCCTAGCCATTCGGTCCCTAGTCTGTAGCTGTGCATTGGGTTCTTCCGTCCTAAGTGCAGGACCCTGCACTTATCCTTATTGAACCTCATCAGATTTCTTTTGGCCCAATCCTCCAATTTGTCTAGGTCCTTCTGTATCCTATCCCTCCCCTCCAGCGTATCTACCACTCCTCCCAGTTTAGTATCATCCACAAATTTGCTGAGAGTGCAATCCACACCATCCTCCAGATCATTTATGAAGATATTGAACAAAACCGGCCCGAGGACCGACCCTTGGGGCACTCCACTTGATACCGGCTGCCAACTAGACATGGAGCCATTGATCACTTGACAGGTTTTCCTATCGGTTTAACCATCACTTGCTTCCCTTCTGCCAGCAGCATTCCTTTTCCCCATATATTGTATAATTTCAATAAATTCTTAAACTCCCTTCCGGTAGGTGCTTAACCATTGCATTACATATGCTGTTTGCCTGGGACTGTATATCTACTCTTGTCTAGGCAGTGTTGTTGTAGGCATGTCAGTCCCAGGATATTAGAGAGAGAAGGTGGGTGAGGTCATATCTTTTATTGGACCAACTTCTGTTGGTAAGAGAGGAGCTTTCGACCTACACAGAGCTCTTCTTCAGGTCTGGGAAAGATACTGAGAGTGTCACAGCTAAATACAAAGTCAAGCAGGTAGTTTAGCATAAGTAGTTCATATGCTAAGAGCCCTGTGAAGGAGCAGAGAAACTGCTGCCTCGCACAGCAGGGGTTAAAGAAAACCTGTGGGTTCAGCTAGCCCCGCCCCACTATACTTGCAGCCAGTGCCAGGCCTGGAGGGGGAGAAAAGAAGGGAGCTTGGCGCAGTCAGGCGCTGATTGACGAGGAGGCAGGAGTTTTCTGTTTACCTGCCTGAAGGGATGGAGCAGCAACCTGCCACCCAGTGCAGCCACTGGAGGCAAGTAAGCCTGCCCCTTGCCCAGGGGAACCTGCAGATAAGCCCCAACTGTGGGGTAACTAGATTAGAGGGGCCACGCCCCAAACTAATGAGACTTGAGTAGGAAGTAGCCCAGGGAAAGCAATTTGGACCCTCCCCCCATCAACGAGTTAGCCACTAGGCCACCTGGCCACTGAAGGCTCTGTCACAGGCCCATTGAAGGTGATGTAGTTCTTAACACCCCTCTAGTCATAAAACAAAAAAGGGAGTTAAGGGGTTACAGATTGTTGTAATAAATCAAATCCAGTGTCTTTGTTAAGACCATGAATTTTATTGCCCAGCAAAGTTATGAATTTAATCTCCCAGGCTCATCTTTTGAAAGTGTTGTGTCAGTTTCCTTTGAGGATGAGGACTGATAGCAATCACTCTACATCTGACTATGGGAAACGTCTACACCCAAGGTGAAATGGTGGTTTTGAATTATTTTCCTGTGTGACTTCATGTGAGAGAGTGTAGTGGTTATCTAGTTTCACCCACATAGCAGTTGTTGAGGCATTTAGTGACTGGATGAGGTGTTGTGATAGGCATCCGTAGAACTCATTGATCTTGAAAGGTGTGTTGTGGAGAGTGTTGATCATTGTAGTAGTGAAAATATGTCTACAGATTTTGCATCTGTTGTTCTGGCAGGGTCCGGTGCTGCTTTGAGTTGGTGTATCCTGGTCTATGGGGGATCTTGCTTCTGATGATGAAGAGCTTGGAGAGATTGGGGGGTTGTTTGAAGGCCAGAAAAGGGGTTCAGGAAAGATTTCTTTCAGGATGGGGTCCCCACTGAGTATGGGTTATATTTGTTTGATGATACCCCACATGGATTCCAGTGTGGGATGGTTAGTGACAACTAGGGGGGGTTATTTCTGTGTTGAAGCAGGTTCTCTGAGGGTATTTGGGTGGCTTGTTCCATGATGCAATCTGTTTGAAATCTGAAATCTAACCACTAGCTAGTGATCAAACTAGCAGACAAAGGGATGCCATTGTAGTCCTCAACCATGACAACTACATACACAAGGCCAACAGTCAACTCTCCAGCACCACCTACTATAAGGAAATCAAAGACAACCCCACACCACAATTTACCCAGGAACTTAAGGATATCATCAAATCCTTCCCCAAACAACTCCAAGACAAACTCATCCTCCATAAACCCATCCCAGGGAGCTTCTACATGCTTCCCAAGATACACAAACAAGGGAACCCAGGCAGACCCATCATATCTGGCCTCAACACTCTTATTGAAGGAATATCAGGACTCATAAAAATATCCTCAAACAATTCACCACACAAAGGACCAGCTTTGTCCAGAACACAACCAACTTCCTCAACAAACTCCTCAGTGGTAACAACCTTCCTCAGAACACCATCTTTGCCACTATGGCTGTCAGGTCCCTATACACCAAGATCCCTCACAATGACAGCATAGCTGCCTGCCTCCAATATTTACAAGACAATGGAAAACCCTCAGATATACACCCCGAACTCATCCATTTCATCCTCACCCATAATAATTTTATAGTCCAGGTTTCAGAGTAACAGCCGTGTTAGTCTGTATTTGCAAAAAGAAAAGGAGTACTTGTGGCACCTTAGAGACTAACCAATTTATTTGAGCATAAGCTTTTGTGAGCTACAGCTCACTTCATCGGAGGCATACTGTGGAAAATTTTATATTCATCAACAAACAAGCACTTTGTCCATACCATAAGAACAGCCATAAGTACTAGGATGGCTCCCCAATATGTCAACTTCTTCATGGGCCTCCTTGAAGAAGAATTTCTGGACAAATGAATCACAAAACCAGTGATGTACCTGAGATACATTGATGATATTTTCATCCTCTGGACAGATGACTTAAACTCCCTCAAATTTCCACTGCAACTCCAACCACAACCAGCTGTTCATTAGACTGTCTCTGTAAAACTTCCACACTAGCACCAACTTCCTGGACACCATGATCAGCTTCAACAAAAGAATCCTAGTAACCACCCCAAACACACCAAGAAATCAGTTATCTACAGCCAGGCACTCCAATACCACAGAATATGCTCTGAGGAGAAAGTTAGGGATATATACCTTACACTCAAAACTGGCTTCACCAAACAAAGACACTCCACCAGAGAAGTTGATTGCATCACGGAACAGGACACCCAAATACCCATTCCACCAGCTAGATTTCTTAGTCTGTAGCAATTCAATGTCTTACGTACATCTAGGCTGGTGGCGGCTACAACTTCCTTTCTTATATTATCATGAAATTCCTCTAGATTATCACTTATATAATTGATACTTAAATACTCAGTACACTTACCCTTTAAGCTTCCACAATTTGCTTTTCTATGACTCCAGGTAGGAATTCCTTCAGTGTTTTCAACATTACCTTGGCCTTGATATGTAATTACCATAGGGAAGTGATCATTCCATCTTCTTTATAGATTTCCCAGCTGCATTTGCTTGCCATATTACTTGTTGCAATTCCCAGATCTAAACATGAGAAGGTTCCATCCACCAAATTAAACCTAATAGGTGCTCCACTATTGAGCAATACCTGGTTGTGCATATCAGTTCCAGGTGTTTGCCACTAACATCAGTTTTCCTGCTTCCTCATAATTCATTATGGCTATTGAGGTCTCCACAAATAATATATGGGCCTTTGACCCCCTTAACTAACTCTTCTAATTCTAGATTGTCTAGTTTTTTACATGGGTTGTAAACATTATCGATGAAAGTATGATTATTCTCAACCGTGTTGTACTCAAAACAGAAGTTCTGGACATCTATTTCAATGTAACTAAGACCTTCCTTTATAAATATACAGACCCCTCCTCCTCTTGTTATTTCTCTGTCACATCTGATTATATCATACCCTGGAAGTCTAAACATAAGTTCTTACTAACCATGTTACTCGCACACATATCACGTCAGGTTTGTTTTCCATTTCAAAAACAGCTTTTTCTTTAATTCCTGACCAGGTCTTATTAAACTGTGTGTTCCAGCAAAAAACTATTAGAACCATGTTGTTTAAATGATATTATTACTTTTGCTTAAAATTGCATGAATGCCATCTATCGAGAGATTGCAAATACTTCTCCGCCACTTTCGTTATATTTTTTCTTCAATCTTCTTCCCTGTCTCTAAAGTGCACGTAATCACTCCTAACATAAATGCTATCCATCTCCCTTTGCCTGCAAGCTGTACATCTTCATCTATTCCTCTTATATTACCTTTCCTAGCCTAAGCTGCATATTGTTGTACCAGCAGCTCTTGTCCCTCACTGGCATTTACCTTCTTCTCCACATTCCCCTATGAATCTCTCTCAGCCGCTCCCAGCCTAAATAGCCAGCCTGGCCTGCTCAGTCAGCCAGCTTCAGCCCTACTACACCAGCCCCCTTCTGCCCGCAACTTCCTGGCTTTACACAAGCTCAGCCTGCTCCTGTCCAGCTGGGCTTCACCTTCAGTTAGTGCTAATCCAGCCCTGGCTCTCCACCAGGGACAGCCTATAAGGTTAATTGGCCCTTTTTAGCCCGCTCAGGATTTGTGCAGGGTGGACACCCCAACACACAGACATTGACCCAAATCAAACCCCATAGATCCCAACTCTTCAGAAGGGTCTAGGTCGAGACCTGGGGAAGAGATCTGTGAAGCTCGAAAGCTTGTCCTTTCCACCAACAGCAGTTGGTCCAAGATGTTACCTGTCCTACCTCATCCATCTTAGATCCAGGTGCAAAGTCTAGCTCCAGATGGAAACTTTATCAGCACGTAGCCAGGCCCAGCCAAATCCCCAGTTCTAAACATGCCCCCTTCCCCACAAACTTTGGAAATGCTCATATTCTAGCTGCATGCCTCAGCCCCAATTCTGTTGAACATAAGTTACTTTCTTTCACAAAGTCACCTCTGAAAGCACAGAGCACCACGAGCATTTCAATTGTTCAGACATTTTATTCCTCTCTAATCACATCGGATGAGATTTTAATTCATTCTTTCAGTTTTCAGGCTGGTTGAGCAATCAGACTGGCTCTTATCCCTTGTCTGATAGGATCCCAAATTTAATTAGTCCACAAAGTCCATGTCCACAGGTTTCTATCTTAAATTTAAATATATATATATATATATATATCAGTGTATTCCCTATTGATCAGGTGGCTTAGTGGGGATCATGTCGGACAGGCTGAGAAAGGAAAGTTAGTCTGTCCTCAGGATTCTATTCAAATACATCTGTGCTCACTTGACATGCCTCAGAGCTGGCCCTCAGGAACATTCAGCTCCCAAGAGACACCAAATCAGATACATCCATAGTAGTTTGTCTTGTGCTTTCAACGGTCTTTCTGAACTCCTTTTGTTTGGGACAAAGCTGCCAAAAAGATGTGATGCATCCTTCTCCCAATGCTCTTTTGCTCAGAGGCAACAGCAGCTAAGGAGAGCCCTGGCAGCATTGAATCGAAGGGCTGGAAGGGACCTTGAGAGGTCTTCTAGTCCAGTCCCCTGCACTCAAGGCAGGATTAAGTATTTTCTAGACCATCCCTGACAGGTGCATGGCTCCAGTGGAGCCTGCAATGCAGAGAGGAGTTGGCACACAGTTTCTATGCAAGTTTCCCCACCCTCCTGCAGACCCAGGGCCGGGAATCCATGGATTCAGAGGGGTGGAATCATCCAGTTTTGCAAACATAGCACCACAGGGTCTGTTTAAGCAAGTTGCTGTCCCTCCGCTCTCCCTCCTCCTCCACAGTCCCTCGCTAGCAGTTCTGAATGGACCAATGTTCTCTTTACATTCCGTCAACAGCCAGCGCATCTGAAGGAGCCTGCACCGTTAGCAGAAATTCTTTCTGTGGATCAGCATTTGCTACCGTATTTCTTTTTGCCCCGCAAATTAACCTTTCGCTGGATTCTGCTTATGTTTCTGTAGCTGTCCCGGCTCTTCCCCTCGCCAGACTGTTCATATTTTCCTTAAGCCGTCTGTTTCTTGCTTTACATCTCTTCTCAAACCACATTGTCCCCTTGCTCTTTTTGTTGATATTTAGACACGATGGGTTTGACATTCAATTATAGTCTCTCCTGCTGGTCCTTAGAGGGACACTGCCATTACAAACCTACTGTATTAAAAATATTCCTTACCTTGGTCACTAACAATGCCTTCTCCTATTAAAACTGAAATCATGATAAAAATCATTAGACAGGAAGAATGGGTTGTGGTCAAGGCAGCCAGTTGGGATTCAGGAGACCTGGATCCAAATTCCAGCTCGGGCATAGATTCTGTGGGTATGTCCACACTACAGAGAAAAACCTGCAGCACTAAGTCTCAGAGCCCAGGTCAGCTGACTCAGGCTCCCAGGGCTAAAAATAGAAGTGTAGCTATTCCCGTTCAGGCTGGAGCCCAGCTGTGAGACCCAGCCACAGGGAAGGGTCTCAGAGTCTGAGCTGCAACCTGAATGGCAATGTCTACACTGCTATTTTCTTTGCAGTGTAGACATAGCCTTTGTGACCTTGGGCAAGTCACTTAGTCCCTCTATGCCTCAGTGACCTGCCCAATCTGTGAAATGCAGATAGCAATCTTTTCTCCCACCTATTGTATGTGTTATCAAGGGCAGAGACAGTCTGACAGGGTGTTTGCACAACATCTAAACAAGGAGGGCTCTACCTGTCACTAATACAAATAAAAACTCCATATAAAACACGACTAAAATGCAGATATAAAGGGAAGGACACTGATTCAACTAAGCAGGCCATTCGTCCAGTTTTAAGCCATGGTTTGTCCCCCATCCAGTACCGAGACCAAACAGGATGTGGTTTTGTCGGGTATCGGATAGGGGACGCCATTTTGAAGAGAGCACCACTCCACCCTGAAAGCATGACTTCACAAACAGTGCGTGCAAGGTCACGAAAGCACACTCTACAAAATGGCATCCTCCGAGCAGCGTGAGCTGCTGGGCAGCATGTATGCGAGGTCATGCCAGCAGGGCCGGGCCCTGGCCATTCCGCAAAATACCAGAATGTCCCTGGCCACCCTCAGTTCAATCCAAACTAAAATCTTGGGCCCCATTACTGTTGTTGGACCCATGTCAGGGAACCACAGCGGACCCTTCCAACTAAAACTTTTTTTCTTATAACTGAAATTATAACAGAGATGGCCTCCCACACCACACGGCACCGCACCCCTCCCGACAGTGCCACGCATTCTTCAATTGCTCAGCTGTGCAATTATTGTGGCTGCCCCGTTCCAGAGCAGAGAGAGAGAGTAACAGCTGTTCTTGTTTAGCTCCCTGGGGCAGTCCAGGCAAGGGTCAGGGCTCTTCCGGCCTAGTGTCTGGGGTGCCCTCTCCAGTCCAGTCTCTAATCCAGCAAATTGGCGCTTGAAGGTTTCCAGGCCAGGCTCAGTTACTGTCTCTCTTTGGAGCCCTGCTGCCTGGCTCCGTGCCCACCCTCTGCTGCTCCCCCATAAGTCCCACACTGACCTGCACCCAGCTGTCATGTCCGGCACTCACAGCCGGTTCCATATGCGGCTCTGTCCACAGTTCCTGGGGCTCCTCTCCAGCTCCTTGCTGCCATATGGCTCCCACTCCCAAACACAGCCCGGCCACCTCCTGGGTCAGGGCCCTTCCCCTTGCCTGGCCAGGGGACCAGAGTGCCGTGAAGAAGGGGCTGAGGAGACTTGTAGTCCCTGCTTTGCAGATCCTTCACGACAGCTTCATCTCTTCTTCTCCCCCATTTCCGTGTACTTCACAATCTAACATCTGAGTTACCCATACCTAGCTCCACGCAGACCAGTTACATCAAGCAACCTTTCAGCCAGGTCTGCCCTCTCCTGTAGTGCCTCTCCTTACAGTCATCCAGCCATTAGCTCCTCCTCTCCCATGTGCCACCCCTCACCGGCAATTAACAAAGCTGTGTCTCTTCCTCCCCCATCAGAAGCCAGCACTGTTCTGTCACTGAGGGCCAAACCAGCCCTTATCTGGGAGAATCTGCAGAAAGGACAGGAAACTCCGCAAATCAACTTGGACTTCTCTCTGGAAGCAGACAAGATGGGAGCCTCCAAAGCCACAAGCGTCCCAAGACAGATACACAGGACACCGGCAGAGGGGGAGGCATTTCTATGGAGGCCCAGAGCTGTGCCCCACCACTGCTCTTTGGTCCCTGGCAGCAGATCACCGGAGCTGTACTGATCTGTTTCCACCTGTCCTTCATGGGTGGCGGGGGTGGTGTCAGGCTCAGCATCACTATACTGGAGAATCCCTGTGGGTTTGAGATGTGGGAACGAATGGTGTTAAAGTGACCCAGAGCCCACACTTACAGAAGGGGCCTCTGAGCAATGGAAAGGGGCAGGAGATTCCATCTAGGCCCATCCCCCTGTCGTTAGCTGTTGGCTGCGTGTTTGTTTTCTGTGTGCTGTGTGAGGGGACGTTGGGACTGGAGTGGACAAGGGGATCAATAAGGCTGGCGTTACCAGTAGGGCAAAGGAGGCAACAGCAAGGCAATAAGACACAAGATCAACCAAAAGGCTGAAGTAGCACAGAGTTGTTAAGGGCTCTGCAGGTGAGGACAAGAGGTTTGACTTCTACAGGGTGAAAAGGGAGAGCCAGTAAAGGGATTCAAAGAAGGGGAGTGACAGTCAGGAAGACAAGCCAGGACGTCCGTCTTAGCAACTGCATTTTGAGTGGACAAAAGGGGGTGAATTGGGTGTCAGGGGACTCAAATAAGGAAGTACAAAGTGTTCTTTGCTCTTCCAGTCTTCTGCTTAGCCAAAAAAAAAACAACCTGCAAGTAAGAGCCCAGTTCTGGTGCTGTGAAAGTCAATGGCAAAGCTTTCATTGCCTTCAGTGGGGGAGGTTTGGGCCTCAGTGTAGGAGTATCTGGGAACCACAATCTTCACAGGCCTTGTCATTTACAATTTATTGTAACAGAAGTCAAGACCGCGATGTCCATTTTGCGGGACAGGGAATGAGTTAATGGTGTAGAAAACTGACCATTTTTTATTAAAAGTCTTCACATCCATTTTCACCGACTGGTCCCAATAGAAGCATAATTAAAGGCCATTTGTAGGAAGACTATCCTGTCAAAGCAATTGCAACTGGCAAGGAAATGGTTCTGTTTTCATGTATTGGACCATCTAGGTCCTCAACCCAGATTTCACACACCAGTCTAAGCAGATGACACACTGGGCATCCTTGGTTTATATGGAGAGGGTGCATTGGCTAATTTAACATTTGCCTATACCCAATGGGCAGGTTAGGTCAGATACAAACTCACTGGGAAGCTGAACTGAGATCTTTATTCCAATAAGACTGAAACTGTCTGAAACTGTCTCTTACAAAAAGAAAAGGAGGACTTGTGGCACCTTAGAGACTAACAAATTTATTTGAGCATAAACTTTCATCTGAATGCATCCGATGAAGTGAGCTGTAGCTCACAAAAGCTTATGCTCAAATAAATTTGTTAGTCTCTAAGGTGCCACAAGTCCTCCTTTTCTTTTTGCGGATACAGACTAACACAGCTGCTACTCTGAAACCTGTCCCTTACAGTAACTTCTCCATGTGCTCAACTCCCTTGGGCAAGGAGCTATTCACCTTAGAGAGCTCTTCCCAGCCTGGATTTTCCCTCAAACCCCTTTGGACTGGCCTTCACTGAATGTCCGACACTTTACCCAATAAAGGGGAAAGGAGCCCTCATTGTGTTTAAGTGCCCATTCATCTCCCTCACTCTCACTAGACACAGCATCTCACTTACTCTTACTTCCCAGAGTGGCACTGCTTGTCTGACACAATGAACAGCTCTCCCCGTGGTCCAGGGTGGAATTACACCTTCCTTTTTCAACCCAACACTCAATTTAAACATTTGTTTTAAACTTTCTTCTGGGATACGAATATCAATATACTCTACATAAGCAAAACTAATACCAAAAATACAGCCTCTTTCTTCCATGACCCTACACTTCCAATTACCAAGTGGTAATTACAAGACACTTATTAAATGTGTGGGCGTAATGAGGCTGCATTATGTACTATTCTTTTATGGAAAAAACATTATTTATAGTTAACAGCTAGTTTAAAGTTTCGATCTGTTTTTAAATTTGAACAAAGTGGCTTTAGCTCTGAGAACTCAAGTACGCAGAAGCCTATTAAATAAAGGAGAGAGAGTGAGAGGAGATAACTCAAAAGTCATTTTTACTAAGAAGCTTCAAAGGGGATCACCAGCAGTAAATGCTTCCTGAAGCTGTGAATTAATCATCTAAGAACAAACAATGTTGGACTAAAATCTGAAAGTTGGAGGGTATGATTTAGACCAAGCTCTCAAAACTATTGTCCTTGTCTACTCATTTCCAAGATTATTGACAAAAGGGCCACCAATGAAAATTACATTAAAGATAAATAGCAAGACTATGTTGTTGCAACCACTACTGGAATACTGTGTCCAGTTCTGATGTCCACCATTCAAGAAGTATGTTAATAAATTGGAGAGGGCTCAGAGAAGATCCACAAAAATGACTAAAGGATTAGAAACCTGTCTTATAATGATGACTCAAAGGGCTCCATCTATTTAGCTTAACAAAAAGAAGGTTAAGGGGTGATATGGGGAACAAATCTTTAATAAAGGACTTTTCAATCTAGCAGAGAAAGGTATAACATGACCCAATGGCTAGAAGCTGAAGCTAGGCAAATTCAGACTAGAAATAAGACATAGATTTTTAATAGTGAGAGTGATTAACCACTGAAACAATTTACCAAGGGTCATGGTGGATTCTCCATCACTGACAACTTTTAAATCAAAATTGAGTGTTCTTCTAAAAAATCTGCTCTACAAATTATTTGTGGGAAGTTTTAGGGCTTGTATTACAGAGAATGTCAGACTAGGTGATCACAATAGTCCCTTGTACCCTTGGAATCTATGAACATACATTGGGGCTCAATCCAACTACCGAAGAAGTCAGTGGGAGTCTTTCTATAGTCAGAGTTCATACATTCATAGACAAAGCTTCAGTGTGAAAAGTCATTACACATTGCATCTTGGGCAGTGCACAGTAGTTGAGGCAGGTCTGAAAGAGAGACCAAGCCTCACTCACTGAACACTTTGCATCTAAATGACTCTCATGAACCCTGGCATACACAATATAGAGCACAGCACTACAAGATGCTATATATTCATGTGAGACAGATATGGCATTTTCCTGCAATATCCTTGAAAAACCTTATTGAATTAAATTGTAGCATCTTTGGAGCCCATTGTATTAAATAAAAGATGTTATATTACTGTGGGCATGGAGGATAAGAGGACTATTGAACAACAGGGCAAGTGACGGTGTTGGGAGTGGGTGGGTCCGGGGACTGGTGCAGCTTCCTGGTCCCATGCTGGAAGCCCAATTCCTGCTCGGCGTAGCCAGCGGGAGAGAGGAGACCCCGTCTGGGAGCAGTGGGGAGGCGCTGGCAGATTATCGAGGACTGACACCTGTGCGTTACTGGGCATACAAAGCAAGGAAGTGGTTCCCAGATATGCTGGAAGTCGTAGGAGGTGGCAGGTCCTTGTGCCCCTTAAGGACTGCACCTCGCTACCCCAACACAAGGACACCCCCCACACCTCCTACTGCCTCCAGCACTCCTGGCCTTTGTAAAAGAAAATCATGCCTCACCAATCTATTAAAATTCTTTGAGGGGGTCACAAACATATGGACACGGGTGATCCAATATCAGATACTTGAACTTTCAGAACACCTTTTACAAGGCCCCTCACCAAAGGCTCTTAAGCAAAGTAAGTCATGATGGAATAAAAGAGAAGATCTTCTTATGGATTGGTAAAAATCTATGGTTTTAAAATCTATGGTTAAAATATAGGAAACAAAGGGTAGGACTAAATGGTTAGTTTTCAGAATGGATCTGTACTGCGACCAGTCCTATTCAACATATTCATAAATGATCTGGAAAAAGGGGTAAACAGTGAGGTGGCAAAATTTGCAGATGATACAAAACTACTCAAGATAGTTAAGTCCCAAGCAGACTGCAAAGAGCTACAAAAGATCTCACAAAACTGGGTGACTGGGCAACAAAATGGTAGTGAAATTCAATGTTGATAAATGCAAAGTAATGCACATTGGAAAACATAATCCCAACTATACATACAAAATGATGGGGTCTAAATTAGCTGTTACATCTCAAGAAAGATCTTGGAGTCCTTGTGGATACTTCTCTGAAAACAGCTGCTTAATGTGCAGCGGCAGTCAAAAAAGCCAGTAGAATGTTAGGAACCATTAAGAAAAGGATGGATAGTAAATTAGAAAATATCATAATGCCACTATATAAATCCATGGTCTGCCCACATCTTGAATACTGCGTACAGTTCTGGTTGCCCCATCTCAAAAAACATATATTAGAACTGGAAAAAGTACAGGAGAAGGATCACTCAAAGTTACTGTTTTGTTCATTCCCTCTGAAACATCTGGCACTGGCCACCGTCAGAGACAGGACACTGGGCTAGATGGACCATTGATCTGACCCAGTATGGCTGTTCTTATTGTACTTCTGGATAATCCTTATTTTCAATCTTATAGTATCAGTTTCCCGGATAACAGTTTAGTTGCTTTGAATGCTTATTTGCCTCCTCCCCCATTATAATAAACCCTTACTGGCAGAGCTAGAATCTCTTATTGAGATGTTGATTGATACTTGTCCAATGGCAAATTTTATTCTTTTAGGTGATTTCAATGCTCAACTGGATGCGGAAGATAAGGAAATGTGAAATTTATCATATGGTGCATTCAGTGACAGGTTGTTTGCTTTCCCTCAAGAAATACTAAAATAAAATAATAAATTCCACAGGCCAGAAATATTCAGTGATTTTGGATAGATTCAGGAAAGGAGGTTTTATTGGTAGCGGTGGTGAGGAAACAGTGGGGAACTTTACCTCCACCCGTTAGAGGGGGGAGTGTGATTGACTATATTGCAGTCCCAATTTTAGCATGGCTTTGTTTTTCTAATTTTCCAGTGGCCCTTAAGTCCAAAAGTGACCACCAAATTAACTTATAGGTTAATTTTTGCCTTCCAGCCCTAGGTCTTTGGTCAATCCCTGTTGGATAGTATTCCACTTCTAATTCTGAAGCCTTAAATATGAGGCCAATTAAGTGGAATCCACTGGTTAAATCTAAAACTGAAGTAAAACCTCTCCTCTAGTTATCTGCTAAGGTTAAAAAAAATAAGTTTTTAGGTCAGTCTATCCCCTGAGGTCTTTAAATATTATACAAAAATTACAGGTTGATCTGAGCACCCAAAACTTTGAGTTTTACCCTTTGAAAGATAAAGAGAAATTTGTATGATGCAGATTGTTTTCGTCAGAAAAAACAGCTACACATTAGGGCCAGGAAGATAAGGAAAGGAAGGATAGTTCACAAGATTCCATACAAGAGCTAGGTAATTTTAGAAAGCTGTTAAAAATATTGCTAGAAAAGGAAAAGTTGGAGCATTGTATAGCGCTGAGAAAGAATTTGAATCTGCTGCCAAAATGGAAAATTTGATATATTTTTGGAAACTGGTAGCACTGGGCTCCGAGAAGATTAGGAGTAATATTGAACCTCTGATCCCCAAGCATGCATGGCAAAATTATTATTCTGCACTTTAGGAGGATACGCTATGTATTATCTTTTCATCATGATCAGCCTGGTAGACTTCATCCCTTGTTCTCTTCCAGAATGGCCCGCAATATCCAGTAAGGAAGTTGAGTTTTTATATTGATCAACAATGTTGTAATAAAGCTCCCAGGGAGGATTTTACACAAGTACTTAAGGAGAATATTAACTGGTGGGCACCTCTTTCAGCTAAACATTTCTCCAATATAAATAATACAGGGATTTTCCCACTCAGGGTGATTTACCAGTATTATTATCCCACTGTATTGAAAAAGGGGATAAAGATCCAGGGAATTATCACCCAGTCAGCTTATTGGACATTGTCTTAAAAATATATACTAGATATCTTTTGGGGAGACTAGAGGATTGGGCAGAAAAATAGAAAATTATTTGCTGAAGAAGAAGCTGTATTAACTTTTTCTTTTCACAGCTCATCACAGGCAAACTGAGGCCAAGATTAGCACAGGCTTGAAGGGGAATGAACTGATTGCATCCCAATTACAAAGGGGGTTCATCAGAGCGGTCTGTTAGCCCCTTTTCTTTTTAACATGTATATTAATGTTGTTGGTTTAGTATTGAAAGGAGATCAGTATTTTCCCCCTAAAACTACTAATGACCCTATGGCTGTCTTATTATATGCAGATAATCTTGTTCTATTACCACAAACAGTAGGACTGATGCATTTATTAAATGCATTTGGTTTATACTGTCAGTGGGAGGGCTTGTGATAAATTACTCCAAAACAAAAGGAACTGATTTTAGTCAAAGACGGAGATTGCATATACGGAGGATTGATGGACAATATATTGAACAAGTTAGTTCTTCCCTGACCTGGATATCTGATTCTCACAAAATAGGTTGTGGGATAAACATTCAGGTAACAAAAGAGAAGGTCTCAAGTTCAACGCAAGCTATGTTACGTTTCACTTTGACCCATGGGGGCAACTTAATTTCACCAGACCTTGGCCTCAAACACTAAGTGCTCAAATTTGGTATGTCACAGGGAAATGGGGATAAAATGATCCCATGGGACTAGAAGTGATTCAAAACAAATTTCTTAGGAAGATTCTTGGTCTCACAAGTAATACCCCATCTTCGTCTTCAAATCAAGACAAGCATGAATTCTGTTGTGTCCAAAGTCCAATACCATAACATCAGTTTTTGGTTTTGCATTCATACCATGCACCCACAATGTTTGCGATGGCTATGCTTAGAGGAAAAGTTCAGTAAGGCTTTTTCATGTAAACTGGTTAGAGTATATTCAAAATTCTTTCCATTCTCTAGGATTCTCGGAACTGGAAATGATTACATTTAAGTTTAAAAATGTGAAATCCCTAATCACATTGAGATAAGAGGATATTAATAAGCAACTAGACATGCCAGTTGTTTCCATAACAAATACGTCACCTTGGTTCCTCCTTGTGAAAAAGACTTATGGGTATGCCAGCTATTTGGACAGTTTTCCTAACAAGTTAAGGAGGGCCTTTACAGCTCTCCACTTTCAATCTATGCAGACAGCTTACTTAGAAAGCTGATATGTAATGGCATTGAGAAATGTAACCACCTCTGTCCATGGGACTCTGAACAGGTGGAAGACCTACCTCGTTGTTTATTACATTGTAATTTGTAGGGCTGTCGAATGATTAAAAAAATAATCACAATTAATCGCCATTTTAATCGCACTGTTAAACAATAATACCATTTATTTAAATATTTTTGATGTTTTCTACATTTTCAAATATATTGATTTCAGTTACAACACAGAATACAAAGTGTGCAGTGCTCAGTTCAAAAATAATAATATAAAGTGAGCACTGCACACTTTGTATTCTATGTTGTACCTGAAATCAATATATTTGAAAATGTAGAAAACATCCAAAATAATTTAAATAAATGGTATTCTATTATTGTTTAACAGTGCGATTAAAACGGCAATTAATCGTGATTATTTTTTAATTGAGTTGATGTTTTGAGTTAAATCGCTTGAGTTAACTGTGATTAATTGACAGCCCTAGTAATTTATATTGCCAGTTTAGTCCAAAAATGGCTTTTCGTGATTCTGACCCAATGGCTTTCTCTACGACCTCTCAGAAAATAGAATATTTATTAGGAACTGACACTATCTGTGATCTGAGCAGTTGCCCTATTTGCATGGTCAGCTCATAAAATCAGGAAAAGGCAAAGTGGCATGGCGATTATATATGCTTTAATTGGTTTATGTTCTTTTTAATTTCTATTTATATATATTATCATAGAATCATAGATGAGTAGGGTTGGAAGAGACCTCAGGAGGTATCGACTCCAATCCCCTCCTCAAAGCAGGACCAACCCCAACTAAATCATCCCAGCCAGGGCTTTGTCAAGCTGGGCCTTAAAAACCCCTAAGGAAGGAGATTCCACCACCTCCCTAGGTAACCCATTCTAGTTCTTTACCACCCTCCTAGTGAAAGAGCGTTTCCTAATATCCAACCTAGACCTCCCCCACTGCAACTTGAGACCATTGCTCCTTGTTCTGTCATCCTGCCATCACTGAGAACAGCTGAGCTCCAGCCTCTTTGGAACCCCCCTTCAGGTAGTTGAAGGCTGCTATCAAATCCCCCCTCACGCTTCTCTTCTGCAGACTAAATAAGCCCAGTTCCCTCAGCCTCTCCTCGTAAGCCATATGCCCCAACCCCCTGATCATTTTCATATACAATTCTGGGTTTAGTTTTACATTTTATTGGAATATTTTGGTTTTGGCACATTAGTCCATGGCTCAGTCGCTATTAATAAACTTGACTTGACCACTGAACAATGTGGCAGACAAAAATTATCTTTAATACATGTAAAGTGGATTTCCTTGGAAATGTCTAGGAGGAGGTGCATGCAAAAACCCAGCCTATTGAAGCTATGGCCTGAGGAGGGGTCCATTGTCCACTGATTGCCTGTTCCCAGAATCATAAGATCAAAGGCCCAAATTGTATACAGGAAAGACTGAACTATTCATGGGGGTGTTTGTTCTGAGCTAAGGCTATTATGAATTTGCAAACATAGAAAAACCCCATGGTGACTGGCACACTGAGCGCCTGCCAGACCCTTTGTTGGAGTTGGAGGTGATCCTCTTAAGCTTAGTAGCATGTGTGTAGGTTTTGTTTATTGTTTTACTATGTTTTCTCTGTAATGCTGTTGCCTTAAGAATAAATATGCTTGCTTATAAAGGGCTGTGTGGTAACTTATAACTGTTGGCAGTTACACTGTTCATAAGCCTTCAGAGAGAAAGCAAAGCACAGAGGCTGGCCTGGTTAGGCAATCTGGCTTGCAGGGAATGGCACTGTGTAGGCAGGGAACCGTTCAGCCTGGAAAAACCCCACGGAGGAGGAAGCGAGATGCGGATCTCTGCTCAAGGGAGGTGCCAGCTGAGGAGCTGGGAACCTAACGTGGGTGCCCTCAAGGGACCCCTGAAGGGGAAATGTCCCAAACCATGACAACGTGTATCTAAGATTGCAGAAGAAAAAGTGTGATATTTATGTTATTATGACTCCATGCTGTGCTCGAACATCAAAATGCCTGCCCTTTACTTGGAGCATTTTATTCACCCTGACTGCAAAACGGGCCCCCAAATTAAATCCCGTACAATTATTTTGCTCAGTTGTGCATAGTGCGTTTATCTTCCAGATTCCAGAAGCAGCAGCTGACCTGTAATTTCAGCCTCAACCCCACTGGCCCTTACTTATGCTTATCAAGAAGATTAAAACTGAATTGTAAAAGACATGAAATAAAAATGGTTTTACTGTTTACTGATAGCTCCCCATCGGGACTATATCTGGAAAAGTTCTGATAGCACAGTGCAATCTTAGCTGCAGAAGACTCCCCACAGAAGTTCCAGGCTTGTGCAGTTGCTTGGGAAGCCCTGAGATTTCTGACCAAAGAGATGCTGTCATTGTCTACAAAAAGAACAGGAGGACTTGTGGCACCTTAGAAACTAACAAATTTATTTAAATTATTTATTTAAATGGGTTAGTCTCGAAGGTGCCACAAGCCCTCCTGTTCTTTTTGCGAGTACAGACTAACACGGCTGCCGCTCTGAAACCTGTCCTTATCTAGATCATTTATCTTTGCTGTTAAAATATATTCCTCATAAAGCCACAGTAGTTGGGTTTTCCCTTCCCCGTTCCAAACTCAGGTTTATAGACAGGGTGCAGTGGCGTATTATCGCCTCGGCCAACAAGGCTGAGGCCTAGGCCGGCAAATTTGCAGGGGCGGCAAATTTATAATAGCAGCCAGAGGTGCCAACTTCCCCTGGCGCCAGTGGGTGCTCGCACCCCCGCCGGCCCCGCCCCAACTCCACCCCTTCCCTGCCCCCATTCCAACCCCTTCCCCAAAGTCCCCGCCCCAACTCCGCCCCCTCTCTGCCCCTATTGGTCCCCTTCCCCAAATCCCCGCCCCGGCCCTGCCTCCTCCCCTTAGCACGCAGCATTCCCCCTCTTCCCACCTCCCCCCACCCCGCCACGCAAAGCTGTTTCATGCACAAGTTCTGGCAGGGAGCGGGGAGAAGCAGGACCCAGTGGCGCACTCAGGGGAGGAGGCGGAGGTGAGCTGGGGCCAGGGGGGTGGAGGGAGCTGCCGGTGGGGGCTCTGCCCCAGAGCACCCACGGAGTCAGCGCCTCTGGACGCCGCAATTCTGCCAATCACCGCGCATACTGCAACCACCAATGACGGCGCGAATTTGTAAAAACAAAACTAAAAACAAGTTCATATGGGGGCGGCAATTATTTCCGGGCCTAGGGGCGGCAAAATCATTAATCCGCCACGGACAGGGTGTACAGACTACATGCTGCAGATCACATTTGGAGGACGTTGAGCCCGAGAAGACCAATCTGAAAAAAAAAAAAACAAGGATCCTGTTATTATTATATCTTCTTCTGTGATTGTGATGAATTCCATGAGTTCCCCCTTCCCTGTACTGGACCATGGCGCCTCCCAGATGCAAAGCATGCCAGCTGTAGCAGGTACTTTCCTCCCAGAGAACAGGAAGTCTGCATTTCAGGCTCCATTTGACCCTGGAACGCATTCCCATTATCAGTTCAGACTCTGGCAGTCTGGACCATCTGGGTAGCCAGGCGTAGGCCCCACTCTTGTAATTTCCCCTGAATCGTGACATCACGAGGTCTCGGTCTCTCTCACCCACAAGTGCCCCGTGAATGTTGATGGCATTATTGATCGAGTCACAACAAAAAGCTCCTGCAGCTGCATCACCTTTTCATGTAACCCTTTCGATGGCAACAATTCAGCCCCATTAGGGGAGACCAGCTGCAGAGGACATTTCAGGATTATTCATTCCATCCACTCTTGTACCTAGCTGTGGGCATCTCTCCGAATCCGCCAAGTGTGGAACAAAGAGATCCCTAGAGAAACTGCCGGGCAGGAAGTGCAGAGTGAGACAGGATTTATTACTTTAGAACAACACCGCCTTTCTGTACCCGCCTTCTCCTGATTCAACATTTTAAAAGGGAGATAAGAGCAGAGTTAGGTGACAGGTAAATGCAGGCCTGATGAGGGAGAGTTGAGAAGTGCAGTCTGAGCTTTATGACCAGCTTGTCCCTTAGTGTATGGCTACCCTGCAGTCAGACTCACTTGCGTTAGCTGAGCTAGCTTTGATCGAAGCGAACCTTAGCCGTGAAGCCATGGCAGCATGGGATGCACAGCCCCGTCCAAGAGCCTAGGTACGTACCCAAGCGGCTAGCCCATGATGTCAGAGCTTCACCGCTATTGTTATTCAAGCTAGCCAGGGTATATCTGCATGCGCTGCGTCTGAGTGCCGTGGAGACACACCTACGAGAGAATAGCCCTCTTGCAGAGCAGTGTTGCAAGCCGTCCCGCGGGAGTGCTCTGCAGCTGCCTTGATGTCACCTAAACATTGAAGATGCCAGTGTGCGGACGTATTCCAAAAACGAACAACTAGATGGTGCCATTGACCTGACATTTACACCTCTCAGCATATGTAATTGCAATGATATATCTTACCGGATACTGAGACATTTGAAGATAGGTACCAAGTGGCCTAAATTACTGATGATATGTCAGTGATATATGTGAACCTACAATCCGAAATGTGTGTTAATTCAAAGGTGGAGTCTTCCTACAGAGTCAGCTGGCTGTGGCCAGGCAATGGTCTAGAAACATCCATCCCATAAGTGCTTTTTTTCTCCACAGGGGATTCTTCTAAAAAATTGGTGTCATGGGTCCCAGCTATTAGGGAGGAGGCACTGCCTATTCAAATGGCTGAGATTAAAAACTGCACTGGGGCCTAGAGCCATTGATCAGCCAAGCTACATCTCCCCAGGACCTGGAAATTTAGGGGGTTAGTGTTCTTTTAAGAGCTCAGGAATGCAAATCCAATTTCCAGAGGATAGTTCTTGCATTAGTACTTTGGAACCTTTTAAAGCTGGTAACCCTAAGGCCATGTCTACATTACTTTGTTCAATATCTTCATTAATGATTTGGAGGATGGTGTGGATTGCACCCTCAGCAAGTTTGCAGATGACACTAAACTGGGAGGAAAGGTAGATACGCTGGAGGGAAAGGGTGGAGTGGGGGCGGGGTCTGGGGCTGAGCGGGGGTTGAGCACCCTGTGGGGAAAGAAGGAAGTCGGCGCCTGTGGGTGCAATGCCATTAGGCTGGGAACAACCGTAAGTGCTATTTTGTCATTGGAAACAGATTCAGGAAGTGAGAGGGAGATGGAGGATACAAAGACCACAGGTTACTTGAGTACGGTGTATAAGGACCTTCCCAGAGACAAAAATACTAGGATACTAAAGGGCTCTTCAGTTTAGCAGAGGAAGGCATGAGAACCAATGGCTGGAAGTTAAAGCTGCACAAATTCAAAATTAGAAATAAAGGTACCCATTGTTAACTAGGCGGGTAATTAACCACTGGAACAAACTAGTAAGGTTAGTGGTGGATTATCCATCTCTTGCCATTTTCAGATCCAGACTGGATGCCTAACTAAAGCAGATCATCCAGAGAAACCCAGGCTGTTAGGCTTGATACAGGAGTAACTGGAGTAAATGCTGTGGCTTGGTGTTATACAGGAGGTCAGACTAGGTGATCTAATGGTCCCTTCTGGCCTGGAACTCTATGAGTCTTCTAATAGGCCAAGCCAGAAGAGACTGGTGTCTCAGGCTTCTTCTAAAAATAATCAGACTGGCCCCATTTAGATATGGTCTGAAGTTTTCCAGGATGCTCACTGCTCCTTGGCTTTCCACATTCAGCGATGGGCTCGTGCTTCACTTTTTAATATTAGATCATGCTCTGCAAAAAGTTGAGCCTTAGCCTACTTGCCATAATTACTGGGAGTCTACATTAGCCCTGCTAAATTTGAACCTCAACTCTGAACCTCTTACTCACACATGTAAATTCCATTAACTTCAATGAGGTGAGTAAAACAAAGTTGACCTTTTAATCTCTCATCCAATCTATGAGAGCGTCCTATCATTATGACTTTATAGCTGGTTCCATGTTCTGATGGCCATGCCAGCTGCAGAAAAGATGTCAAACATTTCAGGTCCCCGCGGTCTCTGAAGAGCTGTGTTAAAGCCATGCCCAGTGCTTTAATGCTTATCGGAAGTGCTCAACACAGCAAGTATTAGCGAGTGCAGGGGAACGGTCCTGTTTTGCTTGTCATGAATATTGCCAGTGGCAACTACAATCCTAGTCAAAACATGGTCTCCACTTTGGCTACGTATAATGAGATACGAGACAACGTGTTAGGACTGTGTGAAAATCCCGGCAGAAGCCTTTTGAACTAAATGTTAACAGTGACTAAGCCCTGCCGAAAGAACTTCCATTGCAACAACACTGGCAAGATTGAGAAGAAGAAAAAAAAAGCAGAGATAAGCAATTGAGTATCCTAAGACAGGCAGCATTACAGTCTTGTAACGTTGGAGATGTTAGAGTGCTGTGGCTTACAGGTGAGGGGGCAGGGTGCATAATGGGGCAGACATATACATTTGCTTTGGTAAACTTATCTTTAAGACATTTGGACCCAGGCAGGTATTTCAAGTTGGGCACCTAAGAAATGAGGCACTCAACATCGCTAGTCATTTTGGAAAATATTGGCCCAAAGTAAATACTTCAGTTCCTAAATAAATGGCCTAATTTTCAAGGTTACCCAGCAGCTGCAGTAGGAATTGCTGGGCACTTGGCACAACTGAAAAGCAGGCCTCTTCTTTAGGCATTTAAGTTAGGACTTTGAAAAAATTTTGGTCCTAAGAGATGAGCCTCAGGTTAGGTTCCTCTTTTTGTGAAGAGCGCTGTCTGCCCCTGAGTTCAGCATTCTGGACCCGATCATCTCCCTATGGCAAGGAGTGTCTGAAAGGAACAGCAGTCCCATCAGAAAGCCTGCAAAAGCTGCAGCTGGCACGAAGAGGAGCCAACCTGACATTGATTCCCACAACCGTTGAGCTCCCCCAAGATAGCAGAGATGGGCCCAAACCAAAACTCTGAACCCAAAGACTCCTAAACTTCAATGCAGGCCAGATTTGGACCTGAAGTGCCCAGTTGGCCCCTTAATCTATCATAGACTGACCCAGACGTCCAGTTCTGAATGCCCTAAAGTGTAATGAAGATCTAAGTTTTGCAACTTGTACTCAACTGTAGTAAGCATAATTAATCAGCCTTGAAGTGTGGCCCTTCAGGGGTTTTTTAAGCATGTAAGAACCCCAGTTATGGATCAGGGCCCCATTGTGTCAGGCGCTGCACAAACAAAGAAAATAGTCGCAGACCTAGAGAGCTTACAATCTAGGTGTCAGACAGGACATAACAGGTAGACAAAACCAACAGAGGGTGAGAAGGAGGATAAGAGAGTGAGGTAATAAAACACAGAATGTTTAGCAGAAAAATGGAAGTCTCTGGTCATCATTTGCCTAATCAAGTCCATACCAGGAGTGATTTTTAGACACCAAAGCAATCAGAGTTCTGCAGGTTATTTTCCCAAACATCTTCACCAGGTCAAAGAACTCTACAGAAACAAGGCCACTTACTACATTCTTTACCATTCATCTTGGTTATTAGCTCAGATGATGAACCTTGAAGGTAAACTGACCAAACCAGATACTAGACCTTTTTTTGCAGTTATATAATCTCAAAGACTCTCTGATGTTGTTTCAAGAGGTTGTACAAATGATCCCTCTAGAATACAGTTGAGCAATGCGCACAAATTCTGAGGCACATGGGGAGCAATTTCACTGGATACTACCATCGAGGTCAACAGCTGCAGAAAAACCCTCCGACGCTGTAAAACTGCAAGCCAGCACAAGAAATAGCTGGGGATTTGAAGATGGGTTATAGAAATGTGTATATCGGTAAATCAGGGAGACATAATAAACTTAAGCAGGAGCAAACAGAACTTTTCCTATTCAGTTTTTCCCAGCTTTGCTTTTTATTTCATCCCTATCTCTTACACAGCATTTATATAGTGCTTAACTCCAGTGGGACTGAATCTGCTCTCCTGTTGTTGAGAATTACAAGTAACATGAAGACAGGTTTCAGAGTAGCAGCCGTGTTAGTCAGCATCCGCAAAAAGAAAAGGAGGACTTGTGGCTCTTTTTGAACTAACATGAAGATACCCCAATGTAAAACTAGCCCATTGGCTTCAGAGTGACTCCGAATTTACATCAGTATACACAGATCAAAATCAGACCCCAGGTGGTTTTGAAGATACTATGTCAGGCTTCAACCTAGATTTTGAAACAACAAAAATTGAAACCATGTAGGTTTCTAAAACAGATCAATACAAAGCAACCTTTAAAGATCCATGGCATCATAACATGTACTTGGTCTGATTTCCACTTTTCTCTGGACATTGTAAAGAAAGGCTATTGTAATAAATACCAAAATTCATTGCCAAGTTGAGTTTTTAATCAAACAGCCACCTCCTCATACACTCCCACTGCGAACACTCTGTGAGAGACACCCGCAGTGATGCCAACTTAATAAAATTTTCCTTCAATAGCTATCATTATGACCTAGCTTTCAACAGCTAGAAAAAAAACCAAAAACAACCTTTCATACTGTTTTCCTAACAGATCTCCATAGGCACTGGCTGTAAGGGCTTTTTAGGGTTTATTATGCCCCTAAGAGTTTGTATGGGTTGTTTGTGACAATCCAGATCCTGCAACACTCACGCATATGAGCAGTCTTTACTCACGTGAGTAACCCCATTGATGTCAACAGACCTAGTGACCCAAGTAGATTATGTAGACTGGGGGCTCGTGTGTCTAGAACTAGGACTATACTGAAAAGGTGAGAAATGTCAATGAAGCAAGTTGCTTTACAAATGTAGCACTTTATCTGGCCACTCATACTCATACCCAGAGGCATCAACGGGACTACTAAGGTCTGGAGTGCCCGTAATTACATCTTTACTTCCCTTGACAGCCATCGTATTCCAACGTTGCCCGTTACCTACACCGCACCCACGAGCCCCTTCAAACAGCACACAGCTGAAAAGCTCATCTCCGTGCCCTTCACTCGGAACACATTGACCCCACCCCAGAGTCCTCCACTGCTTTCCTCACTCTCCACCCCATCATGTTTTTCTCCTCACCATCACAGCCCCTCACAATTGTGCCCATCCCTACTTCACATCTCACCTGCTGTTGTCTATCACATTATCCCCCGATGCCAACCCTGGATCACCCATGCACTCACTTCTCCCACTGCAGGCATCATGCTTTCCTGTATCACAGTCCTTATACACAGAGGGCCCCATTCAACAAAGCACTTAAGTATGTGCTTAAAGTTAAGCATGTGCTTAGCTGCTTTCCTGAGTAGGGATCAAAATGTCCACCTTACAAACC
Source organism: Caretta caretta (assembly GCF_965140235.1). Classification (NCBI taxonomy): domain Eukaryota; kingdom Metazoa; phylum Chordata; order Testudines; family Cheloniidae; genus Caretta; species Caretta caretta. The sequence goes on along the minus strand of NC_134211.1, from coordinate 127,074,280 downwards.
CTTTCTGCTATGATCCCTACAAGCAATTAGCCAACTATTGATGGCTACGGAGAGCACAAGGCAGTGCCCTGAGTTCCTATACATCTGTACCACACTTAGTGCAAAACATCCACGATCCTGAATGGGGCCTTTCATCGCTAATGCTAAACAAATTAGGAGGTACATTAAATCAATTCATACTGTCCTTCGATACATTTGCTCATCAAAATGTTATTGTTCAACTGCATTAAGTTTTAGGGTTGGCATTATAACTGGAAACAGTCTTAATATTTAGTGCAGGGGTCTCAAACACACGGCCCGCGGGGTTATTTTCTGCGGCCTGCCAGCTCTCCGCAGCCCCTCCAGCGTCTACCTAGAGCAGCTCTGGCTGGCCCAGCAATACACCGGGAACAGGGCAGGCTCCCCGCCTGCCTGCCCTGCCCCTGTGCCACTCCGGGAAGCAGCTGGGACCTGGGGAAGGGGGAGTCACAGGGGTCTGTGTGTTGCCCTGGCCGCTCCTCCAGGTACCTCCCCCAAAGCTTCCATTGGCCAGGGGGCAGGGAGGGGATGGAGTTGGGGTGGGGATTTTGGGGCAGGGGTTGGAATGGGGGCAGGGAAGGGGTGGGAAGAGGTGGGGCAGGGGAAGGGCCTCATGGAAGTGGTGGAGTGGGGGCGGGACCGTGGCAGCAGGGGTGGGGGGGTCAGTGATGCGTCCCTTGGGCCAGTGTACTAGTCCTCATGTGGCCCTCGTGGTCATTGGAGTTTGAGACCCCTGATTTAGTGCTTACTAGTTATATCTGAGATAATTCAGGCAATGGAAATCCATCAGTGTACACAGATGCTTAAGCTGTCTCTTAACAATATTGAAACTGAGTCATTATTGATGTATCAGCACTTCACTCCCATACCATAAGAAGTCAGCACTTCACTCCCATACCATAAGAAGTCATCACACTCACGTCTCTTTAAATTCCTCTAAGAGTCTTCAAGTGATATTCTGACTGGGGAGCACCTTTATTTGGAAGGTTTAATAATTACTGTGCAAAGTTAGTTCAGACAGCCTGGGACCATTTCAGGCCTGCGGTAAGTAGACAGAAGAGCTCCACCAGCTTACCCTCGCTGAAACGAATTCACAGGGACCAATTCTCTACCCACACATGGCTCCAACCCCACGTGGGTTGGACCTGCGTAAGCTAAGTCAGAACTGATCCCAAGCTGCCTGCCACTCACCCTTTCGTGCTTAGAAGTGAGGCTTCCCAGGCAATCTGACAACCAAGTCCTCTGAAGAACGAGTGCAGTGAGAGAACGCTTCTGAGCAGGTTTTCGTGCTCAGGGGCAACCAAAAGTTTGAGGTTAAAAAGTGATGTCGGGTTTATGAGAGTTAAAATATAAACAAAGAGGCAAGAAGGGGATATGGGCCCAAGCAATTCTGAAGAGCTTGTGAATCTCCTACAGACACAAATTTAGGGGCTGATAAACACATTTATTCTTAGAGGGTTTTGCAGTAGAATATAGACCGTAGGGGAAAGTATTTGCCCGCCGTGATGTTTTATTAAATTTTCATTTCATCTCAAGCCCAGTTTTCATGTATTTTTTAAAGTTTCATCTGCTCCTGAAAGAAAACCCTGCCAACATTGTGTTAACTCTCTTCTCAGTTCATCTTTCATTTTTGATTTGCATTTCCATTCTTTGCATTTTCATCTGCTTTTATCTGCTTTCACTTAATGATATCATGGAAAATTTAGAGGCAGAAGGAAGAAACTCACATTCTGTAGGAAATTCTAATATAGCAAATTAATCTTCCAGGGAATAGTAGCACTAGAGGACGTCTCCTTGCTCTACATGGAATTTAGGTGTAATCAAATAATTGGGATATTGTAAATTATTAAGGTCATGGATTAAAGTGCACAACAACATTCCAATTTATTCTGTTTGGGCAATTGGATCCATATGACGGGACTCCTCTGACCATATGCAGTCTCACTGATTTCCAAAGGCCTTTGCACAAACGCTTGTGCCCAACTGGGACCTCCCCCAGCGGGATCAGCACCATAGTTAATAAGCTTCCGTATATTTCTAATAATCTATTGGTTTTTCACCTAGTACGACGTAAAACACTGATTCTCTGAGACCATTTTGGAAGTGTGGTCGCATTGTTCTAACCCACTCAGCTGATTTTCCTTTAGACATTGTTTTCTCTTCTACGTCTGCAGTGGGGATGCTCTCTCACAATCTGCACATTAATAATCCTCTTCTTGTGTTTAATGGCTGAAAAATATTCTCTGCTCTCCCGAGCCACGGCTCAGATGAGAAGAACTTCACAAGGAAGTTGTTCTCTCTCCAAAATGTCCAGTCTCTCAGATCACACAGCGTATTTAGGGAAAGCTATGTATGCAGTGCTGTCTGATGAAGTGCTTAGGAAAGCCCCAAAGGGTTTGTATGTGAAAGAAAATGGGGAGCTTCTTTGTTTACTGTAGCAAGTGAACAGGTTACACTGAGGAGGTGCAGCGTGTAGTGGATAAGCCACTGACTTTCAGAATGCAGCCAAGAGTGATTTAAGACTCAGCTATTTCTGAAACAGAGGGCCCAACCCTGCAAAATCTCAGGCACATGAGCAGCCCTTGTTAACCTCAGCTGTACTGAGCCAGGCTTTGCAGGACTGGACCCATTACTTTGGCAAAGAGCCTCCAGTTAGCATTCGGTCTAGCAAGGTCAGCTTTTGGATGGTGTCATGTGACTTTTGTTATGAAGATAGCTGGCAATGCCCATCATCTTTTTGCAGACAGGGCTTTGGAGCGGAGCACGGAGCTGGAGCACGGAGCAGTGGAGCTGTGGGTTTTTGCCTGGAGCTGGAGCGGAGCCGGAGCACAGCTCCAAAGCCCTGTTTGCAGACATGACTAACTGGATCTAATGTCTACTCTGGGAGATTTGTCCCAACGTCTGCCATCAGCACAGCCGTACCAAGGCAAACCCCTAGTATAGGTAGGCAAAGCAGTTACAAGGTGTGATTTTCACCTGTTTCAAGCAGGGATAAATTGCACAGAGGCAAATTATGGCTACGAGGAGTTTACCCTGTCTACACTAGGGGTTGGCACCATGATTTTAGCTATTCTGATGGCTGAAATCCCTAGCCAGGACAAGGTCTTAGTCATACCTGAGTAGGTTAATAGTTTCCTATCCAGTCTGCACATACAACTAACCCATTTGTTCCGCAATACCAATCTGGACCCCAATCCTACAAACACCCAGGTGCTTAAACTCTACCCAGGTGAATCTGTGACCCTCGTTTCTTCCTTATTTCATGGTGTTCCACCATAAACACTTACTGCAGCCATTGCGGCTGCTGTGGCTACTTGCTCCCAGAGTGACGGCAAAGAAGCAGCTGTTCTTTCAGCACACTGGAGGGAGTGCAGGAAGCTGTTACCCATGCTCAGTAGCTGTTTTGAAGCTGGAGTGGAAGGCTTCATAAAGAGCAGACTGGAAGCTCCTGGCCAATCAGTATGAGTTCTGGCCCCCATTGTGAGCACCAGTCAAATCCAGCCCAGCCCCGGAGGGAATAAATAGAGCTGCTAAGTAACCCAGACTGAGCTGTGGGTGGGATCTCAATGCGGTTTCCTGTAATTTTACAGAAGTCAGGTGGGATTGAGAGTGGGGAAAACACAGACTGGAAGCCAAATGTCTTCAAGTGTCCAGTGTCCCTGAACCAGAGGCAGTGTGGGAGCTTAACAGCTCCAGCAATTGTCGAGTTTTATTTGAAGTGGTGTATTTGCTCAGTAGTTTGGATGCTGAAACAATTGGTTATGTGGTACAACTAAATGTTTTATCTGCTTCTCAATATAATACCAGGGTAAGCCTACATAAAAGCAGAAGATCGCTGATTGTCAGAAGTCCCCATTCCTGTATTTATTTTGTAAAATAGGCATGTGTGCACGTCATATTAATATACATGGTTAGGCCCTGTGTTATATTCTTCATTTAAAGGAAAACAAAACTTTGTTTAGTGACGTTAATTAATTGTGTGTGCACGTAACTGTCTTACGGTAGAGACTGGTACTGGATTCCTAAGAAGAGAGTGAATCCTATTATAATTTCCACTTTTAGTATTTGGAAAGGTCCTATAGAAAATCCAGCTGTAGTCTCTTGCAAGGATAGGAATTCATGGTCTGTACAAACACGGTCAGAGAGAGGAACTCTACAGCACAGAAGTGGTAAGTAAACTGACTGACATCCCTTCTACACAGGTTACAAGTAGACCCTCAAAAGCCACTTGGACTTTCAGGCAAGTAAAGTTAAGCTGATGCATAAGTGTTTTCAGGATCGGGCCCCAAGCATCAGGAGAAGGATTTCCCAGGCCTCTCCTGTGCTATGGGCTTGCCTCCCTGTAAAACATGGAATCCTTTTACACCCAGCATCTAAAATATCCTAATCATCCTTGTGGGAGCTCTTACAGCCCAGCCACTGCCCCAGGAGTGAGGAAAGCAGAGAGGCCAGACTCTTAGCAGAAAGCTCTCTGATCTCTCCCACAGAAACCCTGCATGGCAAGACCTATCACTAATGACACATGCAGTTTAATTGAATAGTCCCCTACCACTTGTAAGTCTTTCACGCAGCGTGCTCACGCTTTATGACTTTAGCAGAGCTCTACCATTGATTTATGGCCTGTAGGGACTCTGATCCTTTTGCGTGATGACTATTTATTTTCGCGGCTCCTTGGTAACGCTGCCTAGTTCTTGGCTGCTGCTAGTCACAGCACTGGCTGCATGGCTGAATTTGGAATTTCATTACAAATTGTTCAGTAACAGTAATTAGTTTGAGCACTCACCCATATATGCTGCTTTCTGGGGGGGGGGGGTTAAGCAAAAATTGTTTGTTTCCCTTCACTTCCCCTAAAAGATTAAATTCTTGCATTCATTTCTGCCAAAGTGTTCCGAAAACCTAATATTTTAATACTACAGCACCAGGACTCAGCATTTCCTGCAGTTAAATGCTAAGGCAGATTCCTGAGCTTAAGGTGCACAGTAATTGAGTAGTGTAAGACTATAGAATGAAGCAGCAGTCAATATTTCTAACTCAATGCACTAAGGGCTAACTTGAGCCCTTTAATACCATATCCTCGCTCTTCCACTGAAATCTGTAAGCAGAGATGATCCCTAGCACCAAAGATTGACTCTTGAGCCAAACTTCAGGGGAGCTCAGATACCTTAGTGATGGGGATGTGGTGTAAAGGACCAGAATAAAAATGAACAGAATAATACGGCAAAATATTATTTTGATTAAACTGGAGAGTCCCTTGCTAAGAATGATAAGCGCTCTCCATTTCAGGATGTGGAGGTGGGCAAAGGATTTCTCACAGCCAGAAAAGAAAAATAAATTTAATAAAATTGAGCTTCAGAATACCACATTACTGGGTTTAGTCCTGCCCTGACCTATTGTGCTCCTATTTCACGGTCACCTTCATGGTTCTCAGCGTACTGGGTGCACCAAAGTATGCATGTTTAATTTGCAGAGAAATGCCATTTTTACATAGGGCGCTGCAAGCCTGTTAGTGCTCACTCATTCAGTTCTCACTTCCTAGCTCTCCCTTTCCTTTCTGAGAAGAGGGAGTAGTCTATTTCCAAAATGAAAACAATGACACCTACTGATGCCTGCAAAAAGGCAAAGGAAGACAGTTTACCCACACCAGTTCAGATCTCATGCTGCTTGGAGGATAGGACAGCTGCTGCCTTGAATGAGTACTACCAAGCGCCCAGCAGCAATGAGAGAAAGACTCGAGTTTGTGATGGCACACCAAGAGCTCAGAAAAGAATAACTCAAAGGGAAGGCTGAATTATATTTGCAAATCCTTCTTTTCGGGGCATTGCTCTGGACACCTCTACTCATGCAAGTATTCTCACTGATGGGACTCCCCACATCAATGAGGTCTACCTGCACAATGGTCCTCGGTCAGGGTTTGAGCTTAGCATGTTAGCATGGGCAAGTTAGCATGGGCAACCACTCTAGGCTCCAGGCTGAAAGCCATCGTGGAGCACATAAGAAAACCTCCCTGCAACTGAAGAACAATGTCCCTGAAGTCTGGATGTCAGAGGTTAGTAACATCAAATCTCCAGCGTGCAGAAGTGGACAGAGACCTGGGGAAGGTGATGCACTACAGCTTATATCATCAGCCAATATAGGATTTCAAAGCTAATTCAATCACCATGACCTACAACAGAGCCAGCTGCCCCAGGACAAGGTTAACAGGAGCCCTCTGACAGGAGGATTCACAGTACACGTCAGTCGAGCTGCTTGTGAAAAATTACCTTTTCTTTCCCTGCAAAAAAAAAATAAATAAAAAGAGTTGATTATATTTGCCTTCCCCCTGCCCAAAAAAATACATCTAAATGAAGTGGAAGTATCCCCAGCGGCACACCTACTCAGCTTTGAAGAGTGAACCATGGCTCAACCCCACACACCACCCCCTTCTGGGTGCCATACATCCTGGGGCAATAAGCAAGGAAGCAGTCCATGTGCTTGCTGAGTCCCCGAATGCAGGTACTGCAATCTGGCTGGTCCCTTCTCCCCTGAATGCCCAGCTAAGGGCTATCCCAGAATCTCACCCACTCTGATTAAAATCACATTCTTATCAGCTTTCATTAAGTACAGGAGATTATTCCAGAAGACGCTGGGATGGTGCTGGTCTTATTTCATGGTGCAGCAGCTTAAATGCAGTTAACTGCTTTTGAGACCCAGCTCCAATCCTTGCCCTCTATATTACTCAGACATACCTTTTCCAGCACGCAGCTGTTTTTAATGAAACATTAAAGACTGTAGAAAATGAGACACTTAATATTTACCCTGCCTGTGATCTGAAGTCTGGCGTGTTTGTTCTGGGTTGCTGAAAGGAAGGATTTTGATGGGAGTTAAACAATTCTGCAGCCTCCACGCTGGAGGGAACATATCAGCCAAACAAGCCATTTAGTTTCAGAAGTGCAAATGCTGAGGTAATACCCATTCACAAAATCAATTTGAGGCTTAAAAAATAAACACTACTGGGTGTGGGGTGTTTCGCACTGTACTGTTTCGGGGAAAGTAGCAGATTAGAATGGAGGGCCAGACCTTCAGCTGTGTGCAGTCAGTGTAGCGAGAAGAATGGATCATTCTAAGCCACCTTTCCATCCCCTTGATCTTTGGCCGGCCAAGGGAAAGGAACAGCCCCCAGTGCAACCTAGAACAGCCTAAGTGTTGCTCTTAGTTACACCAGTGGTCCCATAAGGTCCACTAACTGAAGATCGCCTGCTTAAGACATGCCCCTTCATGCTGCCTCTACCAGAAATGAGGAGAAATAGGAGCCATGAGCAGCACAGAGCAGGAGTGCTGCAAGGATTCCCCTCCAGCAGAGGGAATCATCCACAATACAAAGAAGTCCATACTGAGGATCTGGCTCTGAATTAACAGGAATGCCTCAGTGACTCTTCTCTACCACTGGTCTCTTATATCCTGATGATGTGATACCTACCATAGATCAGAGCTTGAAGTCTGCCTAGGAGGGTTGGCCAATTCCAGTCCTTCCCCAAACCCAGCACAGCAGAATTTTCTAAAAGCGAAAAGAGCCCTTATATTCCTGTGACCTAAGAACCCCTCAGTACCAGCTGGCCATGGGTTCATGGTTCTGTAACAGTAACTACTGACAGGCCGGACAAACTCATCACACCTAACACACTGCTTTCATAGTATTTTTCCGAAAGTGTCACGTGAGGTCACTAGGTCCTCAATCATTGCAAGACGTACGTACAGATACGTAAGTACATTCACTGGAAATATGTTTTAAAGTCTGTGTCCAAGGCAGGGTTGACAAAGAGGTTTCTGCTGGACAAAGGACATCTATTCATCTATCTGCCTCGGTTCAGAGATCAAATAAGCATTGTAAGCCAACACAACGGAATCCCCGTTTGCATACCAAGTCATCATGAGAATGTGAAATCAGCACACCTGGGAATAAATCTGAGAGGTGGGGTGTCATCCTGATATTGGGGAACAATGAATTTTGGGGAAGGCAAAAGGACACATCTATCTTGCTCCTGTAATTGAGGAGTGCAATTACATTCATAAAAATGAGATCCAAACCAGCCTGGGTTGGAAATGCAAGATGACTTTGGGTGAGGTTAGACTACTTTAGACAGGAGGTTAGGCTGTGAAGTTTCACTTTAATCTCTAGAAGGCGTGTTACAATTTTGTTTTATATGCAGCTCAGACTCATAGACTTTAAGGCCCGAAGGGATCACCACGATCATCTGCTCTGACCTCCTGCAACAGACCCTCGCCCACCCCTTCCAGTAATAGGCCCATAACCTCTGGCTGAGTGAGTGAAGTCCTCAAAATCATGATTTAAATATTTCAGGTTACAGAGAATCCACCATTGACGCTAGTTTAAACCTGCAAGCCCCATCCTTGCTCAGTCTCTCTTAAACCTCAATCTTTGAGAATAAACTTGACTGTTTTCACTGTAACTAGATCTTGGTTCTGTGATGTTACCTGGGAGCTGATCTTCAGTTCCATCAGACAAGCTAGTCCCTTTGGGGATCGCAAACCTGGTACTTGTGTGAGCAACCAGTGACAGGGGCTGGGTATCACAGGGGAGCTCTTCAAAGGGGTTCATGGACTGGGGTGCACATACTGTTAACCTGCAAAGCAGAATGGAGGGCTAGGAAATTGTTTTGGTGGCTAACAGACTGGTGTGGTCAGGGAGCGCAATACCCACTTAAGCACAAGCCATTCTTTCTCTAGCTGGGGGTGGAGTGGCAGGTAACAAGGTGACGCAGTCCTGGGTACCCCAGAAAGTATCACAATTCCCCCTATGGAACGTATGTATAGGATGTACAGGGGAAACTTTAGAAAGCTACAGATTATGGGGAGAAATGTGAAGAGGCTTAAATTCCACAGGCAGACAACATGCTTCACCGCCCACGATGAGACATGTTCACAGAGCCAAGAGAGCAGAGTCCAAGAAAAGTTGCTTGGTGGATGTAAAAGGGAAAAAAGCAAGACATTTTAAAGCTCTGATAAGATTCCCACTGGTTATATTTAGGGGCCTGTTCAGATGCTCATAGGAAGAAACCTGTCATAGGAAGGTGGAGACATTTAAAGTGTTATATACTATATATAACACATTTTATTGGGGCCTTCCTTCCACAAGGAGATAAATGAAGGAAGCGTTATGGGTGCGAGCAAAGCAAATCATCATCATGGGTGGCAGGCCACATTATTAAATTTCCTAGGTCACATTGGTTTGTGTCACAACAAACCTTAACATCATTGTAATGCAGGGAATTTCTTGACCTAGAAGAATCAGCTTGTTCAATGAAAGCAACAGCAGTGTAGTAGAATTAGCTTTCTTCGCCTCGGGCACTTGATGGATTGACAAATTAGACTTTAAATCCACGGCCTATGTTAAAAAGGAATAGTAAACCTACAATGGCCATAAGCCACAGGGATCTGAACTGCAGAAGGCGCTCACAGCTGAGTGATCACAATTCACTTTTACAACTCTGAGATTGAGCTGTAGCTCACGAAAGCTAATGCTCAAATAAATTGGTTAGTCTCTAAGGTGCCACAAGGCCTCCTTTTCTTCTTAGGTATACAGAAATTCTAAAAAAAGGACACATTATCCCATCAATTTCATTTTAGTATAGACAGATTCAAGCTTACCAACAAAAAAAAACCCACAGCCCTGAATACCCAGAGGGAGAAAGAAAAAAAAATAATGTACTTTGAAGCCATACGAGGTACAGGAGAATTTTCTCAAAGGGTATTCCTACAGCTATTTTGAACATGTGGCATGGCAGAAGAGATAAGAAATCTGTAAAGATAAAGCGTAATGCTAAGAAAACTCGTGTTAATTGGGGAAAGTGAGGTCACACATGCACACAGAGGTATGAAAGTGACATGATATATATATATTACATTTTTCCCTGTATCATATCATTTTACTTTCATGGTATAAAGAAAAGGAGTACTTGTAGCACCTTAGAGGCTAACCAATTTATTTGAGCATAAGCTTTCGTGAGCTACAGCTCACTTCATCGGATGCATACTGTGGAAAATACAGAAGATGTTTTTATACACAGAGACGATGAAAAAATGGGTGTTTATCACTACAAAAGGTTTTCTCTCCCCCCATCCCACTCTCCTGCTGGTAATAGCTTATCTAAAGTGATCACTCTCCTTACAATGTGTATGATAATCAAGCTGGGCCATTTCCAGCATAAATCCAGGAGAGTGATCACTTTAGATAAGCTATTACCAGCAGGAGAGTGGGGTGGGGGGAGAAAAAACCTTTTGTAGTGATAAACACCCATTTTTTCATGGTCTGTGTGTATAAAAACATCTTCTGTATTTTCCACAGTATGCATCCGATGAAGCGAGCTGTAGCTCACGAAAGCTTATGCCCAAATAAATTGGTTAGTCTCGAAGGTGCCACAAGTCCTCCTTTTCTTTTTGCGAATACAGACTAACACGGCTGTTACTCTGAAACCTTTCATGGTATAGTCACTCTCCCCTTATGCCCTGAAGGGTCCGAAGGTATATTAACCCTATTGGAAGTCCATTCCCATACTGCATACAAATGTAACAAATTATGCTGTAGCTGACTATTGCAGAGGATAACCAGGATGTGGCTTTTCCAGAGCTTCCTCACAGGCACAGAGAGAGAGAGAGAGAGATTGTCATTAAGTTTCATAATCACTCACCATACCCTGCCTAAATTCATTTCACCTACTGAAATCTAATTACTGCAAGTCTCTCTTTCAGTCATTAAAGGCTGCAGGGGATCCCAATATGTGGTAAGGTTAGGCTGCTGCCTCTGGGGGGGAAAAATGCCACTGATGCATTCCTTTGTTGCTATGCCCATTAGAATGAGGTTTATTACCTTGCACTCTCTCTACTTTCTTAAACTGTCCCCATTGAAAAGACACAGCCTCGTGCAGTGGATCTTGATTTAAGATTTCATATCAGCCCCGCAGTCCTAAGCCAGACACGTAAAAAGTCTCTGTACAGATGTCTCGGCAGTTCCTAGCGACAGAAACAGAACAACATTTCCCACAAATAGGATCAAATAGAAAGGGGGAGGGAAAGGAGGAATTACGAGATTAAAAAGATGTTTTGAATATTTTTCCATCCAGAAAAAAAAAAGTAGCCCTCCTGAGCTCTCCTCTAGCTTCAACCCAGAGCAAAAATCCAACTTTTCCAGCTACACTGGTTGCATCTCAATCCAAAACAAGGAAACAGAAATGAGATGAGGGGCAGAGAGCTCCAGAAACATGAAACATTGATTCTGTACAAATCAATGCAAGATGCGGACAGGACTCTGCTACAGCAAAAGCTGGCAACCCAGCTGAGTGTCAGGAATTCTGACACACAGAAGATGTTACTATATATACAGTCAAACAACCTAGTCTATATCGAGATTTAAAAAGCCACCCCTTTACCGCAGTGTGCGTGTTGGAAGGAGGTGACTCATGGCGAGAGACCACCTGAAACTATTTGCCAGTTTGGTGGCAGCTATTAAAGAGATTCATTATAATTTGGATCTAAACTCCCTGGCTCTGCCCCTATAATTTGGAGGCCATTTCCCTGTTAGAACAAGAAAGGGATTCAGGATGCCATCCTGCAGTCCGAAACAAGGAGTTCAGGATTAAGTTTCTTACTGACCTAACGCCCTAAAACTACTATTATCCACCTAATGGACAAAGCAAAGCAGGGGCAAGATATCAAGGGTCTGATTCTCCATTTGCCATGCCCCCTGCATAGTTGACTGCATCTGTACAAAAATGGATGTAGAATGCCACCGTTCTGACGAAGTAACACGTTAAGTGCACAGGGCTACGGGACTACACGAAGCACAAGGCAGCAGAGAATCAGACCCCCAAAAGCCCTGAACCACCAGCAAACAACAGACCAACCGGCAAGATATTTTTAAGTCCCAAATCAAGTTGCCTGTGGAATTGCCGATAGCTGTGAAAAGCCACCCTGTATCCAGGGAAGTCCAGCTTTTCCCCTAAGTCATTAACTCCATCAGTTGTCTGTTTTTAAAATAAAGATACACATTATCAGCACCTATTGTTCTACTGCTGAGGTCTAACCCTGAGTGCATATGCCAGCAGCAAGTACAGAGCTCCCGGTCAGACCGGCATTTTCACCCTCAAGGTTTGAAAACTTCTGCCCTTTACTCTGATGGGATAAATAGGCCATAAGGGGCTTAAATATCCCCAAGAAAATATTTCTGGTATGGGTTGGGGAGGGGGCATCGCCAGCCAGTAATGGCATCTTAGTGACTACACCAGCCCACCTCTGTGCCCCCATCTTAGGGGGCATATTGGGATGGTTAAGGACATGGCCAGAGCACACTGTGCTTCAGCTATTCTGTGCCATTACACTCCGGCACAATTCAGAGCAGCCCTTAGGCTGTTCTTAATTGCATCATGAGCTCAGTAGCCCCACAGTGCAGAATTAGGGGGAAGGCACAAAGGTGGCTTTAAAGTCATCCTTAACCCATCCCCATGCTCCGTTCCTGCACTGAGCACAGCAATGGAGGAATGCAGAATCTGGGTTTAAATTTTGTTAGCATCTATGTATCAGGAGTATAACCACAAGCAACAAATTCCATAAATCGAGGAAGACAACCCAAGACCTGGTTTACCCACAGGTTTTGTGCCAGTCTCCTAACCACATCAGTTAGGGGTGCAAGTTTTTACCAATATAGTCATATTGGTACAACCCCTAGTGTGGATGCATTTATATTAAAGGGGGCTTGCACCAGTATACCTTACTTGCCCTCCCATTAGCCTGTTCAGATGCATAAAAACAGGGGTAAGATCCTCAGCTGGTGCAAACTGGCAGAGCATTGAAGTTAATCAATGGAGCACCCAAGTTACACTAGTTGGGGATCTGGCCCAAAAATCTATCTATTTGGAATAATACATTTTAAAAAAAAAAGGAGGAGGAGCATCTCCCACCTTGATCTCTTCCATTTACACGGGGAGGAGATGAGAACTCTTGAACATAAAGGAAGTGCTGTTTATGTGGGTCATGTCGATATGATAGCGTGTCATCATATGCCGGTTACACTTGTTTATTTTGGAGGGTGGCTTAAGCCATCGCTACACCCCAACGTGAACAACTTGAAATGACAAAGCCTTGAAAGGCTGCCGCGTGGCCAAGAAAACAGCATGCACAAACCCTCAGTCTGGAAGAGTGCTACAAGCAAATAAATATTTTCAGCGTCTGTTGAGAAAGTTATAGTTCCCCAGATGATCATCAACAGAGCAAACGCATCCAGCCCACTGAACAGGAAGAAATGCCGGTGTGAACAAAAATGACAAGGCCAATGGATGGCAAAAATGCAGATGATCAAACCAGCTATAAAACAATTCTCGGCATGGAGTCTCTTCCTGTGAAGCAAGCTCTCCCCGTTACTTTGAAAGTAGTAGAAGGTCTTATACCTCTGATCTCTCCATCACATTAAATTATAGATTTAAGTTTAAGAAACATTTATCTGCATTTTTCCACTCTGGCATTTTCAGCTTGGGGTTCTCGCTCTACTGGAGTCCAGCCCATAAAGGATCACCACTTGGGTTTGATTCGGCCATGAAGGTCACTCATTTGCTCTGGGGCACTTGGCACACCAAGACTAAACACTGGCACCTAAAACTATAGGAAACATTGGACTGTAGGTGCATTTAAGAGATAAACAAAAGTGCATGTGTGATGCATCTGAGAGAAGCAGCAGAACCCCAGCTGTGCATTGCTAACGTTTGCTTCTAGCAAAGACACATGTGTAGCACACGGGAATAAAGTCACTGTTCACAGAGGATGTACTATCCCTAACCTCATCAGAACGACGCGGTCCCCAGTTTGCGAATACAGCAGCATACCCTGTCTTGGGGCAGGGGAAGAAGCAATTGTATGCCCCCAAAAAGTTAGGGGGTGACATCCTAGCATCAGTGAAATCGATGACAAAATTCCCATTGACCTCAATGGGCCAGGTTTTCATCCAGGGCATGCTCCAGGTTTACTAGCTGTACCCATGCCTCTACCTTCTTTTTGGTCAGACTGGGACATAACCCCTATGCTGCGCCCTGCATCTGAGCCACAAGCACAGCAACCAGAGTTACCCTGGATTTGCTCTAGTGTAACCAGGAGCAGAGTTTAGCCCTAAATCTATTTAAGAAGCTTGCTATGCACATCTCTGGTTTGCCTAGGAATTCGAGATTTTCCTGCTTTTGCTTCTTCTTTGTTTGGAGGCTTTACAGCTAGATTGCGGCATGTGTGCAAAATGCATTCATACAGATCTACTTTCCACTGCCTGGAAAGCACTCCTCCGGCATGGTAATTAGGAAACTGCTGGGAAGGGTTTGTGGCAGTGACACAGACGGATATGGGTGATGAATTTTGGTTCAACTCTCTAGTTTTTGGCTTAACTTGGCGTCTTTTTCTATTTATCATACTTAAACCGCCCTTCAGCAATACATTGCCTGCCTCTTTTGGCATGCTCATCCTGATACACTTATAAAGAACAGCAGGCAGGGAAACGGGGCTTATAGCAGAAGCACCCCCTCTAGTTAAGGCATGCAAAAGCGCTTTCGTTCTGGTTTTAAATCACTCACAGCTCTCCATTTCCAGGCTGCAAAACCTTCCTCTTTGAAAAAGCCCTTTCCACCGCAGGAGAGACACTCACAGCCCCTTCCAACCAATAAATATATTTCATTTTTAAAAAATGTAAATTAATAAAAGCTAAACACAAAAGCAAAAATCCTATGTAAATAGAATTTTTTCTCCCAAAGAAAGAAAAGTGAGAGAGCCCATGAAGTCCGCTAGGGGCTTGATAATAATCCCTGGCTCTTACGTGGCACCTTTCATCAGTAGCTACAAAGGAGGTCAGTACCCTTGTCCCCATTTTACGGATGGGAAAACCTACGCAAAGTAAACAGTCAGGGTAAGAGGGAAGGTCCTATGATGGATTAGTAACTGGTTAAAAGAAAGAAAATAAAGAGTAGGAATAAATGGTCAGTTTTCATAGTGGAGAAGTGTAACAGGGTCAGGATTCACCACCGCTGGCACCTCCTGCTGGTTGCTCCAGGAGTTAACTCAGTCCACCTCCGGAGCGCCCTCTGCAGGTTGTGTCTTGCCCGTTGTCTGCTCTACTCCGCTGTTTCAGATCCACGCTGCTCCCCAGTTCGGCAATGCCCACTACTTCTTTCCCACCCCCCTTCTGGGGATCACGGCAGTCCTTTGGCTTGCACCCGCCACAGGGGCCAACCACAACTCAAAGTCTAGCCCCTCACTTCAGGGACAAGTTGCAGTCTGTATTGGCCATGCTCCCCCACGGCCAGGTGCGGTGCAATGGGGGGACCCAGGCCCACCCGCTACTCTGAGCCCCGAACCAGGGACCCTCTAGCAGCAGCCTCTCTGCCCTCATTCTCTCCCCTTGCCTGCCTATTGTCCCTGGGCCACTTCCCCTTGGCCCTTGCACCTTCTTGGCCCTTTCTGGCAAGGGCCTGCAGCCTAGCAGGTAACAGGCCAGAGCTCACCCTGCACTCCCCTGAGCCTGCCCAGCACTGCCCTGTCCCCAGTGCTGTCCCTGGGAGCCCATCCTCCTCCCTGATCCTTAGATCTGGGCTGCCCCAGCAGCTGCCTCCTGTCTGGCTCCTAACAAGCCTCGCTGGGGCCTTTTTCCGATCCTCAGTACATTCACGTATCCGGGCGGAGTTCCTCTGGGCGGCGTCCACCGACTCCCTTGACGCTTTCGAGGAGCGGTGGGCGCTGTCCGGGGTTCTCTGCTCGGTGACCCCGTCCGGTTCCCTCCGTCTGACCCTTTGATTGAGGGGAAGAGCGAGAGACGCCAGCCCCCGTTGCCGCTGTGGATACCATCATTCCTGTCATCTAGGAGGGGTCCTATAATACATAGGTGTCTACCCCCCCACCCCTAAACCGCCCACCCCGCAGCCGTGCCCATCTTACCGGGCACTCTCAGGAGAGGGAGGATCGGTGACACTGGGCGCGGTACTAGGTAACTCGAGGGGGTGGAAGACCACGAGTGTCGAGGAAGCCCCCCCGCTCTAGGCCCAGGCTAGCCTGAACACTTCTCCCTCCTGAAAGCTGCTGTGTTATACCTTCTGTTTGCGTTGTTTTGTTGCATAGTTGTTTTGTTTCCTTTGGTAATTTTGTAAGTGTTACCAATAAACTTCTTTTCTGTTTCAAAAAAAAAAAAAAAAAAAACAAGCCTCACCCTAATTAGCTGCAGGTTTCCACAGCCTCCCTGGCTGCTTCTGCCCCACCCCTGCTGGAATGGGCCACCTGCACCACTGCAGAAAGTAAGTAGCAAGGATCTGTCCTGAGGCCTGTGCTGTTCAACATATTCATCAATGAGCTGGAGGAAGGAGTAAACAGCGAGGTGGCAAAGTTTGCAGATGATACAAAATTACTCAAAATAGTCAAGTCCAAAGCAGCCTGTGAAGAGTTGCAAAGGGATCTCACAAAACTGGGTAACAAAATGGCAGATGAAATTCAATGCTCATAAATGCAAAGTGATGCACATTGGAAAACATAATCCCAACCATACATATAAAATTATGAGGTCTAATTAGCTGTTACCACCCAAGAAAAAGATCTTGGAGTAATTGTGGATAGTTCTCTGAAGCCATCTGGTCACTGTGCAGTGGCAGTCAACAAGCTAACAATGTGAGGAACCACTAGGAAAGGGATAGATAATAAGACAGAAAATATCATATTGCCACTATATAAATCCATTGTACACCCACAACTTCAGAACTGTTTGCAGTTCTGGGTCACCCCATCTCAAAAAAGATATTTTAGAATTAGAAAAGGTACAGAGTAGGGCAACAAAAATGATTAGGGGTATGGAAGCTGTTCCATACGAGGCGAGATTAAGCAGACAGACTGTTCAGCTTGAAAAAAAGAGATAATTAAGGGAGGATATGTCGAGGTCTATAAAAATCATGACAGGTGTGGAGAAAGTGAAAAAGAAAGTGTTATTTACCCCTGCACATAACACAAGAACCAGGTGGCAGGCACTGAAATTAATAGGCAGCAGGTTTAAAACAAACAAAAGGAAGTACTTCTTCACAAAATGCATAGTCAGCCTGCGGAACTCATTGCCACTGGATGCTGTGAAGGCCAAAAGTGTAACTAGATTCAAAAAAAGAACTAGATACATTCACTGAGGACAGGTCCATCAATGGCTATTAGCCAAGATGGTCAGTGACGCAACCTCATGCCCCAGTAGTCCCTAAGCCTCTGGCTGTCAGAAGCTGAGACTGGACAACAGGGGATGGATCACTTGATAATTGCCCTGTTCTCTTCATTCCCTCTGAAGTATCTGGCATTGGCTACTACTGGAAGACAGATTCTGAGCTAGATGGATCCATGGTCTGACGCAGTATGGCCGTTCTTATATTAACTGAGGCACAGGAAGGCAAAGTAACTTGCCCAACCAGAAGGCCAGGGCTGGTAATAGAGCACAAGTCTCCAGAGTACCAGCCTAGTGCACTATCAGCTAGATCACACTAGCGCTATTTATTTTACATGGAAGGTGAACAGCCAATATGATGAGTGGCAAGAGAAAATCCCAAAGTAGATAGACTCCAGTTTTGCCAACACGGTAACAGTGTTACAGAACGAGCTACACCTCTGTCCCTCCCTGAGGTCTGGGGCCTTGATACTCACTAAGCATCTTCCATGATAGAAGCTTCACAGCTCCCAGTATCCGCTAGAAAGGGTCTTTCTCGGGGACTTCTTAACATGCCTGTTGATAGAACGAGTCCTCAGAAGGCATGTTACACTGCTATTTTTAGTTCACTTGCTCAATCAGAGCTAGCATAGTACATCTACTCAAGCTGGAAATGACGACACCTGCAGCTCCATTGTTACAGATATACCCCATGTTGTCTTAGGCGTGTGTATACATATGCCAAATAATTTAGCAGAATTTCCAAACAATTATGATAGCCATCTGCTGTCAGTGCTGAAAGTTGAAAACCCGACTTTCTAAAAAACTCTCAAATTGTGGGAAGATGTAACAGTCAGTATGGATTTGTCAAGAACAAATCATGTTAAACAAATCTAATAGCTTTCTTTGACAGGGTAACAAGCCTTGTGGATGGGGGGCGGGGGGAAGTTGTAGATGTGGTATATATATCTTGACTTTAGTAAGTACTTTTGATACTATCTGGCATGATCTTCTCATAAACAAACTAGGGAAACACAGCCGATATGGAGCTACTATAAGATGGGTGCATAACCAGTTGAAAAACCATTCCCAGAGAGTAATCATCAGTGGTTCACAGTCATGCTGGAAGGGCATATCAAGGGGGGTCCTGCAGGAATCAGTTCTGGGTCCGGTTCTGTTCAATATATTCATCAACGATTTAGATAATGGCATAGACAGTACACTTATAAAGTTTGCGGATGATACCAAGCTGGAAGGGATTGCACATGCTTTGGAGGATAGGATTAAAATTCAAAATGATCTGGACAAACTGGAGAAATGGTCTGAAGTAAACAGGATGAAATTCAATAAGGACAAATGCAATGTACTCCACTTAGGAAGGAACAATCAGTTGCACACATACAAAATGGGAAATGACTGCCTAGGAACGAGTGCTGCAGAAAGAGAACTGAGGGTCAGAGTGGATCATAAGCTAAATATGAGTCAACTGTGTAACACTGTTGCAGAAAAAGTGAACATCATTCTGGGATGTATTAGCAGGAGTGGTGTAAGCAAGACACGAGAAGTAATTCTTCCATTTCACTACGCAGTGATTAGGCCTCAACTGGAGTATTATGTCCAGTTCTGGGTGCCACATTTCAGGAAGGATGTGGACAAATTGGAGAAAGTCCAGAAAAGAGCAACAAAACTGATTAAAGGTCTAGAAAACATGACCTATGAAGGAAGACTGAAAATACTGTGTTTGTTTAGTCTGGAGAAGACTGAGAGGGGACATAACAGTTTTCAAGTACATAAAAGGTTGCTACAAAGAGGAGGGAGAGAAATTATTCTCCTTAACCTCTCAGGACAAGAAACAATGGGCTTAAATTGCATCAAGGGCAGTTAAAGTTGGACATTAGGAAGAACTTCCTGGCTGTCAGGGTGATTAAGCACTGGAATAAGTTGCCTAGGGAGGTTGTGGAATCTCCATTATTGGAGATTTTTAAGAGCAGGTTAGACAAACACCTGTCAGGGATGGTCTAGATCATACTTAGTCCTGCCATGAATGGAGGGGACTGGACTAGATGACCTCTTGAGGTCCCTTCTAGTCCTACAGTTCTATGCAATAAGGATCTAGAGAACAGGTAGAGAAAATAGACACCAAGAATACAGTGGCGGATTAATGATTTTGCCGCCCCTAGGCCCAGAAATAATTGCCGCCACCCCCCAGCTCGCCTCCACCTCCTCCCCTGAGTGCACCACTGGCTCCTGCTTCTCCCCACCCCCTGCCAGTCCTTGTGCGCAAAACAGGTTCGCGAAGGAGGGGGGAAGGGGGGGAACGTGGCACGCTCAGGAGAGGAGGCGGGGCTGGGGTGGGGATTTGGGGAAGGGGACCAATAGGGGCAGGGAGGGGGCGGGGAAGGGGTGGAGTTGGGGCGGGGCTGGGGGCAGAGGGCGCAAACCGGCACTGGGGGAAGCAGCCTCTGGCTGCTATTATAAATTTGCCGCCCCTGCAAATTTGTCGGCCTAGGCGTTAATACGCTGCTGGAAGAAGATGCAAAGGAATAGTCAAATTTGATACCAACAACCCTTCCAGTCCTGGGTCTGCCCACATACTTGCTCCCTGAGTTCTTAACGACCAGACATGGACTTTTCCTCTGGTTTGTCACCCCTGAAGGAGTGAAACCTGCCCCTAGTTATCAGTTCACTTTGGCACACACCATACAGTTTGCATACCAGAGACCTGCTTGGGATAGAAATAGACAAGATGTTTATTTAAGGGGTGGGGGGGGAAATCACACATTCAAAGATAAAATAGTAAAGGAAAAAACAAACACACACAAGTGACACAGAAAAAACAAACAAAGATGCAACCTCAGGCTTTACATTGTTATTAGAAAAAGGGATTTTATCAGAGAGTTACTTATTGCCTTAAGAGTTTCCCAGCATACCTCCTAACTAGAGGAGGGCACCAGCATTCACAGACAGCCTCCTCCTTGAGACTGTCCCCCAAGTTCCTGATTCCCTTCACTTCAAACCCCTTCCCTTTTAAGGAAGTTTTTCCTATGCACTACTTGTAGCCATGGCAGTCCCAGGATATTAGAGAGACAAGGTGAGTGAGGGAATATCTGTTATTGGACCAGGTGTTTTCCCTTCTGTCACTCTAGATATTCCAAGTGGGGAAGACGCCCCCATTTCTTAGGACTGGTCTACAGTGGAAGTGCTAGACCAGTGCAGCTGTAGTGCGTCCGATGAAGACACTAGATGCTGATGGGAGAGAGCTCTCCCGTCGGCAGAGTAACTCCACCGCCGCCTGCCGACAGCGCTGTCCACTCTGTTGCTTAGTTTGGTGTAACTTACATCACTCGGGGGTGGGGTGGGTGGCTTATTCCTAGGGATGCCTCTGGTACCTCTCACCCTATTTCCTTCTCTGGTCTGGTTCTAGCTTTCGCCCAGAGACATCAGCAGGCCCATCATACCCCAGCCTTCAGCCCCCACGTCAGAGAGCCGGCAGGCACCTCCCTCTGCTGCTCTCAGCCTTCAGCCCTCTCCAGCTGCAGCTCTCTGACACCCCCCCACACCCCCCACCAACCCAAATGCCTTCTGCTCTCAGCAGCCTGAACTGGCTCCATTGCACATGAGGGAACTTACTGCTCCCTCCTTCCCGAGCATCCCGGCCCTGAAGCTCTCAGCCCAGCTGAGCTCTCCGTACCCCCAGGAGCCTGGAGTTCTGAACTCCCTCCTCTCCAGTCTGAGCCCTCCCTGCCTTTGGGCTGTCTCATTTATAACGCCCAGGGACAACCCCAGCTTCCTCATTACACCAAATCAGGCTAGGGTGAGACAGGAGAACGGGGCCAATTCATTTCAGGGGCCGGGTACCCTATGTCAGGGGCATACACCTCCTTCCCGTCCCTCCCACCCCACCCCCGCCAGCCCCACAGATGCTCTCCAGGAAACTTCATATAGCCTGGGGCTGTGTCTCCTTTCCAGCTGACAGTTCTCCAAAGTGGGCCCCAGGGGAGCCATAGCAAGAGGAATCACGGGTGGCACTCTGCTCTCTCGGAGACGGGCTGCCAGGAGGCAGGGGGTCTAGGAACCACTGCTCTGTCCCTCTCCTCAACAGGGGATCCACACTGGGGTTTGCTGTAGAAGGTGGTGCAGTGGCCCGTGCCATTTAGAAGGGCCAAAGAACCAGCATGAAACATTCGGCACACTACGGTGAAGAGGGGGTTTCAACATAACGCGGAACTCCATCCTGGCTGACGGCTACGTCTCCCATCAATACGTGTGTCCGTTGGTTTGCCATAGACTGCGCGCCGTGAGATACCACCCAGTACATTGTTCTCCCCGACACGTATCCCCCACCTCGTCGCTTATGGTCTTCACTGTGCAATGACTGCATGCCCTGACCCGTTTTCCTCTTCTGGCCATAGCTTAACTGGAGGTTAGGAAATATCAGTGGGGCTTGTTTCATTGGAAATTCAACCCCATTACTGCAAAAAACATTGTTTAAATGGGCTCTTCCACCTGTGTCTTGGACCCCCTCCCTCCCACAGCTGACTGGCTGCAGATGTCAGTAGCTGGAGGGCTAGACTGTATCCCCAGCATGCAGCAAAGAGCAACCCAGGACCATCCCAGGGAAGCAATGCCCTCCCTGCTCCCCCTCGCTTCAGGGGGATAAGGACTTGCTGCTGGCCTATCCCACCTCCTCCACCATGGCTGGCATGTCTGAGGGGGCAAAGCCAAGGCTCCACCCATTCCCCCTCACCCCCCCAACCGCTCCCTGTTCACCTCTGCAGTCAGGGGAAGCAAGCATGCACACAGCCCCCCTTACTCCTGCACGCCCAACCCCCGGGACTGGGTACGCCCCAAAGGGGAAGGGAAGATCCTACGCTCCCTTCTGCCCCTGAATGAGCACACAGCCCAGGCCCCATCACTGCATCGCCAGCAATTCATGGGAACAAGCTTCTGCACCTGCTTTTGATTCGGGAGTATAAATCTGTCTACGCTAAGTGCTACGGGGGGTGATTCCCCTGCTCGTGTGCACACATGGTCCCGCTAGCTCTCATCAAGCATGAGTATAAAGAACAGCATAGCCACAGTATCGCAGGCAACCACAGGCATAGCCATAACAGAATGGCTTATTCCCCTATAGCTGGGCCGGTTAATTTCCTTGTGTATCTTCTCATTAAACGGCCACTCCAAATGTGTCGAGAAGTCACGTACCAGAACAAGCTCCAAGCTTTCCTTTGCAGAGATGTTATTGAAAAGGGCACCATCCTTGTCTGAGCAATTGGCCCGGAAGGTGACTAGAACTTGCCTCTCGGTCTCCTAGCTGCTTCCACAATTCCTTTGGCTCGCTAACTCCTCCTCCTTCTTCTCAGGTTCACTAGTTCCCTAGAACTTTCCTTCATGGGCAAAGCCAGTTTCAATGTCTAGTGACAATGTCAATGGGAAAGCTCCCGTTAGCCCTTCTTTCAGCCCAGTGAAAGACTGAATCTTCCCACCATGTAGCAACTCAGGAATCTCTCTCCTTGGGCATCCCCAGCCCAGAGCTCTTGCTCTTAGCAGATTCTCCAGGTTCTCTGTCTTTTTGCCTGTTGCGGGACAGGATCTGCTTCTAACCTCTCCCACCTGGGCTTTCAGCCTTCCTATAGCCCACGCATTACTTGAGCAATCACAAGGCAATCTGGAAAATCATCTCGTCAAGATTGTAAGCCACGCATCACCTCTCACAGATCAATGCACCACCACACAGAGTCTCATTCTGGGCAGCAGGTTTGAAGCAAAGCCCAAGCATAGGTCTGACCTGATAATTAAATACAAAATTAAGTGCTTGTGTGGCTGAGAGGCAGCATTACTGTTGCACTAGAGGGGAGAGGGGGATACCCAGATTTGCGATTTGCAGTACTGTATTTTCCCTGCTCCCGGCCCCCTTCCGAGAATATTCTGTGGATGTCACATTAATGAGGAAGTGCTCCAAAGATTGACTCCTTTCTTTCATTTGTCTCTCTCTCTCTCCAGTCACTCTTTTTTCCAGGTCACAGGGAAAAAAGAAAAAGGTCTGTATGCTTTGCTACACACGAACATATACATTATGCAGCAAACAGAGAAGGATGTGAAGCACACCCCTGCAGAGCACAGTCACAGAATGACACAAGAGGGCTCATTGATTAACAGCAGTAGTGCAAAGTCCTAAAGCCTCTAAGCCACTGATGAAACTGACATTGCACAAACCAGCACGACAAGTATGTATATCCAGCAGGTGAGCGATACAGGTCATTTTCTCTATTCATTTCAAGAGAGGTTACAAAGGTAACTAAGCTACAGGAGATGATCAGAGAGCACCAGGTAAAGTGTCAGATGAGGCAGTCAGCGAACTTGGTGGTGGCAGATTATTTCTCCGCGAGCTAAAGGTTTTGTTCCCAGACAAAGGAATTAAAGAAGTGCAAGTAGATGGTAGATTTCCGAACAGCTGCAGGCTCAGAGGAGTCCATTAAACAGAAGGGGGCAGGCACTCAGTAGGTGTAAGTGACAACACTTCAGAGCACTGTGTGGGAGAAGGAACTTGACTCCCGTGGAGCTGCTCCTGTGTATGCCAGCTGAGGATCTGGCCCTGTAGTATGCATCCGACATCTCAATGTGCTAGAAATTTCTAACTGCATCAAACTCATGATCAAAAGGGCCCCTGGGGTAAAAACATTTACGTGAGCAGCGTTCTGACCTGCTGTGCGAGATTGCAGCACCACTCAGGTTTGATCTGGTCACAAAATGGTTGGGCCATGGTCCAGGTGGCCACCCCCAGCTCCAGACATTTGGCTAAACATTTTGCAACCCTCAGAGGCGAGGGGACAGATTGTCTTACTTTTTGTTCATTATTTGAGCTCTTTTTGAAGGTGAAACTCCCTAGGAGGCTTATTTGGCTCAGTTCGACTTCATAGCCCAAATGAATGGCTGAGAAGATGGACAGAAAGGGGGTTTCTAGCAGCCAACTTGAGCTGGCCAGCTCTGATGGTGCTGCAGAAAAGAAACCTAGAGTAGGTCTACACAGCAACCTGAGGTGTAACTGTAGCACGGGTAGGCATACCCATGCTAAGGGAGCGTCTACACTGCAGGGTTCTTTCGGTGGGGTGTAGGGATCGTCACACATAACCCTCCTAGCATGGGTATAAATAACCATGTCGATGGGGAGGCCCACAAAAAGCCAAGAGGGTAAAGACCTGCCTGAAGGGTGTGGGTGCATACCCCAGAGCACATACCCTAAGGGTCTTTACTGACCCAAGCTGCGCCTCCGGTCTACATTGCAGCGTCCTGCTGCCTCCCACCGCTGGAGCCCTCTCCTCCACAGGGAAAGGCTCCAGCAGTTCCCCTCCGCCTCCGGGAAAGACTCCGGTGGTGGGGAAAAGGTTCCCCTCTGCCGGAGCCTTTCACTGACACGTGTAGCTATGCACCGCTGCATGGTGCTTTTCATTGCAGTGTGTAGTTGTGTGTACACTACACGCTGCCAAAGTGACGTAAGCTTAGGCTACTGCTGCAGATAAAAGTACAGTGGAGAAAACCCAGAGATCTCCAGCATGGGCGAGCAACCCGAGTATGTCCCCAAAGTCCTTGTCAGGCTTGTACTGGGGCAGCTGGTCCTCACTGGAGCCCGTGCTGCCGTGTCTTCATATTATTGATACCCAGGCTAGCTCGATTAAAGCTAGCACAGGTGTACCTACCTGCACTACAATTGCACCTTAAATTCCAGTCACATGCCCACTGCAGTTATCCAGAACGGATACAGGCCCCTGACATGTGGCTTGGGGCCAGCTGTCCATCTGAGCTGGCCAGGGCACAGCTAAGAGCTGGGGGGCGGGAGGGGAGAACAGGGAAGACCCTACCTGAACTAGCAGAAGACCTACAGAGAGTCCCATGAGTTCCTAACTCATGAAGCCTGGATAGCCAAGATAGTGGATGAACGAATAATCAGTCAGGATTTCATCATGGCTAATAACTGTATAACAAACGCCGGGAAAGATGTCTTGCAAAGGGAATTTCTACAGACTGAATTTGAAGATGTGGCTCAGGCAGAGCAAAGCAATTGCCTATAATTCATTTGCAGTGAACTAGTCATCCTGCGTCCGGGGCAGAAACCATAACAGCAGCTACATGTGGTAGCTTTCCAGGAAAGAAAAGACGTGGAGTGACTGAAGCCTGCTTCGAGACCCAGGGTTTGGGGTTTGTTAGTATAATGAGAAAAGATAAGAAATAGAGCTAAAGCAGTGGTTCCCAAACTTTAACAACCTGTGAACCCCTTTCACTAAAATGTCAAGTCTCGCGAACCCCCTCCTAAAAATGAATATTTCCAGGGATTTTCTTCTTCACCTGAGTATAAACTATAAAAGCAGTGATCTTGGAAATATAACATTTGTTTTTATGACATGCTTATTACACACTATTTATTATTAATTATTATTTATCATTACAGTATTTTTATTACATTATGAAAACGGCAACACACTTCCAAGATCTCACTTTCGTAGCTTGTATCACTTTGAAGAAGCCTGTTATAAGACAAGGCTCCTATGTTTCGTCAAGGAGTATCAGATGTGAAACATCATGACGGTATTTAAGAAGCCAACTCAAAGAGTTCTTTCTACACAAGCATTCAGGTCTTGAGCAGTCCAGGCAAATGATGCACGTTACTTGTTCTTCATAATAATTTTAAAAACAATACTAGCTGCCTATTTAATTTTAAAAAAACAGCAAAAAATATGTCCATTGCTTATAAGGAGTTTTGAAGTTTAAATCTTCTCAGTGTGATAGATATGCTTGCTTTGATCTGCTTAGCTGTTGGAAGTCCAGGGGCTCCGGGCTGCTGGCCCTGTGCTGCCTGGGGTCCCTAGGGACAGCTCTGTCCGCCATTAGAGAATTTTTTCCCGAGAACCCCCTGTAACATTTCGCAACCCCAGTTTGGGAACCACGGAGCTAAAGGGTTGCTGGTTTTGGTGGGCATTTAATATATGACTGCCTTGACTCCTATCTCAAGACAAGGTCAAGCAACCAGTCAGGAGGGGTGAGGGGGACTGGGGAAGAAGGTATAAGAAACCCTAAAAGCCAAAGGAGAGGTGGCCTTGGCCAGTACGCAACCCTCCCATGAGGTGGGACCACAGCCCCCAGACTCACGACCCCCCAAAACAGAATATAACCATAAATTGTAAAGGGTGAGGCCAGGGGCGTTCACCACAGGTATGACTGAGCCTGCTAAGAAAAAGAGGAGGGGGATAGGAAAAGCTCTACCGGTGTTCAGAGCTGTGGATTAGGCTTGCTTGCTAACCCCAATAAATGTCACATTGTCTGCACTTCGGATTCTGGTCCTCTGCTTTCCATCTTCGTGACAAGAACCAAGGGAGGGCAGGGGAAGCCCTAACACGGCTTATAGAACAGCCGTCAATGAGAGTACAAAGTGTATCCCAGCACTCATGTTTGGGCATGAGCCAAGGACCCCAGCAAACCTCTTGTATGGAGTTCCTGAGGATGCGGGGGGGAGGATTTGAACTATGTAGAAATGTTACAATCCAAAATTCTAGACGCTCACACCCTAGGGAAAGTTTGAGTTAGTTTCTGATCAAATGAAGAAGCACGATGATGTAAGGTCATACTGGGAAACTTAAGAGGGGAGTGGGTCTGGTTCCACAATCCTAGGAGAAAGAAAGGCAGGAGCCCTTAGCTGGATAAACCTTGGGAGAAACCCTAAACAGCACTGACCCAAATATATGAAGTGGTGTATAGGGCACAGTTGGGTCTCAAGACTAAACTCAAAGTTATCCATAAGAAATAGCGAGAAGGTGTCAGAGAGACACAATTTCAGCAGGACTACCCCCAGAAACTGAGACTATAGCTGAGGCTGGAAAGGTTGTGACAGATGACCTCTCCATTACAATAGAATGGGCGGGATCTGTCCCAAACAGCAGCTTTCACAGAAACACTCGCCATTGCTCAAGGGCCCATTGAAAGAGGCACTTCCAAGGTGGCTGAAAGGAAGTCAGGAAGGAAGGGAAAACTCCAAGGAGATTTGGATGGAGTACCAGCAGTTTCAGTTGGTGGCATGGAAATATTGTGACCAGAAAATACTATGTAAATAGTTTAGGGTTGCCAGTTTTGGTTGGACATATTCCTGGAGGTTTCACCACATGACAATCTTTAATTAACGATTAATCTTTAATTCCTGGAGAATCTAGGACAATTCCTGAGGGTTGTTAACCCTTAATAGTTATGCTGGTATCGTTCGCCATTGGATAAATTATTTCTTTTCTTTCTGTCTGGAATAGGTCATTGAGGACACCACCATGTTGGCCACCATTGAGATGATGGGTGGGGTTGAGACAAGGGTGTTGTTATGCTGGGAAAAGCCTCTCTGAAGCTGGTGGGCAGAACAGCCACTCTCCATTGCAGCTAAAGGAGGGAACAAGTAAAACACCGCTCTGTGTAGGGATAGCTGAAACAATAGGAGCCACCACCCAAAACACAGACCACAGGTAAGGCTGCCCAGGAATCTGAACTATGTGGGAGTTGACTCAGGGCTGAAGGTAAATGCTGGGGCAGAGAACTTATTTTCATTGCAGCTGAGAGAGAGGGGGGCAGGCAGGCAGGCAAGAAACAACACAGGAGCATACAGAGAAAGAGTAAAAGAAGCTCCGGGAACAGCTAGAGGAGCCCTGAGAGAGTTTCCAGAGAGCTTTTGGGGCTGGCTGAAAGAGGCTTGGAACTAGGAGACAGCTTCTTGGCTCATGTTTGATTCCTACTGTGTTCAGAAAACCAGGACTTTGTACACAAACAATTGTATCCAAGAAATATCTGACTCCATCACCAATTTCTCCCCCTAAACACTCACCCCCAGGACCCTGAAAACTGGCTAACAGCTTGAGCCAAAAAGGGATAACAATATGCTGCAGCCTGTATATTTCTGTTCACCCCATAGCTTCTGGCTGTTATTTTCATGCACTGCACCGATCTCTTGGGAAGATACTGCCCTGTTTTTAAAAAGTGCAACAGATTGTTTACAGTTGTTGCCAGCTTTAGTCTTTGGGATAACTAGCTGGAAATAACTTGATTTACTATTGCAATAAACTGACAGATTGGACGTGTAAACTTGGCTCTTTCCAAACACTGTTAAGAGACTTGATGTTCACATCACACGGAACATGGGAACACTTCCGCGTCACAGGGTTGTTTTTTCGTGACCTGTCCTCTTTCAAGCCCTTCCATTGTTGGACACAGATCTTGTCCTCACAGATGGCAAATCTAGCTTATTACAAATGGATCTGAACAAAACAAGCCTCTGTGTTAAAGTCTGCTGGGTCATGGTGTCGCTGCCTGCTATTCAGAGTGAAGTTTGGCTCTCCCAGGAACCACTTCAAGGGGCTATATCAGAGCCTGTACCTGGCAATTTTAGATTAAACAGCTTAAATGGTTGCCCAAAGTCAGGCTGCCAGTGGACACTGCAGTAAACTGGCTCCTGCTGGACAAGGACTGACTTTCCACTGAATGAATCCGATGCAGTGAGCTGTAGCTCACGAAAGCTTATGCTCAAATAAATTGGCTAGTCTCTAAGGTGCCACAAGTCCTCCTGTTCTTTTTTCCTAGGAGGGTTTGGCAGGTGAGGGATTTAAAAGAGATTATCTTTAAACGATAGTAACCTATTTCCTCCCTGTTTCCTATTGGCAGAGAGGAGTGGTAGGTGGCTTTTTGTTCCTGTTGAATGCAGAGCAATTTTTAGAATTATTTGCACCTGTATGACAAGCCACTAGCTTTTAATGAGGTACTATTGAAAAGCAAATCACAGGATATTCCTTTACTGGCAGCAGTATGGCTGCCTCCCAAGAAAATGGCAAAATAATGACAGAAAAACACCCCACTCTAAATACAGTGAAGCGCAAGAAGATAAAGTCAAGATTAAGCTGGCTCTCATGCTAGGGCTCCAGACTGGGTTCATTGAAATGATGTATTGCGGTTCCCATTCTAGTCAAGGGCACCTGCTGAAGCTATAATGGGCCCCATACAAATCTTTAGAGCAGCCTCCGAGCAGGACATCTATAGTAACTTAGGCTTTTTAGAACTGTAGAGCGCAAAGCTCTGCTGAGAACAAAGGCCTCTATTAGTCAGGAAAGAGCTGCAGAAAGAGGAGACTTGGCCAGGTTGTTTATCCCAAAACCTGGAGGTCAAATAAGCACGTCTAAAGATTTCCATAGGCACTTCCTGCAGAAAGAATCATGGGAGAGGAAGTGAAGAGCTCCCTCTGAGCTACTGATTTCCCAAATTAAAGACACCTAAAAGCAGGCGCTGCACTATGACAAAAGACTGAAGAGGGAACTGTTTCCACATACCCACACTCCAGCCACAACCAACTGGGTGATGGTGCCCAGCTGGCAAAACAAAGGAACTCCTATTTCTCCTGGAATATGGGGCCTTGCTGCAACATAGCTACGTTAGCGGGACGGTCCACATTTCAAAAAGGATATTGAAAAATTCAAAGAAGAGTCACAAGGATTATTTTAGGACTGGAAAATCCACCTTACAGTGACAGATCTAAGGAGCTCCATCTATTTAGACTGCCGAAGAGAAGAAGGATAACAGATGACTTGATCACAGTCTGTAAGTATCTACATGGGGAGAAAACTACAGCTAGGAGAGGGCTCTTTTAATCTAGCAAAGGCAGAAGGAGATCCAATGGCTGGAAGTTGGCAAATTCAAACTGGGGGAAAAGGTACAAATTTTTAAGCAAGAGGGTAATTAACCAGTGGAACCATTTTCTAAGGGATGTGGTGGATTCTCTGTCCCTTGCAGTCTTTAATTCAGGACTGGAGGTCTTCTAAAGAGATCTGCGCTAGTGCAGAAATCCCTGGGAGAGAGTCTGCGGCCTGTTCTACAGGAGGTCAGACTAGAAGATGATCACAAGGGTCTCTTCTGGCCTATATATATATTTTATGAAAAAAAATAGCCCCTTAACCCAGAAAAAGATGGGGCCCCCCAGGCAGAGGATGGAAGATTTTCAGAGGGAGAGTAACCATCTCTTCATTTCTACAAGCTTTAAGAGGCCAGGTCAGGAAGTCATCCCCCAGGACCTTTCTTGTGTAAGATTTGGAAGTACGTTCATGACAGGCCCTCAAAGATGTTCCTGGGGACCCTCCACTGGGTAGCAAGCCTTTACTGAGCCAGGAATCAGGGTGTCGCTCGTGGAATTCTGTGGAGGCCAATGTAAGTGGTAGAAAGTGGTGTATTTTAGAATCAACCTCTTCACAGCTGGAAATAGAAGGAAGCACACACTCAAGAGGTATTTTACCTCCTGTAGATAGGTGGTGCTGGATATAATGTTTGTATTGACAATTCAGCATGCAAGGAGACTTTCCAAGGCCCAATTTTGCAACGTTCACTCACATGGAAGAGCTTAGGTGAGAAGATCCATTGACTTTAATGAGGAGGTTATTTGTTTTGGATTATAGTAACATGCTCCAATCAGGGACCATTATGCCAGGCATTGGGCCAGTGTCTTTTTGCTTACAGAACTTAAGTCAAGATGCAAACAGAAGGGCAAAGAGGTCAGAAGCTTGCCGGCCCGATGTGAGGAACAAGCTTCCTATCACGGGCAGGGCCATTGAGAGATATTTGGGCCCCCAGTACCTCATGTGTGCCGGGGCCCCCACCTCTTCCCATTTCACCCCACTTAGAGATGTTTTGCGGGTGCTCCTGAGCTCAGGGCAATTGTCCCCCTTTAATCATCCCATACCTGGGAATATGGACAGCGAGCCCGCATCTTGGTATCCCAGCCCCCAATAAGTACAGAAGAAAAGAGGAGAGGGGTCTCTGTGAGAGGAAATGCAGCAATTCAGAGCAGCACGCAACCAATTATTGAACCTCATTATATAAAATAGTTTAAGCAAGTTCAATATTATTATTAACATTAACGTTAACTAACTAGAATCCACAACTGCCAGAAGGAGGAGAGAGAAAAAAGACATCCCATTTGCCATCTGGGCACCCAGCTGGCTGACTTTCCTGGCAAGGGCAGGGCAAGCTGCCTTTGACCAGGCTGATGCCAGCCAGCTGGGACTGACTGTCCTCATTTCTATTTCCACCACCCGTTCTGCCCACAATATGTAAATTAGTGGGTTTTCAAGCCTCCCTCTCTATCCCAGCTCAAAACGCCCTGGTGCTGCCGCATGTCATCTTTAACATTCATGTTCCGACACCCACGAGTAATAAGACTTGAATTCCCATGGCTTGTCCTTCCACATATGGAGCTACAGTATGTCTGTCCGGATATCATCATGATTTGTATGACAGTAGAGAGATCAGGCCCCATTGTGGCAGGTGCTGCATATTCACATGATGAGGGACAGTCCCCGCCCCAAAGAGCTTCCATTCTAAACAGACAGGTTGGGAGGGTAAACCAAGGCTCAGAGAGCAAAGTGACTTTCCTATGGTCACACAGTAAATCAGTGGCAGAGCCAGGAAAGGAATCCAGCTCTGCTTGATCCTAATCCAGTGTACCATCCAAGGGACCGCACGACCCCTCTGCACAGCAAATATATCAGAAATGCAGCAAAACTTCAGAACATGCATGAATGAAGTGCAATTCAATAGCATGGAAGCTGTATTTGTCTTTTCTTGCTTTCTTCTTACTCTGTGAAATCCAGAGGTGGGTCTGAGCCAATCTTCCAAACCAAATTACCCTCAAACCGGAAAATTCAGATCAGATCCATAGTCACTTATTTCTTCCCTTCCAACACTTCCTTTTATTCTTTTCATCTATCTCCTTTTTCTTTCTCTTCTTTTCCATCTAGTTTCATCTCCATTCTTTCCACCCTCCATTCCCCTCATTGTCTCTTTTTATTATCTCCTGTCTAGGGGCAGGGTTTTTATGTGCATCTGTGTGGCAGTGGAAAATACACTTTTATTCACTGCCTGCTGCTTTTGAATTCAATAACTGGATGAATTTTTAATGTTCCCTAAAATTAGAAGTACAGCACTTGTAATTGTAAGGGTTTTTACTGGGCAGCCAATTTCATTGTGCACCAGAGGGTAGATTCCACTCCTAGAACTGCTACACAGCTCACCATGAAATTAACAGATGATGATAAACTAGGAGGAGCTGCAGACACTAAGGACAGAAAAATAATACAAAAGGGAGAGATGGATGGAGACCAACCAAATAAGATTACGGTTAGAAAAACGCAGGCTGAGAGATCTGGTGATAAATGATCTGGAGTGCAGAGGATCACCAGGAAGAAGCAGCCTGAAAAGCCAGAATGCTGGCAAAGGATGATACTGGGTAGCTAGGCAGACATGAGTTTCTGGTGAGATAAAATGGTATAAAAGGCCAGTGTAATTTTGTATTGTACAGGCTGAGTCATCATAACACCTAATGGGGGTGGGGAGCAATAATCCCCTTCTAAACCGGTGGGACCACATCTATTCAGTTCTGGATTCCTCACTCCCAGGAAGATACAGACTGGAGAGAAACCAAAGTGATTAGGGGGCTACAGAGAGACTTACAAAGAACATAGGAACTGCCAGACTAGATCTCACACAGTCCACTTGCCCTAAATACTGTTTCCAACAGTGGCTGGGACCAGCTCCTTTAGAGGAAGAAACCCTGCAGTGGGCAGTTACAGGATAACCTGCCCCTTGGGAAAGTATCCTGCTCTCCTCCCAGTTAGAAGTTGGCTTGTTCCCTGAAGCCCAGGGGTTTAGACTCCCTACAAAAGCCCTTCTGTATTTTTAGTATTAAAATTATAACTCTGTTCTCATTTTCCATGAGAATGTCCAGTCCTTCTTAAAGTCTTACTAGCCTCTTAGCCTCCATGATCCTTTGATTCCAAGGCCAGAAGGGACCACTGTGACCCCCCGAGTCTGACCCCTTTATAACACAGGACACAGAAGGATTCCTTGAGGTAATGAGTTCCCCAGGCTCGTCGTGCATTACAAAGGAATTCCTCTGATCAGTTCTGAACTCGCCATCTTCCATTTTCATTGAACATGCCCTGGTTCCTGTGATGTGACAGGTGGGGAACTGAGGTCTTCCTTCTCTAGGCCATTCACTGCCTGGTATACTGTTATCATGCCCCCTTTAGGGAACATTAAATGAGCCGAACTTACTTACTTACTTACACATCCTGGGAAAGCAATGATTCGGGGAGGAACCAGCCTGGAGCAGTAGCACCCAATGTGGATACCCTTTCCTGTGGGAGCCTGCCCCTGTGCTCCATATACCTAGGCCCAGTTGCTGCCTTCTCTCTTTTTTTGTCTTCGTTTGACTCCCCTGTACTCAGTTACGTGGTCATTTATTCTGCACCTTTTCTTAGCTCCCCTGCTCCCTGGCAGCCCCTACACTTTCCAGTTTTCTCACTGAGCCCAGAGGTCCCCCTGCCAGGTCCATATGTTTCCCTTCGCCTCCTCCAGCTGCCAGAGCTTCTGCGGCAGGGCCAGAATCCACACAGCTGCTCATAAATTCAGCAGCAAAGCCCCTTCTGGGGCTTCAGGTTTATTTATAGGCGATTTTTCTAATATAACCAAAAATAACATCCCAGCAGAGTCCCAGGGCCCATTCCCCTCGGGCAACTTCAGGGCTTTGAAATGCCAAAAGCAACAGCATACATATTAATACTATATGCATAAGGCAGCTTCAGAGCTCTCCACCCTGGCTTCTGCAGTCAGCAAATCCCTGGCTGTTTTCCCCAACCCTGAACCCGGATCAGCTGCTTTTGAAGGTGCAGCTACCCCAATTCCCGCCAGTAGAGAGAGGAAGCCTGGGGCCTCCCCACCGAAGGGAAGGCGTGTTCCAGAAGGGAGCCCAGCCAGCTAGTCCAGAGCCAAGGGCAGGCTTTAACTCCCAAGCTCCCACACCATATATGTAGGTCCACCGTCTGGCTCAATGGATCCCCCTTCTATGGGGCCCGGTGCCTTGTGGCTGTGCGGGCCTCCATAGGAATACCACCAAAGACGTATGACACCCACGCCACAGTGCCGCTCCTTGTGGTGAAGGATACTGGGCTGTGCCACCTGGCGGCATGGAGGCGGAGGGCAGAGCTGGTAGCAGGGGATCCCACAGCTCTCAATGACCATTCAGAGATGCCAGCACTCTTCTTGCTTGGAGAAATCCAGTGCCCTCCCTTCCTCTGGCTGGGAATCGTCACTAAAGTCTATCAATATCGGCAGGAGGCAAGCAGAGGAGACTAGAGGACTTATGTAGAGGGGTACCAGGAGGCATAACGAGAGACTATCAAAGCTAGAAAATTCAGGCTGAATATCATGAAGTCATCCTGACGGTGGAATACAGACTGCAAACCAGTCTTTAAGGGGACCGGCAGAAGCCCTGTCAAGTAGGACAAGGAGTCAGACCTGTGTCAGCAGAGAGCTGGGCAGGGTGACCCAACATGGTCTTTTCCAGCTCCAACACCTGCAGTTCGCAAAGTCTAGCCCCATGGAACCACTGGAGCAGGAGACCTCTGCAGCTGGCCAAACATTTTTCTGAGAACTAAAATAAAACATTTCAATGTCTGGTTTTGCTTCCCCTCCTCCCCTTTCTTGTCTGCATATTTACCACTTCGCAACCAGCTAGTGCTTGTCCACATCCCGTGGGCTTTGCGACCTCTCCAGCCACGCAAACACGGGCCCAAATTCTGAACACTGAATGAGCAACTACCACGGACATCAACAGGAGTTACGCACGCGTATCTGAGGACAGAATTAGGCCCTTAGTGATTTTTTCTTATTGGGCTAAGCACAACAGTAGCTACATGCAGAATGTGCATGACCCCCTTGAGAAAGGGAATTTCAGTGAGTTCGAATAAAACCCCACTGTAAAGCATTGGGGCCTAACTTATAGCACCCTGTTTCCAGCTGGACCCAGGCTTGTGGCTACAGAGTCAGCTACCTTCATGGGAAAATCCTGCTGGTGGCCCTGTTGCTGAATCCAGGGGAGATAGTGACCAGAGTAGGTGCCATGGGTTTTATTTCAAGCCTTCTTAACCAAAAAAAAAACAACCAGGCTCAATGATTCACAGCCTCTCCCCACAAAGTCTGTGTAGGGTAAGTCCCTCTCCCCCCAAGTCTGTCCCATGAGGTCATCAACCCAAAAGCTCCTGGCTCTTTCCTCTGAGCCTTTTTTGTGACAACAGGGTTTTCCTCAGACTCCCTTCAGTTGATTAAGTTGCTGGGTTTTTTCCCAGGTGCAGCAGGTGGGGCTAATTAGCCAGCCAGCCCGCTGCAGGCCTCTGCCCCCAGAGGCATACTATCCCTTATACCTTCACACCCATACAGAAAATTACATGCAAATAATACTGTTTGGCAAGGAAGCATTCAAGTGTCTGGTATTCCACACATGCCTACACATTAAAAACTGGCTTCCACCCTGCTTCCTTACGCACCCATGCATAGAGCTGACAGGGAGATTGTTTACTGAATGAGAAGTTTCACTTACCTTCCTTACACATGCATGCATTTACATAGCAGTTGGTCATCTATGGATCTCAGAGCAGCTTGCAAGAAGACGGAGGGGCTCAAAAGCAGTTTCACAGGTAACTTAGTCAAGGAAGAACGTGGATAGGATATAGTTCTTGAAGAAGTACAGTGCCCCAGTTGCTGAGACTTGGGTCTGCTACATCAGGGATCTGGTTACATTCAGATCTGCATGAAAATTCCTGTGTGATCTTGGATGGGTCATACCTGGCCTTAGTTTCTCCATCTGTAACTTGTGTTAAATTATATTTCCCTCCCTCCTAGGAGAATATTATGAGGCTTTTCTAAACAGGGCTTGTGACAGGCAAAGGCTAAACAGTGGAAGAGGTGAGCCTGGATTCACTTAATTGCTAAGTAAGGCCTTGTCTAGTCTGGGCTTTAAAGGTAGCAACTGTAAGGGGACTGTTGCCGCCTTACTAACATTCGGTGGGGGTGTTTTAGTTGCTAGCTCCCAGTACTAAAAAGGGGGAAAGGTCGATGGGGAATCAGGATCCTGAGACGGACAGCCCCCAGAAACAATGGGGAGAGGCCAATGCTCCGGGTCAGCCTCAATGACAGGGCAGGCAGGCTAATCAGAGAGTCAGGGGGGTCCCATCCTCTGTGTGAGCTGGATTTGCTTGGGTCAGACAGAGTGGGGCTGAGCTAAGGAGAAAGCAGGGGCCCGAGCTGAGCTGGGGAGCAGAGCTGGGCCAGATCCAGAGGGACCAGAAAAGCAGCCCAGAGAGAGCAGACCCTGTCCTGGGAGCAGAGCTGCAGCCCCAAAGCCAGAGGCACAGCCCAGAGAGAGCAGACTTGCCCTGGGAGCAGAGCTGCAGCAACCAGAGCCAGAGGGGCCAGAAAAGCAGCCCACAAAGCAGGTCAGTGCTGGGAGCAGAGTCACAGAAGCAGCCTGCAGAGCAGACCTGTCCTGGGAGCAGAGCTGCAGCAACCAGAGCCAGAGGGGCCAGAGAAGCAGCCCAGGGCGCTGGAGGCAGAGCAGCAGAGACCGAGTGGTGGAGCTGGGGCTGGAGCAGTCTGGAGCTGGGTGCGGTGAGCAGCTGGGAAGATCGAGGGGGACCCTGGACAGCGGGCCCAGCACAGGGAGACGCCTCAGCCAAGAGGCTCTGCAGGCCAGGCTTGGATCGTAACCCCAACAGGGCGGGGGCGACACTGGGAAGAAGGGTCCTACCACTGAGAGCCTGAGAGCATGTGGCCACCACCAGAGCAAGTGTCCAACCCACAGCATCCCTACAGCACAGCCAGGGCCTGAGAAGGGGCCTGGGACCTACAAGGAATCGACTGTGAACTGCCCGGACGTTCCAGAGACACTGTTTGTGATGTTCCCTGCCACAGAGTGGGGTGATGTGTTTCCTTTAACCTTTCCCATTTTTCCTTATTCTTTTTAAAATTAATTGTTGATAAAATAACTTGCATTTGCTTTAACTTGTATGTAATAGTCAGTGGGTCAGAGAAGTGCCCAGTGCAGAGAGAGTACCCCGGAGTGGGGACACCCTAACCCCTGTCCTAGGTGACCACAGCAGGGTTGGGGGTCGAGCCCCCCAGGAATCCTGGGCCCAGCCTTGTTGGGGTTACGAGGACTCTGCCAGGCAGGAGAGTGGAAGGGGAGTCCTCAAGGGCAGGGAGGCCACTGGGTAAAGGAAGTGGGAGCGAGGACTCAGATCCTTTCGCTAGCCCACTTCACCGGAGTAGTGCAGAAGCCAGGAAAGTTCCCCACAAGAGCGCGACTATTCCCCCGCTTACACAATGTTAAAATCTGTTAATGTCCATGTTCCAACACATTTGAAAAGTCTAGTGTAGACAAGGCAATGTCAACTTTACCACATGCCAAAGCCTCTCCTCCCCTCTAGACTTCGATAGGTTAGCATGTGTTAATGGCAGCGTGTCTGGTATACACTAAACTTCGGATGTGTTAGAATGTGCTCGCTAGCACGGTCTAACCACACACCCTTTATCTTCGGGTAAGTCTGCGTAGCAGCTGGGAGGGCGATTCCCAGGACAGGTAGACAGCCATGCACTCGCTCTGCTCAAGCCAGCATGCTACGGCGGCAGCGACCTGGGCTAGCTGCCCGAGTACCTACCCAGGGGTCAGGCAGGAGTGTATTTCGGTGGCTACCTGAGCCCCCACCCGTGCTACTGCCACACGGCTGTTTTAATGTGTTCGCTCAATCAAAGCTAGCATGCATCTTCCCTCCCAGCTGGGAGTCACCCTCCCAGCTGCTGTGCAGACGTCCTCTTCGTCTAGACAGGGCCTAGGGTTTGCAGGACTGGGCCTTGTGTATGTGATTCGTGCACTCTGAATACTGGTCGGTTCAGTGTGTCTGTGTGCATCTGTATGTGTGTGTCTGTCTGTCCGTGTGTGTCTGTGAGCGTGTGTGTCCAGCTTCTGTAGTATTTTCAACTGTCCTTTAAGGAAAGTTCCATTTTGTTCGTATCTAATAAACAGCTGACGCAGTGACATTCTTACAAGGCATTATGTAAAATACCTTGGGGTTATTATGTTCGCCCTTTTGGAGGTCTCCCATATTTTCCCGCTAATGCAACAGGAACCTATTACTGTTGTATTACTAATGTAAAAATGAATAATAAGAAATTGAATAGAGGGATGTGCCAGCTCCATGTACAGGCAAAAATTCATTAAACTGAGCCTGAATGCTGTATAGCTTGTTTGCAGAAATCATTGTTTTTATCTTGCTGTTAAAAGGAGATTAGTGTTGTGCAATTGAGGGTAATTTTGGATGATAATTATGCTGGTGGCCCAGAAATACATTTGACATGGAGGGCTAAATGCTGCCCTTCTGTACTCTGATATGCTGTGGGCAGGGAAGGTATCACACGGCTAACCTGGTGGCTGAACTTTGTGACTTTGTCCTTACCCATAACTATTTTACATTTGGGGACAATGTATACCTTCAGATCAGCGGCACTGCTATGGGTACCCGCATGGCCCCACAGTATGCCAACATTTTTATGGCTGATTTAGAACAACGCTTCCTCAGCTCTCGTCCCCTAAAGCCCCTACTCTACTTGCGCTATATTGATGACATCTTCATCATCTGGACCCATGGAAAAGAAGCCCTTGAGGAATTCCACCATGATTTCAACAATTTCCATCCCACCATCAACCTCAGCCTGGTCCAGTCCACACAAGAGATCCACTTCCTGGACACTACAGTGCTAATAAA
This sequence comes from Caretta caretta, assembly GCF_965140235.1. Lineage (NCBI taxonomy): Eukaryota > Metazoa > Chordata > Testudines > Cheloniidae > Caretta > Caretta caretta. The sequence continues at coordinate 127,035,421 of NC_134211.1, read as the reverse complement.
CAATGGTCACATAAACACCACCCTGTACTGGAAACCTACTGACCGCTATTCCTACCTACATGCCTCCAGCTTTCACCCTGACCACACCACACGATCCATCGTCTACAGCCAAGCTCTGCGATACAACCGCATTTGCTCCAACCCTTCAGACAGAGACAAACACCTACAAGATCTCTGTCAAGCTTTCTTACAACTACAGTACCCACCTGCGGAAGTGAAGAAACAGATTGATAGAGCCAGAAGAGTTCCCAGAAGTCACCTAGTACAGGACAGGCCTAACAAAGAAAATAACGGAACGCCACTAGCCGTCACCTTCAGCCCCCAACTAAAACCCCTCCAACGCATTATTAAGGATCTACAACCTATCCTGAAGGACGACCCAACACTCTCACAAGTCTTGGGAGACAGGCCAGTCCTTGCCTACAGACAGCCCCCCAACCTGAAGCAAATACTCACCAACAACCACATACCACACAACAGAACCACTAACCCAGGAACCTATCCTTGCAACAAAGCCCGTTGCCAACTGTGCCCACATATCTATTCAGGGGACACCATCACAGGGCCTAATAACATCAGCCACACTATCAGAGGCTCGTTCACCTGCACATCCACCAATGTGATATATGCCATCATGTGCCAGCAATGCCCCTCTGCCATGTACATTGGTCAAACTGGACAGTCTCTACATAAAAGAATAAATGGACACAAATCAGATGTCAAGAATTATAACATTCATAAACCAGTCGGAGAACACTTCAATCTCTCTGGTCACGCAATCACAGACATGAAGGTCGCTATCTTACAACAACAAAAATTCAAATCCAGACTCCAGTGAGAAACTGCTGAATTGGAATTCATTTGCAAATTGGATACTATTAATTTAGGCTTAAATAGAGACTGGGAGTGGCTAAGTCATTATGCAAGGTAGCCTATTTCCCCTTTTTTTTCCTACCCCCCCCCCCAAACGTTCTGGTTAAACTTGGATTTAAACTTGGAGAGTGGTCAGTTTGGATGAGCTATTGCCAGCAGGAGAGTGAGTTTGTGTGTGTGTGTGTGTGTGTTCCCCGGGGGTGGGGGGGTGAGAGAGCCTGGATTTGTGCTGGACATGGCCCACCTTGATTACCATGCACATTGTAGGGAGAGTGGTCACTTTGGATGAGCTATTACCAGCAGGAGAGTGAGTTTGTGTGTGTATGGGGGTGGGGGGGTGAGAAAACCTGGATTTGTGCAGGAAATGGCCCACCTTGATTATCATACACATTGTGAAGAGAGTGGTCACTTTGGATGGGCTATTACCAGCAGGAGAGTGAGTTTGGGGGGGGGGGGGGCGGAGGGTGAGAAAACCTGGATTTGTGCTGGAAATGGCCCAACTTGATGATCACTTTAGATAAGCTATTACCAGCAGGACAATGGGGTGGGAGGAGGTATTGTTTCATGGTCTCTGTGTGTATATAATGTCTTCTGCAGTTTCCATGGTATGCATCCCATGAAGTGAGCTGTAGCTCACGAAAGCTCATGCTCAAATAAATTGGTTAGTCTCTAAAGTGCCACAAGTACTCCTTTTCTTTTTGCGAATACAGACTAACACGGCTGTTACTCTGAAACCTTTCCTCCTATGCAAGTGTAAGCAGGGTCTGAATGAGCTCTCCCCTGACATCTAGTGACAAGCTGGGGGAAAGACTTCAGGAACAGACTGTGGTTTCATAGACACGCCTACTCTGCATAGGTGCACAGCGTGATGGAGCTGCTTTGACATCTGGTGCTGGGCTACAAATCACTTTAGTAGGAGCCGTCTGCCATGGCAACTGGGACAAGCACCGCAGGAGGTGCGGCTATCCCAACGAGACCCTGCACCACATCCTGTGTGGTCGCCAGCAACACTCAAAACAAGTCCCCGGCCTTCCGTGAGGCCCGAGCGCGGAAGGTTTTGAAATACACCCCCCTGGCCGACACCCTGAGAGCTCACGGCTACGAGGTCCAGATCCACGCCATGGTTATGGGAGCCCTGGGCGTGTGGGACCCCCACAATGAGCCGGTGCTGAGAGTGTGTAGAGTTGGTCGGCGCTACGCTCGGCTCATGAGACAGCTCATGGTGTCCAACACCATCAGGTGGTCCAGAGGCAACTACACGGAGCACATCATGGGACAAAATGTTAAATAGTGTAGGGCCAAGAACCAATCCCCTTGAAACCCCACTGGAAATACACCCTCTCAATGATGATTCCCTGCTTACAATTTCATATTGAGACCTGTCAGTTAGCCAGTTTATAATCTGTTTAATATGTTCCATGTGCATTTTATATCATTCTAGTTTTTTAATTAAAACATTGTGCAATACTAAGGCAAATGCCTTACAGGAATCTAAGAATATTATATCCACACTATTACCTTTATCAACCAAACTTGTAATCTCATCAATAAAAGATATCAAGTTATTTGACGGCATCTATTTTCCATAAACCCACATTGTTTGGCAATAATATTACCCTCCTTTAATTCTTTATTAATGTAGTCCCATATCAGCTGCTCCATTAATTGGTGTTGGTCCTGCTTTGAGCAGGGGGTTGGACTAGATGACCTCCTGAGGTCTCTTCCAACCCTAATCTTCTATGATTCTATGATTATCCTGCCCAGGACTGATGTCAGACTGACAGGCTTATAATTACCCAAGTCATTTACCCTTTTAAAATAGTGGTACTATACTAGCTTTCCTCCAATCTTCAGGAAGTTCCCTAGTGTTCCAAGACTTATTGGAAAATAAACATTAATGATCCAGCAAGCTCCTCAGCCAGGTCTTTTAAAACTCTTGTATGCAAGTTCTCCAAACCTGCTACTTTAAAAATGCCTAATTTTGGTAGCTGCTGTTTATCATCCTTCTCAGATGCTAGTAGAGTGGAAAGAGTATTATCTTTTTCACCTAAATATAGAACAGAAATATTTATTGAAAATTTCTGCCTTTTCTGCATTATTACTAATTCTCCCATTCCCGCCTAGCAAATGGACCAGTGCTGTAACCCAGGGTTTTTAGAACTCAAAGCAGTGGTAACTTAGCTGTTTTATTTATTTTTAAGGTCCAGCTTGACAAAGCCCTGGCTGGGACAATTTAGTTGGGGTTGGTCCTGCTTTGAGCAGAGGGTTGGACTAGATGACCTCCTGAGGTCTCTTCCAACCCTAGTCTTCTATGATTTCAGGTGGTATCAGGAATAAATTAATGGGAGCACATCGCTTTTGGCTGATGACACATTGATGCAGGTAAGCATGCTTTTATTTAAAACTACAATTGATTCGATTTAAGCACACAGAGACATAAGCAATTGTTTTAAAACATTCCAAATAATTACCTAGAATGGGAGATGGTACTGAGTAATTAGGAGCAGGTTAGCGATGCCCGGTTGCTTTCCCCACTGGGGAATATGATGTTAGGAAAGTTTTTAGGACAGCTTTAGAGAACTGCTTCAAAGTACACTTTATGATTTAAATATTTTACAACTAACTTTTAGAAAACACACAGCTTATAGTGACCCCTATTGGGTCATTGCCTTTTTAACTTTAATAAACTACTTATTAACAAAGCATTCTAACTATTGTAGTTATAATCAGCTTTTATATTAAGTTTTTATTTTAGTTAGCAAAAACTGCAAACCTGCAGTTAATATTTAACCTTGCCTTCTGGAGTCCTGCTTGTTTAAATTAACCCTTAACTAGGTGGTGTTTTATTAATTTCTGATGGCTAAATGCACACAATATGTCTGCAATTAGCTTAATTAAATTCTGGGGTAACACACCCTTTCATTCCAGGGCAACAATGCCATTGTTAGGATTCTTTGTGTTCCTAATATACTTTACAAAACACCTTATTGTCCTCAACTTTACTGTCCATATATTCCTCCTTCCAGGCAGTTTATCTAAATCAATTGACTTCAATGCAGTTAGGCCCATGTACACCAACTGAGGATCTGTTCCACAAACTGTATGGTGTTTGAACACATGGCCTTTGAATGATAAAAAGGGGACTTTATTCACTAGTCTCTGGGCTCAGTTTGCCTTGGCTGGTAGGATGAATGATGGGACCACAAATGAGAGGAATGGGGGGATATTAGCTATGCAGAAATGGGGGCTCTTCAGGATTCTGACAGGTATATAAAGCCCCCTACTACATGGGAAAGCCCCAAAACTTCACAACTTGCATTCTCATAACACTAGGGGTCACCAAATGAAATTAATAGGCAGCAGGTTTAAAACAAATGAAAAGAAGTATTTCTTCACACAATGCACAGTCAACCTGTGGAACTCTTTGCCAGAGGATGTTGTGAAGGCCAAGATTATAACAGGGTTCAAGAAAGAACTAGGTAAGTCCATGGAGGATAGGTCCATCAATGGCTATTAGCCAGGATGGGCAGGGATGGTGTCACTAGCCTCTGTTTGCCAGAAGCTGGTAATGGGTGACAGGGGATGGATCACTTGATGATTCCCTGTTCGGTTCATTCCCTCTGGGGCACCTGGCATTGGTCACTGTCACAAAACAGAATACTGGACTAGATGGACCCAGTATGGCCGTTCTTATGTTTTTATGTTATTTGCCACTTACTGATGACCTCTCAAGGTCCCTCCCAGCCCTGCACTTCTATGATTCTACGTTCAACAATAAGGGAGCAAAAAAGGGTTTAGCGAAAGTTTCCCCTTGATGTGCATGCCAACCTGGAGTGACTCAGCTTTTGTCTCCTCTCCCAGAAAGCCTGTGGATTCCAAACTCTTTTTTACAAGACCTATTTTCCTAGCTCAGGTTGGTTGGATGTGGTGAATTGCTCTCATTTGTATGCAAGGACCAACGTGCCTCTCCTCAGCAATGGAGCTGGTGTCAAATGGCTGAGAGATTCTGGCTTTGAAAGCACTTGTGTGCAGGGAAAATGCCTCTCCCTGAGCGGAGCCGGCCTCTCCTTTCCCTGAAAAATTGGGGCTGGAATGAAAAACGTTTTGCTTTGTTGTTCCTCTGCAAAAAAGATGATGCTTTTTGGGGCGAGGGGGGGAGCTAATAGGAACAGTGTGTTCTTCGTTAGTACAGAGGTCCGTTACTAGAAGTCCATTGACCCTTTGCTAGAGGCTCGATTTGAGCCTTCAGAGTCAGCCCAGAGTGAGGAGTGGCACAGAGCGGCGGAGCCCCACAAAGGGTATGTCAACACTACGAAATTAGGTCGAATTTATAGAAGTCGGTTTTTTAGAAATCGATTTTATATATTCGAGTGTGTGTGTCCCCACAGAAAATGCTCTAAGTGCATTAAGTGCATTAACTCGGCGGAGCGCTTCCACAGTACCGAGGCAAGCGTCGACTTCCGGAGCGTTGCACTGTGGGTAGCTATCCCACAGTTCCCGCAGTCTCCGCTGCCCATTGGAATTCTGGGTTGAGATCCCAATGCCTGATGGGGCTAAAACATTGTCGCGGGTGGTTCTGGGTACGTGTCGTCAGGCCCCCGTTCCCTCCCTCCGTCCGTGAAAGCAAGGGCAGACAATTGTTTCGCACCTTTTTTCCTGAGTTACCTGTGCAGACGCCATACCACGGCAAGCATGGAGCCCGCTCAGGTAACCGTCACTCTATGTCTCCTGGGTGCTGGCAGACGCGGTACGGCATTGCTACACAGTAGCAGCAACCCCTTGCCTTGTGGCAGCAGACGGTACAGTACGACTGGTAGCCGTCATCGTCATGTCTGAGGTGCTCCTGGTCACCTCTGTGAGGTCGATCAGGAGCGCCTGGCAGACATGGGCACAGGGACTAAATTTGGAGTGACTTGACCAGGTCATTCTCTTTAGTCCTGCAGTCAGTCCTATTGAACCGTCTTATGGTGAGCGGGCAGGCGATACGGACTGCTAGCAGTCGTACTGTACCATCTTCTGCCAGGCAGGCAAGAGATGAGGATTGCTAGCAGTCGTATTGTACCATCTTCTGCCGAGCAGCCATGAGATGTGGATGGCATGCAGTCCTTCTGCACCGTCTGCTGCCAGCCAAAGATGTAAAAGATAGATGGAGTGGGTCAGAACAAGAAATAGACCAGATTTGTTTTGTACTCATTTGCCTCCTCCCCTGTCTAGATCACACTGCAGTCACTCACAGAGAAGGTGCAGCGAGGTAAATCTAGCCATGTATCAATCAGAGGCCAGGCTAACCTCCTTGTTCCAATAACAACGATAACTTAGGTGCACCATTTCTTATTGGAACCCTCCGTGCAGTCCTGCCTGAAATACTCCTTGATGTACAGGCACCCCCTTTGTTGATTTTAGCTCCCTGAAGCCAACCCTGTAAGCCGTGTCGTCAGTCGCCCCTCCCTCCGTCAGAGCAACGGCAGACAATCGTTCCGCGCCTTTTTTCTGTGCGGACGGCATACCAAGGCAAGCATGGAGGCCGCTCAGCTCACTTTGGCAATTAGGAGCACATTAACCACCACACGCATTATCCAGCAGTATATGCAGCACCAGAACATGGCAACGCGATACCTGGCGAGGAGGCAACGTCAGCGCGGTCCCGTGAGTGATCAGGACATGGACACAGATTTCTCTGAAAGCATGGGCCCTGACAATGCATGCATCATGGTGCTAATGGGGCAGGTTCATGCTGTGGAACGCTGATTCTGGGCTCGGGAAACAAGCACAGACTGGTGGGACCGCATAGTGTTGCAGGTCTGGGACGATTCCCAGTGGCTGCGAAACTTTCGCATGCGTAGGGGCACTTTCATGGAACTTTGTGACTTGCTTTCCCCTGCCCTGAAGCGCATGAATACCAAGATGAGAGCAGCCCTCACAGTTGAGAAGCGAGTGGCGATAGCCCTGTGGAAGCTTGCAACGCCAGACAGCTACCGGTCAGTTGGGAATCAATTTGGAGTGGGCAAATCTACTGTGGGGGCTGCTGTGATGCAAGTAGCCCACGCAATCAAAGATCTGCTGATATCAAGGGTAGTGACCCTGGGAAATGTGCAGGTCATAGTGGATGGCTTTGCTGCAATGGGATTCCCTAACTGTGGTGGGGCTATAGACGGAACCCATATCCCTATCTTGGCACCGGAGCACCAAGCCGCCGAGTACATAAACCGCAAGGGGTACTTTTCGATAGTGCTGCAAGCTCTGGTGGATCACAAGGGACATTTCACCAACATCAACGTGGGATGGCCGGGAAAGGTGCATGATGCTCGCATCTTCAGGAACTCTGGTCTGTTTCAAAAGCTGCAGGAAGGGACTTTATTCCCAGACCAGAAAATAACTGTTGGGGATGTTGAAATGCCTATATGTATCCTTGGGGACCCAGCCTACCCCTTAATGCCATGGCTCATGAAGCCGTACACAGGCAGCCTGGACAGTGGTCAGGAGCTGTTCAACTACAGGCTGAGCAAGTGCAGAATGGTGGTAGAATGTGCATTTGGACGTTTAAAGGCGCGCTGGCGCAGTTTACTGACTCGCTTAGACCTCAGCGAAACCAATATTCCCACTGTTATTACTGCTTGCTGTGTGCTCCACAATATCTGTGAGAGTAAGGGGGAGACGTTTATGGCGGGGTGGGAGGTTGAGGCAAATCGCCTAGCTGCTGGTTACGCGCAGCCAGACACCAGGGCGGTTAGAAGAGCACAGGAGGGCGCGGTACGCATCAGAGAAGCTTTGAAAACCAGTTTCATGACTGGCCAGGCTACGGTGTGAAAGTTCTGTTTGTTTCTCCTTGATGAAACCCCCCGCCCCTTGGTTCACTCTACTTCCCTGTAAGCTAACCACCCTCCCCTCCTCCCTTTAATCATTGCTTGCAGAGGCAATAAAGTCATTGCTGCTTCACAGTCATGCATTCGTTATTCATTCATCACACAAATAGGGGGATGACTACCAAGGTATCCCAGGAGGGGTGGTGGAGGAGGGAAGGAAAATGCCACACAGCACTTTAAGCAAAGCACTTTAAAAGTTTACAACTTTAAAATTTATTGAATGACAGCCTTCTTTTTTTTGGGCAATCCTCTGTGGTGGAGTGGCTGGTTGGCCGGAGGCCCCCCCACCGCGTTCTTGGGCGTCTGGGTGTGGAGACTATGGAACTTGGGGAGGAGGGCGGTTGGTTACAGAGGGGCAGCAGTGGCAGTCTGTGCTCCAGCTGCCTTTGCTGCAGCTCAACCATACACTGGAGCATACTGGTTTGGTCCTGCAGCAGCCTCAGCATTGAATCCTGCCTCCTCTCATCACGCTGCCGCCACATTTGAGCTTCAGCCCTGTCTTCAGCCCGCCACTTACTCTCTTCAGCCCACCACTTACTCTCTTCAGCCCTCCACCCCTCCTCCCGGTCATTTTGTGCTTTCCTGCACTCTGACATTATTTGCCTCCACGCATTCGTCTGTGCTCTGTCAGTGTGGGAGGACAGCATGAGCTCGGAGAACATTTCATCGCGAGTGCGTTTTTTTTTCTTTCTAAGCTTCACTAGCCTCTGGGAAGGAGAAGATCCTGTGATCATTGAAACACATGCAGCTGGTGGAGAAAAAAAAAGGGACAGCGGTATTTAAAAAGACACATTTTATAAAACAGTCGCTACACTCTTTCAGGGTAAATCTTGCTGTTAACATTACATACATAGCACATGTGCTTTCGTTACAAGGTCACATTTTGCCTCCTCCCACCGCGTGACTACCCCCTCAACCTTCTCCCCTCCCTGTGGCTAACAGCGGGGAACATTTCTGTTTAGCCACAGGCAAACAGCCCAGCAGGAATGGGCTCCTCTGAGTGTCCCCTGAAGAAAAGCACTCTATTTCAACCAGGTGACCATGAATTATATCTCACTCTCCTGAGGATAACACAGAGAGATAAAGAACGGATTTTGGTTGAATGCCAGCAAACATACACTGCAATGCTTTGTTCTACAGTGATTCCCGAGTACGTGTTACTGGCCTGGAGTGGTAAAGTGTCCTACCATGAAGGACGAAATAAGGCTGCCCTCCCCAGAAACCTTTTGCAAAGGCTTTAGGACTACATCTAGGAGAACCGCAAATGCCAGGGCAAAGTAATCCTTTCACATGCTTGCTTTTAAACCATGTATAGCATTTTAAAAGGTACACTCACCAGAGGTCCCTTCTCCACCTGCTGGGTCCAGGAGGCAGCCTTGGGTGGGTTCGGGGGGTACTGGCTCCAGGTCTAGGGTGAGAAACAGTTCCTGGCTGTCGGGAAAACCGGTTTCTCCACTTGCTTGCTGTGAGCTATCTACAACCTCCTCATCATCATCTTCTTCGTCCCCAAAACCTACTTCCGTATTGCCTCCATCTCCATTGAAGGAGTCAAACAACACGGCTGGGGTAGTGGTGGCTGAACCCCCTAAAATGGCATGCAGCTCATCATAGAAGCGGCATGTTTGGGGCTCTGACCCAGAGCGGCTGTTCGCCTCTCTGGTTTTCTGGTAGGCTTGCCTCAGCTCCTTCAGTTTCACGCGGCACTGCTTCGGGTCCCTGTTATGGCCTCTGTCCTTCATGCCCTGGGAGATTTTCAGAAAGGTTTTGGCATTTCGAAAACTGGAACGGAGTTCTGATAGCACGGATTCCTCTTCCCAAACAGCGATCAGATCCCGTACCTCCCGTTCGGTCCATGCTGGAGCTCTTTTGCGATTCTGGGACTCCATCATGGTCACCTGTGCTGATGAGCTCTGCATGGTCACCTGCAGCTTGCCACGCTGGCCAAACAGGAAATGAGATTCAAAAGTTCGCGGTTCTTTTCCTGTCTACCTGGCCAGTGCATCTGAGTTGAGAGCGCTGTCCAGAGCGGTCAGAATGGAGCACTCTGGGATAGCTCCCGGAGGCCAATACCATCGAATTGTGTCCACAGTACCCCAAATTCGAGCCGGCAACGTCGATTTAAGCGCTAATCCACTTGTCAGGGGTGGAGTAAGGAAATCGATTTTAAGAGCCCTTTAAGTCGAAATAAAGGGCTTCATTGTGTGGACGGGTGCAGGTTTACATCGATTTAACGCTGCTAAATTCGACCTAAAGTCCAAGTGTAGACAAAGGGAAAGGACCAGTGACTCCGAAAGTTACAATTCTGCTTTGCTCCGAGACTCAGGAGAGAGGGAGGGAATTACTGCACCCCTTCAAAGGGTGATGCTTAGTTTTGCCTTCTCACTTGTCCAGCTACATTGGCCACTCCCCTACCCACTGGCTAGCCAAAGAGCGGGGTGAGGGATCTGCACCAGACCAGGATCCACGTAAGCAAGGGAGTGGGATGGGGGGGGCAGTCTTTGCTCCATCACCTGACTGATTAGGCGAAGGGTATCCGTTCTTTGATGGAGATGTCTTTGGGACTTAGGGGATGTGAGGGGGAGTCACTTGTGTTCTTGTTGCCCTTATTTAGGGTTCTTCTGTTCTGTTCCGAGCTCTGGAGCTAACCCTTCATGTTCCTGAATATAAACAGGCTGAACGGAAGAGGCACAAAAAACACACCACTAAAGCGAACCGCTGACTAGCTCTGTGGAGAGGGCAGATGTGAAGGCAACGCTCCTCGAGGTACTGCTTGGCACTGTCCATAACAAACCTTGAACCTGCTTGGACTGCACCCGGATGTGAGTTTCACTATCTTCCGTGGATCTAGGGAGAGGGCGTTCAGAGAGGGAAGGCAGCAAGGGCTGGTGGACAGGGCACCGGGATGGGAGTCAGGGAGCTGGGTTCTGTTCCGAGCCCTGTGGTGGGACCTGACGCTAGTATCTCCCTCTCTCTGTGCCTCTTGCCCTTCTGCCTTGTCTATTTAGACTGGAAGCACGTCAGGGCAGGGACTGGCTTTTGCTATGTGGGGGTACAATGCCAAGCACACTGGGGGTGGCAGGTGCTACTGAAATACAAATAATGATAGCAGACTCGTTGGAAGTCCCTGCTGGACTCTTTCCCCACCCCCGGGCCTCCAGAATCAACAGTGGTACAAGGAAACAGAGACTTGGTGGGATAACTCACATGACTGGAGTACTGTCATGGATGGTTATAAACTGTTCAGGAAGGACAGGCAGGGCAGAAAAGGTGGGGAAGTAGCACTGTATGTAAGGGAGCAGTATGACTGCTCAGAGCTCCGGTACGAAACTGCAGAAAAACCTGAGTGTCTCTGGATTAAGTTTAAAAGTGTGAGCAACAAGAGTGATGTAGTGGTGGGAGTCTGCTATAGACCACCGGACCAGGGGGATGAGGTGGATGAGGCTTTCTTCCGGCAGCTCGCAGAAGCTACTAGATCACAGGCCCTGGTTCTCATGGGAGACTTCAATCACCCTGATATCTGCTGGGAGAGCAATACAGCGGTGCACAGACAATCCAGGAAGATTTTGGAAAGCGTAGGGGACAATTTCCTGGTGCAAGTGCTAGAGGAGCCAACTAGGGGGGAGCTTTTCTTGACCTGCTGTTCACAAACCGGGAAGAATTAGTAGGGGAAGCAAAAGTGGATGAGAATCTGGGAGGCAGTGACCATGAGATGGTTGAGTTCAGGATCCTGACACAGGGAAGAAAGGTAAGCAGCAGGATACGGATCCTGGACTTCAGGAAAGCAGACTTCGACTCCCTCAGGGAACGGATGGGTAGGATCCCCTGGGGGACTAACATGAAGGGGAAAGGAGTCCAGGAGAGCTGGCTGTATTTCAAGGAATCCCTGTTGAGGTTACAGGGACAAACCATCCCGATGTGTCGAAAGAATAGTAAATATGGCAGGCGACCAGCTTGGCTTAACGGTGAAATCCTAGCAGATCTTAAACATAAAAAAGAAGCTTACAAGAAGTGGAAGGTTGGACATATGACCAGGGAAGAGTATAAAAATATTGCTCGGGCATGTAGGAATGAAATCAGGAGGGCCAAATCGCACCTGGAGCTGCAGCTAGCCAGAGATGTCAAGAGTAACAAGAAGGGTTTCTTCAGGTATGTTGGCAACAAGAAGAAAGCCAAGGAAAGTGTGGGCCCCTTAATGAATGAGGGAGGCAACCTAGTGACAGAGGATGTGGAAAAAGCTAATGTACTCAATGCTTTTTTTGCCTCTGTCTTCACTAACAAGGTCAGCTCCCAGACTGCTGCACTGGGCATCACAACAAGGGGAAGAGATGGCCAGCCCTCTGTGGAGAAAGAGGTAGTTAGGGACTATTTAGAAAAGCTGGACGTGCACAAGTCCATGGGGCCGGACGAGTTGCATCCGAGAGTGCTAAAGGAACTGGCGGCTGTGATTGCAGAGCCATTGGCCATTATCTTTGAAAGCTCGTGGCGAACGGGGGAAGTCCCGGATGACTGGAAAAAGGCTAATGTAGTGCCCATCTTTAAAAAAGGGAAGAAGGAGGATCCTGGGAACTACAGGCCAGTCAGCCTCACTTCAGTCCCCGGAAAAATCATGGAGCAGATCCTCAAAGAATCAATCCTGAAGCACTTACATGAGAGGAAAGTGATCAGGAACAGCCAGCATGGATTCACCAAGGGAAGGTCATGCCTGACTAATCTAATCACCTTCTATGATGAGATTACTGGTTCTGTGGATGAAGGGGAAGCAGTGGATGTATTGTTTCTTGACTTTAGCAAAGCTTTTGACACGGTCTCCCACAGTATTCTTGTCAGCAAGTTAAAGAAGTACGGGCTGGATGAATGCACTATAAGGTGGGTAGAAAGTTGGCTAGATTGTCAGGCTCAACGGGTAGTGATCAATGGCTCCATGTCTAGTTGGCAGCCGGTGTCAAGTGGAGTGCCCCAGGGGTCGGTCCTGGGGCCGGTTTTGTTCAATATCTTCATAAATGATCTGGAGGATGGTGTGGATTGCACTCTCAGCAAATTTGCGGATGATACTAAACTGGGAGGAGTGGTAGATACGCTGGAGGGCAGGGATAGGATACAGAGGGACCTAGACAAATTGGAGGATTGGGCCAAAAGAAATCTGATGAGGTTCAATAAGGATAAGTGCAGGGTCCTGCACTTAGGACGGAAGAACCCAATGCACAGCTACAGACTAGGGATCGAATGGCTAGGCAGCAGTTCTGCGGAAAAGGACCTAGGGGTGACAGTGGACGAGAAGCTGGATATGAGTCAGCAGTGTGCCCTTGTTGCCAAGAAGGCCAATGGCATTTTGGGATGTATAAGTAGGGGCATAGCGAGCAGATCGAGGGACGTGATCGTCCCCCTCTATTCGACATTGGTGAGGCCTCATCTGGAGTACTGTGTCCAGTTTTGGGCCCCACACTACAAGAAGGATGTGGATAAATTGGAAAGAGTCCAGCGAAGGGCAACAAAAATGATTAGGGGTCTGGAACACATGACTTATGAGGAGAGGCTGAGGGAACTGGGATTGTTTAGTCTGCGGAAGAGAAGAATGAGGGGGGATTTGATAGCTGCTTTCAACTACCTGCGAGGTGGTTCCAGAGAGGATGGTTCTAGACTATTCTCAGTGGTAGCGGAAGACAGGACAAGGAGTAATGGTCTCAAGTTGCAGTGGGGGAGGTTTAGGTTGGATATTAGGAAAAACTTTTTCACTAGGAGGGTGGTGAAACACTGGAATGCGTTGCCTAGGGAGGTGGTAGAATCTCCTTCCTTAGAAGTTTTTAAGGTTAGGCTTGACAAAGCTCTGGCTGGGATGATTTAATTGGGGATTGGTCCTGCTTTTGAGCAGGGGGTTGGACTAGATGACTTCCTGAGGTCCCTTCCAACCCTGATATTCTATGATTCTATGATTCTATGAAACCCTTGCAGGCTACCACATGCACAGGAGTGTTGTGATGCAATTGTGACTCAGAGACACAGTTTGGGCCCTGGTTCCCACCTTGCTCTGTGGGGGGGGAATGATCTGGGGCAGCCCACTTCCCAGTGCAGCTTACCTCCCCCTCTGTTATTATTACTTGCTATTTCTCTTACCGTAGCACTGAGGAACATAGCCATAGACCAGGACCCTACTGTGCTACGTGCTGAATGAACACTGAAGATGGTGCCTGCCCCCAGGAGCTCACAGTCTAAGTATAAGACAAGATGGATGAAAATCGCCCCATGGAGGAGTACCAGGAAACAATGTGACACTCCTGGTCAGCTTGACAGGTGGCGGTCACGGTACGCCCGTTTTTTGTAAGCCTCGCGGGAAAGGAGAGTCTTAAGAAGGGCTTTGAAGAAGGACACTGAGGTATCACGAGGCCATGCAGTCAGCCAACGGCAGGCCTTTTCAACTGCTGTGGTCTTCAACGGGCACTGGGCATCTCACAGGAGGCATTCAGCACTTCCCAGGGTTAGAGGTTCAACCAGCATTTTCCTGAGGAAGGGGCCCAGAGCTCTCCCTCTCCCTACCCCACACGCAGCTCTGCACTTTTCCCCAGTCCCAGGGTCTCCCCAGCCCTAAATTCTTTCCCCCACATTGCTTCACACCCAGCCCCATGCTCTCCAGAGCTGGGAGCCCCACACTGCAACCTCCTTCTGCACCTCTGCTTCCTCAGGAAGCACCAAAAGCCGAGATCCAATCATCCCGCACTACTGGGGGCTGGGATTGCCAATGCCCTCCCTTCTGCTTCTCCAAGGGCCTATGGATGCCTGGTGCCCATGGGCATCAGAAGGACTGCCAAGGTTGAGGGGTAGCAAGCAGGTGCACAGGGTCATAACGCCACTCACATTTGGCCCAGCTGCCCCTAACATGCCAGCCAGGAAGACTCTCTGTCGTTGTGCCACCCACCTCTGTTCAGAGACCAAGGGGTCAGGGCGGGGGCTCTCTGGCCCCCACCCAGCCCCTTATTGCACCCCTGCCCAGGATCAGGCCCTGTTTGTAAAGCTTACCGGTGTGAACCAGTGCAGGTTGCAGAAGCAGGATCTTCCTACCTCACAAGGCCGTTGCAATGATTAGTTAATTAAGGCCAAATAAGAAGTACGTTGCTTCCATTGATTTCAGTGAGACTAACTCACAGAATAAAGTACTACCCAAGGCAGGTCACGGTGGCAGACTCTAGCCATAAATAATAATATAGCTCTTTGCAAAAAGCTGGTGGGTGGGGAAGCTTCCATTTCTTTGCCTTCCCTTCTGTTTTACGTATAATCTTTCCATGCAGGTGTAAACTAAGAGTGTACAGTGCTGGCTTTCTGCCACAGCAGTCAACAAACCAGTCGCATTCTAGATGATAGCACTGTGACTGAGATCTGTGAAATTACATCTGGGGGCCACAAACCAGAAACTTCCCTCTGAGTCTCACACTGTCCTTTTTATATAGAGCAGATGGCTCTCTCAGTCAGAAGTCTGGCAGCCTCCTGATAAACAAGTGGAATTAAGTGGTTATGAAGCAATATGGCATTCCACCATTAACGTAAATTGTGAACCCCTAAATAGTTTGCATGCTTAATTTTGGAAACCCAGGATGTAAAAACCACAGCTGCAGTTAAATTTCAGACTCTATAAAGTTTCTGCATAATTGGCTATGTAATAAGGAAAATCCTGGTGGTATTTGTTTTCTCTCAAATGCCAACTGAGCAAACAGAGTGTTGCAGTGGACTCTCTTGTGGATTCAGGATACTGGCAAAAAATGAGACATTTTAAAGAGATTTCAACTCTAGCCATTAGGGAATGCACTGCAGTCGTCCGTTACTTTTTTCATCTCCAGCAAAAGGTCAGATGACAGGGCGCGGGTTGATTATGATGATGGATCTTGCTAATTGCTGCTCAACGCAGATTAAATTCATAACGCTAACCCCCCTTTCCCCAAATAAAAGTAAAACATTCTATTCAAATGAACTAAATTGATGGACTCCTTCCTGGAATAGCCAGTCATACTTAATTGGAAAATACTCTTGAGAAATTAGGCCACATACACATTGGATTTATAGAACAAAAATACTTTTAAATGCATGTTCCTGATTTATTTTGAATTAAAAATGAGGTTTTGGGGGCTATTCTGGTTCAGTTTTTGTTGATTTCCATTACTTAAGGACAGAAAGTAGGTCACATTCACTAGAATCTCACACCCAACTCTACTGTTGCATTTGGAGCAATAGGATTCCAGAGACCAGAGGTAATTAAGAAAACACAATAAAGCGCAAGGAGGTTAATAAGAGAAGAATTGAGCTGCTCCTAGTGGAAAGTCGTTTCTAGGGTCTGATTCTCTCCCCACAGGATCTGAGTAACTCCTGCTGGCTGCAAATAAAGTTAATGGTATCTTGTGGGGGGGGACAATTCATCCCCTGGGTTTCCACCGCACTCCTTCCCCAAAGCTCTCCAGCAAGATGTCAAGTGACAGCACACTCAACTAATGAAAGGCCAACTCAGGAGCATTACATCATCAGTACAAGCTCTAACTGGCCAATCACAGCCAGGGGCAGGATGCAGTTTCTAAAAGAGGACTTTTCTATCTTAGCACAGATGGGCTCCAGCATAAACCATTTTTGGCTTTCGTTTGTTCCGTTATTAAACATGTTTCCTTGCCTGATTTGTGGGGCACGCTGAGGGTGGGCAGAAGACAGGTGCACCCCTCTGCAGAGTGCTCCAGACAACACTGGTCTTTGACCGGGCACACTGACTTCTGCCTGGCTGCTGTATCACCCTGTTAGAGGGGGCAGCCCATGCTCCCCTGTGCCCAGCTCTGCAGAGCAGTGCAGAGACAGCTGATGCAGTGGATCTGCCCCCTTTGATGAGGCAAAATACCACTGTGGGGTGAGCCTCATGCAGCCATTAGCATTGAGAGATGCGCCAGGAAAGCAGCTGTACCAGCTGCTATGCAGGGGTGGAATCCTGGGCAAACGCCGCGATCTGAAATAAATACTGCCGAGAAAATGCCTGGCCAACGAGCGCTGCTGTTGTAGGTGTTCTCTTTAAAACAGATGTCTAACAAAGAGCCCAGTCCTTCAATCCTTCTTCCCGCCAGTCGCCCTAGTGAGGTCATTGCGTGTATTCATTACTGAAAGGCACTCTGCACATTTTCTTACTTATAGATAGACAGATTAGATTAGATAGCTAGATGGATGTAGGCAAGATATTGATGCATTGCTCTCCAGTGGTTTCTTCGCACACTCCCATGATGGCCTGTGGGAACTCAATCTGAATGGAAAGGTACCCCTCATATGAGTATTTTTGATTACTTAGCCCCCAGATTTCCAGAGTTTCTAAGGATCAGATGGGCAAGTGATGAAGATAGGTGTTGTAAAATGTTTTGTATGGAATGGCGAGCTATGAATCGCTGTCCAGAAGGGTGTGAGCATAACTGCCTTCTGCTATAACAGGAACAATCGAAGCCGGACTGACCGTCCTCTGGGCAAATCACTCCAGGGACTAGCAACCTGTTGGTAGCACTTAGTGGAGCGTATCTTCCTGGAAGCACCAGTTCGCTCCTTCACCAGGCTGCTCTGAAGTTTCCTGAATTCCTTCTGACGTGGATGAGCTCGCGGGTGACTTTCCGCAAATCCTCATCTGCTCCACAGTCTCGTTCTGTGTGACCCTCCCCCTCAAGCTGGTAGCAAAAGATGTCATTTCTATAAGTAGTTTCAACAAAGCCTCTTGAACTACAGGTGGCAGTCCCAATCACTGCCCCGTTGGTTCTCACAGGAGCATCCCTCCTTTGGAATTGTGGGGATCTGTCAGGTTTTCCCACTGCATATTCAGCTGAACTAGCTAGTTAACTTGCTTTTCTAGACCCAGCAGGCCCTTCCTGAGGTCAGGTATTTCATCAGGAGGAGCAGCAGAAGTGAGAGTGATACAGAAGCCACAGGTATGCGACCAGCTCCTGAGGGGCCAGTTGGTCCTCCTCTTCCCTGATATCCCACATCAGGCTGGAGAAGGAGGGAGGATTCTGGAGTGGATCTGAAAGCTGCAGCTTCAGGGCTATTAGAGTGCCAGGACAGGCATCCTTCAGTACTTGCTCCATCCTCACCTGATCCATGTTGGTAGCAAGAATCCCCTTCTTTACCTGTACTTTATGAAGCAGTTTGTCGAGACGGCAAAGATACTGTGGACGTTTTTCACCTTCTTCCTGATAAGTGGACCAGAAGCGCAGGTACAAGTCTTCCCTAATCTCCATAGTCCAGCACATATGATCCAGAGCGTTCAGATACTCCATAGGACCAGCAGAGGAATTACCTGTGCATAATAATCTGATGATGTCAGAAGCTGCTCCACTCAGGCTTCCAGCTAGTCATTGCCTTTTGATATTATGCGGACGCTGCCATTCCTCCATCATCTGGGTAGCTCAGTCCATCCAGGATTCAGAATCATCCTCTCCAACAGGGGTAGGTTTTATCCTGGAGAAGAACCTCAGCTTACAGCACCCAGCTCCCTTATTGAGTGACTGAGTACAGTGTTCCACCAATTGTCCTTGTGCAGTTATCAAACCCTCATCTGTAGCAGCCGAGGGCGAAGCTGTCGGGGTGACAATGGCCCTCACATCTTCCAGTGTCTTTCCCTCTTGTTGCAGCAAAGTGTTCCATTCAGCTGCAAAATCAGAGGCCCCAGCGGGTGTAGTCGCTTCCTCTGGGACACTCCCAGGCAGAAACACAGCCCAAGGGCCAATTTCACCCACAATACCAACTTCCATGGGTACACACCATGGGTCCAATCCAGCAGCCACTCTCACCAGGACAGACACAGACTGGATGTTAGGGTCACCTCACCATGGTCTTCCTAAAAATCTTCACAGTTCCCAACACCTGGTACACAGTATCATCATTAAGGCTACGATTTAGTCATGGGTATTTTTCGTAAAAGTCATGGACAAGTCATAGGCAATAAACAAAAATTCACAGCCTGTGAGGTGTCCATCACTTATACTATAAATACCCCTGACTAAATCTTCGGGGGTGGTGCTGCTGTGGGGGCGGGGGCAACACTCCCCTGGAGGTTCCTGATGTTGTTAACAGTAAAGGAGATCCTGAGTTTCCCAGTGGTGCTGTTAGATAGGCAGGAATCCTGTATTCACCCCTCTGCTGCAGTCCTGGGCCTTGCCCATACTCACTGGCCGACCTTGGGAGCCTCCAGGAACACCCCTCAGCTGATCTATGCAATGGGTCTAACTCAGAAGTACCAGTTACAAACCATATACACCCATTATCCTCCTAGAATAGACTTTACTTAACAACTCAGAAAAACATGACGGTCTGTCATTAATTAAAATGTCGCAACCACTTTAAATCAGCAGGAGGCACTTCAAAAATTCAATTAATGACCGCAGTTTACAGTAGTAAATGAAACAGAAACAGCTCACGCTCACATTGTCACCACTGACCCCACCCTTGCGTGTAAACTTCTCTGCATTTCAGAGTATTAGCTGCTTGCGGGGGCAGCTAGGAATGGCACTCTGCTAGTCCAGCCAAACAGGCCAGCCCGGGCAACGAGGGGCAGAGACATGCTAACCTGGGATCATTCCACGCTGCACAAGCCCTCTGAGGACTGGGGTTGTTCTAACCAGAGGTAAATAACCCTGGATCCTGGTTACACAATAAGATCACTCCAGCTCTTCTCAGACCCCTTCCAGTCTCTTTGCTATTCCCCATCCCCTGCAAGCACTTTCCCAAACAACAAATGTGGTGGCTACATAAGAACAGCCATACTGTGTCAGACTGCAGGTCCATCTAGCCCAGGATCCTCTCTTCCGACAGTGGCCAATGCCAAGTGCCCCAGAGGGAATGAACAGAACAGGGAATCATCCAGTGATCCATCCCGTCACCCATTCCCAGCTTCTGGCAAACAGAGGCTAGGGACACCATCCCTGCCCATCCTGACTAATTGCCATTGATGGACCTATCCTCCATGAATGTATCTAGTTCTTTTTTGAACCCTGTTATGGTCTTGGCCTTCACAACATCCTCTGGCAAAGAGTTCCACAGGTTGACTGTGCATTGTGTGAAGAAATACTTCCTTTTGTTTTTTTTAAACCTGTTGCCTATTAATTTCATTTGGTGACCCCTAGTTCTTGTGTTATGAGAAGGAGTAAATAACACTTCCTTATTTACTTTCTCCACACCAGTCATGATTTTATAGACCTCTGTCATATCCCCCCTTAGTCGTCTCTTTTCCAAGTTGAAAAGTCCCAGTTTTATTAATCTCTCCTCATACGGAAGCCGTTCCACACCACTAATCATTTGTGTTGCCCTTTTCTGAAACTTTTCCAATTCCAATATATCTTTTGTGAGATGGGGTGGCTACATCTGCACGCAGTATTCAAGATAGTAGGCGTCCCATGGATTTATAGAGAGGCAAGATGATATTATCTGTCTTATTATCTATCCCTTTCCTAATGATTCCCAGCATTCTGTTCACTTTTCTGACGGCTGCTGCACATTGAGTGGATGTTTACGGAGAACTATCCACAATGACTCCAAGATCTCTTTCTTGAGTGGTCACAGCTAATTTAGACCTCATCATTTTGTACGTATAGCTGGGATTACGTTTTCCAATCCAAGGTGCATTACACATGCTGCCTTCACTGCAGACCAGACTCAGTCAGTTCTGGGCACAGCAACGGTCTCTAACCTCTGAGGCCGTCTGCTTCGTCAGAGCCCCCAGCAGACTCTCAGCTTGGACTTAGCTCCCCAAAGCACTCTCCACTGCCCTGACCAGGATCCCAGTTCCCCACCAAGATGGAGTGCATGGGCAGCAGGTATCATAGGCTGGGGAAGGCTGTGGCTCCCCAAACAGCCAGGCATGGCCCCGCCCATGCTCTGCTCCCAGCAGGCCCCCTCCTGCTTCCCACGCTGTGGCTCCCCTTGTGCCGTGGCTCAGGCTAGGGCCACGCCGCCCGCCCTCCCAGCACTAAAGGCTGTGGGGCCGGGGTCTGGCAACCACAGTGAGGAGCTCTGGGCTCCAGCAGGAGGGGGACATGGAAGGGACAGGGCCTCGGGCAGAAGGGGCAGGGCTGGGGGCTAGCCTCCCCCAGCGGGCGGTTCACGCGCTGCCCATGATGGAGCCCACCGCATGCTCTCCTTGCATCCCCTGGAAGTGGAAACCTGTCTCTTCCTCAAGGCATCATGCAAGTTGTAGTCTCCAAGGCTTGCAGCACTCAGGATCTTCCCGACTGGAAGTTAAATTCAGAGGCCCCTCTAGAAGCGGGGATCTATATATATAACTCTATGGATAGAATCATAGAATATCAGGGTTGGAAGGGACCTCAGGAGGTCATCTAGTCCAATCCCCTGCTCAAAGCAGAACCAATCCCCAACTAAATCATCCCAGCCAGGGCTTTGTCAAGCCTGACCTTAAAAACCTCTAAGGATGGAGATTCCACCACCTCCCTAGGTAACGCATTCCAGTGCTTCACCACCCTCTTAATGAAAGCGTGTTTCCTAATATCCAACCTAGACCTCCCCCACTGCAACTTGAGACCCTTGCTCCTTGTTCTGTCATCTGCCACCACTGAGAACAGCAGAGCTCCATCCTCTTTCAGGTAGTTGAAGGCTGTTATCAAATCCCCCCTCACTCTTCTCTTCTGCAGACTAAATAACCCCAGGTCCCTCAGCCTCTCCCCATAAGTCATGTGCCCCAGCCTCCTAATCATTTTCATTGCCCTCCGCTGGACTCTCTCCAATTTGTCCACATGAGAGCTGGAAATTCACTTCCAATGATCGTTTGAGTGAATAGAATTTGATCACAAAGAGAACATAAAAAGGAATGCAGTCATGGGCAAAACAAATTCGGTTTTAAAATCAAGCAAATGCTCAAGAAGAATTCTTTTGCAGTATTTGCCCAACTCTACTTATTAAAATTAAGTAAAATTAATTATACTATTGGCAAAAATGTATATCAAACTAACCATCTTTATATTCCTGTTTTCTCCCCAGGCCATGAAAGAATTAATGCAGTCTAATAATGAATCAGCCAGCAGCTTTTAATCTTACAATAGATATATGGCCATTCTAATGCTTCATTCACCATAAAATTTAAAAGAGACAGCTGATGAACTGGGCACCAGTTCAGAGCTCATCATATATCTAAGCTGAGCAGTTGCACTCAATAGATGGTCATTTAGAATGTAGGCGAGAGAATTCTCTTTTAATTCCATAGGATACATGCCACTGGAATTTTCCATGTTAGTACACAGTTAGGGCCAAATTCCCAATGCAGGCAGACTTCCCTGGGTGAAATTTTCCACTGTCCAGAGGGCTAGTACATGACCGCTGAACCATCCAAGTTCTATTTAAGCCCCTAGATTGCATAGACCTACTACTGGTCCTCTGCGCAGGGATGAATTGAAGTACATGAGGAAAGAGGGACCATGTGGAAGGAAGTAATTAAAATGATTGTTGATAGAACTTTCATTGTAATGTGTGTCCCTCCTGTAACGCTCTTATGTTGGCCCCAATCTACTCTATCCCCTTATCTTTCATAGTTCTTTTAATACTCGTAAAAGAAAATCGATTGTACCGTCCACAATTCTGTCCACCTCCAATAAAGGGTCAGTCACTGAAGGAAAGAGGTAATCAAGCAACCCTGTACAGTAACATGGGTTTGATTCTTACTGTCATTCCAGACATCCCCATGGAACGGTTTCACTAAGGCTCTGACACCCTGCAGAGTGTGCCTGCGTCTGGGCTCCTGGACACGGGAACCCGGGCTTGCCCAGCCCCCCGGGAGCATCCACACTGCAGAGCCACACACAATTCGCATCCACGTCCACGCTGGCGCTGCAGTTGTGAGATGGTGGAGTTACCACCAGCCCCGAGGAAGGACCAGCATGCGGTTGCATTCCCCCAAGAACAGACCAAGGACCAAACTGTGACTCAGATTCACAGTCCTCTCCCTGCTTCTCCCCTGGCTGCAGGGGGAAAGTCATCTGCACACGCTCTCTTGAGCTGGCGTTGATTACCTCCCCCTTCTGTGCTCAGTCCACAGCCCTGGCCTGTGCAGTAGTGAGTGGCATCAAGGCCCTACGCACCCAGGTGGGAGAAGTGGCACCACACAGGCATCTCCCCTGCATGCACCTTCTGCCCCCTTCCCCCCCGTATGGGCACATACGGCCTTTTCCTTTAAAATATTAACTTCCCTCGTACATTCAGAGCTGCAAGGAGGCGAGATTGCGGCGGAGCTGTTCATGTCGCACAATCTCCTAAGCATACAACAGCTCATAAATTAGTGTGCCAGCCAATGCAGGCGCTGGGATAATCCTTGCCTTATTCCAGAGGCAATTTACAAAGGAAAGGTTTTTGGGAGTGTAAACTCTCTGTTTGGCCCAGCGTGGTCATTCACCTCTACTGTCCTAGAGCAGTAGTTGGCATGTGCGTGCCCACACACCCACACACACACACTCTAATCCCTGTGGATTCCACAGCAGGGATACCCACATCAGCCCTGCCAGCCAGGCGTGTGCATGAATCTTTTAGCAGGCTTCTGCAAGGCAGCAACAAGATGCGTTCTGTCTCATCAAATCCAGCCTCAGGAAGGCCCAGTCGTCAATGCCGGTTTGCATCTCTGTGGACCTGAACTAATACAAATTGAAACCATGTAGGGAGTAAGTGGTCAGGCTCTGAAAGAAAACGACTGTCATGCATGCAGCTCTGCTTCCTTTCCTAGCTTCAGCTGCAAGATCGACAGAGGTTGGGGGCCTTTATATTACATGTAAAGGCTGATCCTGCAGAAGTTTTGCCCGTGCACATAACTGCAGGACCCTACCCAGTCCATATGCAGAACTTCATGAAGCCGTAATTCCCATCTGTCTTTTAAGTGAAGATGGAGCGCTGACCAAAAGAAAGCGGATGCTCTGAGCTGTGTAACAAGACACCGAGCTCTCTCCTTTCCAGCGACTGGGTCAGCAAGGCATCTAAAATGAGAACAGTCATCCAGGACTGGGAAGAAATTCACTCCAGGTGTTGCATTCAGGTTTCTCTGTCATTTCTCCAGCTCAGGTTCAGTATCAATCCTGCAGTCTATTTCTGGGTGAAATTCCCCCCAGCACAGAAGCCCCTTGCCCTTTAGTCCTACAACGGCTTCTGCAATTGTCCAAGTCAGTGGACACAACGGAAACCTCTGGATCCAGGGATAGATTTGGCCCTCACAGGTTTTTTTCAGAATTTGCTTACCATGAACATAATACAAGAACAAGGGGCCACCAAATGAAATTAATAGGTAGCAGGTTTAAAACAAACACAAGAAAGTATTTTTTCATGCAATGCACTGTCAACCTCTGGAACTCCTTGTCAGAGGGTGTTGTGAAGGCCAATACTATAACGGGGTTCAAAAGTAAGCTAGATAGATTCATGGAAGATAGGTCCATCAACAGCTATTAGCCAGGATGGGCAGGAATGGTGTCCGTAGCCTCTGTTTGCTGGGATTGGGTGACTGGGCATGGATCACTGGATGATAACCTGTCTGTTCATTCTCTCTGGGGCACCTGGCATTGGCCACTGTCAGAGGACAGGATACTGGGCTTGATGGACCTCTGGTCTGACCCAGTATGGCCGTTCTTATGTTCTTATGAAGCCCAGTCCTGCTCCCACTGAAGGTTCCTGGGAGTTTTATCCTGGACTCCAGTGAGCCAGCTTGTGCTAGTTACACGCTAGGCAGTTTGGGGCCGCACTTGTCCCCAGGAGAAGCTCCAGGTGTGAAGGAAGAGAGGAAGTTAGCAGGGGGAGTTTCCCTTAGCACAGTGCAGCATGGCTCCCATCCCCCATGAATCCAGCGAGCCACTTCAAAGGCCTGCCAGGGCTACGACCCACTCTCCTATCTGACCCGTGGGGTGATTTGGGCCCCACAGGCACAAGGACTGTGATGATGCCTGATCACTGCACAGAGCAGAGGTCTCTTCATGCACTGCCCTCCCAAACCCTGCAGAGACCAGGGAGGATCTTTCCAACAATGCCCATCTAGACGCTGACTGTTATTCTTTATATTGCGTCCTCATCCTCCCAGTGCTGCAGTCCTTCTCCATGCAAGACTCCCACTACCTCCATGGTAATTCCAAAGACAGCAGGACTGGGCCCACTTCCTCACCTGGCATAGCCTGTATCCCAGGGTACGTGCTCTCCAGCTGAGTTCCACTCTGTGATGGCTGCATTTTCACTTCTAGTAAGTGTATGCACCTCCCTGCTTAAACGTGCTCGTTTTAATCTCTCCTTTTCCTTATCCTTTTTATGATGGAAGGATAAACCACCTGATCCGTAATACAGGACTCTTCAATAGTCTCCAGAATAATTTCAGGGGTGTTTTAAGTCTCTACTTTGCCCTTTAACCTGCTATTAATTATCTTCTTCATTGTTTTAAAATCTGCCCTTTTAAACTCGATCATCACTGCGCTACCCTCGGGGGCGGGGTCACCATCTGTAGTAATATAAAACCTAATTGTGCCAGGATCACCACCCACAGCAGAGCTCTCAGCCACTCGCTTTCTGAATTAATCCTCCTCAGTAACGTGCTAGGAGTCTAGGGGTATGTCTACACTACGAAATTAGGTCGAATTTATAGAAGTCGGTTTTTTAGAAATCGGTTTTATATATTCGAGTGTGTGTGTCCCCACAGAAAATGCTCTAAGTGCATTAAGTGCATTAACTCGGCGGAGCGCTTCCACAGTACCGAGGCAAGCATCGACTTCCGGAGCGTTGCACTGTGGGTAGCTATCCCACAGTTCCCGCAGTCTCCGGGAACTGGGTGGTTCTGGGTACATATCGTCAGCCCCCCGTTCCCTCCCTCCCCCCGTGAAAGCAAGGGCAGACAATCATTTCGCGCCTTTTTTCCTGAGTTACCTGTGCAGACGCCATACCATGGCAAGCATGGAGCCCGCTCAGGTAACCGTCACCCTATGTCTCCTGGGTGCTGGCAGACGCGGTACGGCTTTGCTGCACAGTAGCAGCAACCCCTTGCCTTGTGGCAGCAGATGGTACAGTACGACTGGTAGCCGTCATCGTCATGTCTGAGGTGCTCCTGGTCGCCTCTGTGAGGTCGATCAGGAGCGCCTGGCAGACATGGGCACAGGGACTAAATTTGGAGTGACTTGACCAGGTCATTCTCTTTAGTCCTGCAGTCAGTCCTATTGAACCGTCTTATGGTGAGCGGGCAGGCGATACGGACTGCTTGCAGTCGTACTGTACCATCTTCTGCCGAGCAGCCATGAGATCTGGATGGCATGCAGTCCTTCTGCACCGTCTGCTGCCAGCCAAAGATGTAAAAGATAGATGGAGTGGATCAAAACAAGAAATAGACCAGATTTGTTTTGTACTCATTTGCTTCCCCCCCTCCCCTGTCTAGGGGACTCATTCTTCTAGATCACACTGCAGTCACTTACAGAGAAGGTGCAGCGAGGTAAATCTAGCCATGTATCAATCAGAGGCCAGGCTAACCTTCTTGTTCCAATAAGGACAATAACTTAGGTGCACCATTTCTTATTGGAACCCTCCGTGAAGTCCTGCCTGAAATACTCCTTGATGTAAAGCCACCCCCTTTGTTGATTTTAGCTCCCTGAAGCCAACCCTGTAAGCGCCCCTCCCAGCGTCAGAGCAATGGCAAACAATCGGGCATCTGAGAGTGCTGTCCAGAGCAGTCACAATGGAGCACTCTGATGGGGCTAAAACATTGTCGCGGGTGGTTCTGGGTACGTGTTGTCAGGCCCCGTTCCCTCCCTCCCTCCGTGAAAGCAAGGGCAGACAATCATTTCGCGCCTTTTTTCCTGAGTTACCTGTGCAGACGCCATACCACAGCAAGCATGGAGCCCGCTCAGGTAACCGTCACCCTATGTCTCCTGGGTGCTGGCAGACGCGGTACGGCTTTGCTGCACAGTAGCAGCAACCCATTGCCTTCTGGCAGCAGACGGTGCAATACGATTGGTAGTTGTCCTCGTCGTGTCCGAGGTGCTCCTGGCCACGTCGGCTGGGAGCGCCTGGGCAGACATGGGCGCAGGGACTAAATTTGGAGTGACTTGACCAGGTCATTCTCTTTAGTCCTGCAGTCAGTCCTATTGAACCGTCTTATGGTGAGCGGGCAGGCGATACGGACTGCTAGCAGTCGTACTGTACCATCTTCTGCCAGGCAGGCAAGAGATGAGGATTGCTAGCAGTCGTATTGCACCATCTTCTGCCAGGCAGGCAAGAGATGGGGATGGCTAGCAGTCGTACTGTACCATCTTCTGCCGAGCAGCCATGAGATGTGGATGGCATGCAGTCCTTCTGCACCGTCTGCTGCCAGCCAAAGATGTAAAAGATAGATGGAGTGGGTCAAAACAAGAAATAGACCAGATTTGTTTTGTACTCATTTGCCTCCTCCCCTGTCTAGGGGACTCATTCCTCTAGGTCACACTGCAGTCACTCACAGAGAAGGTGCAGCGAGGTAAATCTAGCCATGTATCAATCAGAGGCCAGGCTAACCTCCTTGTTCCAATAAGAACGATAACTTAGGTGCACCATTTCTTATTGGAACCGTCCGTGCAGTCCTGCCTGAAATACTCCTTGATGTACAGGCACCCCCTTTGTTGATTTTAGCTCCCTGAAGCCAACCCTGTAAGCCGTGTCGTCAGTCGCCCCTCCCTCCATCAGAGCAACGGCAGACAATCGTTCCGCGCCTTTTTTCTGTGCGGACGCCATACCAAGGCAAGCATGGAGGCCGCTCAGCTCACTTTGGCAATTAGGAGCACATTAAACACCACACGCATTATCCAGCAGTATATGCAGCACCAGAACATGGCAACGCGATACCGGGCGAGGAGGCGACGTCAGCGCGGTCCCGTGAGTGATCAGGACATGGACACAGATTTCTCTGAAAGCATGGGCCCTGCCAATACATGCATCATGGTGCTAATGGGGCAGGATCATGCTGTGGAACGCCGATTCTGGGCTCGGGAAACAAGCACAGACTGGTGGGACCGCATAGTGTTGCAGGTCTGGGACGATTCCCAGTGGCTACCAAACTTTCGCATGCGTAAGGGCACTTTCATGGAACTTTGTGACTTGCTTTCCCCTGCCCTGAAGCGCATGAATACCAAGATGAGAGCAGCCCTCACAGTTGAGAAGCGAGTGGCGATAGCCCTGTGGAAGCTTGCAACGCCAGACAGCTACCGGTCAGTTGGGAATCAATTTGGAGTGGGCAAATCTACTGTGGGGGCTGCTGTGATGCAAGTAGCCCACGCAATCAAAGATCTGCTGATATCAAGGGTAGTGACCCTGGGAGATGTGCAGGTCATAGTGGATGGCTTTGCTGCAATGGGATTCCCTAACTGTGGTGGGGCTATAGACGGAACCCATATCCCTATCTTGGCACTGGAGCACCAAGCCGCCGAGTACATAAACCGCAAGGGGTACTTTTCGATAGTGCTGCAAGCTCTGGTGGATCACAAGGGACGTTTCACCAACATCAACGTGGGATGGCCGGGAAAGGTGCATGATGCTCGCATCTTCAGGAACTCTGGTCTGTTTCAAAAGCTGCAGGAAGGGACTTTATTCCCAGACCAGAAAATAACTGTTGGGGATGTTGAAATGCCTATATGTATCCTTGGGGACCCAGCCTACCCCTTAATGCCATGGCTCATGAAGCCGTACACAGGCAGCCTGGACAGTGGTCAGGAGCTGTTCAACTACAGGCTGAGCAAGTGCAGAATGGTGGTAGAATGTGCATTTGGACGTTTAAAGGCGCGCTGGCGCAGTTTACTGACTCGCTTAGACCTCAGCGAAACCAATATTCCCACTGTTATTACTGCTTGCTGTGTGCTCCACAATATCTGTGAGAGTAAGGGGGAGACGTTTATGGCGGGGTGGGAGGTTGAGGCAAATCGCCTGGCTGCTGGTTACGCGCAGCCAGACACCAGGGCGGTTAGAAGAGCACAGGAGGGCGCGGTACGCATCAGAGAAGCTTTGAAAAACAGTTTCATGACTGGCCAGGCTACGGTGTGAAAGTTCTGTTTGTTTCTCCTTGATGAACCCCCCCGCCCCTTGGTTCACTCTACTTCCCTGTAAGCTAACCACCCTCCCCTCCTCCCTTTAATCATTGCTTGCAGAGCCAATAAAGTCATTGTTGCTTCACATTCATGCATTCGTTATTCATTCATCACACAAATAGGGGGATGACTACCAAGGTATCCCAGGAGGGGTGGTGGAGGAGGGAAGGAAAATGCCACACAGCACTTTAAGCACAGCACTTTAAAAGTTTACAACTTTAAAATTTATTGAATGACAGCCTTCTTTTTTTTGGGCAATCCTCTGTGGTGGAGTGGCTGGTTGGCCGGAGGCCCCCCCACCGCGTTCTTGGGCGTCTGGGTGTGGAGGCTATGGAACTTGGGGAGGAGGGCGGTTGGTTACAGAGGGGCTGCAGTGGCAGTCTGTGCTCCAGCTGCCTTTGCTGCAGCTCAACCATACACTGGAGCATACTGGTTTGGTCCTGCAGCAGCCTCAGCATTGAATCCTGCCTCCTCTCATCACGCTGCCGCCACATTTGAGCTTCAGCCCTGTCTTCAGCCCGCCACTTACTCTCTTCAGCCCTCCACCTCTCCTCCCGGTCATTTTGTGCTTTCCTGCACTCTGACATTATTTGCCTCCACGCATTCATCTGTGCTCTGTCAGTGTGGGAGGACAGCATGAGCTCGGAGAACATTTCATCGCAAGTGCGTTTTTTTTTCTTTCTAAGCTTCACTAGCCTCTGGGAAGGAGAAGATCCTGTGATCATTGAAACACATGCAGCTGGTGGAGAAAAAAAAAGGGACAGCGGTATTTAAAAAGACACATTTTATAAAACAGTCGCTACACTCTTTCAGGGTAAACCTTGCTGTTAACATTACATACATAGCACATGTGCTTTCGTTACAAGGTCGCATTTTGCCTCCTCCCACCGCGTGAACGGATTTTGGTTGAATGCCAGCAAACATACACTGCAATGCTTTGTTCTACAGTGATTCCCGAGTATGTGTTACTGGCCTGGAGTGGTAAAGTGTCCTACCATGAAGGACGAAATAAGGCTGCCCTCCCCAGAAACCTTTTGCAAAGGCAGAACCGCAAATGCCAGGGCAAAGTAATCCTTTCACATGCTTGCTTTTAAACCATGTATAGCATTTTAAAAGGTACACTCACCAGAGGTCCCTTCTCCGCCTGCTGAGTCCAGGAGGCAGCCTTGGGTGGGTTCGGGGGGTACTGGCTCCAGGTCTAGGGTGAGAAACAGTTCCTGGCTGTCGGGAAAACCGGTTTCTCCGCTTGCTTGCTGTGAGCTATCTACAACCTCCTCATCATCATCTTCTTCGTCCCCAAAACCTACTTCCGTATTGCCTCCATCTCCATTGAAGGAGTCAAACAACACGGCTGGGGTAGTGGTGGCTGAACCCCCTAAAATGGCATGCAGCTCATCATAGAAGCGGCATGTTTGGGGCTCTGACCCAGAGCGGCTGTTCGCCTCTCTGGTTTTCTGGTAGGCTTGCCTCAGCTCCTTCAGTTTCACGCGGCACTGCTTCGGGTCCCTGTTATGGCCTCTGTCCTTCATGCCCTGGGAGATTTTCAGAAAGGTTTTGGCATTTCGAAAACTGGAACGGAGTTCTGATAGCACGGATTCCTCTCCCCAAACAGCGATCAGATCCCGTACCTCCCGTTCAGTCCATGCTGGAGCTCTTTTGCGATTCTGGGACTCCATCATGGTCACCTGTGCTGATGAGCTCTGCATGGTCACCTGCAGCTTGCCACGCTGGCCAAACAGGAAATGAGATTCAAAAGTTCGCGGTTCTTTTCCTGTCTACCTGGCCAGTGCATCTGAGTTGAGAGTGCTGTCCAGAGCGGTCATAATGGAGCACTCTGGGATAGCTCCCGGAGGCCAATACCATCGAATTGTGTCCACAGTACCCCAAATTCGAGCCGGCAATGTCGATTGAAGCGCTAATCCACTTGTCAGGGGTGGAGTAAGGAAATCGATTTTAAGAGCCCTTTAAGTCGAAATAAAGGGCTTCATTGTGTGGACGGGTGCAGGTTTACATCGATTTAACGCTGCTAAATTCGACCTAAAGTCCTAGTGTAGACCAGGGCTTAAGAGTCACATCCTCTCTTGCAGATGCCAGAACAACTTGCCCTAAGATGATGCTTATAGTATCAATGAACGTCTTCTCCAAACTTCAACCTATGCACCACTCAACCTAACACCTAGGTAATTAAAACCAGGCAGTCTTTATTGCTCTGGGAGGTTTGGCATCTTTCAATCTCTGACATGCTACATTCCATAGCATTATTGTAATCTGAGAGCTTGCTGGTCTATTTCTACAGCCTTTCTAGTATTTCTTTGACCTGTGACTCATAACAGAATCGAATCCACCCCGAAGGATAATTCTGAGTTCTGAATCTTATCAAAGGTGGTTTTGTTTTCCTCTGTCATGCAGGACCCCACCTGCCAATGCCCTTGGGGAGGATGGGCAAGTGACCATCACAATCGACTTTTTCTCTTAAAGGAGTGAACAGATGCACTGTGACGCAATCTCTACCCCACCAGGGGCCTCATGGTCATCTGTTTCAACAAGGCTGAAAGGGCTAAAGTCAGCATGGACCTGCCATCTGTGACCATCACCAGAAGATCATGAACTTAAAAAAACCAGTCGGCCTGCATGCCATAGGCTGGTCTGTAGCCAGACTGATAAGGATCCAGGAAGCTAGATGTAGTTGGAGTTGATTTGCCACGATCTTCCCAAAAGTGTCATTATCCTCATGCTCTGTGTCTCCCCTCGTCTCTTCAGACTGTTAGATCCTCGGGGCAGAGACTGTCACTCCTGTTTTGTAAAGTGCTGAGCTCATTGCTGGCACTTTAGCCATTGTTCTCATCTTCCCCGTAAACAGAAAGTTTGAGACAGGACTAAAAAAAAAAAAGGAAAATCTGTGAAGCCATAAAGAGCCTGTGTCCTGAGCAGATACCAAACCATTGCTCGTTTAAGGTGGTAGATGACTAGCCCTCTTGAAGAGGAGTATTCATCACCCAAGCTTTCACCTCTGGCTTTGCACATACTAACCGGCTGCGTAGGAATAGAAACAGATTGTTGGTCTTTTGTATCAGTGGCTGTTTGATTGTGATGCTGCCACTTCTAGTTCACATCTCTGTGAGAGAGAATAAAAGATTCCCATCCAGAAACAAACACATGCAGCCGATCGGTGGGGGAAAGCCCGGTCACGAACAGAGCACCTTCTGAGCCCCTGGAGGTAGGGGTCAGCTAAACCCAAGCATGTAGCTGACACCACACCAATCGATGGAAGTCCATATCAAAAGTCAGATTTTTGCTTAGGGTCACCAAAGCCCACCTCAGTTAATGAACTTTTTGCAGACTTCAGTGGGCTTTGAATCAGGCTCTAATGAAACTGACACAATTTTTCCCCTGCCAAAGAACTATGGAACAGAACCAGAGGCAGATGATTCCCTCAGTGAACTTAGAAAACAGCTTGGATGCAGAAAGCATCCAACTCACAGCAGGGTTCCTTGTTAAGGATTGCAGGACGGGGGGGGGGGTTAACCTGACGAGTGAGGGCTAATCAAAAGTGTTGGTGGGGTTTTTTTGGAATATCATAGCCTGTATATCCCTATTATAACTGTTGTGTCAACTTTAATATGTAGAGCTGTGTATCTGCAAAGTCTTTCACTTCTAGCCTGAAGGTAACGTTTTATCTCCTTTTCCTTTGTTGATAATATTTTATCCCCCTGCAGGTTATAGCTGTTAAAATGTAATTTGCACTCTCCCCAAATCAGAGGACAAGTTTGGTGACTTATTGTTTCGTGCTATACTCCGAGGAATAGCCTTGTATTGAAACATTGATGTGCATTCCTGTATTTCACCCAGTGAGAACAGCTATCATGCCCTGTATTATTATGTTTGTAAAAACTATAAATAAAGATTCATTGTCCATTAGGACACACAGAAACAGAGCAATCTCAAATGATTATTTTTCAAAGCACTCAGTCTTTAAGATGGCTCAATATGACATATTTAAAACTATTGTTAGAAAAACAAATCAACTCCTGGAGGATGATAAATTTCAGCCCAATGTGAACTGAAATGCCACAAACCCTTGAGAAAACTGGACAGAACAGAAATGGCAAGTGTCTGTTACCTGCAATGGTCACTACCAGTCCACAGTAGGCAGTCAGATCATTTTAGGGACAACGTGCATTTAAGAACTGCTCTGGATACATTCACTTGGCTCTCTCCTCCTCCACCCCTCCCCAATACATTGCTCTTGTGTTTCAGATCTACAGCCCAAGAAAATTAACACGCTAACAGCTGGATTGTGCTTGATGGGCTGAATCCAGGGGTGTCTTTCCATTGACCTCAATGGGCTTTGGATCAAGCCCAGAAGGTATTCCCACATCCTGGAGATGTGGAGAAGCCATACCACATAGCAGGAGCACCAGCAGGCCTTGTGCACCAGTATTTTTTCAGGGGGAGAGGGGGTAGAGTGCTCAGCCCCCTGCCGGACGGCTTGAGCCAGGACTCCTGCGGCCCCACCGATTCTCCAGTACGGAATTATTTCAAAATTGTTCTATTTGAATTTTCGGAAGCTATTTTATACCTTCGGAGTGCGTCCACAGTACCGAGGCTAGCATTGAATGTCGAAGGGATGCACTGTGTAGCTCTCCCACAGTTCTCACAGTCCCCGCCGCCCACTGGAATTCTGGGTTAAGCTCCCAGTGCATGATGGGGCAAAAACATTCTCATGGGTGTTTCTGGGGGGGTGTCGTCAGTCTCTCCTCCCGCCGTGAAAGCTACGGCAGACAATCATTTCGCGCCTTTTTGGCGTGCAGACGCCATACTGCTTTCAGCAGACGGTGCACCGCTGCTCTCCTGCTACTATGAATCCACCTCTCATTTCCTCTCGTCTTCCTATGTAATCTCTACTATCCACTCTTTCTCTTCCTCATCGACCGCTTCCGCTGCCAACTTTGCTCAGCCATCATGAACTGAGCAGCACAGCTTCCGCCGCCAACTCTGCTCTACCGCTCTTGCCGCGCTTCCGAGCTTCTCCGTGTTGTCTGTCCTGGGCTCCTGGCTCCGTGAAAGAC
The DNA here is from genome assembly GCF_965140235.1 of Caretta caretta. Taxonomy (NCBI): domain Eukaryota; kingdom Metazoa; phylum Chordata; order Testudines; family Cheloniidae; genus Caretta; species Caretta caretta. Next base: position 127,001,563 of record NC_134211.1, on the reverse strand, counting down.
AACCATTTCCCGCCTTTCTTTGGCTGCCGTGAACTGAACAGCACCTCTTCCGCTGCCACTCTGCTCTCCTACGTTTCACGCCTTTTCCAGGATTACTCATGCAGGCGCCATAGCCATGGAGCCCGCTCAGATCTCCGCTGCAGTTTTGACCATTGTAAATACCTTGTGCATTATCCAGCAGTATGTGCAGTACCTGCAAAACCGGGCGAGGAAGCGACGACAGTGCGATCACGATAGTGATGAGGACATGGACACAGATGTTCCTAGAAGCACGGCATGTGGCGATTGGGAGATCATGGTGGCGCTGGGCCAGGTTCATGCCATGGAACGCCGATTCTGGGCCCGGGAAACAAGCACAGACTGGTGGGACCGCATAGCGTTTCAGGTATGGGATGATTCCCCATGGCTGAGAAACTTTTGTATGCGTAGGTCCACTTTCATGGAACTTTGTGACTTGCTGTCCCCTGCCCTGAAGCGCAAAGACACTAAAATGAGAGCAGCCCTCACAGTTGAGAAACAAGTGGCCATAGCCCTGTGGAAGCTTGCAACGCCCGACAGCTACCGGTCAGTCGGGAATCAGTTTGGAGTGGGCAAATCTACTGCGGGGGGCTGCTGTGCTGTGAGTAGCCAACGCAGTCATTTACCAGTTACTATCAAGGGTAGTGACTTTGGGAAATGTGCAGACCATTGTGGATGGCTTTAATGCGCTGGGGTTCCCTAACTGCAGCGGGGCGATAGACGGAACGCATATCCCTATCTTGGCCCCGGAACACCCGGTCGGCCAGTACATAAACCGCAAGGATACTTTTTCATGGTGCTGCAAGCACTGGTGGATCACAAGGGATGTTTCACCGACATCAACATGGGATGGCCGAGAAAGGTGCATGATGCTTGCATCTTCAGGAACTCTGGTCTGTTTGAACAACTGTAGGAAGGGACGTACTTCCCAGACCAGAAAATTACTGTTGGGGATGTTGAAATGCCTATAGTTATCCTCAGGGACCCAGCCTACCCCTTAATGCCATGGCTCATGAAGCCATACACAGGCACCCTGGACAGTAGTAAGGAGCAGTTCAACTATAGGCTAAGCAAGTGCAGAATGGTGGTAGAATGTGCTTTTGGATGTTTGAAAGCACGCTGGCGCTGTTTACTGACTCAGTTAGATCTCAGCACAACCAATATTCCAACTGTAATTGCTGCTTGTTGTGTGCTCCACAATATCTGTGAGAGTAAGGGGGAGACGTTTATGGTGGGGTGGGAGGTTGAGGCAACTCGCCTGGTGGCCAGTTTCACACAGCCAGACAACAGGGCGATTAGAAGAGCACAGCAGGGCATGCTGCACATCAGAGAAGCTTTGAAAGCCAGTTTTATGACTGGCCAGGGTACATTGTGACAGTTGTGTTTGTTTCTCTTGAAGTTACCCGCCCCCTATATATATATATATGAAAGGAAATAAAGTCACAATTGTTTAAAAACCATTCTTTATTATTTGTTGCACAAAACATTGAGTGAAATCAGAAGCTAGATGGGGGAGGGGCAGGTATTGGGTTGCGGGGTGGAGGAGGAGGGAAGGACAAGTCCAGAAACCAAATCAAAATTTCAGATATGCCAGCTTTCTGCTGCTTGTGCAGTCCTCTAGAGTTGAGTGTGTGGGTACCTGTAGCCTCCCCCTCCCCTCGTGTTCTTGGGCATCTGGGTGAGGAGGCTATGGAACTTGGGGAGGAGGGAGGGCGGTGTGGAAGTATAACATTGTATAAGTATAGCGTTGTATAAGGGGACATGCTGGATACATTGTATATGAGAGGGCATGCCAAAACATGTTACAAAGTATCTGAGGGAGCACATGTAGGGACAGTTAGCTTTTGAATGGAGAAGCAATTAAGATAGAGCCAGCATGTCTAAGAAGCAGGCATCAGAATGGAAGGTGTGAAGGGCAATTAGTTAAGTTAACTGGAAGCTGTTAAAGGAGATTGTTAAGGGTGGCAGGTAATTGAAGATACGTGACTGGTCTCAGGGATCTCGAAGGGTGGTGACTAAAATCTTTTTTCTTCTTTGGTCTGTAACTTCTCTGTAACTTGTTCTCCAAAAACTGTATAAATTAAGAGACACAAGCCCCACTCGGGGGGGCTCACTTCTAAATGTATTAGCAGAGCAGCTTTGCTAATAAAACAGAGTGGTCTGATAAATTGTGAGTCTGAATCAAACTTTGACAATTTGGAGGTTCCACCGAGATGGCAAGCGGCTTCCCTGAGACTGTGTGATCGCTGACTGCCTTGCAGGACAAGCGGCGCCTGGACGCTTAGTCCAAGCGATCCTCCACAAGACAGAAAGGTACACAGCAGCAGCGCAGTCTACGCCATTGAACTTGTTGGTTCCCACTCTGTTCGGGTAGGGGTCCTTGGATCCAGCTTCTGGAATCAGACGTCTCAGGTAATTATTATTTTTGTGCTTTAACCAGTTTGAGGACTGTCTTGTCTTTGTGTCTATCCGTCTTCCCCGTGGTGTGTGTGTGAATCTGGGACCATCTCTGTCCGGAGACTGGCTGACCAAGGGATCCCCGTCCCCACGGTCTGAATAAGTGGAATCTGCACAGCTGCAGCCACACCACGCCTTGGGTATAACCCCTGGTGTGAAAGCAAGGGCAGTTGAGGCAGTAGCCTGTGGAATACTTTCTGTGTGTTGTACCGGGTACCGCTCTGCTGAGCCCGAATTTCCTTCTTGTGTGAGTGCTGTGTGAAGTCCTCCTGGATGGGTAATCAGAAGTCTAAGGTAGAACAGTTCCCTAAGGGAACTCCAGCTTATTTTATGTATTTTAGGAGGGGTCCGGACTCTTGTAGGTTTCTTGAAAAATGGTCCAAATTAGCTCTAGAGAACCCCAAATTACAGTGGCCACTGTTAGGTTCTTGGGACAAGGATCGAGTGGACGCTTTAAAAAGCAAACTCGTCCTCCCAAAAACCAAATTGGAGAGAGGAGAAGTAGACTGCTTCATGCAGTGGTGGGAAGAGGCAAATCATAGATTGACTGAGTCAAAACTCACCTCTCTTAAAAATTCTATCAAAAAACTAACAGTTCAATTGGATGCAGTCTCTCCCACCACTAGTCCGAGCGCTCCCCTCTGCCCAGTCCTGTGCAATGATCCGGATCAAACCCGACCCCCACCATACTCCTGCACAAATAAGAAATCAGAAAAGGAAAAATCTTCAGTGACTACAGATAATGAAAGTGAAGAAGATACCCTCATTGGCCTCGCAGCTCTGCAAAATATTATGAAGAAGAAATCCAAAGCAGACTGCAAAGATTCTCTTGACATCTCTTCTTGGAAAAGAGAACCTGATGGAAGGTTAATGAGAGACTCTGATCAAACTGTTGTGGCACCCTTACGAGTCCTTAAGATGAGAGAAAGTGAGTCCATATGGGATTATAAGCCCTGGACTCATACGGAACTTTTATCTATAGTTAAAAGTTTTCCCAAACCACAGGAAAACTCTCTCAAATTTGCTGAGGAGTTTCTGTTAATCTGTGAAACCTATGAAACCTCTGAGACAGATCTCCTCCAACTGTGTAAATTGTTAGCTCCTGCCAGTTATTATGAAAAATGGTTGGCTGCCGCAGACTGGCCAGCTGAGGCACGCCACTCAACCATAAAAAGTACTGGCCCAGATTCGGCATGCAGAGACCGGTGTATGACTCTTTGGAAGCGCCTGCATCAAGCCATTCCCAAAGCGTGGTCTCCTAAAACAAACTGGACAGCAATACCTTGCTGTAAGCAAGGGCAAGGAGAAAGCCCAGGCGACTATAGTTCCCGGCTAACTGATATTTTCCTACAACATTCAGGAATACAAGAGCCCGATGTAAATGGGCAGGGGGCCTTGGCACATGCATTTGTTGATGGTCTTCTCCCTGCCACAGGCAGCATGTTCAAACGAATAAGTGTGGGATGGGAGACTGAAACCATGGACAAATTGCTGGCAGTAGCAGAGCATTGCCACCGCACTTTAAAAGGAAAGGAGGAACAGTCCTCCCAAAAGTTAATGGCTCTGCAGATACAGCATTATTCAGGACTAAGCAGACCACACCGGGGACAGGGACGGGGTTGCGGAAGGGGGCGGGGGGCTGGATTAACTGGGGTTTGTAACTACTGTAAACAGCCTGGACACTGGAAAAAAGAGTGTCCAAGACGACCTAATAATTGTATGGGAAATCAAGTGAACCCCCCCGCTGGTTCCTCCAGCTGATCCCCAACCCTATTTTTCACCCCAACAATGACGGGATGCTGGGGAACCTCACAAAGTTTTAGCTCCCTTATTACCTCTGTCTCCTACTGGAGAATGTGTCCTGACTAAATGATCTCTCTCTCCCTTTCCTTGTTGATACTGGAGCTTCTCTTTCTACAATCCGCACCACTGACTTGCCTGAGGTTCCCCGATCTGGAAAATCTGTGTCTGCTGTTGGCATTACAGGGATCCCTACCTCTTTTCCCCTCTCAAAACCTTTGTCTGTTCAGGTCGGTCCCCTCTCTGAGGAGCATGCATTCCTCCTCTCTGATTCCACCCCTGCAAACCTTCTGGGACGGGACTTGCTATGCAAACTTGGCTATTCTATTTACTGCTCACCTCTCCTCTGCTCGCCTCACTAGGTATGAACTTTTGCTGCTTTCAGCCTCACATATCACTATTAAGTGCTGCTCCCGGTTAAAGCCTGCTACCCTCCTTCCTTTACCTAGTGATGGTGAACCCCATGACTGCCTTGCAACTGTCTCCGCTATCACTGTCCCACGCCCCAACCTTTCAGATGTACCTCTCCCTAACTCTGACCTGGTATTATTCACTGATGGGTCCTGTTATAGAAGGCCACCTTCTTGCAGGGTACGCTGTGGTCTCTCTCTCGGAGACCATAGAAGCTGCGCCCTTACCCTCTGTGACCTCTGCCCAGGTGGCTGAACTGATTGCTCTAACCCATGCCTGCTTTCTAGCCGAGGGGCTCTCTACCACTATTTTTACTGATTCTCGGTATGCCTTTGGGTTGTGCATGACTTTGGCACCCTCTGGCAGGCTCGAGGTTTTCTTACCTCTACTGGTACCCCTATCAAGAATGGCCCCTACATTGCCGCCCTCCTGTATGCAGTTTTACTACCGTCTGCCTTGGCAATTGTTAAGTGTACTGGCCACTCAGCGGCAGACACTGAGGTGGCAAAAGGTAATGCACTTGCTGATGCTGCTGCAAAACATGCCGCCACTATAAAACCTTCACCAGAAGCGTTTCTTGGTCCCCTCTCTGTCTCTGTAACGCCACCATCCCTGTCTCATCTCGCTCAGCTCCAGGATTCTGCCCCAGAAACAGAGAAAGACTCCTGGAGTGCTTTGGGTTGCTCTTTGCATTCTGATTCCCTTTGGCGATCGCCCACCGGTACCTTTGTAGCCCCCCTCTCACTCTACCCGTCTCTAGTTGCCCTGCTACATGGTGTTTCGCATGTCGGCAAGGAGGGGATGGTCTCTGCTATGAGTAAGGCAGGGTGGTGGGCTCCCCATTTCAGCTCCTTTGCAACCCGCCACTGTGCTGCTTGTGTTACTTGTCAAAGCCACAATGTCGGCAAATCTGTAAAAGTAACACAAGGGTTCCGGGGTTTGCCTCAAGCACCTTTCCTACACTGGCAACTTGATTTTGTACAAATGCCAAAGTGTCAGAAATATGAATTCATTTTAGTTATAATAGGTCTGTTTTCGGGTTGGAGTGAAGCCTTTCCCTGTCGCAAAGCTGATTCATTGTCCGTTGCAAAATGTCTATTAAACCACATGTCTGCAAAATGTCTGTTATCCCTACCAAGGGAATTCCTGCCACTTTGTCTAGTGACCGGGGAACATATTTTACTGGAAAAATTGTTCAACGTCTAAACCAGGTATTACATGTCACCCACCTGTTGCACTGCCCTTACCATCCACAGAGTGCAGGGGCAGTTGAAAGGCAAAATGGTGTGCTTAAAAATAAGCTGGCAAAAATCTGTAGTTCCACAGGGTCAAACTGGCCAGCTGCTTTACCACTGGCCCTTATGGAAATTCGGTCATTCCCATCCCAGAGACACAAACTGAGTCCATTTGAAATCATCATGGGACACCCTATGCGAACAACGGCTACTATTACCCCAGCCCCAGACCTAAACCTAACTCACAGCACGCTCCTCCAGTACTGCAAAGGGTTAATGCAAGCGGTGAGCTCCTTCCATTCGCAGGTGCGAGCAGCTTGGCCGAGGGAACCCACCTCTGCTGCCTGTCACACTCCTGAGCCTGGTGAGTGGGTCTGCCTGCGGCACCACCTTCGGAAGCACGCCTTGGAACCCCGGTGGAAGGGTCCATGCCAGGTACTGCTCACCACCCAGACAGCAGTGAAATTATCCGGCATCGCTGCACGGATCCACGCCTCACAGTGTAAGCCAGCACCACCTCACGGGGACCAAGCACCTCTGCAAGACCACGCCGAACCAGCTTCAACCCCAGAAGACAAAGAGGAACAGCCTGCAACACCTTACAATCTGCGCTCTCGCAAGGGTTGCCAGAAGCAGAGGGTAAGCAGACAGCAGGACCCAACAAACAAGAAGCAGTAGTGAGCCTAGCGCCTGCTGCCTGGTGGACGTAAAACCGTGACTGCGGTTCCCTCGAAAGGGGTTGTCGGAACCAGAAAGGGTCCTGCTTCCAACATGTGTCCTTTGAGAAGCTTAATCCTCAGCTCCTGTGTCCTGAGGGTCTGGGGAATCCAGAGTGCTAATCTAATGTTGTTAAATGTCACCAGTGAAAGTAATGAAAAAGAACAATTGATGTATGGAATCCAGTAAATCATTGGTCATGGGCGTAGCCTTGACCAAAAGGAGGGATTGTGGAAGTATAACATTGTATAAGTATAGCGTTGTATAAGGGGACATGCTGGATACATTGTATATGAGAGGGCATGCCAAAACATGTTACAAAGTATCTGAGGGAGCACATGTAGGGACAGTTAGCTTTTGAATGGAGAAGCAATTAAGATAGAGCCAGCATGTCTAAGAAGCAGGCATCAGAATGGAAGGTGTGAAGGGCAATTAGTTAAGTTAACTGGAAGCTGTTAAAGGAGATTGTTAAGGGTGGCAGGTAATTGAAGATACGTGACTGGTCTCAGGGATCTCGAAGGGTGGTGACTAAAATCTTTTTTCTTCTTTGGTCTGTAACTTCTCTGTAACTTGTTCTCCAAAAACTGTATAAATTAAGAGACACAAGCCCCACTCGGGGGGGCTCACTTCTAAATGTATTAGCAGAGCAGCTTTGCTAATAAAACAGAGTGGTCTGATAAATTGTGAGTCTGAGTCAAACTTTGACAGCGGTTATACAGGGGCTGCAGCGGCAGTCTGTGGTCTTGCTGCCTTTCCCACATTACAGCGGAGCATGTCCGTTTGCTCCCCCATGAGCTTGACTACAGCATCCTGCCTGCTCTCATCACACACATCCCTCCTCTCTTCGTATTCATGTAACGCTTTACGCGACTCCGTAATTGTCTGCCTCCACGCATTCAGCTGGGCCCTATCAGTGCGGGAGGACTGGTGGCATCACCCCCCATAATTGCATGCAGCTCACAGTAGAAGCGGCACGTATGGGGCTGTGACCCAGAATACCCATTCGCCTCCCTGGCTTTTTGGTATGCTTGCCTGAGCTCCTTGATTTTTGTACAACACTTCTCTGTGTCCCTGGAGTAACCTCTTTCTGTCATGGCCCTGGAGACTTTAGCGTACATTTTTGTGTTTCTTTTTTTGGAACATAGTTCTGCCATAACAGATTCATCTCCCCAACATGCAATGAGATCCAGTACCTCCCGTTCGGACCATTCTGGAGCTCATCTGCGAATCCGGGACTGCGTGGTCTCTTGTGATGGTGGACTCTGCATGGTTGCCTGTGTTGGTGGACTGTGCTGATGGTCACCTGTGCTGATGGTGACTGAACAGGAAATTCAAAAGTTCCTGGGGCTTTTACTGCCTACCTGGCTAGTGCATTGGAGTTGAGAGTGTTGTCCAGAGCGCTCACAAGGGAGCCTTCTGGGATAGCTCCTGGAGGCCAATAACGTCGAATTGCGTCCACAGTACCTGTAACCCGGACCTGCGATCTCGATTTTAATGCTACTCCACTTGCCGAGGTGGACTACAGAAATCGGATTAAAGAGCCCTTTAAATCGAAAAAACTGGTTTGGTCGGGTGGATGGATTCAGTTTTATTTCAAAGTAACTCAGCTAATTCTGAAATAACCGTGTACTGTAGACCAGTAAGGGAGGCGGTGTGGTTCCCTGCCACCCCGGAGAGGGACGAACCCCGATGAACCCTCTCTACACACCCCCTTTGGGATAAGAAATCATAAAGAAGTCACCTTTCCCTGCACAATGTTAATGAAGAGATCTTAATGAGGACCCCTTTGGTTAGTTCCATTTCCCTAGTTTTAAAGAGGCAAGAATAGAAGAAAGCATGAATGAAGCCCCCAGATCCAAACTCTCTTGAATGCCGGAGGTGGAGATGGGGCTGGGGGGGCACACTGGGCTCCAAACTCAGATCTAAATTTCATGGCCTGGCACTATTTCTTTAATGGGCTGAACAAAAACTCCAGACCCGAACACACCCAAACTTGCATTTGTAATCTGAACCTGATTCAGATTTCATAGGGGGGCCCCCCTTGGAGGAGGGGAACCACTTTCACGGACACATCTGATTTTAAACATAGTGGTAGTCAGCACGCAGTCCGAGGGCTGGAATATTGCTGTGGCTCAAATACCACGGGGGGAAAGGGAAGCTCCTTCTGTTTCAAATATACTTGACTTCAACATTTAGCTTCTCCTGAGTGCCGGGTTGGACGTTACCAATATGCCAGCGCTGCAGTGGTTAGTTCTCTTTGTCCTAGGATGGAGTTTGGAGGTCTGGAAAGTGTCACCACTGCATATATTTATCATCATCCCTTTTGATCACGTTTTCTGGACAGCTCCCTAGATGAGATAGAATCATAGAATCATAGAATCATAGAATATAAGGGTTGGAAGGGACCCCAGAAGGTCATCTAGTCCAACCCCCTGCTCGAAGCAGGACCAATTCCCAGTTAAATCATCCCAGCCAGGGCTTTGTCAAGCCTGACCTTAAAAACCTCTAAGGAAGGAGATTCTACCACCTCCCTAGGTAACGCATTCCAGTGTTTCACCACCCTCTTAGTGAAAAAGTTTTTCCTAATATCCAATCTAAACCTCCCCCACTGCAGCTTGAGACCATTACTCCTCGTTCTGTCATCTGCTACCATTGAGAACAGTCTAGAGCCATCCTCTTTGGAACCCCCTTTCAGGTAGTTGAAAGCAGTTATCAAATCCCCCCTCATTCTTCTCTTCTGCAGGCTAAACAATCCCAGCTCCCTCAGCCTCTCCTCATAACTCATGTGTTCCAGACCCCTAATCATTTTTGTTGCCCTTCGCTGGACTCTCTCCAATTTATCCACATCCTTCTTGAAGTGTGGGGCCCAAAACTGGACACAGTACTCCAGATGAGGCCTCACCAATGTTGAATAGAGGGGAACGATCACGTCCCTCGATCTGCTCGCTATGCCCCTACTTATACAATGCTAGGTGCTAGGATGCTATATAAGATGCTAGGTATTAATGAGACAGCAGCTCTCTCCTTTTAGTGCCTATCGAACCGGAGTATCCATCTCAAGTTTTCTGTGCTCCACAGAATGAAAGAGTTGACCGACAGTGCCCCTTTTCCTTCAAGACCCATTTGGCGATAGCACTAAGGGAGTTAGATCAGTTTGCCCTTTCAGAACTTATGTTAATCAAAAGACTGTCAGCTTCAGGGCATACAAAACAACTATCTTGCTATGGAGACAACTAAGTGGGCAGCTTTTAAGATACAAGTTATCACCACATGCCCCACTGTAGTCCTTACAAAAAAATCAATCTTTATAGCTGGAAAAAGACAGTGCCTTATTTAATTCATTACAAAAGCAAAGACAAGAGGAGAATAGCATTGAAGATTACACTTTCCAAGTTCAATGTTCTCTTATAATGTAATGAAATGAGTTATAGAGAAGAGTGAATTAATGCTAGATGCTGACCTCATCTCACTAATCCCGGAGAGCAATAAGAAACGGAGGGTTGCGTTAGCCAACTCGGTTTTTAAGGTCAGATAGAACTGAAGTGGTCAGTCTCTTCTCCCTGTAATTTAGTATTAACAGAGCAGCCAGCTCTGATCCTCCTCATTTATTCTAATCAGGGGAATTACTTTTGTGCCTTTGACAGGTGGTTAACTCTTGCAGGATCCAGGAAAGCATTAGAATTAGGGACTGTGGATATCCTACCAGCTCGCACACCAAAGCAGTTAGTCATTCCGGTGGTAGTTAGTACTTTTGCATTGTGCAGATTAATACGACTACAGTCAAGCAGCTGCTCACCTTGGCACGTCCACACACTGATATACACGGGGTTGAATAGCTTTTGGACCAGTCCTAAAGTTCTCCCATCCTTCCATGCTCAGCTCCCAAAACCTTCAGTGTTTCCCTTCTCTTGTCTTTGGGATGTTCAAAAATTAGGAATGTGTTTAAGGTTTTAACTCTGTTCTGTTTGCCCAGGAAGGAGCTGAGCATGGAAGCAGGTTTTAGATGTTAGAGCAGAGAAAAGGTACTGAAAAATTCCTGTGAAAGGTGCTGCCTACATGAATTATCCTGCACTGGACTGTCATTGGAAATTTTATGGAAATTTTTTTAACTACAGGCCTAGGCATGGCTGATTAGTATAATTCATTTAGCCCTGAGTTTAACCTGAGGCATTCCTGGAGACAAGACCGAATGAGGAGAAAATATGGGCTTGCAGGCTGGAAGATTTAGACTGAGTAAAAGTAGCTGCCTGTGGAGACCAAGACGTGAGAAGGCTGCGCAATGACAGGTTAGTGGCTGGGGAAATATTGCTGGTTTAACCACTATAGAACTGAATGTGCCTAATTACTGGCTCAAGAACGACCATTGCGCCAGGATAGGCCACACAGCGTTTCACCCACACAAGGCTCTGCCAGCTGAACTACTCAGGCATTATGGAGGAGGAGCACAGATGACTGAGCTGGGTTTCCCTGGATACTCATGAGGCCTATAAACCTTAGATATTGTAGGCAAATATTTTCATGGCATCCCTGCAACAGGTTTAAATAAATGACTCCTTATCATCCTGATCCTCATGTATAATACCCATCAATAAGCAGATTGTTCTGCATTTTTCATGGGTGAAATCCACCCCTGCGCAGACACCCAGCACAAGACCTAGAGATGATGTACATCTCTCTTAAATTTTATTTTGAGGATCCCAGTGGGCTTTATGTAGTCTACATGCCTTGTCCTGGCCCCTATAAAGGGACAAATTTAGCTACATGCGAAAGTCTGCATCCCACATGGACCTTGTATCCTGCCTGGTGGAAGTGCTTGTTTGATATCTGGAGAGTTTGTCCATGCACCCTTACTATGTACCTTCTGAGATTGCACTTCAATAAAAGATCTAAACCCAGCTGTATGATATGGGATTTGGTAGGAATTTTTCTGAACAGAATACACGGGTTGCATAATTTGTCATCCCACTTAAATTTTTATCCATCGTGTGAGTCTCTGTAAAGATAGAGCTATCACTGTGTATGAGCATGCAATGCATATTTTGTAACATGTCTATAACTTCCTTACAGCCCAGGCCTGTTCCCACTGAAGTCAATCACAAGACTCCCAAAGCCTTTGTTGGGACCAGGGTCCAACCCAAAATTTCTTGAAAGGAAAGAATGAGATAATAAAACACCTTGGCCTGGATCCACAAAGGGAATTAGGTGTTGCAACGCTGAGCTATGCAGTGCCTAGCTTTTAAGCACGTAAAGAGAAAAAAATCATTGGAATCTACAAACACTGGGTTAGACACCTAGAGGAGTTTTGTAGGCACCAACCGAGGTTTGGTTTTGGTTTAGGCACCTAAATCCCTTTGTGGATTGTCCTTATGGAAAAGGAGACATCAAAGACGAAAGCCAAAGTCCAGGAAATCCAGCAAGAACAGCAAGTCTCTGCTTTACAGGGGGGGAGGGATAGTTCAGTGGTTTGAGCATTGGCCTGCTAAACCCAGGGTTGTGAGTTCAATCCTTGAGGGGGCCATTTAGGGATCTGGGGCAAAAATTGGGGATTCATCCTGCCCTGAGCAAGGGGTTGGACTAGATGACCTCCTGAGGTCCCTTCTAACCCTGATATTCTATGATTCTACTAATCTCTCTGTATGATATGTACATAGGAGCTGATTCTCCTTGTTTACACTGCTGTAACTCCATTGGCTTCAGTGGAGTTACTCCTGACTTACACCAGGCCTAGGGAGAAGACACAGTAGATTCACAGTGGTATAAAGGTTTGCTCAGGAGTGAGAAATATAACCACCACAAGCACGAGGAGAAGCTACAACGCTGCATTTTTAAGCCACAAGTTTAGACTCAATAAATCCATGTGCAGCCTTGAGAGCTGGGGGTTACTAGATTCAAACACACATGCTGCTCATCAGAGCCCAGGGAGCATGGGATCCCAGTAATGAGCGAGTGTTGCGGGAATGCAGAATTGGTCCATGCTGTGCTTGGCTGATCTGGCAACTCATGGTGTCGGACGCCTTCAGGTGGTCAAGGGACATCACCGGAAATCGGCAATACCCGGAGAGAGGAGCTGGAGTGCCTTTGAGAAGTGAAGTTGGGAAAGTAACTGAAATACTTCCCTGATGGATTTTATTTACTGAAGGGCAACCTATCCTAAATTCTCAATTACTGAGGGACAATCTACACTCATTACTGTGTTTGCTTTCCACAAGCTACTTTTAGTCTAAACTTTCTATGACTGATGTACCTGAATATTTGGATGCTAATATTTAAACTGTATCATTACATTTATTAACCTTAAATTTGGGATATTGCAGATTATGTATTTTATGACTTTTAAATCAAACTTTGTACTTTTGGATAATTTAAGTATTATAGCCACCTGTATAGACGCTCTTTCCTTAACCTGTTTGTTAGATAATTTTAACATTGAATGTAGGGGTACTGAAATGTTGATCTCCTTATCATATGAGTAAAGGGCAGCTTAGCAGGCCCTGATGGAGGGGGTCATCCTAAACTGCATCTCACTTGCTAACCAGGGGATAGGGATGCCAAATGCTGGTGAAGATGAGACTGGGTGGGGATTATGCTGAAAGACTCAGACATCATTTGATCCTCCTCTTGCCAGTGTTTAAAGGCAGAGGTGATTAGACTCACTTGAGAGTCCTTGTTTCTATTTAGTGATTGCTAGATGGAAGTCACTGATGAGTAGGTCTAGGAGCTAAGCCTTAAATCTTTCTCCGGAGCAGAGGTGGACCCGTGTAAACACACCTCTGAACTCTGGTCTTCACTGACTAACGACAACCAACTGTGAGTGGGGTACAGTGGAGGGAAAGGGGAGTGGCATGTTGGAGGTACTTTTGTTCATTGGACAGTCACTCTGCAAGGTGGGAAACTGAGGCAAAGGCCACATGAAAACAGTTTACACCTTCAAGTAACAACTGACTTGAAGTCCAAAGAGCCAGAAGAAAGAGCTCCAAGAAATCAGGATCTTCTGTTATGAATATATTAATGTCAGTTCCACTCCCTCCTTCCCCATCACCTTCTAAAGCATTCAACAAAGATCCTGGACACATTTGGGGATTTGTCAGATGTCAATGAGTTTAACCTGAGAATCCAAACATTTGTGTGATCCAATCTCTTTATCTAGCAAAAAACCAAGTCCACCTACCATACGCACTGGGTGAAATTCATCCTACGGATGTCCTACTTAAATCCCAGAGGAATGGGTCTTAGACTACAGCAGTGATCCTGCATTTGGATTCACTTGTGCACACCTGTGCATTGGCACAGATCTATTGGCAGGACTGGAACCTAGTTATGTCAACACTATCTGGGTTCATGACTTTTGTAGAGTTAATTTCTATTAATAAAAGCTTTAAAGGTACTGGCCTGCAAACTTCCATGTTTAAAACAGTAAACAAATGAATCAGGAAACACGAAAACTAAGCTGTCGCTATTGCTCTGGCAGCTTGTACACCATACCCTCCCTCCCCCACGAGGGCTGTTCCAAATGACTATGTTCTCAGCCCTTGAGAAATGGGGCTTAGGAAAAGCTTGGCAGAGTCTTAACTAGAGAGCTCTGCTGCTGGGCAGCTAAAGTATTTTAGTCACTTCACTAAGTTGGACATAAATTTTAGAACATTTTAATCGGAACAATGATTAGAAGCCAGGTAAGTCTAATAAACGCATCTGGTTTCATGGCAAGGGCTGCTAACGTTGCTTTTGATGCATGAAAAGTGTTTTGCAACGTGGAAATTCATCCCCTCTCTCAATTCCTGATGAATAATCCATGTATATAAAGTGGGTGTCCTGGGAAAAATCATTCCTCCCGGGAATGTGAATAACTGCAGCTAACAGAGAAGAAAAGTCAACTGATCCATTTTTAATAAGTCATAAGCAGATTTGGGAATGTGTTGAATGTTCATGGCAAGGCTGTTTAACTGGCAGCAGCTTTACTTCACCACTCTAACATCTGGCTAAGGAATAAATGTCCCTCAAGGGGCAAGGCTCATGTCATTTATCAAGCTGGCTCCCTGACGATAACTGGGCAGAAGAGACATGGCTTTAGCTTCATCCCAGAAAGACTCAGGGCTGGATTGGGCCTTATAGGCACTGGCTATTCTGGGGCCATGGCAGCAGTAAACTACTCCAGTAGGAGCACCAGGAGCTGCCTTGAACTTGCGGATCAATAGAAACTATCACTCTCCAGCACTGTTGAACTGGCAGCTTTCAGCAGCATTTTAAAAAACCCAAAAAGATAGATAGGCAGCTGAGACCTCACTCAGATAGTGAGCACAGAATATCTGCTCTTCTACAAACTGCAATCCAACCCAAACACAGAGCCTGCTCTAGGTGTTCACTCGGGGAACTGGGAGTCAAGACTCCTGGTTTCCATTCCCAGCTACGTCCGCAATTTGTTATGTGAAACTTCTTTATTCCTCAGTGTACGTAAGTGTAAGATGGTTAGAGTCCTTCTCAGAGCATGACTCTCCTCACTCACACCAGCAGAAAAACAATGCCACTCCACCAACTTCAGTGGGCTTACTCCTGATTTACACCAAGGTGAGCTCAGAAGTGAGGCCACAAACCTTATATTGATAGCTCTAGTGTAGTGCTTTTGGCCCCATAGTGCACGGGCGCTATGCCACAGAGTCAGCACGTTCAAAAGGTAAAACTAGAAGGAGCCTTCACAAGCCTGAAGCAGGCTGGGATGAACCAGGACATAGCAGAAATATTTTTTAATAATAATGGTGCATGCCCCCATGTTTATTTATGATGGCTGACTAGCTATGGTGTCAGATCAAAGGGCTTGTAAGGAGAATCAAGTAGGAAAGCCAAGAGCACACATATGATGCCTCAGCCCCAATCCTGGGGACATGGTGTGAGCACAGATCCTCACCTCTGGGTCACCCCCCTCATGCCTAGATACAGTGTTGCAAGGGGTCCTCATCTCTGGTGCCCCTAGTAGGCTCTCCCTCAGACCTACATCTTCTCTCACCGCCCACTCCGGGGGTTCTGTAGCTTGGTGCTCTGGCCAGGTCGCATAAAAGCCTAAATCCCTTCTAAGGTAGCATGAACAAGTCCAAACAAACCTTCAAACTAAGAGCCCTTCCAGCCCCTCGTGCTTCAGTATCATTCCCTTGTTAACTCTACCACAGGGCTTCTCTTCTCCCCCCACCCGCCTGCCCCTATTTGGTTAAACCTTACCCCAGGGCTTCTCTCCAAGTGATCTCCCTCAGCCTACTTATATGGCCTAGCTTCTCCACCTCTGGTCAGCAGGCAGTTACTTCCTTACGCACACACCTCAGGTGCAGAGCTTGACTAATTGGGGTTCTTCTCTTTGCCTCGCAGGTGATGGAGGTTAAGCCCCATCACACACGACTGTTTTGCCAAATCTGAGAAGAGAGAAATCAAAGGGAACATTCAGCTGGTACAGGACCCTAGGCCTGGAAAAGGAAGGAGGGTGGGGTGACCGAAAAGAAGCTGCCTAGAGAGTCAGGGAGAGCTGCTCGGTAGGGGAGGAGACAGAAGACACGTGCTGCTAGGACGGTCTGTTTCCCCTTGCCAGATATGGGCGTTGGCTAGGCTGAGGGGACTGAACAACTGACCGCAAGGAAAGGTTAAAGTGTAGATAGGGGAAAATCTCGGCACATGGGTCTTTACTGTTTTACTCTCCTTGCTCCGCGTGCTTTGTACCTCTGATGAACCCGGCTTTGTTTGGAAGAAGCTGTGTTTGAGTCCTTTGACTCGGCTGCTGTCATGGGCCCCGGCAGGTAAAGGGTGTATAGGTGCCAGACTCAGTGGGGCTGATACAGTGAGGAAACGAGGGGAATGCAGCCCAGAGATCTAGGCTGAGGCTATGACCACGCTGCGATCAGAAGTGTATCGGCAGCACGTGTAGGCTGTGTTATACCGGCAATCCGGCTGGATGATCACAGTGGTCCGTTCTGGCCTCGGGATCTACGAGCAAGCTAGCTCCAGCAAGAGCCCTGCCCAGGACTCTGCGTATGTATTTGAGCAGCCAACCCATGATGCCACCTGTGCTCACTACTATTGTTGTTCCAGCAAGCTGGGTCACAAGCGAAACCAGCCCCAAATGGGCGTGCTCAAGAGGGATGAAAAGGGGTCTTTGGTTTGCACACAAGCATTGGGCCAAATTTTGCTTTCAGGTTATGCCTGTGATAAATGAAGGTGTGGGGGGGTAACTCCCTTTTATGGACACCCAGCCAGCCAGTTAGCTACATAATACCTGTTAGTAGCTGTTCTCTACTTGATTTACGCATAAAGGGTTGAAAAAGCCCATAGGTAAAAGGAAAGGGAGTGGGCACCTGACCAAAAGAGCCAATAGGAGGGCTAGAACTTTTTAAAATGGCGGGGGAACTTTCCCTTTGTCTGTCTGTTGTTCTCCAGAGCGTGGAGACAGAGCGGAAGCTATGCTGTAAAAAGCTGTGAACCAGGTATCAAAATCACCAAATCATACCTAAAAACTACTCAATTTGAAACCTCAGATATGTAAGCAGATCAGGGAATGTCTAGAAAGATGCGATTAGGTTTATTTCTCTTTTATTTCTGTAAGGCTTGTGGACTCCTCTGTGCTAACCCCAGGTGCTTTTGTTTTGCTTGCAACCTTTTAAGCTGGACCTCAAAAAAACCATTCTTGATGCTTAACTATTATATTTGCTCTTTTTAAATCTAGCAATAGCCTAAGTTCCAAATGTATTTTCTTTTTTTGTTTTTAATAAAATTTACCTTTTTTTTTTTTTTTTTTTTTTTAAAGAACAGGATTGGGGTTTTTTGTGTCCTGAGAGGTTTGTGCATGTTGTTTAATAAGCTCGTGGCAATAGCTAATCTTTCTTTCGTTCTTTGTTTTCTTTCTTCCCTGGGGGAGGATGAAAGGGCTTGCAGGTACCCCACAGGGAGGAATTCCCAAGTGCGTCTTCCTGGGTCCAAAGGGGCTTTTTTTGCACTCGGGTGGTGGCAGCATCTACCCATCCAAGGTCAGAGAGAAGCTGTAACCTTGAGAGTTTAATATAAGTCTAAAGTGGCCAGTATTAATTTTGAGAATCCTTGCGGGCCCCCACCTTCCGCACTCGAAGTGCCAGAGTGGGGAATCAGCCTTGACGGCCTGTTTATTGGACAGACAGACACACAGCTCTTCCTGTAGAACTTTCATAAAGTTCTTTCACAGCAAAAGGCTTCCTGGGTGACCAGCTCTTAATACCAGTCCAAAATTAAGAGTAACTTCCCTTAAGTCCGACAAGTTACTCCTCATTTGCAGCGGTGTTGCTGGTGACAGAACTCCGCTTATTGTGCAGTGGGTGGTCTCAGCGTCTGGAAGGAGCTGTGTTGCATCCTCGAGTAGGAAGAAGCTAGGACACCTGAACAGCAGGGAAACTTAAAAATACTTTGATCGTAGCTGGTGATTCTGCCTAGAAGGATTCTGCCTAGAAAATTTGGAATTTTTAGCAAAAACAAGGCAACTCTGCCTGTGCATTAGTTTAAGCAACATTACTTCTCTCCGCGGCATATTTTATTTCTAGATGAGCAGCTCTGACCTTTGCAGATGCATGACTTCAGTCTGCAGCTCTAAAAATGTCATCGCTGATTCTCATTTACTTGTTTCTATTAATCACTTTCTCTCTTTACACACTACATAATCAATGGGGACAAGTCCATAGTCCTTCTAACTGATTTCTATTATTCCTCATTATGCCCTTTGTTCCAATTCTGTGCTTCCCATCTGGTATTAAATATTTAGATGCCACATCTAAACTGTCCTTTACCGGTCTCTGTAGGGACAACTATGCTTTAGTCGTGTAATCAATTAGCCAGGCATCAGACCACTGGTTCAGATGCCTTCTTGGGCAGCTTTAATTATGATTAATATCTTTTCATGACTTTGAAACCATATAGGCATGATTCCCTACTCAACCATGCTTGTTAAAATCATAAATCAATCCATGTTATTCCCTGTAGATGTTAGGAGACCTTTCCGTATCCTACTATATAGCTACAGTGTACGAGAGACATTCAGGGGGCATTTTTTGTCCCTCTGCAGAGAGCAAGGCTACCCCATGGAGCCAACTCGCCTGGAAATGTTTGGTTTTGATTGTAAAGTAACTTTTTTAAAAGTTACCTCCCCTAGATGTTGCACTTTACAGCTTTTCATGTGGGTAGAAGGCAGCGAGTAGAAGTGGGCCCCAACCACAGAACTCCTACACCACTAACAGCACCCTCCCCCCCAAAAAATCATGTGTCACTTTTAAAGTCTGGCCTCTGCTGACCCTACCAATGTGGCACCATTTTCTTTCTTCTCTCCCCCTGCCCAGCTCCCTCCAGAAAGAACACTTGGGTGGGGGGAGGGAATGTTTAAAAAATTCTCCATCTTCTCAACAGACTTTAGTTTAGGTATCCTTTGGGACAGTGATCTGTACTGGTACATTATATGGTCTTATCCTACTGCAGGGAAAAAGCAAACAACAGGAATCCAGAACATTTACTTTGCACTCCTAATGCTTGCTATACAAGTATCCCCCTGCAAGACAGGTAAATATTATTCATCCTATCTGTAAAATGCAGCAACTAAGGCTCAGAGAAGTTAATCAGCATCAGATAGGACATCCAAGACAGATCCAGGAATAATACCCAGCCTGTCTGCCTTCCAATCCTGTATTTTAGCCACAAGAGCATCCTTCCTCTCTCATATTACAAATTGACAACTCACAACTTTCATATCTGA
Organism: Caretta caretta; assembly: GCF_965140235.1. Lineage (NCBI taxonomy): Eukaryota > Metazoa > Chordata > Testudines > Cheloniidae > Caretta > Caretta caretta. The sequence continues at coordinate 126,982,186 of NC_134211.1, read as the reverse complement.
CCATACCAGACCCATTAGGTGGAGTTTTAGATAAGCAGCTGTTACTCGATCAATGCACCTAAGGAAATATAACCACAAGGGTCAGTCTGGCTCAAACAGCAGCACTCTGTGTTCAAGGTTAACAGACCACACCAGAATTTGGGCTCATATCAGCACAGTACTAGGAAGGAGTTTTGAAGGGTAGTGGGTCCCACCTACCGCTGGGCAAAAAAAAAAATCATTTCAAGTTCTGGGAAACATTTAAGCAAAAAGCCCCTCCCAATTTTTTCATCTCGCTCTAGTCCTGTCCTTTGGATCATTTACTTAGACTTCAGTCTTATCCGAACGCCCCAAAGGACACCCATCCAAAGATCTAAGTACCCTTGATGTACACTTTAAAGCACAAGAACACAGGAGATAGCGTTACAATAAAAGCTGCTCCCAAAAAGGTAGAAAAATTGCCATTTGTGGGGTGGGGGCAATTTTTCCCTCAAAATTTTTTCCTGTGGTTTTCTGAACTTTCAACCAGCTCTACAGTTGGTCATAAAAACAGGGAATTGTCCGTGTTTTCCTGTTTTGTTTTGGTTTAATTTTGGTTTGGGGTTTTTAAAGTTTTTCTCAGATGACTCCGAGTATCCCCTGGATGAATACAGCCAGACACAATATCTCTGGAGTGGTGCAAGCTGTTCCATTCATCTCAATGGGTGTCCATATTCTTTATGAAAATATGCTTATGATATGGATATGACATAACTGAGACACTTTAAGCAAGATGGCTCATGTGAGATATGGTTGGAAAGGTTCTGATTTACTGAATGTGATTATCCTATTTGTATGCATGTATCATTTCTGTATCTGAAGTTAAGAACATTGACTATGCAGCTGCATTTCAACTATGCTACTTTGAGTGGCGCCCCCTGCCAACACTTCAGGTGCAACAATGGAAAAGCCGGACTGGGCAGATGGCCCATCAACAAGGACAATGGACTGTGAAAGAGCTTAGTCTTCCTGTGAACGTGTGAGTCAGCCTGTGAAGAATGGCTACAAGGGCCCCACAGAGTAAGGTGGTCTTGTCACCCTGATACTAAAACATTACCTAGAACTTCTTGTAACTTTCCACTTAAGGGAAGAGGGGGTCAAACTAGTAGACAATGGATTCCCACCTTATGCAAATCCTATTTAAGGGTGGGGAGTGAGGTCATCCTAGTGGATGAGTTCTCCTCTGCAAACCCAACCAAGATGACGACTGGAAGCAACTAAGACTGACCAAGGGGAAAGAACTGGACCCAGGCTGGAAGGGCATCTCGTCTGTGAAGAAGATTATTAGAACCACATTTAGGGTGAGAACTCACATGTAACCAGTTTCTTTATTGTATTAAGCTTAGCTTGCATGCTCTGTTTTATTTTCTTAGTAATCTGCCTTGTTCTGTCTGCTACCTCCTTAACTACTTAAAATACACTTGCTATAGTTAATACATTTATTTCTGGTTTATAATACAATCCAGTTTATGTGATTTCAAACTGGGGGAGCGGAGGGGTGAGAAATTGTGCATACCCTCTTCTACACTGAGGGAAGAGGCGAATATAATATATCTTTGGGTCTGTACGCCAAGGGAGGGGGACATCTGAGTGCTGGAGCAAGTCCCTTAAGCTGAGTTTTCCCAGAGCTGATCTGCAGCTGAGTGTGGCCTTGCCTACATGTGTGTTAGAGGAGGTTTTAAGAGCCTGGCTCAGCAAGACAGGCTAACGGGGGCCCAGGCTGGCAGAACAGGTAGACTCAGTGGTATCTCAGCACATCAGGTGACTTCCCAAGGGGTCCAACCTGTCACAGTGTCCTCCTCCCTTTTCTCCTAAAATCTACCTCAGCCCCTGTTCTGAAATCAAGACAATCTTCCTATGTACCTGGGTTTGGAAGTAAACTGATTAAAATCAGCTCTTGTTGGGGGGGTTATATCTGAGGCCCTTGACCAATTGATTCCAGTTTGCACCACTCACTCTATCCCTGGCCCTAACGTGGCACAGCAATATTATGGTGGGGTGGTAGCACTAGGATTTCCATTTTAACAGGTGTGAAAAAAGTCTACAAAATTCTGTCTTTTAGATTAGAGCATCATTGTACGTGTTTATTGTAGTTTGTGCACTTGTTGATTTTTCTACAGCTGTTCTGAGGGGAGGGGAAATATCAATGGCGGCTTGCAATGACTGTTTTATAAGGACAGTGGTACTCAAGTTTTTCTAGAGCCTGATATTTACTGTGGACCCCTTTTTTCCCCAAAAAGTACAGCACTTTGAGGGGTGAAACTGATAGGTGCAATCCCCGCATTTGTGCAGACTGGATGAATTCTTGTAGAAAGCTGAAATTCGTTTTCAGTGTTTACTTCATGATAAACATAATTTTCTGTTTTGACTAAGGACAGTATCGGGGCACTGCATTAGTCAATATCAACTTTAGGGCAGCCCTTAGAATAGGGCTCCCTATGATAGATGTATTTCCTAATGCTCATCAACATGCTGACACTGATGAGAGTTGCAGCTACTTGCTTTTCTTTGATCACACTCCCTTGCCATTGTCCGGGGAAGGGGAGAGAAGCCTGAGGCATGATTGCTATATATTAGAGTCTCATGAAGATGAGTAGGGTTGGAAGAGACCTCAGGAGCTATCGACTCCAATCCCCTCCTCAAAGCAGGACCAACCCCAACTAAATCATCCCAGCCAGGGCTTTATCAAGCTGGGCCTTAAAAACCTCTAAGGAAGGAGATTCCACCTCCTCCCTAGGTAACCCATTCCAGTGTTTCACCACCCTCCAGGTGAAATAGTGTTTCCTAATATCCAACCTAGGCCCCCCGTCTGCAACTTGAGACCCTTGCTCCTTGTTCTGTCATCTGCCACCACTGAGAACACTCTAGATCCATCCCCTTTGGAGCCCCCCTTCAGGTAGTTGAAGGCTGCTATCAAATCCCCCCTCACTCTTCTCTTCTGCAGACTAAATAAGACCAGTTCCCTCAGCCTCTCTTCGTAGGTCATGTGCCCCAGCCCCCTAATCATTTTTGTGGCCCTCCGCTGGACTCTCTCCAATTTGTCCACATCCTTTCTGTAGTGGGGGCCCAAAACTGGACACAGTACTCCAGCTGTGGCCTCACCAGTGCCGAATAGAGGGGAATAATCACTTCCCTCGATCTGCTGGCAATGCTCCTACTAATGCAGCCCAATATGCCGTTAACCTTCTTGGCAACAGGGGCACACTGCTGACAGATATCCAGCTTCTCTTTCACTGTAATCCCCAGGTCCTTTTCTGCAGAACTGCTGCTTAGCCACTCGGTCCCTAGTCTGTAGCGGTGCATGGGATTCTTCCGTCCTAAGTGCAGGACTCTGCACTTGTCCTTGTTAAACCTCATCAGATTTCTTTTGGCCCAATCCTCCAATTTGTCAAGGTCACTCTGGATCATATCCCTACTCTCCAGCATATCTACCTCTCCCCCCATCTTAGTGTCATCTGCAAACTTGCTGAGGGTGCAATCCATCCCATCATCCAGATCATTAATGAAGATGTTGAACAAAACTGGCCCCAGGACAGACCCCTGGGGTACTCCGCTTGATACCAGCTGCCAACTAGACATCGAGCTGTTGATCACTACCTGTTGAGCCCAACAATCTAGCCAGCTTTCTATCCACCTTATAGTCCACCTTATACTTCTAAAGTAAAATCTGTGTCTGTATTTGAATTTTTGAGCACTTTCAAATATCGGCTCTTAAATCACAAACTTTACTCTCAGGGCAAAAGTTCCACAAGCAACCCCTGGAAAATGCAGACAGAGAGCAGCTAATGTGCAAACCACACATTCTTAGAAAGCAACTAAGCGTGGGATGAAAACTCACAACCTATGGGTGCTTCATGGATTTAACAACCACAGCATGTTACCTTGAGCCACTCAGTTACTATGATAGTAACCTCTCTGCAAACCCTCTGGCTTGCAACACAGCCGCGTCCTGCTGCTCATGCACAAGTGACATTCTCTAGTTGATCAATATGGCTCAAGCCACATTGTAGATCCATATTTCATCCCAAATATCTTTTAAATATTGCTTCCCCAAAGAAAGTGGGTGCCACACCCTCGCAGAGATCAATCCCCAGCAGGTGCTATCAATTTGGGGAGGGTCAGAGCCATAGTTTGAGCCCCCTGTGTACACAAAATAAAGTTTTTAAATGATAAGAACGGTAAAATATTGAATCCAGCATGTGGATTTTAGAGCACTTAGAAAAGTCACCCTTCACTACAGAGACCCTACACCCCACTGTAAGCAACCAGCTATGTGCTGCTGGTAGGGTACCCTGCGGTATCTTGGTCATAAAAATAACACTGTAAACATCCATTTGTAGTTCCTATTCCGCTCCCAATCAGGAAAAAGGGCAAGAAATGACAAGAAAGGTCAACTTAAATGTAAACCAACTGAAGGTATTGATCCAGTTTCCTGACCTGGACACTGGAAGTTCCGCGGGGACTCGGGGAGTGACAGAATTCAGCCTGCCATGCTGTGGCGTGTCAGGACTGCACCAGGCTCTCTATTTCTGAGGCACCCTTGTCCCCTTCCCCAACGCCACCCAACCGCAACGTTCCAGCCATTGAGGCAAAGATCCTACACAAACCTGTGTGCTGCCGACTGCCACGGACATATGGACCCTGAATCCTGGCTTCTGGGATCCCTACCACGTTCAGGGGAATCACAATCATGTCCTGGCATGCATGGCCCTCCAGAGCCACAGATGAGGAGCAGAAGCAACATTTGCCCCAATTCAAATAAATTACCATTCACAAACAAATAATTGACCAGTGTTTACAGAAGGGCTGATCTAGCTCCCATTAAAATCAATGGAAAGACTGCCTTTGATTTCTATAACCCTGATCCAGCTACTATTTAATCAATGAGAAGCATTCCTTTGATTTAATTGGGAGCTGGATCAGGCCCAGCGATCAAAACAGATCACAGAGAAGACATTTGCAGCTGCATAAAAACAGAGACACGTTCCTCCTCTTGGTTATCAAGAAATTGACATTGTTCACTCCGATTAGCAGGGTCACTGCTGACAGATTTATAACTCAGAGCTGGGGTCTGAATAGGAAGCATGTGAGGAAAAAGTCACACCAGTCACACAACAATACTGAATCTTTTCAGTTTTGCTTAGCTTGGGTGGAATTCACCTCAGTGCAGAAAGCCAGCACAAGGCATATACCCTCAAAAAGACCTCTCACTCTGAGCTCTAAATCATAGAATCATAGACTATCAGGGTTGGAAGGGACCTCAGGAGGTCATCTAGTCCAACCCCCTGCTCAAAGCAGGACCAATCCCCAACTAAATCATCCCAGCCAGGGCTTGATGGCTTAAATGGAGTGCAAATCTTCTGCTGGACCTCTGTTGGGGGGTGAATGTCAAAATACTTTGCAATGTCACCCCCAGATCATATTTTCAGGCAAAAAAATGCACCATAAGTAGATAATATAACGTATCCGTGTGTATTTTCAGCTAGAATCTGCTATCCAAGTGTCATCGTCCTGAAGAGTTCCAGTCATTACCCACCACCTTCTTCAGTAGTAATGGATGGCACAGTTTAACATTCAAACAAATAGATTTGGAAATCAAACAAAGCTGGAAAAGTTCCACATCACTAACATTCCTGGAGTGCTCAATCACCTCTAACAAGGAAGCATTGGCCAACATGTGTTCAAATAAAACCCACTCCTTTGCTTTAATGGCATTTGCCATCCACTTTATTGAGTTTCTGCAAACATGAGCGCCATTTTGTTCCTAGGAATGGTGGAGGAAAGCATGGATACTTGTGCAGATATGGATCTGTGCCAGGGCTCCCACTAGGGTTGCCAACTGTCTAATTGCACAAACCCAAACACCCTTGCCCTGCCCATTCCCTGAGGCCACACCCCTGTCCTGCCCCTTCTCCGAGGCCATGCCCCCCACTGACTCCATCCCCCCTCCCTCCATCGCTCGCTCTCCCCCCACCCTCACTCACTTTCACCAGGTTGGGGCAGGAGGTTGGGATGTGGGAGGGGGTGCAGGCTCTGGGCTGGGGCCGAGGGGTTTGGAGCATGGGAGGGGGCTCCGGGCTGAGCCTGGGGCAGGGGATTGGGGTGCAGGAGAGGGAGTGTGGGTTCTGGGAGGGAGTTTGGCTGCAGGAGGGGACTCAGGTCTGGGGCAGGGGATTGGGGTGCGGGAGGGGGTGAGGGGTGCAGGCTCCGGGTGGCGATTACCTTGGGCAGCTCCCAGAAGTGACCAGCATGTCCGGCTCCTAGGCTAAGGGGCAGCCAGGTGGCTCTGCACGCTGCCTCTGCCTGCAGGCACTGCCCCTGCATCTCCCACTGGCCGCAGTTCCCAGCCAATGGGAGCTGCAGAGTTGGTGCTCAGGGTGGGGCACAGGGGCAGCAGGAGAAGACCCCCCTGGCAACCCCCGCACCTAGGAGCCGGACATGCCGGCTGCTTCCGGGAGCTGCATGGAGCCAGGGCAGGCAGGGAGCCTGCCTTAGCCCTGCTGCGCCGCTGACTGGATTTTTGGCCTATTAAAATCTCCCAGATTGCTTTTAATAGTCACCGGGAGATTGAGGCCCATTCTGGAAGACTCCCAGCCAATCCGGTAGGGTTGGCAACCCTAATTCCCACTAGAAGCCATGTGTTAAAAGCCTTCTGTTTGCAATCACTCCAGTGAAGGTGAGAAATCATGTGACCAAGGCAACTATCACAGGGCACAGCTCACAGGTAGCACACACTGAAGTGAGTAGTTGCTGGGACCTTTTGCAAGCAATCCACAGGCTGAAATAGGTTTGCATTACATATTTGTCAGATAGTGTCAACTAACGCATTCATACATATTCCGTTCATGCTCAGAGTCATACATATTCCGTTCATGCACAATTTGTGGGCTAGATTCATTGAATAAATTATTCTTTATGAGTCGTTTGCCCACCTCTAGTCACTGCCAGGCAACTTCTGATTTACTAAAATTAATTGGATTTTTCCTACAAATTAACTCCTGTATAAAATGATTTTTTATAGAAAAAATATTCATTCCCCTCCTTCCCCTCCCCCCAGTTTGTCCCTTCAATTGCTACATTACCCTTGAACTGAGCAACCTCAGGCACATTGTCAAGAATTGAAAATCCAGACAGAATGTTTTTAAGTTTACAACATGATTTACCACCCTGACAGCAAGGACAAATGTGGGACCTGAAGTCACTGGTTTCCAGATGGGCCTTTGTGAACTACATAAACCACCATGCAAATAAGGGGCTATCAAAAAATATTTGTTTTAATGTCAAAAATTCTCTTAGGAATGTCTGGCATTTGGTTAAAAAAGAAAACAGTTCCTGATTCCCTTTTCTTCATTAGCTCTTTTAATTATTACCAGCAGAATGAAATACCATGCTAGTGATAGAGTAGACGAGGAACAAGACCCTGCTGCAGAACAATTAAAGAGAGGTTGGCTAAGCCAAGTATGTTGCATTTACATTGCAAAGCGCCTCCGAAAGCCAAGAGCAGCAAATAGAATGGATTGCCTTATTTAAACAATAATGACAGGTTTCAGAGGAACAGCCGTGTTAGTCTGTATTCGCAAAAAGAAAAGGAGGACTTGTGGCACCTTAGAGACTAACCAATTTATTTGAGCATGAGCTTTCGTGAGCTACAGCTCACTTCATCGGATGCATACCGTGGAAATAATGTGGCTTGCAACAAAACAATATAGCACAAGACACCTGCAGTGTGGACAGCAGACGCTGGCCCTGGTTCAACAAAGCACTTAAGTATGTGCTTAATTTGAAAATAGGGGCTAACGTTCTATTTCCTTCAATAGGACGTAAGCAGCCGCTTCAGAGCTTTGCTGAATTGTGACCACTGAGAGCAAGCACCAAACGTTGGAGAGACGAGAGACAAGGTGCAGAGCAGAATCAGTGTGACAACAAATAAGAATGTAAGGTCATGCTACCTCCAATTGTAAGGCATGGGCCAATCCTTAAAGGGGCTCCTGTGAGGAGCTGAGCACCTTAAGCACCTACTGAAGACAATGGGAGCTGGTTGGGCTCAGCACCGCTCAGGTTCCGGTCCTTTGTCGTGGCTACAACATGCTGCAAACATACAGTATACATGTATATTGCACACTCTCCACCTGCTTGGTTAGGCTGGCTGGGGAGTGATATTGACAAGACCCCTGCCCTCTGTGCATTTCAGAGTCAAAGGAGCTTGTCAATTTCAATTCCATCCTCTCTTGATTGGTTTTGAGTCACCAGGCCTGGGAGCTGAGATGGATGTATAGCTGCTGCAGCTCTTGTTTGGGAAGAGCTAAAACATCCTTCTGATAGAGAGGTGAGTGTGTAACCGTGCCCCAATGGGTCACCAGTGAGGATGCCAAAATCAGGACCAACTGCTGAGAAACAGGGCAGATACACCCCAAGACTGGTGGCTAATCCCCCATAGGATATGCGAAACCAGCAACAAAAGTAAACTTCTGTTTCACCACACTGGCTAATAAGAAGTCATAAAAGCAGTTTCCTTGAGCATCCCAGTCCTTGTGTTACCACTGAAAACACTGGATTTAAAGGTGAGTGGTTCTTTACAACCAGTCTCATCAAATAAAAGGTCCTTCGGATCCCAAAGGAGCAGCCACACACCGAGGTCAATATGTAACTTAGATCTTACCCAAAAATCACACTGATGCCAATCCTTTAGTATCTAAAATGTAAAGGTTTAATCATAAAAAGAAAAAAAGAAAGGTGAGAGTTAAAATTGGTTAAAGGAATCAAATACATACAGTAATGGCAAACTCCCTACGTAAAAGGATAAATGGACACAAATCAGATATTAGGAATGGCAATATACAAAAACCTGTAGGAGAACACTTCAACCTCCCTGGACCCACAATAGGAGATTTAAAGGTAGCCATCCTGCAGCAAAAAAAACTTCAGGACCAGACTTCAAAGAGAAACTGCACAGCTTCAGTTCATTTGCAAATTTGACCCCATCAGCTCAGGATTAAACAAAGGCTGTGACTGGCTCGCCAATTCTAAAAGCCGTTTCTCCTCCCTTGGTGTTCACACCTCCACTGCTAGAAGAGGGCCTCATCCTCCCTGATTGAACTAACCTCGTTATCCCGAGCCTGATTCTTGCTTGCATATTTATACCTGCCTCTGGAAATTTCCATTACATGCATCCGATGAAGTGGGTATTCACCCACGAAAGCTTATGTTCCAATACGTCTGGTTAGTCTATAAGGTGCCACAGGACTCTTTGCCAGTAATTGCAAAGTTCTTGATTCAGGCTTGTAGCGGTGATGGCATAAACTGCTGGCTTAAATCAAATCTCTGTAGGCTTCCAAATCACTGGAAGGCCCTGAGTCCCTTGGTTAGAATGCTTCCATTAGTATAATCTAGAGACTTGGGCAGGAAAGAGGCTGGAGCAGGATAGAGGCAAAATGAAGGGGTTTCCAGGCCCATTTATATCCTCTGCCATGTGGAGGGAAACCCATTGTTTCAAACAAAAACTCAGCCCAGCTAGTGGAGAATCACAGGTGACCAGACAGTGTTTGGAGTCACATGGGCAAGTCACATGTCCATGCCCAATTTCTCTCAGTCATTGCAGGAAGCCTTTACCTGCACTCCAGACAGCATGTTTACAGGACAGTCCACTCAGTGTAGATGAGCATTTCCCAAGGTCCACGGTGAGTTAAGTGTCCTTTTGATGGGCCACTCAATTTGAATAGTCCCTCCAAGATGTGCTGGCTAACTACTTCCTGGGCGTTACCCCAGGAGCAAACATTTGAAATCCAGGTATAGAGCCAATACTTATAACTTCAAATACAAAAATGATACATGCATATAGACAGCATGATCATATCCAGCAAATCATAAACTTTCCATAGACACCTCACTTGACAACCTTTGTACAAGATTTGCTGAAAATATATAGGTTTCAGAGTAACAGCCGTGTTAGTCTGTATTTGCAAAAAGAAAAGGAGGACTTGTGGCACCTTAGAGACTAACCAATTTATTTGAGCATAAGCTTTCCAATGAAGTGAGCTGTAGCTCACGAAAGCTTATGCTCAAATAAATTGGTTAGTCTCTAAGGTGCCACAAGTACTCCTTTTTTTTTGAAAATATATAACAGTGGTTGCAACAATGATCTATATAGTCATATTTTAATCAGATAATGTCACAGCACCCAAAAGTTTTGGAACTTGCTCTCTCTGGTCTGGAGCAATCCTACTTCATTGGCTTTCTGGGCATGTTGGAAGGCCCATTTGTTTTCCTGAACTGGGAAGGCTCCAGTGGCTAACTAGTTCTCTGCTGCTGAGATGATGTGTATGTTAATCACAGTGCAGGGGTGGGGAATATCTCTGAGGAGTCTGTCTGTATAGCTGTATTGTTCCACCCCCAGACTTCCACCTCCCCCATACTCCTGCTTCCCACTCCACGGCTGGAATCCAGTCTCCCTGTGGGGTGGCCCCGGCTCAGGACACGCCACCTTCCCTCCCAGCGCTCTGCGGTTGGGGAAGCTGGCAGTTGGGCAAGGGGGCTCTGGACTCCAGTGGGGGGGTGTAGAAGGGGCATGGCTGGGGGCTAGCCTCCCCCAGCCGGTGGTTCACGCACCGCCCATGGATTTAAGATGCCTCCCGCTGACAGACAGTGTAGACACTGCTCACCCCTCCTCTAGAGTGAATCCAAATCAGTAACTTCTAAGCCATTCCTGCTATCACAATATAACATTCTCTCTCTTTCTCTCCCCTTTTCTCTCTCACACACACACACTGGCCAGATTTTCCAGAGGACTCAGCACCCAGCAGGTCTAGCTAAGAACAACATCAGATGCGGGGTGCTGAGCGCTTTGGAAAATCTGACCAGCATACAGCTAGGTCCAGTGAGCTGCTACTCTGTTAGCCTAATTGATACAGAGAGCAGCCTCCAGCAAACTGCTTCTCTGTAATGGGTAAGAAAGTCGTGGGTTTTTTGGTTCAAAAGTTGGGGCCATAGTTTGTTAAAGTTGTGGTGCGGGTTTGGGGCCAAATTTGAGTGCGACCGTCTCAATGCCTCTCACTCAGATTTAGCCTGGCCGCCCCTCCATCCTGACGAAGGGCCAGCCGGGCCACATCGGAGTGAGTGGCAGTGTGACCTGGCGCCCGGGGTTGCATAACCACTCAAACTCGTGGTACATATAAAGTTGTCGTGAGTGTTAAAAGTTGCACTTTCCACAACAAAACTACCACCTGCGGTTTTCTTACAGCCTTGGGAAAGGTTCATTGAGCAAGGCGTTCATCCAAACCATGAACAACAGAAGGAGAGAGAACAAAATTCATACATCAGGAGAGAACAAGCTGTCTGTGAAATAGTTAAAGGGACAGCAGGAAATCAGCATCCCCACTTCAACATCAGGTAATAAGATGCTGGCATGTCTGTGTTCTCCCACCACTGCAGGATGCCTTGTTTTGGACCAAAGAGAACCTGCCTGACACCGTGGAAAATCCTTAGCTAGGGAGAGAAAGGATGTCCCCATTGTAAGTGCACCTATCTCTCTCACAGTGCTGCATGTTATGAGATGCAGGGGTTACCTCTAGGCAGGCGTGCTGGAATAATGTTTATAGTGGGTTTGCTGATGATGGAAACCCTGCATTAGGTGGTTGTTATTGCTACTTCAAGCCCGTGGCTGCACCCCCAGCACTCCTACTTCCAGCACCACTGCCTCTATGCCTACTAGGAGCTAACCAGGAAAGGCCTTCTCATCGCTAGTGTTTGCTAATTACATTGTCCTCACTTTCTAGAGGTAAATCAGGATCTTTTTGTAGTTAGGAGTTCTAGCAGAGTGCACTTGTTTAAGCCCAAAGGCCATGATGCAAGACTGTGTTTACTAGGGTGACACATTTAAATGATATTCCAGACATGCAATTCAGCAGATACAAGGTTAATGTTCAGTCTGCCATATCACAATCCCAGGTCTGTGACACTCCACACATTAATCCCCCGATCTCCTCGTATCACAGACAGAGCTCCACCTACCTGTCCCCCCTACCGCCTCTGTCATTCAGTACAGCTACACTTGAAACACTGGAAACAACTGCAGCGCGTGCAGTTAATTCCCAGCAGCTATTTCCAGCTCCAGGGGGCAGAATTAAGGTTATGTGGGGGTTTACCTTACCTCTGCATTGCCTGGTTTTCAGAAATGTGAGTTTTGCTGAACTTGCCGTTCTGCAAGGAGCTAACATCAGGCAACCTCAACTCTGCATTAACAAAGTTTTTTTGCCATTTAATTCATATTTATGTTAGTTCTGGATATCCATCTGTTCCACTCAAAATATGGAGCCACCCCAATCCTAGCGGTATGCCAAGCATCTAGCATCGTCCAATCCCTTCCCTCCCCAAGTTAGCAGCTGGACCATAAAAAGGTGATCTGCCTAAAAGTAGACTTATTGGGCTAAATCCTCAGCTGGCACAAGGCAGTGTTGCTCCGCTCACACCAATGACATCAGTTTACACAGCTGAGGCTCCAGCCTGTGATTTCTATACCTGTCCACCTGGAAGGCAATACACACAGCAGATGTGGATGATTTCATCCTCAAACCAATTTCCCAGCAAGAAAATGGGGTGAGATGTGTGAATCACTTTCTCTTTATTGGGACAGAGCAGCGGGGAGAAGCAAGCAATTGACTCCACCGCCCAGGGTGTTCATCCGGGATGTGGGAGAGGCAAGTTCAAACCCCCGCTCCAATAAATATTTAGTTATTTATACAAAGAGGACCAGCTTCAACAGGAGATATTGACAGAGACCCAAGAGCCCAGACACTAACCTGAGCAGTGTGAGACGTGGGTTCAAGTCCCTGCTCTGCCTGATTCTGAAAACACCTCTCCCCAACCCCAGATGAGCACCCCACCCACTGGGCTAATGGGGTGGGGGCCAGCTTCTCTCTCTCTCTCTTAAGAAAGGGCTGACCTGACTATGGTGCCTGACTCCAGGAAAGGGGTCGTAGCTGAGAGACCTGAGCAGAGACAGGCACTTCCTTCTGGCCTGTCAGCCTAAGGCCCAGGTCCAGGACAGTTAGTGCCTAAGTACCTTTGTGAAACATATTCATAAATGATCTGGAAAAGGGGGTAAACAGTGAGATGGCAAAATTTGCAGATGATACAAAACTACTCAAGACAGTTAGGTCCCAGGCAGACTGCAAAGAGCTACAAAAGAATCTCTCAAAACTGGGTGACTGGGCAACAAAATGGCAGATGAAATTCAGTGTTGATAAATGCAAAGTAATGCACATTGGAAAACATAATCCCAACTATACATATACAATGATGGGGTCTAAATTAGCTGTCACCACTCAAGAAAGAGATCTTGGAGTCAGAAAAGGGCAACAAAAATGATTAGGGGTATAGACTGGCTTCCGTATGAGGAGAGATTAATAAGACTGGGACTTTTCAGCTTGGAAAAGAAGCGACTAAGGGGGGATATGATAGAGGTCTATAAAATCATGAGTGATATGGAGAAAGTAAATAAGGTAGTGTTATTTACTCCTCATAATACAAGAACAAGGGGCCACCAAATGCAATTAATAGGTAGCAGGTTTAAAACAAACACAAGAAAGTATTTTTTCACGCAATGCACTGTCAACCTCTGGAACTCCTTGTCAGAGGGTGTTGTGAAGGCCAATACTATAATGGGGTTCAAAAGGGAGATAGATCCATCAATGGCTATTAGCCAGGATGTTCAGGAATGGTGTCCCTAGCCTCTGTTTGCCAGAAGCTGGGCTTGGGTGACAGGGCATGGATCACTTGATGATAACCTGTCTGTTCATTCCCTTTGGGGCACCTGCCATTGGCCACTGTCAGAGGACAGGATACTGGGCTTGATGGACCTTTGGTCTGACCTAGTATGGCTGTTCTTATGTGCCCTATGCTCGGCTCCTTTCCTTTGCATTTCACTTTTGGCTGGCTGAGGTGGCTCCTCACTCAGTTTGCTGGTTGCTGAGAATCCCTTTCTTAGGTACCGAGCTCTCCCCCTACAATGCAGGGAGAACCTAGGCACCTAACCACGGGTTTAGAATTCCATTGGGCAGCAGAGCATCTAGGAGTTAGCAGTACCTAAGTCCCTTTGGTCTATGCATGCAGAACACCTGTATTCTAGGCCTCCATTCCCTGAGCCACAATAGAGGAAGTGCCCCATTTTTCACTGATAAATCGTGCCCACCCAGGTCTAGTATTACACACATTACAAAACCCCACTTCCAGGTCTCACACAGAAACGCACCAGTGACACATTCCGCTGCAAAAAGAAGAGTACTTGTGACACCTTAGAGACTAACAAATTTATTTGAGCATAAGTTTTCGTGGGCTACAGCCCATGAAAGCTTAGGCATAGAATGGAACATATAGTAAGAAGATATATATATATACATATAGACAGAATCATGAAAAGGTGGGAGTAGCCAGTTTGTATGTATGTATATGTATGTATATATATATATATATATGTATGTATATATATATATCTATATATATATAGATATAGATATAGATATCTTCTTACTATATGTTCCACTGTATGCATCTGATGAAGTGGGCTGTAGCCCACGAAAGCTTATGCTCTAATGAATTTGTTAGTCTCTAAGGTGCCACAAGTCCTCCTGTTCTTCTTAAGGATACAGACTGACACAGTTGCTCTGAAACATTCCGCTGCATTTATCCCCAATTCTGAACATGTCATTGATCACCACCCATAAACCAAAGGATAGGAATCAATATTTCTAAATCCAGGATCTTGACACCCAAGGCTTAAAATAAGTATCACAATGATCCTCCAGTTTTGATGACTGCTTCAGCAAATTGTGCACTGCTCTGAGGGAATAATTGATTATTATCAATGGGAGCCAAAGCTTTAGTTATGTGTTTTCCCAAATTGTACAGCTGGGAATCTGTAAAACGGACCAGAGCCTAAAAGGAATATGACATGTTTCTGGATCTTTGTAATCCTAAAATACGGTCTCTCTCTGTGCATGCCATTATAAAAAGCTATAAATACTATCAAATATAATAACTAACTAGAATTTCTTATATTACCTTACATACAGGAAGTTTCAGTATCCATTTATGACGATCCCAACCCTTTTTTAAAAAATCATTTGAGATATATAAATATCCAGAAACCTGGCATATTCTTTTTGTGAAGTGGACAGCTATCCTGATTAAGTAGATAATACTGTGTAGGACAATTTTACATTTATATAGCACCTTCCATCTGAAAGCACTTTACGAAGTTAGCAGTGCTAAACTGCAGTCACCTCTGGGGTGGAGAGCAGCAGCGACCCAACAGAACACAGTATGCTGCACAATGGTGAGGGGAAGGGAATTTTTGTACAATGACACCAGGAGTGAACCATACCCTTACAAAGTATGTGGTGGGCTCTATAAGCCACAGAAAGAACCTCAGATTTTCAGGTTTGGTCTGGAAAAATCCAGAAAACAAACTGCAGGTTTATTTAAGCACCCATTTTATTAACCTTGCGCATGAAGGACTGAGCTAGCCCTGGCTAGATTTAAACCTATGCCTTGGAGGACACTAAGCATGTCAAATGGGATGTTTGGGCAACTAGGAAATCCCCTCCAGCAGAATCTAAAAGTTACTCGGTGTGGTTTTGTTTTATTTTTAAACCAGTGTCTCTCCATAAAGAAAATGCTCCTGGCAAAGACTTCATCTACCCAAATTCCTTCCCAAGTTATATTCAGCACCACCTCCCTCAGGGTTGCTCTGACTTGTACCCACCTGCCTATGGCTCCAAAGGGCCATTCCCACAGCGGAGCATATCTGGATTAGACACTCCAACCACAGCCCACGCCCCATTCCGTCCGGCCACACTCCCTATGCCGGAGTACTACAGCAGTTCTGTGCTACCCGGGGATCCCTCCCCCCCACCCCACATGCCTGGATAACTCACAACTGGCCAGACCGGCTGGGGGCTGGTTCCTTTATGGCAGCAGAACAGCACAAAGTTGCCGGAGCAGAACAGAGGGCTGGATCCACCATCTCTTCTCTTCCCAATACGTTCCCTGAATATCCTCATGGATGAATTGGGAAACCACGGGGCTCACCCTGCCTCCTGCCTATGTAAGGCAGAGGCTATTAATCCCGAACTCCAACCTTGCCACAAGGTGTCTCAGCCACTCGCCTCACGCTACCCAATAGGTTAACGTATACCTTCTCCTCGCCTCTGACCATCAGAGTGTCCAGCTCTGAGAAGTTGTTCCATTTCTACAGGATGCTTATGACCAAGGCCTCAGTTACCCCAGAGATCCCACGAGGGTAATAGATTTTCAGCTTCCACAGCACCCAGCTGGAAACCTCTGCCGTCACCATTACCACCCAGATACCGCAGAGAAAGTGATAGACTGTGGCTTGGAGACCAAGCTCTTGGAGAGATTAATGCCTTCAGAAATTACTTTAGCAAGAGACAGAGAGAAATTAAAAGCAAAATAAACAGCAGTATTTCATGTGCACAGCTCTGGAAGGTCCAGCTGCCTCTCCACAAACCCAAATAAATTTTCCTCTATGCAATTAAATAAATAAATATCTCATTAGCCAAGTCAGGAGAAAATACTGGCATTTTTAGTCAGCTGAGACACACAGTCCCATCTCCATCACTCACAAATTACCTCTTCCATTGTTAGAAAGGACTTTTTTTAAACACCAATTTTTTCCCCGCAGACCACTCTCACCCGCCCTCCTCCCTTGACTTATATTGAAGTATCTGATTTTGCAGTGTGTTGATATTTAAACGTACAAAAGTCTATGTCTGTCTGTCATTGATTCTAGCTGAATCATTCCTGATGGAAGGAGAAGCTTTCAGGAAAATAAGACCCTATATAAGTAAAGAATATTAAAATAATCACTTACCAGAGGTTAGCCATAAAATCACATGGTGGGCCAAGCGGCCCCTAACCTTGGCCCCAGTTCTGCAATCACATCACTGGGGCTTCTGCAGCATCTGCCCTTGTTGAGCCAGCTGCAGGATGGGGGCTTTTACGACCTCATGAAGCAAAGACAGACCAGCAGGCAGCAGAACAGGGTTGCTGGACTGTCTCACAGATCACCGCCCTTTATTAAGGTGGCCAGATACATTCCCATTATAAGATCTGTTTTCAGTTGCTTATAACTTTGCCAAACTTTAACTGTTTAGGCTGAAATTTTTCATACTGGGTGTCTGCCTCAGGCTGAATTTTCCTGGAAAATTTCAGACAAAATTGTTCAGCCATTTCCAAGAATGAGATTAGAGGGGAAAATACCTTGTTTTGCCCATGTTAAAAAATTCTGGCAGCCGTTTCTTTGATGACGCTCTAGCACCCCCAGGCTTTGGAGCAGGGAATTAAAATTTGGCAGGGGGTTGGCCTTCGTGTCACGGCTGTGCCTTGTGCTTTCCCTGAGAAACCCATCCAAATTCGGCAAGTTATGACAAGCCTTTGAAAAATTTCCGTTTGCCCAGAGCAAGTTTGTTTTAGAGCGTCACAGCTAAGTCCCCCCAAAGATTCCATCCACATGGGCCATGCGCCTTCCCAAGGCTTCTCGCTACGGCACACCAGAGCCAGGCACCACGAGGGAGAGCGGGGGAAACTGTCTCTCCTGTGCAAGCAGTGCCTCCCTGCGGGCCAGGACAGTCGGGAAGAGCATACCTGATTCGAATGCAGAGGGAACAAATGCCAGACCCAGGAGGCAACAGGGAGGAGGGAGGGGAAAGAGAAACTGGGACTGGAGCAGGGGAGGTGTCTGGTTGTCCGGCCAGGGAGACTTGGGCTGGGAGGCAGGGAGGGAAATAGAGGGGAGGAAAGGGAGAATTTGGAAGCCATTTGAGGAAGGAGGGGGTGGGGGGAGTCGGAGTGGGAAAGAGACAGGACTGAGACAGGGACAGGTTGGAGGGGATGGGAGAAGAAGGGGTCATGCTTGGGATGGAACAGGCAGAAGGGCTGTGCCCATTAGAACACACTCCCCTCCAGAGCCTGGAATGGAACCAAGATTCCTGACTCTCACCTCTCCTTTGCTGTCAGCAAAATACCTGTGAAATCTACTGGCAAACTGTCTCAGCCCCTCTACTGCTGGTCCACATAGAGGATGACAACCTACTACTGCTACCAGTTACTCTTTTAGCTCTAGTGGCAGAGGTCTGTGCGATAGATCTACACATCCCAAACTTGTTGATGAGCCACGTAGGGGTCAATCTGATTCCACATGACTGAATTTACTTTTTTTTTCCCAGTTTGCTTTTTTTAAAAAAAAAAAAAAAAAAACCCTGGAAATTACACACAACCCCCCTTTCCCCTTATTAAAGTTGCAAAGTCAAGCACTCAAAAGTTAGGAAATGCCAGAATTGTCACCTTAATTTGGACCCCTTGTGCATGTGCATTATGATACCCAGGTCCTGTGGAAAAACTAGTATGTGATCATGTAATTAAGAACTAGGTCATAATGCATACGCCTCTGCAACCTTAATTCCTGCATTTTCTAACTTCTACATGCTTGACTTTGCAACCTTAATAATGTTCTTTTAACATTGTTTTGGATGTGTAATATTATTTATATTACCTTGAGTGGTCTAAACTGAGATCAGGGCCCCACAGTCCCTACCTCAGACAGTATAAATAGAAAAGACAGGGCGGGAGAAAGGCAGGATTATGCTCACAGTTTTACAGGTGGGGAATTGTGGTGCAGAGACCTGTGACTCACCCCAGGTCACACAGGAAGCTTGCAGCAGATGTCTTGAGACTCAGCCCTGTGCCTTAACCCCAAAGCCACCCTCCTGCTCCCACTTGAGGAGCACACCCAAGAGGACGTACACAGTCCCTCTCAGTGCTACCCAACTCACGATTTCTTCACCGGTGATGGGTTTTTGGCCGGGGCTGGAACCAACCTCGCAACTGAGTGAGAATCTCCAGCCCTGTTGCAAATTTCAGCCCCGCCTGGGGGGAAGCCACCTCTGATTGGCTGCCTTCCTCACTTGCCCACCTCCTAGGCTAGAGCAGCCAATCAGGGTCACTGGAGCTCTTCCCTCCTCTCCTATAAGCAATGGGGACAGCTCCTCTGCTCCTCCCCCCACAACACCAGCCCTGGGAAGGGGAGAGGGGGCTCTTCTGCAGCCTCCCCTGGCCTGGGAGAGAGGGCATGAAGAGCTGAGGCTGCGGGGACAGTTGTGGGGTCTGGGGGACAGGCAGATGTGAGCACACAATGGGGAGAAGCTCTGTACCGTCAGGCAGCCAGTGGGAGCTCCGGGAGCAGGGCCCAAACTCCCCTCACTCACCAAGCATGGGAGAGCCGGCAACACTAACTGTTGCACACCACAACTGGAGGTGGGCAGGGGGAGTTCAAAACTCAGGAGACAGACCGACAACAAAATACGATTTTTTAAGAAAACCATCTCGTGCTTTTTGACCTTTTGAGGCTGGCAATACTGCTGTCTGTCTAGGGCAAGGCTGGGGTGGGGATGGATTACGGCCCAGTGTAGCCTCAATCCACCCAGATCCTCAGAATAGTGATTAGTGGCACCCCACCCAACCAAAGAAAAAAGCCAGACTCCTCACCCTGAAGCATCCCCATTGTACATTCACTCCCATTGTTTCCCTGCTTTCAGGGTCTCTTGATTAAAACGCCCCTCAGAACAATGGTGTTCGTTGAGCCTGGCGGTGTCCTACGGCCCCACCCTCAAGAGCCTCAAAACTGCCCAGGGGCCTTATCTGTCCCAGCGAGGGTGCCTCCGCCCATGGCGGTGCCTGGTACGGCCGCCTTGGTGTCACTGCTGGCAGGGCCCCTAGGAGTCCCTGGTCCCACCCCTGTAGAGCCCCCACCGCACACACACACCCCGTGAGTCTCCCCTCCCCTCATCTCGGTAACATCCCTTACAAAGCCCCCCCATGCTACACCCCTTAGAGTCCCCCTCCCACACCGGGCATTCATGGCCCGCCATACAATTCCCATATCCAGATGCGGTCCTCAGGCCAAAAAGTTTGCCCACCCCCGATCTAAGTGGTTACACATTGCTTCCTTACTCTTCAGCTGCCAGTGCTGAGTTACTGATTCTTCTTTCATCTGGGGAGCGGTTGCTGCTCCTTTTGATTTAGTTGTGTAGCTGTATAATGGAGATGGCTCCTAAATGGAGAGGAAGCTCTGAGAACTAGAGTGCCTGCACAAACAATGAGAAGCCTATTAGCCATCCAGAAAAGGTGCTTTAGGGAAGAGTGTACTATGGTCCCCAGGACACAGAATAACCAAAAAAATCATTCCAGTGTAAAAATGGTGCTGGCGGTGTCTCCAGGCAGGCAGCTGAGAGACTTGGACAGCACTGAGGCTGTACCTCGGTGCATTTCCAAATCCAGCAAGAAAATATGTGAGAATTTCAGAAGCAACTAGCCATATTTTAACTCCCTTGGGTGCTTTTGAAAATTCTGCCCCAAGAAATCCAACAACTGCTGAGAGAGGAATGTGATACTGTGAACCCTGAAGCTGGAGTTGAACCTTAAGTGACCTTCTAGTTAAGAACATAATTTTGAGAAGTTTTGAAACTATGGGACACCAATAGGAGGGCCAGATCCCATTTGCGTTAAATTGTGTAGGACGGAGGCCCAGGATCAGAACTCTAAGTATAACAGAAGTTTTAAAGACAACGGAGGGTGGATAAGATTTTGGATCACCACTTAGTGGTAACTCTTTACATCAAACCACTAAGACAAGATAGTGAAGAACACAACTATGAGCTTTACTGATCATATCAATGCTGCCAGATTATTTACACAGCACTTCTTAAGCATATGTACTATCATGCATTGGCTTCGTGTAAGACTTTGGAAGGATTCTCTAGGAGCAGCTTCGTCTTTGGCGTTCTAGCTCTTCCGCTAAAGTCCTGTCATGTTCATTGTCGAACATAAAGGCAATAATCCTAGTACAACTCAACTCAGAGAGGATTTACCACCTGGGCTTTAATCAGGGATATGAGGGATCTTGTCCTGAAGAATAAGATCTTGTGTACTTGGCATTACATACGGAACAAGTGATCTGCTTGAAACATTGTATTGCTATCAAATATGACCTGCCTTTGATGGGCGAGATTCCAAACCCTTTGAAGTCAATGGGAATCTTTCCTTCTGCTAAAATGGGCTTGGGATCAGGATCTTGGTGAATATAGTCTTGTGTATCTGGCAAGATCCCCAGCATCCCTGATTACAGACAGGTTGGTACATCCTCTCAAGACCTGTGTTGTAGTAGGGTTATTCCTTCTATGATCTACAATGAACATACAGGGCATTAGCAGAAGAGCTAGACCCAGACTCTTGGATCCTGGACAAAAGCCAGGGGACAATGTCATCTAGAATGCCAAGTTCTTGCTGATATGACATTGACTTACAGCATGATAATGACCTAATGGCCCAATAAAACCAAATGCATCTGTCCCCTGACAAACCAGCAAGGTCAGCTTAAGACACAGGCTTGTGAACACCATGGAACACGCAAGTAATCTCTCAGAGACTTACTGCACATGGAGACAAAATCTTTCTGGTAGAACTCCATTGACTTTGGGGGAGTTCTGCTAGGGATGAATTCATCCCTGGTGGGGGTTTTTAGACTACTAAGATTCAATCCTCCTCTGCCATACAGTATAACCCCCCAGTACATCAATGTCAGAGCAAATGTACCTACAACATGTTGGCACAAAAGATTAGGACAAGGAATAGAGGGGGAGTGAAATTCTCTATTGACAAACAGAGCAGAAATCCAAAAACACACTCTCCCTATCAAGGAAACTCCCTGTGTGTGCAGTGTCTGCTGGTAACAACAGGACTGAGCTCAGTGATGGATAAATAAGGATTTGAATGCTACAGCCTCATCCCGCAAAGCAAATATTTTGGGATGTGCAGTCTCCCACGCAGGCAGACCTCTGGAAGGCTGAGCTAGCCAAGCTGGGCCTCCCTCCCCGGGCTCCATGAGCTCTGCCTGGAGGACAGATAGGTGCAGAGGCAGCCAGCTGCAAAGAGAGGAAATAAAAGGCAAAGAAAAGGCACCAGACAAGAGACAGTCAATGGAATGGCCAGAAAACCCAAATAAAAGCAGAAAGTTGGAAGGAAAGAAGGGAATAAAGAAATGGAAAAAGCAAGACAAGAGCCCTGCCTCTCAGGTTACTGAACCATATCTTGTTTATTCAGAATTGTAGATTTCATTGTATTTCCATGAGGAAAAGGGAAGCAGAAAAGAGAATGTTATTTATGCACCTGGTTGGTATATAGACATTAATGCAGCTTCTGGAAAGCTGATTGCAGATTTTAGTGCCACAGGACAGGAGTGCCCAGTAGTCCTGAAAGTCAAAAGCTATCAGCCCATCAACGTTATCAGCCTTTGAAAGAGGACAGGAAAGACAGCAAGATCTAAACCCACTAGCCTGATAGCCAAGAGCTCTGCAAGATAAGGAGTGAGGACAGTCACAAATCTCAGAGCCAAGATTGTCAAAACATAGGACAGCTGCCCAGGACAGAAGGCATTTCTTACATGGCAGCTTCACTGGGGCACAGACGGCCTGGAGTAAGATTTTCAAGCCACGGGCAGTCATCCCTCAGCAGCACAGCATAGTCATCAGGGGACTGGTGTGTTCCCAGGAGGGTTCCCGAACACATGGGACACACAGAGGCCATCTGTAAAGCCAGCATCCCTTCTGCCTCTGGAAGAGGGATTTCTGCCAATATACCCATGGGAGGACAGCTGGCTGCTATTGGCAAGTGCGAGTTATTTGTATAAGCTAGTTATAAAGCCCAACCTTGCATTAATACAATATTGTATAACCAAACCCCAAACCTTGGTCACTTTACTTTCATTGCTCCTTCTCCCTACCCCGTCTGTCTGTGTTTAGATGGTGAGCTCTTTAGAGCTTGTGCCTTCTCTTCTGTTTGGGAAGACACTTTAGCACATTATGGGTGTGACTGGAAATAATTAACCCCACACACATACACACATATATGAGAAGCTTGCCATGTGGCCCTGTGAGGGGGCAATTTAAGAGTGTGAGCGCTGCCGATCACCCAATCAGTAAAACACACAGGAGACTAGTAAGTACAGGCAGACTTCTCCCAGGTCTTTCCTAGCATCACATCTAGAGAGGAGCAAGCCCTACCTTTTATTCATAGGAGCAATCAGCTGGCCCTTCCCATCTTCCTTTTACACTGATCATAGCCAGCTGCAGTTGCACCCAAAGCTGAAGGGTTAATCCCTTCACTACCTGTCCAGAGACAGGGCATGCCCATGAAGTCTCTAGCATGCCGTTTCTAAGCACCACGGGCCTGGATCCTGCTCACACAGAAGTCAAAATGGATCAGGGAGTGATCAGGGAGTGATCAGGGAGTGATCAAAAAGTACATAGTGTTATTCTGGAGGTTGGATGAGACTTCCTGGATGCTGGTGGGCATGATAGCCACCCTGCTTTGAGGATAAACGTAAGAAACCGTTATGCTTCTTTTGTAGTCAGCTAGCTGAAACAATACATCCAGAAGACATGGTACATGGAAAGCCAGTCAGGAGCTGAGCTAGGCGGGCTGAGGGCTGGGTATTGTTCTGGGAGCTGTGGGTGAGAGAGAGCCAGAGAGCAGAAAGCACCACCGAAGCAGAGAAGGTGGAAGAGAGCCAGAGAAGCACTTGTAGTGGGATCCTGAGAGAAAGCTGAGAGCCCTATCTTTTGTTGTTTGATTCGACTGTATTCAGGGAAACAGGACTGGCTACATTCTTCGCAAATAAACAGTACTGCACTAAAGAAACACCTGACTCCATCATCAAATTCTCCTCCAAAAGGAAACAACCTGCAGGACCCCGAATACTGGCTGATCACGCCATCCAAAGGGGTAGCAACAGTTATCAAGCTTTTACATAAAAACACAAACTACAGCTGTGAGATGGTCTCCCACATGCTCTTACTCTGATGAAATATTTATTTTAAACTACCTTACATCATTGCCGCCTGACACGTCTCTCCTAAAAGGTGGTGCCAAGAGAAAATAATCAAATCTGCCTGCGCTAAAAACAGCAACGTGACAATGTTGCTTGATATGACGCTGAGTTACTCCTTGAGATCTGAAGGGAAGCACAGAGGAAATGGCAACATCTCAAGGAGCAGAAGGTAGGAAATAGCTTGTTTTACGTCTGATGAATAACGCATTGCCCCTGTGTGGTAACTTCCATTTCATCCAGTAATTTGAATTTCCTTGTGTTTGCATGAAATCAGAGTAAAAAATAATGCACAGGAAATAAAGGCTCTTGGGGCTTGAATAGAACATGATGAGGTTGCCTCAGGCCGACTCTACATTTTGAGACCATTTGAGATATTTTGGTCATTAGGCCCAATTGAATGCATCTGCCTAACCACAGCCAGAGTGGCTTGTTCGCCATGTGTGCACCTAAACATTTTTTCTTGCCTGGGATCTCTGAGCCTCTAGGTTTGTAAATGCAGCCCTGCATATGGAATACGAGTTTGGATCTGAGTCACAATGCCAAAAAGCAACAGGCTTGGTTTTACTTCTGCTACCTGCATCTCATACTATGACCATTACTTCAAGAATAAGAAGTTATATTTACATAGACCCACATCCCACCAGATTCACACAAAGTGCTTTACAGACTTAAAAAGCTAAACTAAAAACTACAGCCCTGGTTCACCGCTGCATCACTCCAGTTTTATGCCCACGTAATTCCACTAAAATCTATTAAGCTAAACCGGTGTAAAACTTGAGTAATGAAGAAGTGATTAAGGTTTATAGATGGATCACTACAGAAACCCCCAAAACACAGCCACCTTCGGGGTGTTCTTGATCCATATTTTTTTAAAGTAACAAAAATATATTTCCTCCAAGCAGAGCCTATTTTGGATTCACTGCAAAGTTTAGGCCTTCCATGTCCAGTTGGCCTAACTACTCTGGAAGAGCGATCTTGACAAATCCTAAGAATTCTAAAAAACAGACCTGAGAAACTTCATTGCAAAGGCTAAAGCAAATGTAGCTGTCCTCTGTTTCAGAGAAAATGGGTATTATAGCATGTTAGCAAAGCTGTCACACCTGCCCTGTGGGTGGCTTTTATGGAAAAGAAGCCGGTAATTTTTCCAAGGACTATAAAACCATCAGCTTCACAAGCAATAAATACAAACACACAAGGGGTAGATGGTGCGCCCTCAAGACATAAATATAATTTCCAAACACTCGCACACTCACGGACTTGACATAACTAAAAGGGAGTTTCTTGGATTCCATAACTGTCAATGGAGCCGAGATTTTGAGTCTACTTAGTACAATATTATTTAAGAGCTAATGCTGACTGCATGATGCAATAAAGGGCTACTGATTAAATGCTTTGAGTCAAGCTGAGGCATTTGATAACCGCAGAAGTTGCATTGCAAATCTATCCCAGTGCTATGAACATCAGTGCTATTATATGACGTGATAAATATACAGGGGCTATTAGATTTCAAATGAAATAATAATAAAATATTTAACCATTTCCCAGGAAGTCAAATCTAGAATAAAGTGAAGAATGCACTAATAGGTGAGAAATCAATTTGATTTTAAGTTGGTGTAAAGCAGTTTTAACGCTCAAGAAGTAAACATTTATAAGTGAATAAATAGTTTTCAGTTTAGTCAATGAGCATTCAATAGATGTTGGCATAAATATTCAGTTATGGAAATTATTTGATTTAAATAGATTTTACAGTCCATAAATAAACATTGTTGAAGATGAATATACACTCTGAACAAGCGGCAAGACTCAAAGACCACTAATGCCTAATGACAACCTTGGAAAATGTTTCATTATAGAAGCACTTCTGCATACCACACTTTGAGTCAAATTCTGTCCGTCTGAGTTTCTAACGTTCCTATCACCATCTTGTCTGGATACCAGAATTGCAGTGGGATTGCATAAGTGTAGCCATCAGTATAATGTGGGCCGTCCTCTGCACTAATGTTTGGGCCCAGTCCAGAATTCCTTTCCTTGGGGCCATATTGGAGGCAGGAGAGAATCCAGGAAACCCACTAAGGTTTAACTAGTGGAGTTTCTGTCATATGCTCCTCTCACAGGGGAGAAATGTGGGGGAACCTCGGAGTTCTACTCTTGAAATTCAGATCTCACAGCCTCCAACATTACGCTGCAGACCTTCCACACTGTTCATGCCACTGGCTGTGTAAAGGATATTGTGGGAGTAGTGGGACATGAACTCCTGATTGAATATCTGGTGTTGGAAGGCAACATTCTTCCCAGGTCCACCTGCTCCCATCACCAAGCATGGAGTCCAGGCAGAAGGACATTCACAGGGCTCCAGGCAAGGGGAAACACAAGGTGAGGCTGTAATGCCCCTCTTCCATAACTCCAGTCACAGAGAAGGCTCCCCTACCTCCACCAAAGCAGATGGACTGATGATCAGGCCATTGGCCGTGACTGAGACGTAACTTTCATGGGCCTTAATAACCCAGGAATTCAGGATTGGGCCCCTGATTAAGGTGTTTGCATGTAAACAGGCTCTTTATTTGTCAGAGTTGGTTGGTTCCTGCTGCTCTTTTCTCACAGGAAATGATGATTCTCTGCTGCTATCACATTTCGTGGCTGTGGAGATGATTATGATGGCACAAAGACAGGATTACGTGATTTCAGCTGGAGAATAAACAGCAGGAGCAGGTGAAGTCTTAAGAAACAAATACCCTGTTTCCACGCAAACATCTTTAGTAATGCAGAATAAGGGAAGAAAATAAAACGGATTCTGCTATGCAACAGCAGTGCTTGTATGAGAGTTTTCAATACATCCCTAGCAAAATAATTTCTGTTAATTCTAAGAAGTTAAGAGACTGATTGTGGCAGATTTTGCACCGGTGAGCAATTGGGAAACAGAGCAGGGACAGTGCCTCATGCCCCTACCTAGGGGCCAGGCACATTCATAGGGGCTGGTCTGCTCTCTGTTTTATGCAGTTTGCAGAAAGCCTCTGTGAAAGGGTTCAGGTATTTCACCGTAGTCATTTTTATTTATTGTTTATATTGCAGTCACCTTAACCAGGCTGATTGTTTATATTGCAGTCACCTTAACCAGGCTGGGGCTCCCTTGGGTTAGGTGCCACAGTACACAGCAGACTCTGCCCCAGAGAGAGCTTGGAGAAGTCGAATAGCCCCATTCATTTGTCCTTTTCTTGGATTGTCACTGTGGCTACTTTTTTTCTTTTTTGGTGATGTTCCCAATCCATAACGCTTTTGTCCAGATCTGAACTTCCCCAGAGATTCCAGAGGAACAGCCGTGTTAGTCTGTATTCGCAAAAAGAAAAGGAATAGCCCGACTTGATTATGTAAAGAGTTGTCACTTTGGATGGGCTAGCACCAGCAGGAGAGTGAATTTGTGTGGGGGGGTGGAGGGTGAGAAAACCTGGATTTGTGCTGGAAATGGCCCACCTGCTGATCACTTTAGATAAGCTATTACCAGCAGGACAGTGGGGTGGGAGGAGGTATTGTTTCATATTCTCTGTGTGTATATAAAGTCTGCTGCAGTTTCCACGGTACACATCTGATGAAGTGAGCTGTGGCTCACGAAAGCTCATGCTCAAATAAATTGGTTAGTCTCTAAGGTGCCACAAGTATCCCAGAGATTGGGGTTAGTGGTATTTGGGGCTCCAATTCATATGTCTCAAATAGAAAGTTTGGATCTGGATCTGATCTTCCCCGACGCTTAATTGGGCAGTTTCAGATACAAACCTCCACTTCACTGACATCTATGTCTTTTGTGGGGAACTGAAACCCCCCATGACTCCTAGGATCCTGTAGAGATATCTAACACTGGCCCAGGGATTTAAGTGAACTGAAGGCAGTGGGAGCTCAGGATGCTCCAGATGGTCAGATAGGACCACACAAGAGCCACATAATTAGTGGTGGAGTGAAGTTAAATAGCAGTCAAGTGCTGGAGTTACCATGACTGGTGTGAGGAGGATGTCAGTGAGTATACCGTGGAGATGGAACCAAATGTCCCAGGGGCTCCTCAATGGAAGATAGTGACCTTCCTTCCCCAAACGGCTGGTTTTGGATCAGCCCAGGTTGGTAGTGAAAGACCCAGTTCTGCATGGTGCTGTAGTCCATGACAAGTGAGCTGGGAGTTCAGCGCACTTCCCGGTGTGGACACAAATTCACTTCACTAAAAGTGTCATCCCCACCTCCTCCCAGGCTGCAACCCGAGCAGAGCCTGAGAACTCAGCGGGCACAAGAGCTGAACTAGTCCCTTATTCACGCCGCTACGGCCCTCCCCTCTATTCCGTAGCCTAGCGTGGTACCCTCCCTGCTCAGCCAGTGATTTCAGCAGCCAGTGACTGTTTGAGCATTTCTCCCTTGTGCTTTCTCCCAGGCTGCCTCTTCCTCACACGAAGGCAGCCAGGAGGGGTGACAAAGGTCAACAGAGTTGTTTACGTCCATCTTGCAGTGAGCACACAACTAGTCTGTGTAACTGTGTGTTCCTAGCCCTGCCCCTCTGATCCCCCCACCTATTCCTTCTATGTTTGTGACACCCACTGGCTGAGTCTTGTGCAGCGACAACATTAGAGCCAACACTGGGATTCTACAAAAGGGGAAAGGACCAAAGGACAGTGTCTCACTACAGCATGAGACCCAGGACATAAGCCTGCCTACAGATAAAAGTGAAACCGCCAGGGAATCAGTCTCTTTGCCCAAGAGCAGGAAAATCCAAACTAATAGCAAGCCAAGAAGAGCGTGCCCGAGTTTTAAAACGGTGTGAGTTGCCCTCTTTTAAAATGGCTGCATGAGCTGGACAATGAGCGCACCGCCTACTTTGGGAGATGTGATCCCTTGTGCGCGTAAAAGTGGAGACTCAGAAAAATCAAAGGAGAGGACTGGAAATGTCGCTTTTTCTTTCTCCTCCTGTTCATCCACATGTGTAACTGCCATTAGCGTCAAACAGGAGTTGCGCATGAATGAGGAGAGCAGAACAGACCCCATGGGAGGAGTGAATTTGTCACAGTCTAGTTCGCTAGAGCACCTGCATTCCTAAGCATTCCAAACGAAAAATATATTTCCTGAAACAGGCTCTTGCAATTACACAGGGGATGATTGTGACATGCATTACACGAAGAGTACACTGTAGTGCCTTTCAGAAAAGTACATCTTTATTATGGAAAGGGGATCATTTTTAGACATCTTTTATTTCCTGTTTACAGCTAGGAAAGCAATCCATCCATGCAACAGTTACTACAGGCCATTTTAACTTCCTGCTGCAATGATGTGATGACTCTGCCATCTAGCTTCTAAACTCAGACATGGGAATTTATTAAACTTACTTTCAGCCATAGCTTGTTGTTGTAGAGATTTAAAATATGTCCATTATTAAACCAGTATCTTCCCACACTGGCTGCAAAACAATGTTAGGAATTTTGTTAATCTTTTTCTTCAAGAAACAGGCTTTAAACTGCTCTGGAAGGTTGTCAATGCACATGCGAGGTACTAGCTCTCAGTTGAGAGTATCACCAGCTTACAGGTAAACTAGCTATACAGTGATATCTGAAACAGAGCATCAAGTGTGTCAATGGAACAACTCCTGATGGAATCAGTGGGCCTTGGATCAAGCTGTAGAAGCACCTCCAGTTGGTAGTCCTCTGTTTGAAGCCACCACGTTAAAGTAACTGTTAGAGGGCTTATTCCTTCACCCACTTACTTCCCTGGTCCTTCTCGCAGGAACAGAGAGCAACAATACCCGAAATCCAAAGGTGCAAACAATTCAATGTTTATTGGGGTGAACTTCCAGCAAGCATGATTCCAGTTTCCTTCCTTAGTGTCCCCCCTTCCCAGCTCTGACACCACAGAGCCTTACACCTGTGTCCCTGTTCCCATTCCTGCCCTTTGCCAAACATGATTCCAATTTCCTTACCCCCATTTCCCGTTCCCATTTCCCCCTTTAGCAAAACATGATTCCAATTTCCTTACATTCCCTGTTCCCATTTCCCCCTTTAGCAAAACATGATTCCAATTTCCTTACCCCCATTCCCTGTTCCCATCTCCCTCACCCACACACCCACCCTCTCACTTCCTGATTGACTGCAGAATATATAGTAAAACTTGAATTCTGCTTAGCTATACCTTAACCAATCATTTTCCTGAAATTTAACTAACCAATCCTAACATATTGTAACATGATTATGTAACCAATTATATCCCACCACCTTAATTAGTTTACACCCAGCAAAATTAATGATACAGCAGACAGGAACAATCACAGAACCAGACAGAGATTATACAAACAAAGAATAGCAAAGTGGGAACTATAATGACAAAACAATACAGAAGTGAGGATTTCACATCCCAGCTATTGATAAGTGAGTTCTTGCCAGATAGAATGCTATCAAACTAAGTTTCCTTTTACATCTTCTAGGCACTTCCCTTTCTCTGGAGGCGATAGGCGCTATCAGGACAGGATTTTATTCCTAACAGCCCAATAGCACCTTCTTTCAACGTGGCTGGTTTGGGATGTGAGGATGTGACCGGTCGCTTCCCAGCTTATTGCTGCCTCTGCTGCTTAGCCAAAGGCCTTAGCCTAAGAACAGGGCCTCAGACTGCCACAGTAAGAGAAGGCCCTTACACTAGCAGACAGTGATTTTGATTCTTTCTTTTATACCTCTAGAACTAGCCAAGTGATAAGAATACACCTAAATTCTTAGAGTACAGGCCTTTACAGACAGGCCTGAATATCTATATCCTAACAGTAACCCCAAGGTTTATGGTACAATTTTGTTTGATCTGTAATGGTCCCATCTACTTGAAACAAACAGTTTTTGCTGGTCCCCTTGACAATCCCTAGAATGAAGATTTTGGTAATAAAACTAAATGTGGTTAATGCTGAATGGGAGACAAAATGGGAAATGAAACTCATCCATTGCTTTCACCCGGCCTAATGAACAGTAAATACAGCTGAAAGCAGTGGAATTTCTAATCTTCCTCAGTCTCCCACACACATTGTCAATTGCTCTTCTTACCAAGTAGGACAGGAAGAGGTAGTTTGTAAGATAGAAGTTCTCAGTCGTTCACCGTTAGATCGCTGAACAGATTTTCACTCTGGAGTTGTATTGTGAAGTCAGGAGAGGGGATACCTGGCATTTCCTTTTTACCTCACTAACGCCAACCAGTTCACAGTCGAGGAAGGATGGAAGCAAATGGTCCTGACCCACTCGTGAGCATGGTCTGCGTCTCCAGACATGGAGGTTGATCATCCATGTGGGAGGAGGCCCTTTCGCTGACATTTTAAGCTTTCAGACTTTCCTGTGCCACTCTCTGGGGACTTACACATTTGAGATGGGGACTTTGAACCTGAAGGAACAGTGGATTAACTCCTAATATGTTACCACAGAGCAACATCACCATTCTACACCCCCCATTTGGAACCAAAACCTGACTCAGTCCAGAACCTGCCCGAAGCAGGCCTTGTGATGAAGGCAGGGACTTAAAGTCCAGGGGCCCAATTCTCAGCTAACGTCTCCATTCCTCATTTGGGGCAAGAGCAAGGGGGAAGAGCAGCTTTAACATATGCAGGGGTTATGCAGTACGCTGCCCAGATCTTCAGGGCTTCTCCAGTTTACAGTGTTCCATAGTCCCCTATGGGCTCTGGAAAGCAGAAAATAGCCAGAGTGCAGCCCACGCCCCCATATTAGGGGCTGATGCTGAACACTTACATCTGTTGTGCACCAGCCAGGAAGGCCACTTGCACAAGGGGTGTTCTCCGAGGGCCCTTTCTCCACACTTCTGGGCTCCTTTGTCCTCCCGAATCTGCCTGAAAGGGCCATAGCGTACCTGGAAATCTGGCTTCTGCTCTCTAGCCTTTAACAGAGGATTATTGCTCCTGACACCGCCCATTACTCTGTGGTCCTGTGTGCTCTGTGACAAGCTGGACCTGTCTTCCAGCAAGGCCCCCTGGTTTCAAGGCAGGGCTGAATTCTGCAGCATAGTGAAAATTTTGCAGCAACTTCAAGTCAACTAAAAAAAAGGAGGTTTTTTACTGAATTCAGCATGAAAATGGGTGATAGTCAGTGCAGTATCTGCTGAGCGTTATACTAATATTAAATTCCCCAGGGTGGGCAGGGATGGAAGCAAATTGAAATTTTTGACCAGGCTTAATCTGCCTATTTCTCTACCTTAGCAAGTTCGGACACCAGCCAAGTGCCCCACTATTCTCACTCCAATATCTGCCACAATGCAGTAGTCACAGAGTGCCAACATTAACCAGATGTGGCTGCTAAAATGGCCAGTCAGGAAACAGTCAACGCTGACATTTTTAAAATACATCATTAGGGTTCAGAGTCAATGGCACAGTACTGTTGTTCCCGGCTCTCTCTTTGCAGCCTTAGGCAAACAACACTGCTGCATCAGGTTCACATTCTGAAGGTTTTCTTCACAACCACTAAAGCTGGAAGTTTGTTTTTAAAGCAAGTTGAAAGTCTAGAGCATAATCTTGCAGCAGGGGCTGGATTCTGCCATAAATGTAATGGTTGCAGAAAACCCAGGGCCCTGACTAGGGCTCTAAGGACAGTTCAGTCTGCCTTGGTGTAGCTGCCAGCTCCACAGATAAGAGTCAAAGCCCTCATCCTAGTAGAAGTTCCGTCTGCTTAACTGCATGGCAAATTGTACAGACTCTCTCATTTTCAGCTTGGCTCAGACAGATTGCTTATCAAGCATTAGTCCAAGGATTGTCCTAGTGGTCTGGTACCAAAGCATTGTACTGCCAGGTGGGATCTAGCTCCATAGGTATTCCCAACCCCGATTACAGGAGTATTTCCTCCCACCACTCCTGTAAGGCAGGGAGGCATTATCTGTAATACACAGATGGAGAACCACGACACAGGGTAGATTAACTGACTCGTCGAAGATCACACAGGAAATTTTCAGAAGAGTCAGGTCTCGAACCCAGGTCTGTTGAGGGCCAGTCTAGTACTCTATTCACTAGATCAGTGGTTCTCGATCTTTCCAGGTTACTGTATCCCTTTCAGGAGTCTGATCTGTCTTGTGTACCCCAAGTTTCACCTCACTTCAAAACTACTCGCTTACAAAATCAGATATAAAAATACAAGAGTGTCACAGTATCATATTACTGAATAATGGCTGACTCTCATTTTTACCATATAACATTAATCAATAGGAATATAAATATTGTACTTACATTTCACTTGTGAGCCTTGTCTGAAGACTGAGCCCCACTGCCCGGGGCTGAAGAATGTAACTTAGCTTTGCTGGGCCCCCTGTGGCATGGGGCGCCGGGCAATTGCCCTGCTTGCCACCCCCAACGCCAGCCCTTCACTTGCGACCGCCCCTAAACCCATCCCACAACCGCCAGGTTGAAAAACACTGATCTAGATGAGTTGAGTACCCTCTGGAAGATGCTCTGTATACCCCACAGGGTTACACGTACCCCTGGTTGAGAACCACTGCACTAGATCACCCTTGAGACCCCTGGGCTTAGCTCCTAAGCTCAGCTGTTGGCAGGGGCTGAAAGCACTGTGGCTGCAGTGAAGTTGAGGGTACAGGGCAGAAGGATGCCCTAATGTCACTCACCAGAAGGTCCTTTCTGCTGACAAAAAGAGCAATCAAGACCAGTTCTGGAATGAGATATTGGCAAATGGCTGCCAGACGCTAAAGTGGACCAGTTAGTGGAGCCTTCTCCTCAGGGGCTGAACTTGCAGTGTGTATCTTGTATGATATTACAGACAAAACTGGAGCTCATTAATCTTGCTTTCTATAGGCAACAGTTCTAGTAGGGGAGGCTTCTGGTAGGATGCAGAATTTTGCATTCTCACAGGAATCACACTGCAATAACATGCCTGCAGTAGTCATATTTTTTCATTTGAATATGTCAAAGAGCTTCACTGTCTAGCCTGGGGACAAGTTCAAAAGCCTGCATTTTACCCAAAGCTTTGCAAACTCCAGCTGGAGCCTCTAACAATCAGAGATTTAATCTGGTATATAACTTGATGTGATTTCAGGGTTTTTTAAAAATTCCCAATCCCACCTAAAATGTATTTTAACAATTACTGGTTCATCTGTTTTAAACTAAAATGCATCAGTACCTTTCATTTCACTTCAGATGTACAGCTTTATTCCCTAAAGGAAAATATACGATTATCAGTCACTGTTTGGTATTAATGTAAATGTCCTTGAAAAATATTCTGGTTTTACCTGTTCAGGTAAAATTATGGCTCTTTAGAAATAATTTTGCTTACAAGTAAGGTGTGGTGCCTCAGATCTATGCACATTAGTAGTTTGTTTCCATCAGCTCTAGGAGGAAACAAAATACAATTTGCACTATAAGCTCAGGAAATTCAAGGTTTCGGCGCCTACCATTTGTTGTATATTGGGCAATAAATACACAGTTAAGTCGGCAATAAGGGTAAAATGGAATTATAGTTTGTACTACAGCAGTTCTCTGCTAGACTTAAAAGATGGGAGTAATAGAATAGAAAAGAAGCAAGGACATTTATGGCATTTACTAAATTACAAGGTGAAAATTTAGGTATTTTAATGAGCACAGAGTAATTCAAAAAAGCATTTGAGTCTTGTTTTCAAGTGGGAAATTGCTTTTCAATTGGGAATCCTTGCTATTTTGTACAATAGACTTTTTATTTTTCATTCTGCAGGAAACGCAGATTGTCTGATACTTAACTTCAAGGGCCAGATCCTCAGCTACTGTAAACTGCATAACTCACGACACTACACAACAGAGGACACAGCCCTCAGTGTTCGTAACAAAAGACTCAAAGAACGCTTGGGTATGCAGATCTCACAATCCTGTTCTCGTATCCGTGAATGAAGTATCCATTGTAATGGCACATGATTCTTAATTCAACTGTTTAACTCAACTTCCTTTGATGGGGTGATCGGCCCCTTAAAGGCAGGAGCACCTAGTGGTCAGCCCGCCCTGCCATTTGGCACGGCCCTTTAAGGGTTTGAAAGGTCCAGCACAAAGACCCAAGGGGCTTATAGATAAAGAAGCAGTAGTCCCAGGAATGAGTGGTGCATGGGAGGAAATCCTGTCACTGCATATGTAAGGGCTCCAGGCCGAGAACCCTGCAGAGAGGGCGGGGCCAGGCTCCCCTCTCACCCAGCCAACTGGGATTGAGCTGGGAGATGGGGAAAAGGATATAGGCTCCCTGCGCCCTCATAACAGGACAGACACTAGCAGGAGAAGGCTGCCAAACCTGCTGAGCTTCAAGACTAAGTGGGGCCAGCTGAGGGAGTAGCTGGCTAAAGCCCCACGGTAAACTAAAGGACACTGTGCCCCAGGAGAAGAACTAGGGGCTCCTAGCTTAGGGAGAGAGGCAATAACTGCCTGAGGATATGTCTACACTGCAGCAGCCCAGATAGGGTCATGCAGCTGGAGTACAGACTCTTCCAATCTCGATGAAAGGGGGTTTCCACTGATGTAGTTAAGCCACCTCTCCAGGAGGCAGTTGCTAGGTTGACAAAATTCTTTTGTCGACCTAGCTGCATCTACACTGGAGGCGAGGCTGAGCTAACTACAAAAACAGAAAACCCAGTAATAATGGGGGATTTCAAGTCTCCCCATAATGACTGGGAACATGTCCCCTCAGGATGGGATGCAGCAATAAAATTTCTAGACACCACTGATGACTGCTTCTTAGAGAAGCTAGTCCTGGAACCCACAAGAGGAGAGCCAATTCTTGATTTAGTTCTAAGTGATGCACGGGATCTGATCCAAGAGGTGAATATAGAACCGCTCGGTAATAATGACCATAATGTAATGAAATTTAACATCCTGGTAGGGGGGGAAATACCAGTGAAACCCACCACAGTACCATTTAATTTCAAAGAGGCACTACACAGAAACAAGGAAACAAGTCAAACAGAAATTAAAAGAAAAAGTGACCAGAGTGAAATGCTGCATGTTACATGGGAACACCGAGAGCTCCCTGCAGTGAATCTACCTGGATGGGCCACCTCAGGAAGCTTTTTCCTGCACCCCAACTTCACAGTCAGCAGCGACTCTCAGCCAGCGTTGTAGAACAGAAAGGTTTATTAGTCAACAGGAACACAGCGTAGAACAGATCTGGTGGGCACAGAAATCAGGAACTTTCAGCAAAGTCCATCTCAGGGGGGACGACCAGGGCCCATATAAAAATACCTTAATAGAGGCTCAAACAATATGTATACCACAAATAAAAAAAAAAATAGAGGACCAAAAAATGCCATCATGGCTAAACAGAGTAAAAGAGGTAGTTAGAGACAAAAAGACATACTTTTAAAATTGGAAGTCAAATCCTACTGAGGAAAATAGAAATGAGCATAAACTCTGGTCATCAAGTATAAAAGTATAATTAGCCAGGCCAAAAAAGAATTTGAAAAGCAACTAGCAAAAAGTAAACAGCAACATATTTTTAAGTACATCAGAAGCAGGAAGCCTGCCAAGCAATAAGTAGGGCCATTGGACAACTAAGGTGCTAACAGAACACTCAAGGAAGATAATGCCATTGCAAAGAAACTAAATTAATTCTTTGCATCTGATGCAGAGAATGTTATCGAGATTCCCACATCTGAGCCATTCTTTTTAGGTGACATATCTGGAGAACTGTCCCAGGTTGAGGTGTCAGTCGACGAGGTTTTGGAACAAACAGAAAAATTAAATAGCAATACATCACCAGGACCAAAATGTATTCACCCAAGAATCCTGAAGGAACTCAATTATGAAACTGCAGAACCGTGATATGTAACCTACCATTTAAATCAGCCTCTCTACTAGATGAGTGGCAGATAGATAACATAACGCCAAACTTAAAAAAAAAAAAAAAAAAAAGGCTCCAGAGGCAATCCTGGCAAATACAGGTCAATAAGCTTAAATTCAGTACCAGGCAAATTGGTTGAAATGATAGTAAAGAACAGAATTATCAGATACAGAGATGAACATGATTTGTTAGAGAAGAGTCAACATGGCTTTTGTAAAGGGAAATCATACCTCACCTATCCATTAGAACTCTTTGAGGCAGTCAACAAACACGTGGGCAAGGGGGATCCAGTGGATATAGTATACTTGGACTTTCAGAAAGCCTTTGACAAGGTCCTTCACCAAAGGCTCTTAGGCAAAGTAAGCACTCATGGGATGAGAGGGAAGGTCCTCTCGTGGACCAGTAACTGGGTAAAAGATAGAAAACAAAGGGTAGGAATAAATGGTCAGTTTACACAGTAGAGAATGGTAAACAGCTGGGTCCCCCAGGTATCTGTAGTGGGACCAGTGCTGTTCAACACATTCATAAAATATCTGGAAAAAGGGGTAAACAGTGAGTTGCAAAGTTTGCAGACGATACAAAATTACTCAAGATAGTTAAGTCCAAAGCCGACTGCAAAGAATTACAAACGGATCTCACTAAACTGGGTGACAAAATGGCAGATGAAATTCAATGCAGGTTGTGGTGTCCTTGCTCTCTTCCTATCAGTGGGGGGTGAAACTGAAATGTGGCTTACGTCCCTCCTGCAGCAGGGGCAGTTTGTTGTGGAGCCCTGGCCTTCCCACTCCACTGAGCTCTGACCCAGGGCCATCTGAGTGTCAACAGTGTCCATCCCTTGGAGTGCCCTCGGAGTTACCCTGCCTGGATCACTTCCTACCATCTGCCTCTCCCCACAGTTCCAAGTCCAATGTAAGGTAACAAATGAAAGAGAGAGAGAACTAAACCTTCAGCCCCAACCCAGCTACAGGTGCAGCCCTGCTCCTTAGAGGGAGGCTTCTTCAGCATCCTTGTCCAGAAGCCCTCAGGGTAAATCTGTCGTCCTCCCCAGCCTCCCATTCTGAGCTGGGTCACGCCCTTTCAAGCTTCTTCTTCATTTGGAGCATGCGCTGCAGGTCTGGAGGGTTGGGGCTTTCTGGGCCCAGTATTGCCCTTTAATGCCTTCGGGCCGAGTGCAGGGTTTGTACACACATCACATGGAGTTGTTGTGGATAGTTCTCCGCAAACATCTGCTCCATACACAGCGGCAGTCAAAAAAGCGTAGTGTTAGGAACCATTAGGCATGGGATAGATAAAAAGACAGAAAATATCATAATCCCACTATATAAATCCAGACTACACCCCCACCTTGAATACTGTGTGCAGTTCTGGTCGTCCCATCTCAAAAAAAGAGATATTAGAATTGGAAAAAGTACAGAGAAAGGCAAGAAAAATGCGTAGGGGTATGGAACAACTTCCAGACAAGGAGAGATTAAAAAGACAGGGCCTGTTCACCTTAGAAAAAGAGACGACTAAAGGGGGATACGATAGAGGTCTATAAAATTACAATGATGTGGAAAAAATGAACAAGGAAGTGTTATTTACCCCTTCACGTAACACAAGAACCAGGGGTCAGCCAATGAAACTAATAGGCAGCAAGAACCAACATAAGGAAATGTTTCTTCACACAACACAAGAGTCAACCTGTGAAATTCATTGCCAGAGGATGTTGTGAAGGTCAAAAGTATAACTGGGTTCAAAAAAGGAATTAGATAAATTCATGGAAGATAGGTCCATCAATGGCTATTAGCCAAGATGATTGTTAGGATATTGATAATCAGGCCTGTCTGTAAAGGCCTCTACTCTAAGAATTTAGGTGTATTCTTATCACTTGGCTAGTTCTAGAGGTATAAAAGAAAGAATCAATATCACTGTCTGCTAGTGTAAGGGCCTTCTCTCACTGTGACAGTCTGAGGCCCTGTTCTTAGGCTAAGGCCTTTGGCTAAGCAGCAGAGGCAGCCATAAGCTGGAAAGTGAATGGTCTCATCCTCACATTCCAAACTAGTCACATTGAAAGAAGGTGCTATTGGGCTGTTAGGAATAAAATCCTGTCCTGATAATGCCTATCGCCTCCAGAGAAAGGGAAGTGCCTAGAAGATGTAAAAGGAAACTTAGTTTGATAGCATCCTGTCTGGCAAGAACTCACTTATCAATAGCTAGGATGTGAAATCCTCATTTCTTTGTTGGTCTATCACTGTGGTCCACACTTCCCTATTGTTTGTCTGTATAATCTCTGTCTGGTTCTGTGATTGTTTCTATCTGCTGTATAATTAATTTTGCTGGGTGTAAACTAATTAAGGTGGTGGGATATAATTAGTTAAATAATCATGTTACAATATGTTAGGATTGGTTAGTTAAATTTTTAGTAAAATGATTGGTTAAGGTATAGCTAAGCAGAACTCAAGTTTTACTATATAGTCTGCAGTCAATCACGAAGTGTGTGGGGGAAATGGGAACAGGGAATGGGGGTAGGGAAATTGGAATCATGTTTAGATAAGAGCAGGAATGGGAACAGGGCCACAGGTAAGGCTCTGTGGTGTCAGAGCTGGGAAGGGGGGACACTAAGGAAGGAAACTGGAATCATGCTTGCTGGAAGTTCACCCCAGTAAACATTGAATTGTTTGCACCTTTGGACTTCAGGTATTGTTCCTCTCTGTTCATGCGAGAAGGACCAGAGAAGTAAGTGGGTGAAGGAATAAGCCCCCTAACAATGATCAGGGACACTACCCTGTGCTCTGGGTGTCCCTAAACCTCTGACTGCCAGAAGTTGGGACAGGACGACAAAGTCTGGATCAGTCGATGAATTGCCCTGTTCTATTCATTCCCTCAAGTATCTGGCACTGGCCCCTGGCAGAAGATAGGATACTGAACTAGATGGACCAGTGGTCTGACACAGTGCGGCCATTCCTATGTTCTCATAGTATTTAGTGCCCCCTTTCTGTATGACATTTTGCACAAACACAGATCCGATGATGCTAATGCGAGTTAAAAACACATCAAGGGGAGGGCAGGCTTGTTTTACTACAACATGGGAGGTGAGGCATTAAATAAATGCTAAATACATTAACAATTGTGAAGTGCTCAGATCCTATGGTACTGGGGCCCATATAAATACCAATTACAGTTACGCAGACAGTGCTCCAGTAGACAGGACATAGGAGTGAGATCTATTCTAAACTCAGCACTGCCACTAATTCACTGTTTCTCACCTCTTAGGCATTTACATGACCGTCATCATCCTAGTATCTGAGCAGCTCACAATCTTCAATGTGTTTATTCCCCCAACACACCTGGGAGATGGGGAAGTACTACTATCCCCTTTATAAATAGGGACCTGAGGCCCAGGTCTTCACAGGTATCTGAACTGAAGTCAATGGGAGTTAGGCAGCTAAATCTCTTTGCGGATCTGTACTAAAACATCTTGCTCAAATTTCAGAGTAACAGCCATGTTAGTCTGTATTCGCAAAAAGAAAAGGAGTACTTGTGGCACCTTAGAGACTAACCAATTTGAGAACAATGAAAAAGCATTCAGGTTTCTTACAAGAAGACTTTTAATAAAAATAGAAGTAAATAGAAATAAAGAAATCCCCCCTGTAAAATCAGGATGGTAGATACTTAACAGGGTAATTAGATTCAAAACATAGAGAACCCCTCTAGGCAAAACCTTAAGTTACAAAAAAGATACACAGACAGAAATAGTTATTCTATTCAGCACAGTTCTTTTCTCAGCCATTTAAAGAAATCATAATCTAACACGTACCTAGCTAGATTACTTACTAAAAGTTCTAAGACTCCATTCCTGGTCTATCCCCGACAAAGACAGAATATAGACACACACACAGACCCTTTGTTTCTCTCCCTCCTCCCAGCTTTTGAAAGTATCTTGTCTCCTCATTGGTCATTTTGGTCAGGTGCCAGCGAGGTTACCTAGTGAGCTGTAGCTCACGAAAGCTCATGCTCAAATAAATTGGTTAGTCTCTAAGGTGCCACAAGTACTCCTTTTCTATCTTGCTCAAAGTCACCCAAGAAGCCTGTAGCAGAGAAGGGAATTGAACTCTGGCTCCCAAACACTAGGCCAATGCCCTAACTACTGGGCCATCCTTCCTCTCTGTATTGGAGATGATTTTTCACATCCAAGCCAGAGCAATAATAGATTCATAGATTCATAGATATTTAGGCCAGAAGGGACCATTATGATCATCTAGTCTGACCTCCTGCACAATGCAGGCCACAGAATTTCACCCACCACTCCTAAAAAAGACCTCACACCTATATCTGTGCTATTGAAGTCCTCAAATTGTAGTTTGAAGACCTCAAGGAGCAGAGAATCCTCCAGCAAGTGACCCGTGCCCCATGCTACAGAGGAAGGCGAAAAACCTCCAGGGCCTTCCAATCTGCCCTGGAGGAAAATTCCTTCCCGACCCCAAATATGGCGATCAGCTAAACCCTGAGCATATGGGCAAGATTCATCAGCCAGATACTACAGAAAATTCTTTCCCGGGTAACTTGGATCTTACCCCATCTAAAAACCCATCACAGGCCATTGGGCCTATTTACCATGAATATTTAATTACCAAAACCATGTTATCCTATCATACCATCTCCTCCATAAACTTATCGAGTTTAATCTTAAAGCAAGATAGATCTTTTGCCCCCACTACTTCCCTCGGAAGGCTATTCCAAAACTTCACTCCTCTGATGGTTAGAAACCTTCGTCTAATTTCTAATCTAAATTTCCTAGTGGCCAGTTTATATCCATTTGTTCTTGTGTCCACATTGGTACTGAGTTTAAATAATTCCTCTCCCTCTCTGGTATTTATCCCTCTGATATATTTATAGAGAGCAATCATATCTCCCCTCAACCTTCTTTTAGTTAGGCTAAACAAGCCAAGCTCCCTGAGTCTCCTTTCATAAGACAAGTTTTCCATTCCTCGGATCATCCCAGTAGCCCTTCTCTGTACCTGTTCCAGTTTGAATTCATCCTTCTTAAACATGGGAGACCAGAACTGCACACAGTATTCCAGGTGAGGTCTCACCAGTGCCTTATATAATGGTACTAAAACCTCCTTATCCCTACTGGAAATACCTCTCCTGATGCATCCCAAGATGACATTAGCTTTTTTCACAGCCATATCACATTGGCAGCTCATAGTCATCCTATGATCAACCAATACTCCAAGGTCCTTTTCCTCCTCCGTTACTTCTAGTTGATGCGTCCCTAGCTTATAACTAAAATTCTTGTTATTAATCCCTAAATGCATGACCTTACACTTCTCACTATTAAATTTCATCCTATTCCTATTACTCCAGTTTACAAGGTCATCCAGATCCTCCTGTAGGGTATCCCTGTCCTTCTCTAAATTAGCAATACCTCCCAGCTTTGTATCATCTGCAAACTTTATTAGCACACTCCCACTTTTTGTGCCCAGGTCAGTAATAAAAAGATTAAATAAGATTGGTCCCAAAACTGATCCTTGAGGAACTCCACTGGTAACCTCCCTCCAACTTGACAGTTCACCTTTCAGTAGGACCCGTTGTAGTCTCCCCTTTAACCAATTCCCTATCCACCTTTCAATTTTCCTATTGATGCCCATCTTATCCAATTTAACTAATAATTCCCCATGTGGCACAGTATCAAACGCCTTACTAAAATCTAAGTAAATTAGATCCACTGCGTTTCCTTTATCTAAAAAATCTGTTACTCTCTCAAAGAAGGAGATCAGGTTGGTTTGGCACGATCTACCTTTTGTAAAACCATGTTGTATTTAACAACCTTTGCAAAGCTGTCTAGGCTTTTATACCACACTCTTCAACACAATTTCTGGAGGATATTAACCTCCAGACTTTGAGATTTATGGACAGAAAATGTCACCAGTATTAAGTTTTATTTATATCTACATGAAATAACCGAAGGTGAAACAAATGCAGTAGATTATGGATTCCAATAATAAAATTCCAGAGGTTCATTTTTTCCTTGCTTTGCTTAATTTTTTTCATCTCAGTGCCTGTTTAGAGCTGGCCGTCTTCTAATAGTGACACAAAGTGGGTGAGGTAATATCTTTTATTGGACCAACTTCTATGGGTGAGAGACAAGCTTGAGCTTACACCAAGCTCTTCTTCGGGACTTGAAGCTTGAAACCTTGTTTCTCAGCCATAGAAGTTGGTCCAATAGAAGATATTATCTCACCCGCCTGATCTCACTAATTCGTTCGGACCAACACTGCTACAACTCTGCATATAATCCTTTAATATGCGTTCTATTTTTGTGAAATAAAAATGAAAAGCATCTCTAAGCTTAATACCATGTTATCTATTCTGATGCGGTAACTGTTGGTGGCTTTAGCACTTAGTTCAAGCATATTGATTTTTCTCTCTGCTGTAAAGGTCTCGCACCGTGCAGCAGCGATGCAGAGAATCTGCACTGGGGACTTGTTTACCCTCTAAGGCTGCGTTGATGCAAGCAGGTTGTTAGAATTTACATAAGTTTTCTTGTGTTTGATAGAATGGCTGCGCAAAGCTCCTGTTTGAAATACACAAAAATTCCATTTCTAGACTGAGAATCTACACACAGTGGAAACATGCTCAATCTGTATGCGGGGGTAGAGACTGCCCAGAAACAGTGTACCCCTGGAGAAAGAAGATGCCTGAAGATTCAGAAATCATATTCATTACTGGGTTGGAGTAAGCTACACAGCTTGGGGAGGATTCCGTTCCTCTTCCTCTCCCACTGCTACCCACTACCTGGTTGAGCTGGTCACTGAGCTCTGGATCTACGCCTAAAGCCAATGTAATCCCATCCCCCTATCCCACATTTCTGCAAATCTCTCTCAAATGCCTGCATGCTTCAGTGAATCACTCTATGTGGAAATTGACCCTGATACTAGAGCCCCAAATTCTCTGCGAATGACCTCAATTAACAGCAGCTCCTTTTGACAAATTACATGGGCAAATATAAATTAATTGGCTTTCCCCTGTTCATTAAAAAAGTAAATTACCAGCAGAACATGGAACAAATTAAAAATACTGAAAAGTCAAATATGTTGTCTATCAATAAGTGTCCACTGAACACCAGACAGATTTAACAATTAAATACTTGGTACAAAAATTAAGCCAGTAAATTTCTGATTTTTAAGGCGGCAGTCAAGCCAAATAGAAGCTGGCTGCCACCCTCTAACTGGATGTTCCTATACTTGTATTAATTGGTAGAGGCTGCAGAGCTAGTTAGCTTCACAGGGCAATTAACCTTTTGTTTCTACAGTTTGAATGTAGAAACTGACCTTTATGTTGAATAGTCTCCTAAAAAGAATCAAGACAAGGAAAAATTCAGTTCAGTAATAATTTCTCTGATTTCCAGGATCAAAGAACAGCAGTACACTCCAGCTGCTTTGCATGGCTCCAGTGATGCAAACACCTACATGAAGCAACTATAAACCTGGATTATTGCCAGAGTGTTCTGGAGAATCTAGCCCAGGATCTTCATAGCAGCAAAGACAAACAGCATCACCAGCTGAAGTTGCCCTTTGGTTGTAGGAATAAAAAAAAATGAAAAATTACTTGCCTACAATTCTACTTCATTGGAGATTCCACACATCAACACTTACTTTTGTGCCCTGATCTTGCACTTATAAATGTTCTTAACTTTACTATGGTAGGTAGTCTCAGTGATTGCCCAAGTGTTTGCAGTCATCAGGGCCTTGGCTTCCTGAGGTGAGCTGGATTGGAATCTCCTAAATTTAGTTTTATGGCT
Organism: Caretta caretta; assembly: GCF_965140235.1. Taxonomy (NCBI): domain Eukaryota; kingdom Metazoa; phylum Chordata; order Testudines; family Cheloniidae; genus Caretta; species Caretta caretta. The sequence continues at coordinate 126,937,638 of NC_134211.1, read as the reverse complement.
CTTCTTAGTAATTTAAAAAAAAAAAAACTGAGTTAAGATGTGTTTTTCTCACACCAGAGATGAGAATCAAAACTTTCCTAGAGGTATTGAAACTGAGGCAATAGAAAACCTGGATTTGTGCTGGAAATGGCCCAACTTGATTATCATACACATTGTAAGGAGAGGTTTCAGAGTAAGAGCCGTGTTAGTCTGTATTCGCAAAAGGAAAAGGAGTACTTGTGGCACCTTAGAGACTAACCAATTTATTTGAGCATGAGCTTTCGTGAGCTACAGCTCACTTCATGGGATGCATACCGTGGAAACTGCAGAAGACATTATATACACACAGAGACCATGAAACAATACCTCCTCCCGCCCCACTGTCCTGCTGGTAATAGCTTATCTAAAGTGATCATCAAGTTGGGCCACTTCCAGCACAAATCCAGGTTTTCTCACCCTCCGCCCCCCCCCCCCCCCCCACACACACACACACACACAAACTCACTCTCCTGCTGGTAATAGCCCATCCAAAGTGACCACTCTCTTCACAATGTGTATGATAATCAAGGTGGGCCATTTCCTGCACAAATCCAGGTTCTCTCACCCCCTCACCCCCTTCCAAAAACCACACACACAAACTCACTCTCCTGCTGGTAATAGCTCATCCAAAGTGACCACTCTCCCTACAACGTGCATGGTAATCAAGGTGGGCCATGTCCAGCACAAATCCAGGCTTTCTCGCCCCTGGGGGAACACACACACACACACACACACACAAACTCACTCTCCTGCTGGCAATAGCTCATCCAAACTGACCACTCTCCAAGTTTAAATCCAAGTTTAACCAGAATGTCTGGGGGGGGGGGGCGGGGGGTAGGAAAAAACAAGGGGAAATAGGCTACCTTGCATAATGACTTAGCCACTCCCAGTCTCTATTTAAGCCTAAATTAATAGTATCCAATTTGCAAATGAATTCCAATTCAGCAGTTTCTCGCTGGAGTCTGGATTTGAAGTTTTTTTGTTGTAAGATAGCGACCTTCATGTCTGTGATTGCGTGACCAGAGAGATTGAAGTGTTCTCCGACTGGTTTATGAATGTTATAATTCTTGACATCTGATTTGTGTCCATTTATTCTTTTACGTAGAGACTGTCCAGTTTGACCAATGTACATGGCAGAGGGGCATTGCTGGAACATGATGGCATATATCACATTGGTGGATGTGCAGGTGAACGAGCCTCTGATAGTGTGGCTGATGTCTATTCAGGGGACACCATCACAGGGCCTAATAACATCAGCCACACTATCAGAGGCTCGAGAAACTGCTGAATTGGAATTCATTTGCAAATTGAATACTATTAGTTTAGGCTTAAATAGAGACTGGGAGTGGCTAAATCATTATGCAAGGTAGCCTATTTCCCCTTGTTTTTTCCAACCCCCCAGACGTTCTGGTTAAACTTGGATTTAAACTTGGAGAGTGGTCAGTTTGGATGAGCTATTGCCAGCAGGAGAGTGAGTTTGTGTGTGTGTTTGTGTTCCCGGGGGGGCGGTGAGAAAGCCTGGATTTGTGCTGGATATGGCCCACCTTGATTACCATGCACGTTGTAGGGAGAGTGGTCACTTTGGATGAGCTATTACCAGCAGGAGAGTGAGTTTGTGTGTGTGGTTTTTGGAAGGGGGTGAGGGGGTGAGAGAACCTGGATTTGTGCAGGAAATGGCCCACCTTGATTATCATACACATTGTGAAGAGAGTGGTCACTTTGGATGGGCTATTACCAGCAGGAGAGTGAATTTGTGTGTGTATGGGGGTGGGGGGCGGGGGGTGAGAGAACCTGGATTTGTGCAGGAAATGGCCCACCTTGATTATAATAGGGACCTAGACAAATTGGAGGATTGGGCCAAAAGAAATCTGATGAGGTTCAATAAGGATAAGTGCAGGGTCCTGCACTTAGGACGGAAGAACCCAATGCACAGCTACAAACTAGGGACCGAATGGCTAGGCAGCAGTTCTGTGGAAAAGGACCTAGGGGTGACAGTGGACAAGAAGCTGGATATGAGTCAGCAGTGTGCCCTTGTTGCCAAGAAGGCCAATGGCATTTTGGGATGTATAAGTAGGGACACAGCGAACAGATCGAGGGACGTGATCGTCCCTCTATTCGACATTGGTGAGGCCTCATCTGGAGTACTGTGTCCAGTTTTGGGCCCCACACTACAAGAAGGATGTGGATAAATTGGAAAGAGTCCAGCGAAGGGCAACAAAAATGATTAAGGGTCTGGAACACATGACTTATGAGGAGAGGCTGAGGGAACTGGGATTGTTTAGTCTGCGGAAGAGAAGAATGAGGGGGGATTTGATAGCTGCTTTCAACTTCCTGAGAGGTGGTTCCAGAGAGGATGGTTCTAGACTATTCTCAGTGGTGGAAGAGGACAGGACAAGGAGTAATGGTCTCAAGTTGCAGTGGGGGTAGTTTAGGTTGGATATTAGGAAAAACTTTCTCACTAGGAGGGTGGTGAAACACTGGAATGCGTTGCCTAGGGAGGTGGTGGAATCTCCTTCCTTAGAAGTTTTTAAGGTCAGGCTTGACAAAGTCCTGGCTGGAATGATTTAATTGGGGATGGGTCCTGCTTTTGAGCAGGGGGTTGGACTAGATGACTTACTGAGGTCCCTTCCAACCCTGATATTCTATGATTCATACACATTGTGAAGAGTGGTCACTTTGGATGGGCTATTACCAGCAGGAGAGTGAGTTTGTGTGGGGGGGGGGGGGGCGGGGGGGGCGCAGAGGGTGAGAAAACCTGGATTTGTGCTGGAAATGGCCCAACTTGATGATCACTTTAGATAAGCTATTATCAGCAGGACAGTGGGGCGGGAGGAGGTATTGTTTCATGGTCTCTGTGTGTATATAATGTCTTCTGCAGTTTCCACGGTATGCATCCGCTGAAGTGAGCTGTAGCTCACAAAAGCTCATGCTCAAATAAATTGGTTAGTCTCTAAGGTGCCACAAGTACTCCTTTTCTTTTTAGAAGTGTAGTACTTTTAGTAAATAAAAGGAATAAGATTAAGCTAACTGGATGAGGGATTTGGTAACAGCAGGTAAAAATGCTATGGGTTACTGCTTCTAGTGCTAAACCACTTTGAATTTGCTGTTTTATGCTGATCAATCCAGACTTGTTCCCAAAGGCTGGAGACTACTTCAAAACTAATAGAGAAGACCCAGTATCGGACTATAGAATTTAACACAAGGCAAGAGTTTAAACTTTTAAAACCATTCAGGTAGAATGGTTTAACAGTTTGAACTCAAGTAGAAATTTGGTCCTCCACTAACTTGAAAAATAACTGAAGCTACAGTCTTCAAAGAGTCTCATTTAGTGCTAATGTCCAAACCAACAATCAACAGAATCAGTTCACTAGCTTTAATGTTATGAACAAAGGAGCCTACTTGGCCATCATAGAATATAATTTTCCTACTTTTTTTTTTTTTTTTTAAGTCCATTCTGGTTAAGATCACCCTAGTTCTGGAGATACAGACACACAGAGCTTCGCTGAAGCTGAACAGAATTTCTCCAAAACAAGACTTGACGTTTGTTTCAATGAGAAAAAACAAGCTAGACTTGAAGAAAATTGTTAGTGGTTTGTCAGTTTCTATCAGCCCTGTGCATCTGGACACATGCCGCTTTAAGTTGGGCCTAGGAGGAACAGAAAAGTAAATTACGAAGTCCAAGAATTTCCAGGTCTCTCCGCTCTCAAATGAATCCCTTCAGGCTATCATACATCAGCGAACAGATTACACCCATCTAGTGAAGTTTTTAAAACCCATACTTGAAATAGTCTTTTTAGACAGAAAAGTACTGCTTATAACACACAAGTGGTTAAGTATGATGCATCACATCTTCAAAGGCCAGAAGGGATCCTAGTTTGATCGCCTGCACAATACAAACCTATAAAACTTCACCTAGTAATTCCAGCACTAAGCCTATATAATTTCTGGGTGATCTATTTCTTCTTTAGATTAACAAAATTACCCATTCTTCAAATAAATGTCTCTCTCTACATAGCCAGCAGCTCATTTCCATTTCTAACTAGAGCACTGTTGGTAGTTCCAGTGGGAGTTGGTGGCATATACTGTAGTGAAACAGGAACTGTCACTATAATCAGCATGGCATTTTCCCCCACAAAGGTCAGAGTGTTAACCCTCATAAATTTGAGTCTGTGTGAACCAAATGTTCTTTATAAAAATAAAATCAAACCAGATTCCAAGGTCCAGCAGGACTACTGTGATTATCTAGTCTTACCTGCTATGTGACACAGGCCATAGTACTTCCCCAGAATAATTCCTAGAGCAGATGTTTTAGAAAAAACATCCAATTTGATTTAAAAGCTGTCAGTGACAGAGAATCCACCACAACCCTTGGTCAACTGTTCCTATGGTTAAAATTATTCACTTAAAAATGTACACCTTATTTCCAATCTGAAGTGTAGCTTCAACTTCTACCCAGTGGGTTGTTATACCTGTTGTCTGCTACACTGAAAAGCCCAGCATCAAGTATTTCCCACGTAGATACTTACAGATTGTAGTCACCCTTAACCTTTTCTTTGTTAAACTAAATAGATTGAGCTCCTTGACTATCACTACAAAGGCACAACTTCTAATCCTGTAATCATTCTTATGGCTCTTCTCTGAATCCTCTCTGATCGGTCATCTTCCTTGACCTGTCGATACCAGCACAGGACACATTATTCCAGCAGCAGCTGCACTAGTGCCAAAATATAAATGGAAAATAACCCCTCTATGCCCACTTAAAATTACCCTTTGTGCATCCAAGGAGTATTAGCCTTGTGGCAACAGCCCTGCACTGGGAGCTCATATTCAGCTGATTATCCATCACAACCCCCAAATCTTTTCAGAATCCCTGCTTCCTAGGATAAGAGTCCTCCATAGTGTAGGACCTGCATCCTTTCTTCCCAAATGTATATTTACCCATATTAACACAAATTGTTTGCTTCCACGGAGCTTAAACTATCCCGATCACTCTATATCCATGACCTATCCTCTAAACTGTAGAGGACATTCAATGCTAGACTGTTTCCCCTTCAGTCCAGCAAAACAATGCCTATTTGGTTACTGCCTCTCACTCTAGCCTTACCCTTGTGGGAAGCTACTAATGATAGGGCTGATGCTGCATTTATAACTAGCTAGTTTAACATTCTTGCCATGACCTGCATTTCACCCTATATGGATACCTCTACACTGCAATTAAACACCTGCAGCTGGCCCATGCCAGCTCACTCTGGCTTAGGGGCTGTTTAATTATGATGTAGACATTGGGGTTCAAGTTAGAACCCAAGCTCTGCGACCCTGCAATGGGGGAGGGTCCCAGAGCTCAGGCTTCAGTCCAAATAAATTGGTTAGCCTCTAAGGTGCCACAAGTACTCCTTTTCTTTTTGCGAGTCCAAGCCTGAACATCTACAGCTAGCAGAGGTAACCTGCAGGTGTTTAACTGCACTGTAGACATACACTTTCTAGGGTATACTGAGGTAATAGGTGCCCTATTCACTTATTTAGAAGTTATCAACAAATCAAAGCTCTTAGATTGTATTAACAGTTTAATCCTTTTTATGAGAGAATGAGGTCTAGTACTTCAAGTGTATTAAGATTTGTTTCAGACAACATTGGCTGTAAACATGGAGGATTTCTTTGCACAACATTCCCATTAAGAAATACTGTATTTCAATAACAGTTCACCTTTTCATATAAAACAGTATAACAAAGGAGCATAGTACATAAAATCATTTAACTTTGACTACACTGAAGCAAATTTAACTCCTTACAATGGAAGTTTAAATTTCAAGTATCCACAAATTAAACAAAGCAGAATTGACTGTTTGGCCATTTTATTTTATATACAAAATAGCATGGCAAAGACTTGGTAAATTTAGTGTGCCCAGTTATCCAAATTAGGCAGAGAATTATGTCCAGAAGTCTCCTTGTGACATCTCATCTTCTTGAGAAGTGTTTAGTCCAACTGAAAAGAGGGAAAAAAAAGTTGTGAAGTGTAAAGTTGATATCTAGACAAATTACCAATTTCCAAATCATGCATTTTCTCCAGTCATTAAATGGATATTTAAGCATCAGGATTCAGTCTTACAGCAGAAGGCTTATACTAGTAACATCTGAAGGAGCTATTTGCTAGTAAGGAACAGATGGCAAGGATCAGAACCAAGCCATTTAAGTGGTGATTTCAAAGTTACAACCATCCAACTCCCAAGTACCCCCTCTTTTCATGAAGCACAGTACAGTCAACTACAACGAGCCTGTCTGGACATCACATTAGAGCACAAAGACTGGTGCTGCCCCTCAATAAACAGGGAGATTTCCTTCCAGCACATGTATTTCGGGAAAGGCTCAGTTTCTTAGGGCAAACAGTAACTATACAGACAACGACCTAAGGGACTGCACAAAGGCCACTGCACTGAGGACTTCTCCGTGAAAACCAGCTACAGGAGTTACAGGCCTGGGGCCAGTGTCTCCCAGGGCCTGACACCGCCGCGTTGAGCCCCCCTCCCCCAAGGATTAGCTGCGGAGCGGGCCCCCCGCGCGAGCCGCGTCCGGAGACCAGCGGCGGGCGGGGCGGGGCAGGCGGCGGCGGGGCGGGGGGCGCAGCAGGCCGGGCCCGGGGGGGGCCCCCTCACCTTGACGAAGCCGATGTCCTTGGCGTACTGGCGGAAGCACTGGCGGCACATGTTCAGCCCGTACTTGCGGATCAGGCCGTGGCGGTTCGAGCACACGCGGCTGCGGGGCGAGAGCGGGAAAAGCCGGTCAGCGCAGCGGCCCCCCGGCCCCCCCTCTCCGGGCCGGCCCCACCCCCGCCCCCCCCCCGGGACACCCCCACGCCTCAGCCCGCTTCCCGCAGCGGGTCCCGCCCGGCCAGGCCGCGAGCCCCGCGCGGAGCCCGTCATGGCGGCGGGCGGGCCCCCGGGCCCCAGCCGGCGGCACCCACCACGAGCGGGAGCCCTGGCCGAACTTCCTGGGGTGGCTCCAGTAGAGCTGCTGGTGACCCATCCTGCCCGCTGCTCGCACCGCGCCGAAAGGGAGTGGGCCCCGCCGCGCATGCGCTAATCAACCCTGGCCGGCCGGAACGTCCCGGCGTGCACAGCGAAATCGCTCGGCTCTCTGCAGACTGCGCAGGCGCAGCTGAGATCGCAGCGCGTGTCCCCCGGCGTGCGCAGGCGCGAGTGGAGCAAGGGGGAGCGCCGCGCCAACCACGCGCAGGCGCAGAAATATTTTGCTTCCCCCTCCCGCTCGTGACGTCATCATCGCAGCAGCCTCTAGTAACAGGCTGGGACCCCACTGCATCGCCGGGCGCGGTGGCGCACGCCTGTAATCCTAGCTACTTGGGAGGCTGAGGCCGGTGGATCGCTTGAGCTCAGGAGTTCTGGGCTGCAGTGGGCTATGCCGATCGGGTGTCCGCACTAAGTTCGGCATCAATATGGTGATCCCTGGGAAGCTTGGGGTTACCAGGTTGCCTAAGGAGGGGTGAACCGGCCCAGGTCGGAAACGGAGCAGGTCAAAACTCCCGTGCCGATCAGTAGTGGGATCGCGCCTGTGAATAGCCACTGCAGCGTAGCCTGGGCAAGACAGTGAGACACGGTCTCTTTTTATGCACCCACCACGGAGACACGGCCCCCAGGATCCTGTTTGGGGGCAAGGGAACAGGATTTTTAATGAGGTGATGGGGCACCTACAAACCAGGGATACTCTGGGCGGGGTTAGGCCCCCCCCCACACACCCAGGGTGCTTACTGGTGGGCACCCACCCACCACTGGAATCCTGAACTGGGTGGGGGTCAGGGGCACCCAGGATGGTTACTGCAGGAGACGGGTCTCAGAGGCTCGGTCCCCGCCCCGGGGTGCCATGGCCCTTTGCACTGGTGGGGAAGGTCTGCCGGGGGGCTGGAGAGACAGGGACCCTGTCTCTCTGACTCACACACCCCCACCCACCCACCCAATGCAGAGCTCCATTGGCTGTTCACACGGTCCACCCCACTATTCACGCTGACCCTGGGAGACACCAGCACCCTCACCTCTGCGAGTCTCGCTCAGCTCCTTCTGCCTCCCACTGGCCCCAGGCTGGAAATGCAGCTCGGAGTCGCTGCGTTCGCCCCAGCAGCCGGCAGGGGTCAGTCCCGTGCCTGAATCAATGTCCCTAAATCAGTCTCTGCTCTGTGCGAGAAGCGGAGGAGAGATGCACTAACCCGACTCCCAGCTTAGCCCGGGCAAGACAGTGAGAGATTTTCTAGCAGAGAGGAAGGCGGGACACAACTCTCTATAAAGGGGAACAAGCTGTGGTGAAATACGATTCTTTCAATAGGGGTGCCCCAGTCTCTTTTAAATGGGGGAGATGGTGAGCCACAGACTTTTCATAATGTGGGGGAAGATAGAACCAAGGCTGTGTCATTTTCCCTCCACAGTTACCGCACGGCGATCCGAAGTGTCCTCTCATAACTGTGTAAACGAGCCATAAACGCCACTGAGATTAAAGTAATTGGTGTAACAGCAATGTGACTGAGAGAAAAAAATCAAGCCCAACAAATTCCACCTGTCCCAATGGTCAGATCCCAGAACTAGGGGAATAGATCTATGCTCAAAACAAAAAGAATAACAATGGTTTAAGATATACGCTACATATGTAGTATAGGAAGCATGGGTTTGAAAGAAGGGAGAAAATGATCAATAGCAATATTCTATCAATTGATATATAAGGGACATGGGAATATTAAAGGGACTCCACCCAACACACATCTTAATTCTGTTTTCACCAACAGTTCACATCTTGCAGATACAAGATACAACTTCTTTGACTCAGAGAATAAAATAAGATTTAACAACTAATAAATTAAATGCTTAATGATCCACAAAGGTCTTGCTTTCCTTCTCACTCAAGAGCTGTGCTTAGTTCCCCTTGAATCCTTCTTCTAAGTCCCCTTTCCTTTTCAGCTCAGCTACCTTCAAGCATCTCTCACCTTCTTCCTTGCCACCCCACTCAGCCCAAGATACCAAGCACTGACAATTGGGGCCAAATTCTGCTTTCGGTGTAAATCCAGAGTTAGTCCTTCTAGATATAATCTAGGGGTACTGAGATCAGAATCTGACTCTTGGATTCTTTCTGCCACAGAACCTTTTGATTCCTCAAATTCCATCAACTCCTATTTTAATTTTTTTTCTCTTTTTATATTTACAAGACTACATAGGACCTGAGACTGCAGGAACCATAATCATTGTTTCTAATCTAAAACACTGAAGTCTATGGGAGCCTTTCCAGTGGCTTTAATCAGAGAGAGATCAGGCTCTAAATTAACAGTGTGTCTAAGCACACATAAACTCCTCTAGATAATTACTTTAAAAAATGTTAGTTTGAAAACAAGGTTTGATTATATAGCAACTTCTAAACAGAAATTATGACTTAGAAAAAAATAAAGAAGGATAGAAAGTAGAAAGTGGCTCAGTTCACTTAGGGCCTACACCAATTTGGATTTTAATCTGTGAATATGTTTCAGAGTAGCAGCCGTGTTAGTCTGTATTTGCAAAAAGAAAAGGAGTACTTGTGGCACCTTAGAGACTAACCAATTTATCTGAGCATAAGCTTCTGATGAAGTGAGCTGTAGCTCATGAAAGCTTATGCTCAAATAAATTGGTTAATCTCTAAGGTGCCACAAGTACTCCTTTTCTTTTTGCAATCTGTGAATAGACTCCCACTGACTTCAGTGGGCACTGGATCAGACCAGTAATACTAATGAAGGGATAGGAGTTCAAGACATTGTTGTGTCATTAGAATCAGGAACAAGTTGGTACTGTATTGATTAAACGATCAGGCTAGTCTGTGTAACCTCCCAAATACAAAGACCATGAGGCTGATCTGGCTTACACCTCAATTGATTCCAATGGAGTTACTCCAGACTTCCAACGTACATGAACATAGGATGGATCTTCCCAGGACATTGCAATCCAGAATGAGTGCTTTCAGCACAAGGCACAGATAGTTTACCAGCTTCTCCCCTCTGACACCACCTTTTCACCACGGAGTTTTGTTGTTGTCGTTGTTCACAATTCTGTGCCATTTCTTCCTATTTCCCCAGTACTGGACATTTTATAGGCCTCAAATTCTCATGTTGTTTTAAAAGTTTAGTTTCAGAGTAACAGCCGTGTTAGTCTGTATTCGCAAAAAGAAAAGGAGTACTTGTGACACCTTAGAGACTAACCAATTTATTTGAGCATAAGCTTTCGTGAGCTACAGCTCACTTCATTGGATGCATACTGTGGAAAGTGTAGAAGATCTTTTATACACACAAAGCATGAAAAAATACCTCCCTCCACCCCACTCTCCTGCTGGCAATAGCTTATCTAAAATGATCACTCTCCTTACAATAAGAAAAGGAGTACTTGTGGCACGTTAGAGACTAACCAATTTATTTGAGCATGAGCTTTCGTGAGCTACAGCTCACTTCATCGGATGCTGTAGTCTCCTTTTCTTTTTAAAAGTTTAGGACATCATACAGTGCACAGACATTTAAATGCAATGCAAGTTGAGATGTTGACACTAGATGGAGTATTTTTTTCAACTCATAGACGTTAGGACTCATTCACTAGTGAGGCAAAGTGTAAGGAAATAAAACCTTTCAAATTAAAACCAACAATCATTTACATCAGCAGGAAAGCTTATGTAAATAAAATAAAATCAAGCTAAAATCCAGGTATCATTTGTAAATGTCATCACACTCCATTTTTTTGATGAATGGAAAAACATTGAGGGAGCACTGGCTCACACGGTTTGGTCTGTAAAGCACAATCCTGACAACTACGTGGGTAAGAGAATCGAACGGATTGAAGGAAAAAGACAGAGAGGCAGACCCAAGAAGAAGTGGCGGGAGTTGATAAACAAAGATGTTACAGGCTTGGCCCACAACATTTTGGCACCTGAGGCGGGGAGCTCAAATGACGCCCCCATGCCCCCTCACTTGGGCCAAAACTTTGAAATTCTGGGTCCTAGTGAAGCCCTCCCACAGTCTGGCACCTGAGGCAGCCGCCTCAGTTCGTCTCATGGTAAGGCCAGCCCTGACATGTTAGCATGTCTTATAATAGAGAATACAACATTGATCAGGAATCACACAGAGGACTCATTTGATGAGATTCATGCAAGGAAGAAGATTTTGTGGAGGAGAGAATATGTAACAAAGAAAATATTTCCTGTTCAACACCTTTTCATTATTATCGATTACCACAGCCATGAAAAGGCCCTGTCTACATAAGAGAAATATGCATCTTTTCAGCTTCACAGATTCCAAGGCCAGAATGGGCCATTAGATCATCTGTTTTGACCTCCTGTATAACACAGGCCAGAGAACTTCACTCCATTAACCCTGTACTGAGCCCAATAATCTGTATTTCACTAAAGCAATATCTTCCGTTCCAGAAAGACATCCCATCTTGAGCCTAACACATCAGGGGACGAAGAATCTACTCCTACTCTTGGTAGCCATCGTAGATGCATGCCCTGATGTACAGCAAGGGTTACAGGGGTGTAGCTTGATCTGGTAAGCAGTTGGGCTAGGCGGATGCTGCCCCAGGCAGGTATGATTGTTACCAGTAGCTAAGTGCTGACGGTGTGCACGGCGCTGGACAAGCCACACACTAGACAGCCCCTGATCCAAGGGACTTGCAGCGTAGGTAAGTTAGTGACCCCATCGCACCGAAGCACAGGTAGGGCCCTGCCCGCCCCCCAGTGCCTGGGGTCATTTGGGGCCCCCCCGGATCCCGCCGGCTGGCGCTTGCCCCCACGCTGCTGCGACGCAGGACAGGAGGAGTCCGGCCCAGGCTCGGAGCGAGCAGGAGACTGGCGCGAGCCCCGCCCCGCCGAACCCCCCGGAGCGGGGCTCGGCCGCCCCTGGGCTACGCCGGCCTCCACCGCCAGGCGGAGCAGGAGCAGCCACGAGGGGGCGGGGCCAAGGGGCCCCGCGCTCGCCCGCGAGGGGTCCTCACGCGGTCGGGGTGTCCTCACCCCTGCCTGTAAAACTCCCGCAGCCAGCTGGTCCCCGCTCTCGCCCAGGGGGTCCCTGGCCGGGGCGGAGACCGCAGCTCGGGCCCCGCCGTGGCAGACGCGCCGCACAGACGAAGCCCCAGCGGAGGGAGGGCCCAGAGGAGTCAGGCAGCGCGCGGGCGGCTCCGCCAGGCTGCGCCGGGAGCCCGAGCGGCCGCAGGACCCCGGGCGGGCGGGCGCGCGCTGCCTGAGCGGGCCGGGCATGAGGCTGCAGTGCGAGGTGGAGGTGCGGAGCCGCCTGCTGCCCGCCTGCGGCCTGCGGGGCCGGGCCAAGGGCGCCCGCGCGCTGCTCTCCCTGGGCCGGCCGCCCGACAGGCCGCCCGGCCGCGGGGGGCCCGGCGCCGGCCACGGCGTCTACCTGATGGTCTGCACCGCGCGGGACCGGGCCGGGGCCAGGTACAAGGTGAGGCCCCGCCTCCGCCCTCTCCCCCCCGGGCCCGAGGGGAGACCCCCCACCTCCGCCATTCGCCCCCCGGGGCCGGGCCCGAGGAGAGACCCCCCCCGCCTCCGCCCCCCCCCCCCGGGGCCCGGCCCGAGGGCAGACCCCCCCCACCTCCGCCCTCCGCCCCCCCCCAACTTCTTGTTAGTCCAGATATAGCTGAATGTTTTCAGTAGAGGTTACAGAACAGCACAACATTGGGTATCTGGTTGTGCTTTTCACTTAGGCACTAGCAAAGCTCAAGTGTGTTCTCCATCCCTACAAGATTCCTATGTCTGCATTAGAAACGTTGTGTTTTTTAATATTGACATTTGATAGCTATGCCTGGGTTGTTAAATGTATGTAATAAATTGAGCAAAGACTTTTAATAGAATGATTAGAAATGACATGTCTTGGGATGTGTAAATATGCTCATTCTGTAATATGGCAATAACTTGTAAAATAGAGAGATCTGATTATTGTTACTGTATAATGTTTCTCTAAATGAAAGGTCACTGTTGTAGTGATCTCTCTGTTATTTACATGGTAAGGATTTGCAAACTTGATTTGTACTAGATAAAGAAAAAAGAAATTGTGTACTTAGTACTACACCAGGAATAGTTATTAAGCCCAATTATACTTTGAAACTGTATCTTGAAAGGTGCTTTTACTGTTGTTTTAACCAAAATTAAATACCCCCTGATTTCTTGGGAAGACTTTACACTCAAGCTCTCCACTTTTTTCCTCTCTTTCTTTCAACAGTTGAAGGAGAACATTGAGCAGTTCTTCACCAAATTTGTGGAGGAAGGGAAAGCTACTGTTCGTCTGAAGGAACCTGCAGTGGATGTCTGTCTCAGCAAGGTAGAGAACTGATAGCGGGCTAGCTTTCTGTCTGGCTTTCTTTTATTTTATGTGGGTGGTTCACTGGGAGACCCCTCCCTTTTTTCTGTGGTCTTGAATGTTGCTCTTTCTGTAGCTAGTAAACACATGTCAAGCCCTGGAAAAGTTGGTGTATAAAACCTTCCTGAGGTGTTTTCTTACCTGACATGCGTTCTGACTCTACAGCATTCGCGGCACCTATTGGTGCATGTAGTGTGAGGTCTCAATCTGGTGCTAGAGGTGGATCCCCTGTGTAGGAGTTCATGGCACTGGCACTAGACCAGCCTTAGCTAGGTTTCCACAGTTAAGTGTTCCATAACCTACGTGCCTGTGCATATTTGTTTGCATGGCTTTAATTGCTTGTTGTCCAAAGCAAATATCTGGACTAGAAAGTATTCTGGGGTGATCTGTATGAAGTCTGCTGCATAGAAATAAAACTGTATTGTACTGATGTCATATAGAGTATAAATGCTCAAGCCAGGAAGTTTGACAGGATGTCATTTGCTTCTGTCTGCCTTTATACTGTATAAGGCATCTCTCTATTCAGAGTGAATGAAAAGTCACAATACAGATACCTGAGCAATTTTCCCTAATGTTTTTAAAGGAAAATTTAGGCTGTAATCACTGTTAGTCTTAGCAATTTGGGCCTGCCAGACAATTATTTTGGGGGCCCACAAACTTAACCAGGCACAAAGGAATAGCCTTTGGATATATGGTCGGAGATTATTCAGAAATATAATTAACTTGTTATATATATCTTAAAATGGGGAGGGATCTTTGGGTTATCCCCTCATTTTGCAGAAAAAGCTGAGCCCTGCTGCTTTTGCTTTGATACGTTAACTTTCTTTCCTTTGTTTTTCCAAATCCCCGCCGTTCTATCTCTGCCACTCGGTTTCCTCATTTGTCTAGTGTTTTTTTCTCTCCTCTTTCCTTTAAAAAGCAGCATCCCTTATCTCTTTATTTTTCATCTAGCCAGTCCTCCGTTACTCCTCCCACGTTACGTTGTCTCTTTTCCAAAACAGCTTACTACATGGATTTTCCTTACAATTGCTTCAATGCTTCTGTGAATGTACGAATAATGCACTATTAAAATGATTATTCAGCTTGTGCTGCAAAATTAGAGGCCTCTGTTAATGTACCAGCAATACATTTGCTGTCTCTCTTATTGCTCAATTAATGCCTGTCTAGAACTGATGCAAAATTTAGGAAAACCTCGAATCTTTCTAGGATTATTTTTCTAAAATCTCAAAATTCAGTTGTGTGGCTAGAAGAAAAGTAGATTGTTTACCCTTTTGTTTAGGAAGCCGCACTGGTTCCCGGTGCCCTTCCGCTTGTGTGCTGTATTCCTGAGTCTCTAATCTAAATGAAGTCAATTTTCGGATTTATGCGAAGAAGGAAATGTAGGTACTATGAGGAAAATATATTCTATCTTTGAAGAAAAGTTGTTCAGAGAATTAAATTTAATAACAGCTTATGGTCCTTATGAACAGAAAAATAGCTTCAGTAGCCTTACAGAAAAGTTGAAACCTTAGAAGCAATGCTAGGAACACTTGATAACATCCTTGCAATAAGCATTTATTTATCTGTTTAATGGATTCGAACAGTAAGCTTCTGAGAACTGGAGGTTCTGGGAAGAACCCATTGAACCAGCACTTCCAGCCCCTGAAAATGGTTTTGCTTATGGGGGCAGGGAGTTTCTCACCTACCAGTTCTACCCCCAACCTCCTTGCCTGCCTGTCCATTTATACAGCGCTCATCACCTTGGTATCTGAGGACTTCGTGCCTCCACTCACTTCTGAAGCCATTCAAAACCTTAGCACTTCAGTTTGGTGGATACAGTATTTAAAAAAAAATTAAATGTGTTAAATTTAATTAAAATGATGCTTTAAATTAATTTAAAACAATATAATTCTGTTCATTTTAGGGCCGACTCTGTCCTGTCTCACCTTCCTCCTTTATAAGACCAACAATTATTTATGTTAGGGTTGAAGTCTGTTTCTGGCATTGGTAGAGCATGTAGAGCCTTTCCAATTTCAGTAGGATGTTTCTTTAAAGGTGGTTGTTTCGGCAGATCTTGTGTGTGGCTGTGCTGTTTGACTGGTTGGTAGGAGTCCATAACTTCCCTGTCAGGATGACTGAGTAATCAGATGTGATTTTACAAGCCGTGGGATGGCACCTGCCTGTCCTACCACTGTCATGCTGGAGTTAGGGTTCATATTAAACTATTCAGTCTTAGATTGTTTCTCAAGGATAACCAGAGTACATAGGAGCCCTGCTAGGTATAAATAGTTACAAGAATTATTTTACCAAGAAGGGATCCACAACTCATGGATCTAGCAGAGAGGATTGATCTGAGCCTGCAAGTTTCAGGAACATCGTTGCTGAGAGTATTTGGCCTGACGATTGAGCTGTGTTTGTTTAACTGATAGAATGTGCTGGATGTGGTGGTGATAAAACACACTTTTTCTCTGCATTCTGATAACTGACCTCTCAGATGCACTGTCTGTGTGTTGATATAGGGAAAATCTGCAGTAGGGGAAGGACTTGCAAATTCTTCTGATTCAAAATTGTGATAACGATGGCTGCATCCTGTGTAGGAGGAAAACTTTGTCACATAAGACCATTCAGAGCCAGTGTGCTGCTTTTACTCCTGCGGGAATTCTGCGCCACTGTGCAATGCAGAATTTTGCAGAAATTAACGTGCGTGCAGAGGTTCCCTTCCCCCACAGAAATGGGCTGCAGTGCTGCTGGCCATCACTAGGGGCCACTCTACTCTGCAGAGCCCAACTTGCACATAGAAGACACTGCTGGAGGGAGAGGGAGCTAAGCAGGGGTTCTCAAACTTCATTGCACTGCGACCCTCTTCTGACAACAATTACTACAAGAGGGGGGACCAAAACCTTAGCCCACCCGGGGTGGGGGGGGCAAAGCCAAAGCCCAAGGGCTTCAGCCCCAGGCAGGGGGCCTGTAACCTTAACCCTGACGCCCAGGGCTGAAGCCCTTGGGCTTAGGCTTTGACCCTGGGCCCCAGCAAGTCTAAGCCAGCCCTGGCGACCCCATTAAAATGGGGCCACAACCCACTTTGGGGTCTCGACCCACAGTTTGAGAACCACGGAGCTCGAGGGTTCCTGGCAGCTGGGCTCTGGAGAGGAGGTGGTTCGGGTGTATTGGCGGGGGTGACCCTGCAGGTGGGGTGGTGGCGGAGGGGGTAGAGAAACAGGAACTGGGTTGTCATCGGGATTTCTTTAACTCTTTACTCCTGGGGGAACTTTTTTGTGTCTCTGTACTGTTGCAGACATACTTGCTGACAGGTGTATTGAAATAAATTACCAAAATAATTGAAACTGGCGTGATTATGTAGTATTATTTTGACAAATAAAATTTGCAGAATTTTTAATGGCGCAGAATGCCCCCAGGATTATTCTTTGCATCCTGATTGAAGGTCCTTCTCTCTCAGTATTGATTCTGAAATGGTACAAATCCAAAGGTTTGTTTCTGAGCAAAAGGCTGAAGGCCTGCTGGCGGCTCAGAGGTTTACAAGAGGTATAAAAATTGAAGTGGAAAATGTGTGTGGCTTAAAGACCCATTTGGATTTCATTACATATCTACAGAAAAACTGCTTGACTGACATCTGTCAATCTAGGTTACAGTATCCATTTAGAGTTTATTTAGTGGCTAACTTCAGCATTCCGTGAAGCAGTTGAAGGTAAATCATGAGCTGCTTATTACATTTAAAACCTTTTATTAAAAAACTCCATGTTTCATTGTAGGTGAATGTTGACATTTCACAAAACTGATGCAACCCCCTTCTGAGCCACTCTAATTTTGAGTTCAGATTTTCAGATGACAGTGATTTCAGCTTCTAGAATGAGCTTCACGATCTAGGAACACATCCACTCTAAATTCTTTAAGAATTAGTGGTGCTCTGGCTTTGTATTTTCCTTTGTCAGCTACATCCCAGACAACAGCCTTCATGATATCATCATTGGTTTCATAGTTCCAGTGGATGCTGGTGACTTGGATCTCCTGAGTAGGAATATATTCCTCAACAAAATTCTTCCCCTGGAGTCAGTGCTAGAGTATGATTTTTTCCCTGTGTTCCTGTCCCCTCAGATAACAATTTTCGTATTATACTGGACCCCTTGGCAAACCTGTTCTGCAGAGACTGGTTCATGGACTGCAGTCCTACAAGCATGTTCTTATCTCTGACTGGAGCCTGGTCCAAGCCCACCAGCTTCTTCAGGGCTAGGAACATCTTCCATGTCCCACACCTTCCTGGAGAAGACAAACCTCTGTGCAGCCTGTAGAAGAAGAGCCTCCTGCCAGAGACTCAACAGCAGCCCCGTCCAGGAGAGCTCCTGGAGGTGAGGGGACAGGTTACTTATGGAGCTGGCACATATTTTTTTTTTATGGCAACAGAGTGGGGGTGTGATTGCTGAATGTCCCTAGCAAAACACAGTCCTATGCCCTAAGAGGGAGGAATCTGCCCAAACCCCAGCACCCTTGGGCTGGTCTCCCAGAACCTGCCTCCCTGCCCCGTGCTGCTAAGCAGGATGTGGGACTGCAGTGCAAGGCTTGGCCCCTCATAGCCTGAAGGGGGCAGAGGGCACTGTCTACCCGAGGGGCTTCATCCTAGATTCTTTCCAAAAGTGAGAATTCTAGCTTAACTAGTCAATCTCCCTGCCAACAATATTTCCATATCCTTTCTGGTAATGTTCTCTTTCATAACCTTGTTGTAGACAGGTTCCTAATTTCTCTGGAGTAGACTAAAGATCTTTGGAACATCCATCCAGTGCTTTATTTTATAACCCTGGAGCAAAAGATCATTAGAAGGAATCATTAGATCCAAGGAATGTCTACTTACATAGCCAGCTTCAGATCAGTTCCGGTCCGAGAGATTTGTAGGGCAGCAACACAGACTGCTTACTTTTACAATAGCCTTTTTTATTGCTGGGACTCTGATATTTTGATTCCAGTTTTCACTTATTACTATCACAGGATCCTGAGCACTTCTGAGAGTAACCATTTGCCTATTTTATTTGCATAGGCATGTCTTTTTGGGTTTTCTCAACTTGTTCTTGTTTAGGGGTATCATACTAACTTTGCTTAGACAATGTGGTAGGATTTTCTTTTTGAGACACCAAAAGACAAGGTATTGTCATCTTGAAGTTGCAGAATGTTTTACCTTCAGCCTCTGGCATCCCAGAGCTGCTTAGTTTCCAAGAGTTGGCATCTGCTGTGATATCCACTTCTAGAGCAAAGGAAATCTTACCTATAACTTTTGTTCTCTGGCGTATAGTCACAACAAATCTACCCACTTCCCCAATGATCGGGGGGATATTTTTTCTTATGTTCAGATTTGATTTGCCACCTTTGATATTAAACGGGGAGTTAATTTACATTAGATATTTGTGGGCTTAGTAAGAAAGCCAGTCATACTGTTAGCAGTGCAATCAGGTTTATTTGGCCCTTACTGCTATCTTAATCAAATACGGCTTATCTGTATGACCATAGCGCCTAAGGGCCCCCAGGATCAGGGCCCCACTGTGCTGGGTGCTTCAGACACATAGTAAGAGACAGTCCACTGTCCTCTAGAATTTACAATCTAAATAGACAATGGCTGGAAGAAAGGAATTACTATCCTCCATTTTACAGATGGAGAACTGAAGCATATAGACTGAGCGACTGTGGCCAAGCTCTCAAAGAGCTGTCAGAGCTGGGAATAGAGTATAGATCTTCCAAGTCTCTGTACAGTTCTGAAGCACAAGACTCCTCTTCCTCTCCTGCTTTGAGAGAGAAGTGCATGTTGTCTGTGGGAACACCTCATCGTCTGCTTCCTTTGTTTTTTTTTTGTTTTTCTGAGATGCATAATAGCTTAATCTGGCTTCTTACCGCATGCCAGTTAATTTTCTGTGAGAGGTAGTTTGGATTAGATCTGTACTGAGAGGCTTTCAAAAGAGCTGAGGCATTTGAAAGTGACGCCATACTATTTAACCTCAACTGTACCAATACAGATCTCCTTTAAATCTATTAAAGTTGTGCTAGATCTTTACTCAACATGCAAGTCATCTGGTATTCCTCAAACTGATCCATGTGATATGTCAGTGGTGCTATCATCATGCTGCACCCAACCTGAAGCAAGGATGATTGTTTCCTCAGAAAAGTAGGGAGGCTTCCTGGTTCTACCAGAAGCTTCCTGTGTGACTATGGGCAACCAGTTAACCTCTCTGTCTCAGAACATCTGAACTTGCTCTACACATCTGATGAAGTGAGCTGTGGCTCACGAAAGCTCATGCTCAAATAAATTGGTTAGTCTCTAAGGTGCCACAAGTACTCCTTTTCTTTTTGCGAATACAGACTAACACGGCTGTTCCTCTGAAAGATGTTAAACCTGTTAGTCCAGAGTTTCCATTGTGCCTCAAACTTCAAATGCCACCCATGCTCAACCTTTGTTTTTTTGTTTGTTTTTTTGGGGGGTGGGTGTTTGGTTTGTTTGTTTTTCCCTCCCTGCCTAGGGGCTGTCAGAAACACTGTTTATAGCCTTAAAACTCTGTTTCCCCCTCCACCCCATGTGTGTAGTCTATAGAAACAGGCATGTTAACCTGTTCCAGCTGTGACTTGCTGCCCTCCTTTTCCAACCCTTATTCTCAGCTTCAAACTCTTGCGCTTTGTTCTTTTTTTGAGCTATGTAGTGCATTTTGTTTGCTCTGACTGGTTAGGGGAGGTTGTAACTTCCCTACCTGAATTTTTTATCATTGGCACTTAAATACAATTACTAGAGAATTCAAAACAAGCCTGAATTAAGCCTCTTTTTCCCCCTAGCCATTTTCATTACTCTGCTGACTCAGCATCACTGGACACCCTTCTGTACAAAAGAGTTCAGAAAGCACTAGCACAAGTCCAGGAGGTTTAAAAGTGAAATGTTTAGAGTTATTCTGTTCTTGTTTTTGTAGGCAAATGCTAGCAATTTAAAGAGCTTCCTTGCAGCAGTGAGGCTGGCTCACCGAGGCACCGATGTTGAAGCCCTGCCGCTCTCAGTCTTGGTACCAGCAAAGACTTCGGAAGTTGAAAAACCTAAAACTAAGATGATCATTACGTCGAGACGAGACTATCCGCTAACCAAAAATTTCCCTTACTCCCTCGAACAACTGCAGGCCTCATACTGCAAACTCGCCCGAGTCGACATGCGAATGCTTTGTCTGAAAAAACTCCGAAAACTAGACTTAAGCCACAATCATATAAAAAAGCTGCCAGAAACTATTGGTGACCTCGTCGGCCTTCAGGAGCTTAATCTGCACAACAATCACTTGGAGTCCTTCTGCGTAGCTCTGTGCAACTCCACGCTTCAGAAGTCTCTCCAGTTTTTGGACCTCAGCCAAAATAAAATCAAAGCACTTCCAGTTCAGTTTTGTCAACTGCAAGAACTCATTCACTTAAAGCTGGATGATAATGAGTTGATTAGGTTGCCGTTCAAGATGGGCCAGCTAAGTCAACTGCGCTTCCTGTCAGCAGCCCGTAATAAGCTTCCTTTTTTGCCCAGTGACTTCAGAAATCTCTCACTTGAGAAGTTAGATCTCTTTGGAAACCCTTTTGAACAGCCTAATCCTCTTGTTCCCAGCATACAGCTAAAAATACCATTAACTTTACTAGAATCTGCTGCAAGAGCAACAGTAAATTACAGGTAAGAATAGAATGATTCATCTATAGCTTTGAAAAAAAATGATAAACAACCTGGCAAGTGTTTAACTTTATGACTTCTAACATATGCAATTACAGTAAATTACAGGGTAGCAGAAAAGTTCCTTTAAACTCCATATAAGTTCATCTCTCAAGGCTCAGTGTAATACTGGTGAGAGTCTGAGATTGTTTTAACTGTAACTTGAAGCTTTTGAAGGGGGGGGGGGGAGTCAGTGAAACCTGTAGATTGACACCCTCTATCCACAGAACAGGTATAGTTTCAGAAATGAACATCTGCTCTCTCAAGTTATAAGAATACACCTGTTTCCATGAATATTGGTCTCTTCTGAAACTACCAGTGCAGGGTTCCTATTGTGGGGAGGTTTTGTCATGTGGGTGTATAGTTCATATTGGGTCCTATCCACTATGGCTTGAGGCTGCTTTCACGCATGGTTGCCACTCAGCTTGTGTTCACACACCCATGTTAGAAATCATGCTAAATATTTGCTAGTGGGTATCCACTTTCTGCTAATATGCTGGTTTTTGAAAAGGAAAAGAAACCGATCCACACTGAAACTGCCAGCTGCAAATGTGTTTGTAGCTTGTTCTGCTCTTTGTATGGACAGGGCCTTAAAGAAGATCTGAGCAGCGTTGGAAAGATTTTGGTTAAATGTGAGGTGACTGCTTGGAAGGTAAATGTATAGCTGTAGCTACATCATTCCAATTGAGGTTTCTATCTACCTTACCACTGGCTTTCTTGAAGCACTGCAGCATCAGGATTGCTAACTGGCTTTAGGGGTTAGGATATGGAGCTTTTCACCTCTAACTTGAAAAGACCCAGCTCTGAGTAACTAAGGCCTGGTCTACACTGGGGGGAGAGTCGATCTAAGATACGCAACTTCAGCTATGAGAATAGCGTAGCTGAAGTCAACGTATCTTAGATCGACTTAGAATCACTTATTTCGTGTCCTCGCAGCGCGGGATCGACGGCCGCCGTTTCCCCTGTAGACTCCGCTTCCGCCTCTTGCCCTGGTGGAGTTCCGGAGTCGACGGCGGCGCGATCGGGGATTGATTTATAGCGTCTATACTAGACGCGATAAATCGATCCCTGATAGATCGATCACTACCCGCCAATCTGGTGGGCAGTGTAGACGTGGCCTAAAAATAATTACTATCTCACTCTTGCAGGAAATAAGCAGCCTCCCTGCAAGGCCAGTGTCTGCCATCTGTACTCCCCGGGGTCTACTACAGTGTGCAACAGCTAAATGTTACTGCCTGTGGGTCTGTATAGAAACCAGTAGCTGTGTTAGGAGTCGAGCTGCCATGCCCAGTAACAACCCCTAGGGGAGACAGGCAGAGGAAAAATGCTCAAGTCCCAAGCTGCAAGACGTAAGAGTCTGCTGCTTCTGGACTACACAAGAAATTGGGGTTTGGATTAGAAGAGAGGTGTGGGGAAGGTTTAACATAGGACCCAGAGACAGAAGAAAGGGGAAATAAAATGTAGATTATCAAAATTCTGGAATCTTTCTCCAGCCCTCTCTCTAAAATATAAGCTGTAAAGCCCTGTCCACTGGTCTGGAAGTACAGGTTACAAGTACCTACGGGTATTTGGGACACTCTTGTAATGTGAATTTACTGACTAGTTCATATCTCATATTCTCACTGGCTAGCTCATATCTAGTTCATATTCTCACTGCCACTGACCTCCCCTTCGCAGGTGAGTTACTCAGTACAGTCCTGATGAAGTTTTGTGAATACTTTTTTTCCCAACTTCCAAATACAAAGTACACTTGTGACAAGCTAGTATATACTTCTCAAAAAAGTGCTAAGCAACCTAAATATAGGGGTTGCTACCAGCTCCCTTTTTAGTAGGGTCTGTCTGGAGAACTTAATGCCAGTTCACTAGCCAGTTAGATTTCAGGAGGGCTTCTTTTAGTTAATATGCCAAGCATAATCATTTTAATACATTGCTGCTAATTGACTCCAAGGATATGGGGAGATTGAGGGTTTGTCTACACTTACCAGGGGATCAGTGCATCGGTGGTCGATTTAGGGAGTCTTCACTAGACCCGGTAAATCGACCGCAGGTCGCTCTCCCATCGACTCCTATACTCAACCTGAATGAGAAGCACATGGGGATTTGACAGGAGAGTGTCTCCCATTGACATAGTGTAATGTGGACCCTATGGTAAGTAGATCTAAGTACATTGACTTCAGCTACGTTATCACTTAGCTGAAGTAGCATAACGGTCTCCCCCGTAGTATAGACAAGGCCTCAGAAGGAACCCTTCCCAAAACCCCTAAACTATATTTGGGATCTGTGTTTATACTTTGTAGCAGCATAGTATTCCATATGCAAAATCGGAATTTGGATTATCTGTGGTTTCACTCTTCTAATTAGAGGGAACTGGGAACAGATCAAAGGCAGCAAACTAATTTGGGGGGGCAGAGTCTCTTATGGTTATTTAAAACAATAATTGCATGAGGGAGAATCCTTGGTTCTAGTTCTTGATCTGAAGTGATTATTGAGTGTCATGACAGAGAAGGTAGGTAAGTCAGCAGTAGGTAAGTCAGCAAGAAGTCCGAGTTAGGGTGTCTAGGACATACTACCATTTTGTTTATTTCAAAGCAGTTTTTATAAATATCTAATTTATCCTAAGAGTAATATTTGACATCACTGTCTTTTCTATGTCACCGGCTTTGAGATATTTGATGTATTATGAATGGATGGATTGGAGGGTGGGGGGGAACATACAGAGACCTTGCTGACCGGTGGGGGGGGAGGGCAAATGTGTGGTGTGGTGGCTAAATTTTTGTTTCCCCTCTTCTTTTCTCCCTGCATCTGTCCTAGCACTGTAATGATTTTTTTTATAACCAGCATGGCCCTCTGGCTCTTTTTCACTGTCTGTCTTGATCCAGGTTCCTGATTCTTAACAAAGCAACCAGGAACATGGTTGCAATTTATTTACTTCCCTCTTGGCTGTAACGCTAGTCTGTCATTGCAGATGATGAACAGGTCTTTCAGACTTGAATTATGTTTATTTCCTCTTATAAAGGGTTATCTCATGGCACAATTGTTAGCAATGCATGTGTCAATCACTAAATTTGACTGGTATTGGTTAATGTTGCAGTATGTTCACACAAACTCATCTTTTTCAACAGAATCCCTTACAGTCGTCATCTCCTTCCTTCTCACCTCTGTGAAGATCTGGAAGTAGCTAAAACATGTCAATGTGGAAGTGCCTGTCTAAGCTGCTTCATTCAGACAACAGTGACCATGAATCTCCACCACGTAGCTCATACTGTGGTCCTTGTAGATAACATGGGAGGTACAGAGGCACCCATTGTCTGTTATTTTTGCTCTCTAACTTGTTATTCCCAGTTTCTAGATAGATATCTGCAGAGTAATAGGTGACCTTAAGGGACAGCAAAGGCACTGTTGTGGGAAGTTTCATCCAGTGATGGAGGACTCTGAAATCAAATGTTGCTTGGCTGTCCTTGTTTGCTATTATGAAATGGAGACAAACCATTGAATGTGCACTACAAATAGTTAATAATGTCAAACTTACAAAGCCTTCTCACCATAAGCCTGATGTGGTGTATCTGTGCTTTGAAGTTTCTTTAATCTTAAGTAGCTATCACTTTAGTGCAGAGAGAGAGATCGCTCCCAACTTGAATCTTCTTAGTAAGAATGTATTTTAGCTTGCTTATATGGCTGTAACATTCTCCAAAGCTTCATTATTTTTTCTCTTTATGCTTTTTTTTTTTAAATGGATTAGGTGACCTCTCCTTGCCAGAAGGAGAGAGTTGGGTGAATTTCTGCTTGTTTCTGTTGTCAATCTTGTACACCCTCCCTTGCTTGATGCTCTGAATTCTATCAGTTAGAGAGTACTAGACTTTTTTCCTAGTCCAGAATCTCCTATTCTCCTTTGTAAGAGCACAGTGTGGTGCCTTTCCTGCCAGCGAGCAGGAGTCCTATGTCTATTCACTCGCTAGTTTATTGCGGAACAACAAAGTATTCTGCTGCCAAAGAGCATGACTAGTTCTAAAACACTCTTCAGGTATTTTCGGTTCCATAAACAATTCCATGTATAGGGTGCTCACCTCAAACAGGAAACAGTATTATGATATTTTTATCTGAACAAATGTTTGTGTGTTTTTATAACTGTCATATGAGAGAGAAATGACAGCTTCACATTCACAACCTAAATTGTTTACTATTTCTAAGCATCATGCAAATTTTTAAGGTTCTTGGGATGTTCATTATGTGATTACTTCAATTATTAAATGGTGAAATTCTTTTTCTTGCACATGTGAATTTATACAAATGTTGCTTTGTGTTACAATTGCACTTGTCCGTTATGATCATCTAATGCTTTCCGGTCACTAGTCCCAGTCTCTTATCTTGACCAAGATATTGAAATGTTTAGAGAGCTTCCACACTGCTAATTCATGTCTTGTCTGTGGCTTGATTGCTCAGAAGCTCCAACCTTCAACCAAAGGAGACTGCAACTCCAAAGTCCATTCCTCTTGCCACCAGCACCACCTCTGCGTTGCTTGGGTTCAGCTTCAGCCAGCTGTTCTTTATTCATGAACTGATCTCATCCAAGCACTGGGCCATGGTGGTGGTAGTGATATGGTCATATGTAGTGAAGAGTAGGTAGAACTGAGTGTCACCTGTGTATTGCTGGCATTTGAGTCCATGTCATTTGACCAGTTCGCTTAGTGACCATGAAGCACATGAAGGACTTCCCAAAGGGAAGACATGAATAGGTGAAAAACTTCTGCGTTCTCATAGAAGTCACTTGCATTTTTATTTAATATGATTCTGGGAGAACTTCCTATGAAGACTTATTTTCATTTGTATGTTCTTTGATTACATATCAGAATATTCCATGAAATACACTACGTGATCCAACCTGAACACATTGGGTGAGTTGACTTATTTTGATATGTTATGGAGAGACCAACTTCTCTCTTACAATTATGGTGCTCCAATACTTTTAGCCCAAGTCCTTTTTAACTTTTGACTTGAAAATTGCCAGGTGTATGCTTAAAGCTAAGGAAACCTTTTTAATACTATGAAGAAACTTGGTCAAGCTGTTTTGGAGTTACAGATATTAAAATTTATCCCAAACATGGAAACAGTCTGCAGAAGCTCCTTAGTTAATCTTGTGACCAGAATTCCATTATAAATCCCTATAACTTTGCACGGGGAAACTATGTTGGGATTTACTCTGAATAGACTGGAATCTCTTTTGCAAATGTGAAAGCAATTGGTCAAATCATTTTGAAGTTAAGGATTCTCAAACATGAGACTTCTTTGAAATGTAATTAGTACCTCACATTTAGCCTTGTACCTTAAAAAAATAAACAAACTTAACTAACACTGCAGTTTTACATAGCCTAACTTTCAAGGGCACTTAACTATCGGCTACCTTTTAAGTGGATTTACTTGATAAAATTAGCCTAGCGCTATTGTACTCCTGGTATCCATTATTGTAATATCCGAGTGCCTCATAATCTTTAATGTGTTTATCCTCACCGCACCCCATAAAATTTACAGAAATAATCTACAATTTGAATTTAAGATTGCTAATAGGTAGCCTGATTGGTTTGTCTTCATTTAGCCACAAAGCATTTACAAATATGGAAATAAACCATGCTGTTCAAATACCCTCTGATACAATAACTACAAACAACTGTACCTGTAAAACTGTAAATACCACATTGCACAGAGGCTGTGACTAGGCAGCAGCAATCTGCCACAAAATTGAGGGTAGTGTATGTCTGCTCTAAATTGCAAGGATAGAGATTCACTTCAGGACCAGAGGAATATAAAGAAAACCAGGGAAACTGATCATCTGAGGGAGAGCAGTGATGAAATGCAGCACTTCCAGCATGGAAAGATGGAGAACTACAATAAGAAACTTACACCAGCTTCTAGGTGAAATGTGAGAGCAGTGCTTTTGTGCAACAGTAGCAGTGATAGATAATGCTAGTAAAGGTGGTGAAATAAAATCCTGACAAACATCTGGATTAGGTTTGTCTGCAACTAAAGTCTTCATTTTGTTATTAGGTTTATAAACTTATGTGAAGCATAGCTTGCACTAAAACAGAAATTCCCTTCTGTAACCACAAAGTGGTGCTAGAATGCTCCAGCCATCTATGCAATTGTGTGTGAAGAGGGAAGGGATATTTAACCCTCAAAGGAGCATGCTGCATGGGGCATTATCCTACTACCAACATAACTACTTTAAAGCAGTGGCAGAATGTAGTCTCCAGGTGTTACTTTTAAATATTGTCACTGAATTCCATCAGGGAGGAAAGCTCTAGATCCGTTTGCCACAAACTACCTTTTAGCTAGTTTTACAGCCACGCCTACGCTACAACGTTTGGTCAACGCAAATTATGTCAACTTTTGTGTATGCCTTTTATGTATCAGTTTGACTCACGCACACTTGGGAGCTTGCATTGGTGCACATACCACGAGTGCCTGCATTGAAGTAGAATGCAGCGTGCCATTGTCCTGCTCAATGTCTTGTGGGATACCAGCACTTTACCAAGGGATTTAGGGGTCAAGCTCCCACCATGCCACTTTCTCCATCCCATAATGCTTTCCACATTCCATAATTTGTGCACCTTTTTTATTCTATTTTTTTTAAACTCTCAGTCCCTCTTGCTGCTTTTTGGTCTTTACCATCTCTCTGGCAGATATATGGGCCCTGAAGAGATCAGTGGGGTGGCCATTGCAATTACAGGATGGCCACTGCTAATACAGGATGCACAATTCTCCTGTATTTTCAGGGCTTGAATGAGTAATACTACAACCAGTATTGCAATGAGAAAGAGGCAGAGATGTACTGGATGCTGAGGGACACACTGTGTTGGAGGGGTGGGGAGCCAGGGTGCTGCTCCACAGGGTGGATTGCTGTTCCTAGGCCCAAGAAATGAGGACTGATAGGGGGGATTGCATTGTAAGGCAGGTCTGAGCCATCCAGTGCAGTGACACCAAAATGAAAGCTGCACTGCAAGTGGAGACAATTATGCTCTGGGAGCTCGCAATGCCGAATTGCTGTAGGCAATCAGTTTGGAAATGGAAAATCCACAGTGGGGGGCCATTGCCATCCATGAGTGTAGGGAGGTTGTGTCTTATGCTACACAGGACCATGACTCTGGGTTGTATATAGAAAATAATGGATGGATTTTCAGCAACCTGAACTGCAATGGGACAATAGACCACATACACACATCTGTATTCTGCCAGCAGCCCATCTTGCTACTGTGCAGACCAACAGACAGAGCTACTTTGCCATATCTATGCAAATGCTTGTAGATCATCGGGATGCTTCACTCATATTGATGTGGGTTCATCAGGGAAGGTGCATGATGCTCGCATCTTTAAGAACACAGGACTTTGTCCCAGCTTGTAGGTTTTGGAATGCTTTCCTGACCGGCAGATTACCACTGGCGATGTTGAAATGCCTGTAGTGATTCTGGGTGACCCAGCCTACCCCTTGCTTCCCTGTCTTGTGAAACCGTACAGTGAGCAGCTGGACAGCCCCAAAGAAAGATTCAACTATCTGCTCAGCAGTTGCAGAGTGTCTTGTGAGATTAAATATGGATGGGTCTTTGCCTCCCACTCTGAATTCTGTAATGCTAGGTAGGGGTAAACTCATAAAGATATTCAGAGTTTTCAGAAATAGAACTTCGAGTGCAAAGAAATGGGCAACAAAATTAAGAGCAAACTAACTCAAGGTTAAAAACATTTTACTAACACTGTAACAGGGTGAACCATACTTCACTTCCATTTTTGCTTGGGGTTTTAAACAGTGAACACCTCCTCATCTATGTAAAACCCATTACAATGGAGTAGCCGGGGCTACACATGCACCTGCCTGTGGTTTTCACCAGTTGTTATGAGTAGCTCTAGTTCTCCTTCTCCCCTGGTATGGAGTAGTAGGGTGGGGATATTGAGGGGTGTAGGGAGCATCGACTATGGAGTTCTCCAATGATTGGAAAGGCTGCTGAGTCTGGGGTCCTTGGGCGTGTAGGTCAGTAATTCTCTGCAACATCTGAGCTTGTGGCCTGAGCAAACCCATGATGTCCTGGCTTATTTCCCAGTCTGCATCTCAGTCCTTTTTCCTTTCCAAGTCCTGTGTTCCTCGTTCTTGATCCTTGTCCATGGTCACAATCATATGGCCCCTCAAAGCCCTGTGTTCACAGTCGGAGGCTGTGGAGTGCACATATCTTCTGTAGTCCTCATCTTGTCATCTTGATCACCGTCAGACATTCAGTAGGTGTGCTGGGTGCATCTCTCTAGGCCACCCCACTAGAGGCTGCTGATTAAAACAGACAGATGCACCATTAGATATTTCAGTCACAACAAAAAGGGAGAGAGAAGTCTCAAAACTCCCTTAAATTATTCCCATCAATATCTTTAATCAGAAATGAGAATTGTCACTTTAACATTGGAGTGCCTCACTACAGGAGCTCTGCAGCTCAAACTATGGTGAAGGTGGCCTAGCCTAGCAGGGCGGAGGGCTGTTCTGTGGAGTTGAAGCTTTAAATGCTGAGTGCCCATCCCCATCTGTGGGTTTAGAGAGAGTTCAATAAATAGTGGGAATACTTTCACAGGCAATGGTGCTTTTGGCATTATCTCCCTCCTGCGGGTGACGCAGGCTCAGAGATCCCAGCTGCTACTGATGTCCCCAAGCCAGCCGGGCCTATATGCTGCCAGCTGTTAACTGCAACGGTGCCAGAGTGCCATGGGAAAGTCTTCTTTGGCAGTGGAAGATACAAGATTGCCATCCCTAGAAATCTTCGGGAGAGTTTTGCAGAGTATCTCCATGAAAGTTTCATCAAGAGCTTTCAAGAGGATAAAAGGGACATCCCTATTCAGATTAACAAACTACTCTAGATGGCCTCCCCTGCCTAGCTTAACACGCCAAAAGAACTGAAAAGCAGATGCCACCTCTACCTCTCTGTTCTACCTCTACCTGAGCACAGGACACTGATCTGCTGGGGATTGTGTGATCAGATTTCCCTACTAATTTCTTTGAATTTATTCCCTATTGTTTTATTTTCTAACATAATACCAGTAAAGTAAGCAATCAGAAGTCAGTGGCTTTGTTCTGTGCACATGCGGATGGATGGGTGCCAGTTGTAAATGGGGAAAATTGTTAGCAGAGGAAGGGTGGTGAAGTTTTGGGCAACCAAAAGAAAAAAATGTATGAAAGCATGCACATGCTTGCCTGAGCTCCCTTCCTCTTCACCAGTGGTATCATCTGTGCTCAGCTGGTGGGACTGGCATGACTTGATGGAGTTTCAAGCAGCTGGCTTGTGGCATGATTTGAGTTCCCTGCTGCTTCTTCCCCCTCTTCCTTACTATTCACAGCACGGGACTCTGTATCCGGCTCCTGTGAACTGTTCACAGTCATCTGCTGGCTTCTGGTGGGGTCACTGCCAAGTATGGCCTGCAGTTTGCAGTAAAAATGGCAGGTCTGCAGAGCTGCACCAGATTTCTAGCTGCCCTCCCTCACCTTCTGGTATCCCTGGAGAATTTCCTTGGCTTGTATATAGCACTGCTGCCCCTCTGTGTTGTACTCCCATTTCACCGTCCCCTGTGCAATCTGTACGTAGATGTCTGTGTTTCTATGGCTGTTCTGTAGCTGGGCTTGTACAGCCTCTTGGATTCTCTTGGGCTATGGGGAGAAGACATCTTGCCTGCTCCTAGCAGCTGGGGGGCGGGGGGCACTCTGGTCAGATGCACGCAACAAAGGTGAGCTGGCCAAGGTGGGCATTCAGGAAGAGGCATAGATAAAACATGATTTTTAAAAAGGCAGGGAGGAGTGTGGGGAGAGTGTCTGCAACCCAGTGAAATTCAAGGCTGTGACTGAAGCAGCCACTGTCATGGAGATGGGCACTGTGGGACAACTGCTGCAGGACTGTCAGGGTTGACTCAGTAATGCTGTGTCTGTACTCTCACTGCATTGACCTAAGTAGTTAAACCACGGCTCTGAGTCGCTTGGGGAGGTGGTGGTGGTGTGTTGCTGTAATAAGGTACTTATGTCAGCAGGAGACAAACTTTGGTGTAGACGTGCACAACTAGGTCAACACAAGTCAACTTGTATAGACCAGGCCTGAGAAATATTTCAGGCCCATCCTTGTAAATTCCTTCTCAGATTTCCTATTACCCTTGCTTTCCATCAGAGTGCCTTTTACCATTTTGATAATTGCAGATAAATTTAACAGTGTGATTTCCATGCGTAGTGCTCAGCTGTACACTGTCCCAGAGCATGTACATCTCATTAACTGAGGAGCTCTCAGGTAGCTGCTATGTTTGTTTGTGGCTAATAAGGACATATTACGAATTACAATATTATGTTATATGTAGGGCCCTATCAAATTCGTGGCCATGAAAAACACGTCACGGACTGTGAAATCTGGTCTCCCACCATGAAATCTGGTCTTCTGTGTGCTTTTACCCTATACAATAGAGATTTCATGGGGGAGACCAACATTTCTCAAACTGGGGGTCCTGACTCAAAAGGGAGTTGCAGGGGGGGTCACAAGCTTATTTTAGGTGGCTCGTGGTATTGCCACCCTTGCTTCTGCGCTGCCTGCAGAGCTGGGCTCCCGGGGCCAGCAGCCATCGCTCTTCCATTGCCCAGCTCTGAAGGCAGCACTGCTGCCAGCAGCAGCGCAGAAGGAAGGGTAGCAGAACCGCAACCCCCCCTACAATAACCTTGCAACCCACCTACACGACTCCTTTTCAGGTCAGGACCCCTAAAATTACAATACTGGGAAATTTAAGATTTAAATATCTGAAATCATGAAATGCATTATTTTTAAATTCCTAGGACCGTGACATTGACCAAAATGGACTGTGAATTTGGTAGGGTTAAATGGCTACCATTTAACCCTACCAAACACATGGGTGCTGTGATTTTCCTCTCCACTGCTATTGAAAGAGCAATGAGATTGATGACCTGTTCTGTTCATTCCCTCTGAAGCACCTGGCATTGGCCACTGTCGGAAGACAGAATATTGGGCTAGGTGGACCTTTGGTCTGACCCAGTACGGCCGTTCTGATGTTCCTATGAGAATGCCTGAGGTGATCTCCTACCAGGCATGGAAGGTTAGAATCAGAAGGTTCAGGGGCCATTGGAAGGGAGAGATCGTGGGAAACCTCCCACCTCCTTCCTTTCCCATCTTCAGCCGACTCGTAGCAGTATAGGGAACTCAGAGAGCTGTGAAGTGGTCCATTCATCTCAGTGTGCTCTTCTCAGCTGGAGAAGCCCCAGGGAGATGAATGCAGCCTGAAACAATAGGTCTGAGCAGGGTTCAGCTCCAACCATCTCACTGAGTGTTCTCATTCCCTTCTGCCCCAACTCCTGCAATTATAACAATTGTGGGCCTATTATGTGCATGGAGTATGCCTGTTCTCAGCTCCTCACCTTGCTCTCAACACTGTGGCTATGTCTACACTATAGCAGCACAATTGCAGCTATGCTACTGTAGCAGAGACACTTGGTACTGTGCTGGAAAAGATTTGTGTCACTGTAGTAAATCTACACCCTCAAGAGGTGGCAGCTAGGTTGACGGAAGAATTCTTCCATCACCTTAGTGGTATCTATACTGGGGCCTATGTCAGCTTAACTATGGCCTGATCTACATCTAATAACTGGATTGACCTCGCTATGTTGTTTAGGGCTGTGAAAAGTTTCACTCCCTAAGTGCCATAGTTAAGTCAACCTACCCCTTGCTGTAGCTGTAGCTAGGCTGAGAGAAGAATTCTCCTGTCAACCTAACCACTGCCTGCCAGAGAGGTGGATTAACTACAGCAATGAAAAAACCCTTTCATCAGTGGAGGAAGGAGCATCTATAGTAGAGAAGCATAGCTGTGCTGCAGGACCCTAGAGGTACCCTACCTCTTTCAGGGGTGCGCACGGTAGCTAGGTTGGCCTAAGTTGTAGGTGTAGACCAGGCCTGTGTATTTTGCACCTGCTGGTTCGCACCTCCCAACTGCACTCTCAGGGCCATATATCAAACATCCTGATTTCACGGCTCACCTGGGTCTCTGCTTTGTAAGCCTGGGCCCTGCAACAAGCATGCCTGTTCTTAGCTCCTCCCCCCACCTCGGCCTGCCCCATGCACTGAATCTGTTCATTCCCACCTCCCCATCCAGCTCTCAGCACTGTGGGGACATATTTGGACAGAAAGGGAGAGGTTTGAGGAGGCAGAGCTGACTCCCGCATCCCTCACTGCACAGCTCTGACCCACTTCTTTTCTTTTCTCTCCTGTTCTGACCTCCCCTTTCCTTGAGGAAGAGCAGGGCAGCGGGCTGATGCTCCTTCCCCGCCGCGGGAGGTAGCGCGAAGGAGGGGAAGCTAAGCCCTCCTCTCTGGGCCCTGTGGAAGGAGGGCGGGGGTACGTTGTAGGGAAGGGCACAGATGGCGCTCCTCACCGGAGGACACAAAGACCCCGCCCCGGCGCCCAGGCTGGGCAGGGTGTGCGGGGTGCCAGCGGCCTCGGGGCTGCAGGCCCGGCTGGGCTCGCAGAGTAGCGGACGCGGGGCTCGTCGACCCCGGTTACACACACTGATCAGCGGCCCCCGGCGCCGCACCGGTCTTGGGCAACCGCAGCTCCGCGCTGCGGCCCCGGGGCCGGCGGAGACTCCGGGGCGGCTGGCCCGACACGGGCCGGGGGCCGTCCGCAGGCCCAGCCCGGCGCTCGCGTCCCTTTCCAGACACGGGGACAGGGCAGGGGGCGGCGGCCCGGGCTGCCCACAATCGGGGAGGGGGGCGCTCAGCCCGTCCCCAGGGACCGCTGGAGGCTCTGCCCGGAGCAGCCAGCGACACCGACACGGCTGCGTCCCCGGCCAGCTGCCGCTCGGCCCCGGCCCCCGCGCCCCCGGGACACAGGCCCCGCGTCCCCCCGGCCCCCGCCCCGGGACAGGCCCCGCGCCCCCCCCGGCCCCGCGTCCCCCCGGCCCCCGGGACACAGGCCCCCCGGCCCCCGCCCCGGGACAGGCCCCGCGCCCCCCCGGCCCCGCGTCCCCCCGGCCCCCGGGACACAGGCCCCGCGCCCCCCCGACCCCCGGGACACAGGCCCCGCGTCCCCCCGGCCCCCGCCCCGGGACAGGCCCCGGAACAGACCCCGGCCCCCGGAACAGACCCCGGCCCCCGGGACGGGACAGGACAGGCCCGGCCCGGCCCGGCCCAGACTGGGCCACGCTTCTCCCTCCCCCCGCCACGGGAACCGGCCCCGCCCCTCTCCGCGGGGCTCGGCCGGCGGAGCCGCGCTCAATATCAACCGGCCCCTCGGGCAGCGGAAGGGGGGGCGGGCGGGCGCTGAGTGACAGCGCGTTTGACCAATGGTCCAGGGCCCACGTGCGGCGCGTGCCCTATGGCGGCCGGGGACGTGTCCGGTGTGGGGGGCGGGGCGCAGCCCGGGCATCGCGCGCGCGCGCCGCCGGCCGCCGCCGCCGCCGCCGTGACAGTTGGTGTCCGCCTCCCTCCGCGCCGGGCCGCGAGGTGCCGCCGCCGCCGGGGCCATGCGCGCGCCGCGGGCTGGGCGCCCCCGCGCTCCGGGAGGGCCGCGGCGCTGATGCCGGAGGGGCGGCCCCGGGGCGTCTCCTCCCCCTTCCGGGCTCGGTCTGGCCGCCGCCGCCTGGGGCGAGCGGGGAGCGCGGCGCCCGCGATGAGCTAGGGGCGGGCCGAGCCGAGCCGAGCCGAGCCGAGCCGAGCGGCAGGCCCCGCTTCCGCCCCCCGCCCCGGGACCATGCGGCTCCGCATCTACAAGCGCAAGGTGCTGCTGCTGGCGCTGCTGGTGGCCGCCTGCGGCCTGGCGCTCTGGGGCAGCCACGGCCGCCCGCGCAAGCCCGAGCCCGGCGAGCCGCCCGCGCCCCGCGCCGCCAGCCGGGCGGCCGAGCTCGCCGCCTCCGCCGCCGGCCGCCGGGCCGCCAACGCCTCGGCGCCGCCGCCGCCGCCGCCGCCCAGGGCCGAGCCGGCCAACCGCACGCTGGGCTACCGCTCGCTCTTCTACCAGCTCAACTTCGACCAGCCCGTGCGCAACCTGGCGCGCCTCCCCCGCCGCCCGCCCGGCGAGCTGGAGCTGGTGCTGGTGGTGCAGGTGCACGAGCGGGCCGAGCACCTGCGGCTGCTGCTGGACTCGCTGCGCCGGGCCCCGGGCGTGGAGCGCGCGCTGCTGGTGCTGAGCCACGACCTGTGGTCGGAGGAGCTGAACCGGCTGGCGGCGGAGGTGGAGTTCTGCCAGGTGCTGCAGATCTTCTTCCCCTTCAGCAGCCAGCTCTACCCGCGCGAGTTCCCCGGCCACGACCCCCGCGACTGCCCGCGCGACCTCGACCGGCAGGCGGCGCGGCGCCTGGGCTGCATCAACGCCGAGTTCCCGGACTCCTTCGGCCACTACCGCGAGGCCCAGTTCTCGCAGACCAAGCACCACTGGTGGTGGAAGCTGCACTTCGTGTGGGAGCGGCTCCGGGCGCTGCGGGAGCACACGGGGCTGGTGCTCTTCCTGGAGGAGGATCACTACCTGGCCCCCGACTTCTACCACGTCCTCAAGCAGCTGTGGGCGCTGAAGCAGCGGGAGTGCCCGGAGTGCCAGGTCCTCTCCCTTGGCAGCTACAACGTCGTGCGGGGTGGCTTCTCCGGCAAAGCCGACAAGGTGGAGATGAAGACGTGGAAGTCCACCGAGCACAACATGGGCATGGCCTTCAGCAGAGACACGTACCAGCAACTGATCGAGTGCACGGATGCCTTCTGCACGTACGACGACTACAACTGGGACTGGACGCTGCAGCATTTGACTGTCTCTTGTCTTCCAAAGTTCTGGAAAGTGCTAGTACCCGAAATCCCCAGGGTTTTTCATACAGGGGACTGTGGCATGCACCACAAGAAATCCTGCAGACCCTCCACCCAGAGTGCCAAAATCGACTCGCTCTTAAGCAGCAACCAACAGTTCCTGTTTCCTGAAACAATGAGTGTCAGTAAAAGGTACTCCATGGCACCTCTCTCCCCTCACGTGAAAAACGGAGGGTGGGGAGATATTCGAGACCATGAACTCTGTAAAAGTTATCGCAGACTGCAGTGAAAATCAAACTCTCAAATAGCCTCTCTTGTGAATTATTCCATACTGTCTTATGGACAAAAGTGTATAAAAGGGTTTCTGCTTTAAGATGAATAAACATTCTTGTAAAAGGTGTCTAAAAATAGTAATCTTTCATGTTTCCCAGTTAGATTTTTTTAAATTGGACAGACTCTACTGCTGAGATCAGCTGGAAATCAAAATTTAAGCCCACATACAGAAAGTAGCCATTATGCTGTGCTTACTGACAAGGATAAACAACATTAAAATGCATCTTCTCTATTACATTATAGGGCTTTTCACTTTCAGAATCTCTTAAACTCCATGTAAAATACATTTTGAAATGAGCAAATCCATGATACTCAAAGTACTGAGAAGAGTAAGGGTGGAATGGAATAAGCTTGACTGAACTCTAGTCAGTTTGCAGTCCAGCAGCCCTGTACTGTTTTAAATAACTACTTATTGTTTAAATTCAGTGACATTAGAGTAAAATCATTCAGCATTCCACAAGCTTGTACTATTTTATTAGGCTTGCTTGAGATTTGGTGCATATCTGCAAGAGCATTCTCTTATTTGCTATGTATTTGATTATATGAAGAGGGACAAATCATTGCTCAGTTTAATGTAGAAATATACTTTTTTTTTTAGTTCTGCCAAAATAAAATTCACATTTGTAATACCATGAAAGTCCTTGATTCTGCAAAACCATTAGTTTAGTTTAAATCTTTCCTGCTATGACAAAATTCAGTTTTCCTAATACAAAAGGGGTTTAAACATACACCAAATGTCATCATTACCCATTCAAAGAGCGTACATCTAACTTCATTAAAAAAATCAGTAATTGAGTTAAAACAGAGAAACACAATATTAACCTCCTTCGGCAGAAAGTAATCACAACACTTAGCTTTCGAATTAGTCAGCCATATAAAAAGAATAAACGTACTGTTTAATGAAAACATATATTGAACTGGAACTGAAAGCCAGAAACAATACGAAACAATGCCATTTGTTAAAGTGAAACATTTGTCTGTTCTAACTGTAGTGATGCATTTTTTTTTTTAAAAATGTCACTTACCATTGAAGTACAACAAACTTGTCAATACTAGTTAAAGAAGTTTTGTGGAATAGACTTAAAACAGATTTCACTGAACGACTTAGACGAAGTATAGAGGGGGAATGTACGTGACAGCTGGAATGCAGTCACTCTCTAAACATCAGCTAGTCCCCATAAACCATATCAAATACATACAAACCAAGGTTTTAAAAATGGGGTGACATGAATTATTCTAAAAGTACTTTCATGTAGCTAGATGACTTACAGACATTAATAAAAAAAAGTGATTGGATAAATTTGTTACATTCAGCCTGAAGAAAACTCTACTGCACTTGTATTAGGATAAGAGAGGGTCAGTGGCCTTTTGTTCCTGTCTAAAAATAATTATTGCTCAATGAAACTGGTTAACTTGTGTGCTGATAGAGGAGACGTAACTTTCAACAAAACTCCGTTCTTAATTTTCTCTCCTACTTTATGGTATGTGAATAAATTGCTTAAATGTATTCACTGGAGAGGAAACAAAACAACTGTTATGAAGCCATCTCAATATGTGGATGTTTATTACTTTTTAAAAAATAGAATGTATGCCAAAACAAATTGTTCTCCTGGGTAATTTAACTGTCAAACTTTAGAGTTAGATAAGGTGGGTGAGGTAATATCTTTTACTGAACCAACTTCCTGTTGGTGAGAGAGAGAGCGCGCGAAGCTTTGCTGCTTATGCAGAGCTGTTCTTCAGATTTTATTTGAAGAGGAGCTTGGTGTAAGTCTCTCACCAACAGGAAGTTGGTCCAATAAAAGTTATTATCTTACCCACCTTGTCTCTCTAATATCCTGGAACCAACACAGTATATACATTTTAAAGTTGTCACAAGCAATAAAATTCAGTACTTGCTCTGTTAAGTATATGCAGCCCCAAGAAGTACTTGTGGTTGGCACAGCTACGTAAACAACCTAACCGTGGGAGATTTGAACTGTAAATCAAATTTAACCTCATTTTGTTCAGAAGTACATTTTCTTCAGCATGTACAACAGTTTGTAAAGGAATGGGTGGTTGTTTTTTTTGAAAGTGACAGAAAAGGGATCTGAAAGTTTGATATCAAAGCTCAGAAGTGTTCTTGCTTGTTGTTGCACTTCCACTGCCATGCAATCCGACGTGCAGCACATTTAAACCACAGGAAACTTATTTTGAGTGGTAAGAATAATTTAGATGAATTGACTCCATACTAGAAGATGACTATACATGAATAAATGCAGAGATGTTGGGAAATGCAGGGTTTGATGCACTGGATAACAAGGAAACAAATTAGTTAAATGGTGTATTTGGATACTGTGTATCTGAAGGAAAGTAGTAGACTAAGATAGCAGTATAAACATTTATTTTAAGGTCTCTCCATGGAATGAAAAATGTTATTTGCCAAAAAACCCTACAATCATCACAAAATGAATATTGGCAAATATTTACTTCAAATGATGGGTATTGTGTGTCATTAAGTTGAACAAAGATAGCAAATCTGGAGAGAAGCATTGCAAAAACACAGTAGATAAACATATATAAGAACTTTAATACATTAGAGAGATTACACAACTAATCAAGATCCAAGTCCTTGAAGGGAAAGTAGTCCACTGTTGCTGTTTATATGTTTTAATTTCTACTCAATTGAACATTTCTTATGAAAATATTTTTATTTTAAAGAAAGTTAAAACTGTAAAAAAATCAAAATTAACATAAATTGACTTGTAAACAAAACAATTAAATTGGTTCCTCTTATTGAAGTTGTCAGACTCAAGTTCAGATTTCTGCTTTCCGTGCAATGATTTCGATGCCAAAAAAACAGAAGCCTGAACTGCAGATAATAAACTGACCATTACAATTAAAATCCTAACTGACATAACTTAATCCAATTCATACAACAAAGAATTTTGAAAAATTAATGCACCGTGTGTTGTATGATCTCTAACAATTTGCACACTTCCATCTTGCATATTCATTTCCTTTATAATTGGAGAAACTGGTCTACAGTTCAAATGGTGCTGGTTCTCTTCTGCTGGCTCTGAAGACAGGACTTCTTCATCCCTTCTTATTTTTGCCTGCTCTTTCAAATGAAGTAATTCTTGCTTTTCACAGTCCGAGGATGTGGCACTTTTGCCTGTTGTGAAAGCAAGTTCTAACTGTGGTTCATTTATCTGAGATTTCCCAGAAATTGCTAAACTAGTGTCAATAGGTTCAACTTGCAAACAATGGCCTGAACTACAATCTACTACTCCTATTGTTTTAGCAGTTGTAAAAGATCCAGTAGTAATGTCAGTTTCCATACCATGTTCTCCAGCTGTGTCAGCTGCAATATGGTTAGCTTCTATATTTGTTTTTAAATAGTTTCTGTTCTCTTTTTCAACTTGATCTCTTCCTGAATTGTTAATTCTTTGTTCTTTTTCACCAAGTTCACAATGTTTAACCTCCTGTGACTGTTGAGGAAAAAAAGCAGGAAATTAATTGTACTTTGATACCCTAACACTTAATGTTGACTGAACACACAAAAATACGATCAATGGCAGGCCCTAGACACTGAATAACTCAGGATGCATTTATTTCTATGAGATCTACAATCTGTGTTAATCTGTGCTTTCAGAAAGCTAAATCAGACCTGTGCTGAGGGTTTCCCAATACTGTAATCAAAATGCATGTGGGAGTGTATTATAGAGACTCTTTCCACAGCAGAGTAAAACCTTATGGTGGGAAAGAGCTGCTGGACAGCTGCCCATTGGTAATGATGTACAACAGTTAATAGTGGAAGAAAAAGCAAATGATTGCAGTTGGGTTATTACACACAGCCTTGCATAAATCCATGGCTGCAAAATTGGCCCCAGAATATAAACTTTCATTTGAGGAAATGTTCCTAGCCTGTAGAGTTGTGAAAACTATGTCCCTGTCACATGTGGAAAGTTTAACTAATGCAGTGTTGTCTTCTTGAGTGTACATAAAACAATGTCAGAGAACTGTTCTTGTTCATCTCACTAAGGTGAGCACTCTGAAACAGATGACTGAATACCACAGATCCACATTCACTTTTTTGCTGTTGGTTATTTCAGCAGAAGCTTTTACATGGTGTGTATTCATTGTTAATAAATAGGGTGTGGCTGGCTGTGGTGGAGTGACTTAATGTTGACAAAGGCAGCTGCCTAGCTCCGGGAACTAGCAATTTCAAGATTTGTTACCCTTCCAAATCTTCTCTAGTCTACTCCCCACCCCCCAGATGAGTTACTGTCACCGTGTGAACAAGAAAGTAAGAGAAGATTCATTCCCTTAGCAGTGACGAAAGCTTCACCCATCTCTTGGGTACCAACACCCCAAACTACCTTCCCTCTCTCCCTCACTTTCTTGGTGCCAAAAGCCAAATCTGTTTATCCCAGCGGTTCTCAAACTGGGTCGGGACCCCATTTTAATGGGGTCGCCAGGGCTGGTGTTAGACTTGCTGGGGCCCGGGGCTGAAGCTTGGCCCGAGGGCTTCAGCCCTGGGCGGTGGGGCTCA
The DNA here is from genome assembly GCF_965140235.1 of Caretta caretta. Lineage (NCBI taxonomy): Eukaryota > Metazoa > Chordata > Testudines > Cheloniidae > Caretta > Caretta caretta. Next base: position 126,896,906 of record NC_134211.1, on the reverse strand, counting down.
GGTTACAGGCCCCTCATGTGGGGTGAAGCCCTTGGGCTTTGGCCTCCCTGCCTGGGGTGGTAGGGCTCAGGCTTTGCGCTCCTTCCCCCACTCCTCAATGGCAGGGCTTGGGCTTTGGCCTCCCTGCCTGCAGCGGTGAGGGTTGGGCTTTGGCCCCTCTGCCTACAGCAGCGGGGCTTGGGCAGGCTCAGGCTTTGGTCCCCCCTCCTGGGGTCATGTAGTAATTTTTGTTGTCAGAAGGGGGGGTGCAGTGCAGTTTGAGAACCCCTGGTTTATTCAGTGTCCAAAATCTCCAGCTTTCCTCCAAAGACTTCTACAATGCACTCATAGATTAGAAATGCAGTGATATAATGACAAGTTTCAGAGTAACAGCCGTGTTAGTCTGTATTCGCAAAAAGAAAAGGAGGACTTGTGGCACCTTAGAGACTAACCAATTTATTTGAGCATAAGCTTTCGTGAGCTACAGCTCACTTCATCGGATGCATACTGTGGAAACTGCAGAAGACATTATATACACAGAGACCATGAAACAATACCTCCTCCCACCCCACTCTCCGGCTGGTAATAGTGATATATTGGAACTTCACAACTCTGCTGCATGCTGAAAACTAAGGGTGGAGTAAAATTGAAAAAATGTAAAGCCAAATTGTTGAAATTAATAGTAGGTTAAGGGATTACTACAGTGACTATTTATTTAATTAAAACCTTATTATTGACATTACTTGAAGCTGCCACAAATGACAATTCAATATCGTTCATCAGGGAGCCTTGCCACAGAATTTAGGCCGACTGTACCACTGTGGAGTATCTATTGTTAGACACAAACAAACTGAATGTGCAAAAGGCTATATCTTATTTTGAGATCTGCACAAAACATGCATCTTAAACTATGGCTAAATATTGAATTAATTACAAAAGTGAGGGACAAAATATTTAACATGACTAATTTGGAACGATGCAAAAATATGTAAATGCAAATGAGGACACCACAATGTGATGCAAAGTGAAATCTGGAAAACTTCTCATAGTTTAACCATAGTTAACTGAAAGAAGAGTGAACTGAAGTAACAGCGGAGCAACTAGCCCTGAAGTAAGTTCTTTACTCAGCTACTTCAGTATCAAAGTCCAAATTCCACTTCTGAACTTTGGTTTTTGGATTAAAGAAAAGGAGCACTTGTGGCACCTTAGAGACTAACCAATTTATTTGAGCATGAGCTTTCGTGAGCTACAGCTCACTTCATCGGATGCATACTGTGGAAACTGCAGAAGACATATATATAATATATAATATTATAATATAATAACAACATAATAAGACATATAATGTCTTCTGCAGTTTCCACAGTATGCATCCGATGAAGTGAGCTGTAGTTCACGAAAGCTTATGCTCAAATAAATTGGTTAGTCTCTAAGGTGCCACAAGTCCTCCTTTTCTTTTTGCGAATACAGACTAACACGGCTGTTACTCTGAAACCGGTTTTTGGATTAGCATATAAGTGTTGGCTAGAGCTGCAACATACAGTTGTAGATGGGACCTAAACAGACCCTGTCAACTTGAAACGTAATGTAATGGGTTTCAAAAAGAGAGAAGTTTCAAGTGCTATGCCTTCCCAAATCCCCATCAGTTTTGGTAGTTTTACCATCACATTTTGCTATCTTAAAAACGTTGTGCTCTCTATTACTCTGAAAATTTCATACAAACAAGAGAGGAAACATTCACTAGAGACGGGAAACAGTGAAAGTTACTATGGACAAAGTTAAACTGAAAAAGCAGAGAAAGCTTTTTCCAAACTTGTTCAGTTATTGTAAAGGGTTCAGATGTAATTAATTTTGGGGGGGGTTATAAGTGTGGCTGTACCTCCGTGTATTTAGACAATGAAGGGGGCAGAAAGGATAGTTTTCTGGGTAAGGCAGGAGACAAGGAGCAAGGAGAGTTTGATTTCCTGTGGTTGACACTGCCATGTAGTTTTTGTAGGACTTCTGGCAAGTTACTTATCCTATGTACCACAGTTTTGTGTTTGATAAAATGGAGATAATGCTTAAGCTTACTATACCCCTCAGATACCCTGTGAACTAATGGAAAAACTGAGGGAGGAGAGTCAGTTAGCTGACACCACATGAATGGCAGTGGTAGGATTAGAATTCATGAAGTCCTGCCTCCCAGTCCCATGTTAATCCTCTAGTCACACTGCTCTTCTGTAGACGACAGCCCTGTACTCTCACAAGTATGCCCTAACTGACACAGAAAACTCACAAGATTCAAAGATTTAGCTCAGCTCAAATAGAAGAAGTTGAGATTTTTATCCAGACAAACTTTCCAAGGTACCCTCTCTACCTTCCCGACAGTCCCACTGCTCCTCTTTGTTGTGACCTCCCTGTCCATCTCAGCATAGTCCATCCTCACTGCAATCCCCAAAACGACGAGTTTTCTGTCCTCTCCCTAAGCCTCCCGTCTGTGACCCCCACATTCCAAAGTATAAATTTTGGGCCTTCTGTCTTGAGCCGCATCTATAAGCATGAAAGATTTTAAATCAGAGGTACCTCAACCCAATGGAGTATGCCAGTGGTTCTCAACTTTTCCAGACTACTGTACACCTTTCAGGACTCTGATTTATCTTAAGTACCCCAAAGTTTCACCTCACTTAAAAACTACTTGCTTACAAAATCAGACATAAAAATACAAAATACAGCACACTATTACTGAACAATTGCTTACTTTCTCATTTTTGCCATATAATTATAAATAGGCATATAAATATTGTACTTACATTTCAATGTATAGCATATAGAGCAGTATAAACAAGTCAACGTATGAAATTTTAGTTTGTACTGACTTCTCTAGCGCTTTTTATGTAGACTGTTGTAAAACTAGGCAAATATCTCGATGAGTTGATGTACCCCTTGGAAGACCCATGTACCCCCAGGCCAGGGGGTACATCAACTCATCTAGATATTGGTTGAGAACCACTGAAATACTGTACACTATATCCACAGGGTTCCAAAACTTTACTCAAAATTGTGTATATGGAGGGACATGGACTCTTCACTTATTCATATTGAGCACATCCTTAAAGAAGAGTTGGAGAGTTAGGTCTTGTCTACACTGCAGAGTTTTGTCAACAAAAGTTATGCCGCTTTAATTACCCACTGTTGCATATCCACACTATGCTCCTTGTGTTGGCAGAGCCCATCCACACTAGCAGCTCTTGCATTGACACACAGAGCAGTGCACTGTGGGTAGCTATCCCACTGTGCAATTGGTTGCATGGTGCTTTGGGAAGGGTTTGCAATGCCTCATGGGGTAAGTACAGTGTCACATGGTGCAGGTTTCTCAATCCCATTGTTCCCTGGGCATCCCACTAGATTGCCAGCTGTTTTTCAACTGAAGTGTATGTGGAGGAGGAAGAGGTGTGTGTGTGTGAGAGTGCGTGCGTGCGTGCAGGGGAAGTGCGTGTGTTGGGGAGGAGTGTGATGGCATGCTGTCTCTATGTTCAGACAGCAGCCTGAGCAATCAATCCACAACAGTCTCTCTCGCTCCCCCCTCCCCCACAGCAGCAGCCTGCTTTGCCTACCTGCAGTTCTGCAATTCCCTTGAGCTCTCTCTCCCACAGCCTCCTCAGCAGCTGGGTGAGCTCTCCAGGGCGAGGAATGTCAAAGCTTCCTGGAGCCTTGAAAGGGGAGAGGCGCATGCCTGCAGGGCAGCCAAGTTGAAAACAGCGAGCAGAGCCAAGCTGTCACAGCAGTCATAATGTGTGATACTTGGGGAGGCCAATTATGTTGACATAATGATGCAAATTTGCATAATGCAAAAAGCCCTATGTCTCTCATCGAGGTGGTTTTTTGTCACCAAAAAACAGAAGAGTTTTGTCACCAAAAGTGGCTTCACAGTGTGTACACTTCTGCTGTTTGCCACCAAAACTCTGCAGTGTTGACAAGGCCTCAGACTGGTTCTATTCCAATGACGTCCCTACCCCTGGTTTGTCTGGAGCGTGTAGACTCCAGCACAGCCAAGTGGCTGTGAACTGGAAGCACTTTCTGGGTATCTGTATCCCCTGAACACTACTGAGGTAGAAATCTGAGACTATTTTTGTTTTAATATGAAGGAGGGATTTAACATATAGGTATTTATACATGAGACAACACAATGTTTCACTGTCATCCCAATAAACTGTTGCCAAGCCAGAACTGTACGTAGTTCCACTTCACCATTCAAGTTAAATTAAATGGAGTTTAAAGTAAATCGGCCTTTCCAAAAACTCATGTTTACACTTGCAAACATCACTTCCTATACATGATTTTCAGTAGTATCCAAACAAAGCAGGAATGACTCCATTTGAGGGAGGTTTCACACACTATTCTTGTTTAACTATAGAAGTGCCATGTATGATTGCTAAGCAGATCCTTACCTTTAATCTGATTTGACTTTTGACCTCCGTAACATCAAGTACTTCAATTAATGGTTGGCTTTCCAGTGTTGTCTGTTTGAGGAATGAAGGGCACAAGACACTATCCAGAAATTCATCAACATTTTCTTCACTGACAAACAACCTTTCCTAAAGGCAAAAGAAACAAAGTTACGTTTACATAATGTGAAAGGAACATGTATCAGTGCTTTTGTACTCAGCACCCCACTAAATATATACATACACATAAAATTCTGATTCTGAAAGTGCAGCTGAGACACACACATTGCTTGTGAAAAAAGTATCTGTTTAAATCTCTGGTTTAATTAATTTTCAGTAAGACACTCAGAAGTAGTGAGAGATGAACATGAAGAAAATGGTTTAAATGATTTCTGTACAAAATATGGGTCTGACTCACACAAGAGGCAATGGTTTAAAGGGAGGCATGTTTTCTACATGTAATGTGTTTAAGTTTCCATTTGAGGAACGATTACAATGAAAAAAATGTTTCAATTGCCCTCCCTTCTCTTTTGATATTCGATTAAAAAAAGTTCTGGATCTTTGGGTTTGCTTAATTACCTTCCCTTAAGAAAAATACAATACCAGAATACCAGAAAAGTACAGCCACCAGGGAAGTCCTGTTGATGTTAGATGCAATGAGGCAATTTTAAATATTTTCAGCTCTCTCATCCAACTGTGTCTGGACTCTCAAAGATATAATTCTGATCACTAAAAGAAGCTATAATTGGGAGCATGAAATAGTTCCATAGTCATACAATATTAAATGAAAATTTGGAGATCATGTGTATACTGCCAATTTACAAAGTATAGAATTAAACCCATTTTCTGCCCGAAGAGTTTACAATCCAAGAAACGTACACAGACAGCAGGACAGAAAGGAAGGGTGCAGAGAGATTATTCATGAACAGAATACAGTAGGGGGCTTGTTTACACTAGCAGCATCCACCACCAATGGTAGTAATGGTGACTGCATTTTGTAGAAAGGACTTAGCCATTGATATCCCTGTTATGCTCCTGTACCAGACGTGGACTAACTACCCAGCTTGCTTCTCAGCGAGACGAACACATCTAGTGCGTATCATAAGATCCTTTAATGCTTTGCCAGCTATGACTGAGGTTAGCTTAAAGACGGTATTTCACACAGTGCCACCAAGTGGCAGAACAGTATAATAAACTTTAGCATTCTGTTATATCTCCCCCTTTAAGTTCTACACTCCTATCATTTACAGTATTTATGCTATCACACTGTCTTTGTCTGTTAAAGAAAAGGAGTACTTGTGGTACCTTAGAGACTAACAAATTTATTTAAGCATAAGCTTTCGTGAGCTACAGCTCACTTCATCGGATGCATTCAGATGAAAGCTTATGCTCAAATAAATTTGTTAGTCTCTAAGGTACCACAAGTACTCCTTTTTTTTTGCGAATACAGACTAACATGGCTGCTACTCTAAAATTTGTCTGATAAGTGTCTCTGAATGGTATTGGTTTTCTAATTACATGACCTAGTTGCATAAGAACTTGTTCATTTGGCTGTCCGTTAGTTACAATGACTGGCTGTCTGGAATCCTTGAGTCGTTGTCATCTTGTACTGCATCTGCCATCTGTAGAGTTTGCTCTGTTGATTGATCGTGCTGAGGAACAAACTGTAGACGTCAATGGTTTCTGTTGAACTCTCCTCTTGATCACATACAATCTGAGTGCTGAATTATAGAATCATAGGACTGGAAGGGACCTCGAGAGGTCACCTAGTCCAGTCCCATAATGCACCTAACAATTAAAGGTTTTTCAGAAATCAGTTTGCTTTATATGAGAGGGAAACCTATTATTATTTGTAATGTAGTTTAGGGAAGAGATTATTTCAAAACCAAGCAATGAATCTGTTCTGTTCTCTTTTTTTCCTTCCTGTGACCTGCCAAAAACTTGGTAAGTGTCTCGAAATCTTCAGTACAGAATTAATTGACCCCAAAATAAAACATTCACAGGAGTAATCTTGAAAGTCTTAGTTTCTAGCATCGTCTTATAATAAGTAACCTAGCCCCAATCACAATATATTAACTCTTTTTTAGACAGGAAAAAGAGTACTCTACAGAACCTGCAAACAACTATATAGACAAAGACAAAATTTTCAACACTTGTAGTCACATTCAAAATTGCTTTGAAATAATAGGAAAAGTTTTGTCCAGCACTAAAGACAGACAGGCTACCACTACTTTCATAAATGACATCAGTAAGATCCACCAGCTTTGTTTTGGTTTGCAGGGAAGCAGATTTTGTGGGTGCATTGTGCCATCCCCTCAGCTCTCATGGACAGCTTTATTCTTGGAAGTTGGAAAGGGCTTTAAATATACATGAACCCTGCACTTCAGAACACAGCCCTCTGGGTTCATATATAATGGGTTACCACACTTGTATCCATAATGCAGCCCTGATTTTGGAAAGGTTGATAATTTTAAGTGTCAGAAGAAATTTTTATAAAAGAAAAAAAATGGTATTTTTAAAGATATTGTGAGATTGACTACTTTTAGGGACTGTCAGCCTTGAGAGTCCCTTTAAAAAAAATTTAAAAATGACAGACTATATAAAAAGTTCCCATGGCCTCTCTTGTCAACATCTCTGTGACATAGACAACTGTGGAGGACATTTACCTTTAACAAAATAGGATTTTCCCTATAATGTGCCTTATCACCAAAAAAGAGCATAGGAGTTTAGATGTTAGAAAATACGACATTTCTAAAGTACATATCTACACATGTGCTTAAGATAATACTAGGTAGAAGTTACAGCTGTTACAGCATTATACACAGAATCAATTATTATGAAGGGGCCGGTCAGATTCTCAGCATTATAACAAGGAAGCATTAACATATGCAGTTAGGTAAGACTATACATTTCACGAGTCCAACTCTTACAAAACTAATATAAGCATATGAGAAGAAAGGAAAAAACAATGCTTGCTTTATCTTAGACTGTCAATTCATGAGGAGGTCCAGCTGTGTAGGATAACAGTCAATCCACTGTCGTTTGGGTATACTTGGTTGCACACAGATCTAAAATGTACTCCACAGGCGTGTCAATGTTGATGCAAGGGTCCAAGAGAGCTCTCCTATCCTTTCAGACATATGCCTTAATTAACTTCTCACAAACAATAAAACTTGTAATTATCTACTATAAGAGCGAACCATGAACTAACACAGCATGTCTAACATTACTTAGAAAATGGGGTGTATTACCATTCTCTGTAACCAGTCCACAGGCCCAAGTTTAATTTACTTCCCATTATGGTAAAGTATGACTGTTCTTATTTAAGATTAAAAAGAGGACATTATTGTGACCACAACTCATGAGCTGAAGTCCCAACACACATCATAAGCAGGTTTGTTTGATCTTGGGTTTTTTGGTACAGAGGATTGTGTCCTTCAGTGATGAAAGAGTACCAGATAGTGTAGTAATGAAAAAAGTATATTTAGAAAAGTTAAATATTTTTCCAGCACCACTACATCCCATAAACACTGGGCTCAATCAAAGATAAGAGTAAGGGGATTATTCCATGTACAGGTGATAATATACATAGCCCACAAAAGGAGGTAGCACAATTCTCTATGTAATCTTATTCCTAATATGTTATGGAATAAACCTAATGCCAATGTCTAAAGGGCGGTCAGCCTTTAGGATTTTAAGTATTCAGTAACTTTTCCTCCAAAGATGATGATTTTAGAGCACAATCACCAATGATAAAAGTATATACCCCTATGAGCATAGCCTCCTCAGCACTCTGAGGAATACCTGATGTCTCTTACACTTAACCTGGAGGAAGTTAAATACATTTCAGTTAGTACTTTAACTAACATTTCTCTAATTAAATAAAATAAGGCACTTTTGCCCCCAAAAGCTGCAGGTGGTTGGTCTGCCTAAATTAACTGCCTCTCTGAGTCTGCTTCCCATTTCTGAATATAGTTTAAACTACTGTTACAAAATAGTCTATTGACAGCAGAATATATTCTTGATTCACCCAACAAGATCAAAACCTGCTTTCTATTTCTGTTAAGAATTAAGTATTTCATTTCATAGGCTGAATGTCAAGAGGCAAGCTAGCCCTTTAAGAGGGGGGTCAGGATTTTCCACTTGCCCTGTTCCTGGGTCAGCCTAGGACCACAGCATTCTGGAGAATGTAGTCCAGTGTGAACACAGGAAATATAGACTAGAATATAAGTAACAGTGGGAGAGATCAGGATCTGCTTTTGGGTAAATCTAGGCAAACAGCCTGGGAGGGGATTTTGGAAGAGGCCTTGAGGGACAGTACCCTAAATCAGAGCCCTGTATGGGAATATTTTTTTAATCCCACTCCCAACCCACCCCACAATACCCACTCTCACCCGTTCCTGCATTGTTTCTTGCATTTTTATCCCATTACCATCCACAAAAACCTTAGATCCTGCAAATCCCACAGTAGAGACAGATTCCCCCACGCTACTAAAAAAACCTCAAACGGTTGGTTAATATATGTCTGAATTGTTTTTTTATATATCTCTTTCAAATTGCTGAAGTATGTGGTTTTGAAAAGACAAGGAGTCTGTCTATATCTGACTTCTGGTGTGTGTGTGTGTTGGGGCCCATGAGACTGCAGACTCTGCAAAAACATCTGTATAACTAAGGTCTCGAAATTTCTTGCTTAACAAACTTCTTGCTCAGTGGTTATTGGTGACATTTTGAGCATAAAAAGGGGAAGAGGTCTGAGTGATTTGGATCTGACCTTCTGGACATCTCTTGGAATCCCCAGTGTCACGCGGATTGCTGGCCACTTGAACCTTGTCATTTGACCACTTGAGACACCTCCAGACTATTGTTTGGGGGCGCTCTAACCCTTTTGCATATTTGTGTGTGCTTGAGATCTAATAAAATAATAAGTTTGGATGAAAGCATTTTGAGTTTGTGCCAATATTTAATCAGATGGATGCGCTGTGTTCCCCTTTGATTTGTCCCTGACACCACCTCGCAAAGAGGACAGTTAGGGGGTAACACTGAACATCTACAGTTCCCTTTTACTTCAACTGGAACTACAAGTGCTCAGCACATATGAAAATTGAAACCTAAATATTTAGTATGAATGTATGCCAGCCCAGAGACCCTAAAAGATCTGACCTCGTCTAACAAAGAAAAAGAAAAAAATATTACTCCCTGAACTATACTTCTTGAAAATAGTGGTACTATGTCAACTCAAAGACTGTGTCCTAAAAAAACTGTCTCTCAGAATAAATTAATTTTTAATCTACTACGTTAATGAACTGCTGATGGCCTATGATAAGTCCTAAACATCCTCTCCCCTACACACACACATTTAGTGGTCCAAAATGAATGAGATTATCTAATTTCAAAATTTTAACTCAGAAAGGCATTTGACTATTTTGATTGATTGATATCCTGAATAACCTTTTAGTGACCTTCCCCACATATACTCAGAAGCGGAGGGGAGGGATAGCTCAGTGGTTTGAGCATAGGCCTGTTAAACCCGGGGTTGTGAGTTCAATCCTTGAAGGGGCCATATAGGGATTGGGGCAAAAATTGGGGAGGGATAGCTCAGTGGTTTGAGCATTGGTCTGGCCCAGGGATGTGAGTTCAATCCCTGAGGGGGCCATTTAGGGATCTGGGGAGTTGGGGATTGGTCCTGCTTTGAGCAGGGGGTTGGACTAGATGACCTCCTGAAGTCCTTTCCAACCCTGATATTCTATGATTCTAACTCCTAATGAATGCATGTACCAAACACCAACAGTCAGGTTCAACTGGTACATGAAAATTAAATCAGATAATCATTCACCTCATTACAAGCACATTATATTACATCAGAGTGTCCCAAACTGAGGTTCATTACCTCCACAAGAATCACAGAGGGGACTCATGGGAGGTCGTGCAAAAAATGTAATACTGTGCAACGTTTTGGTGTTATCTGAGCACCCTACATAATGATTTGGCAAGTACTAGGATGCAAGAATGCGCAACAGGCTGCTAGAGTTTCTGGTAATACCTGCGTGCACGTGAATTTCATACAGAGAGTACACACCATGCTAAATAATTATGACAAAGGGAAAATACCCATGTGAAGCTGCACCAGGAGAATGCATATCTAAGACTTTTCAGGAAACAGTCAAAGATTCCTATATTCTGTGACAGTGGTCTACTGAAATCTGCACAGATAGGGCCAATGCCATATCAGGTAAGAAAAGCTCTTAGTCACATGGATTAAAAACATTGAGGATAATGCCTCATGGTTCCACTGATGTACATCAGAAGCTCTTGCTTTGAAGAAAATGCCCATGAATCTGTCCCAGGTAATTCACCACAACAGCTATAGTGAAGGGCCATCCAATGAATTCTCAACTTTTTACACTGCCCCGTAATGACATGGTTTCCTTTCACCAGCAACTTCTCCCACACTGATATAAGATGACTTTCATGTAGGCATGCAAAATTAGAAGCCAGGTTTCAAAAAACTTGTCCCTTTCTATACTAACTGGGGGGAAAAAAAACAAAAATTAAGAAGTCCCAGAATCCCTGAAAGCGTCACACAATATTTTGCAATCCTCAGATTTTGGATCCGATGAAGTGAGCTGTAGCTCACGAAAGCTTATGCTCAAATAAATTGGTTAGTCTCTAAGGTGCCACAAGTACTCCTTTTCTTTTTGCAGATTTTGGAAAGAATTTTTCCATGCTCCAGGCCCTCAGCCCAGCGAATATACTGAAGACATTAGTCAGCTTTACAGAATGGGCATCTCACAATGTGTGTTCCAAGTTGTAAAGGATTTCATGGTTCTACAATATAGTGAAGTTGAACCCAAAACTCCATTCTCTTGGGTACTTATACATGGAAAGTTTGTTTTAAGTGCTCCATGTGCAGGAAAGTCCAGTTCTTTATCATGGAAATCTCTGTGAATGCTCTTCACTATTGAAGAAAACCAGTTTTGAGTATTTCCATATGTTGGAAACAGGTATTTCTAGATGACTACTGAGAAAAAGTCACGTTGAAGGCCCATGGCACAGGGAATAAGGAAAAAATTAAGCGAGAAATCACATCTAGGTTGCTCACATGACGTTACTGGAGCTCTAATTCAAGATGACAATCAATGGCTTTTTAACGTTTAAAGCTGCTTTTTATGTTAACCTGCTTGTTTTAGCAATCTTATTTCAACAGTTATAGCAGTATATAGTTATCTTGAAATTGGTTGTGTATAGCAGTGGCTCTCAACCTTTCCAGACTACTGTACCCCTTTCAGGACTCTGATTTGTCTTGAGTACCCCCCCCCCCCCGTTTCACCTCACTTAAAAACTACTTGCTTACAAAATCAGACATAAAAATGGAAAAGTGTCACAGCACACTATTACTGAAAAATTGCTTACTTTATTATTTTTACTATATAATTATAAAATAGATCAATCTGAATATAAATATTGTACTTACATTTCAGTATACAGATTATAGAGCAGTATAAACAAGTTATTGTCTGTATGAAATTTTAGTTTGTACTGACTTCGTTAAGTGTTTTGGTTTTTTATGTAGCTGGCTGTAAAACTAGGCAAATATCTAGATGAGTTGATGTACCCCCTTGAAGACCTCTGAGTATCCCTTGTTGAGAACCACTGGTGTATACTATATTCACACACTTTCATCTCAAAATAATTGTATGTGTGCACACATACATACACTATTGTTCATGTGAATTTAGTGCTTGTGGAAGAGGACAGCTTGACAGCCTTGGAGATTAAAGCCAATTATTTAACCACAAAACAGGTACAGCAAGGTTAGGCCTTGCTTCCCTCACACCGTTGTGCCTACCTGTCTTCACCCTTAGTTATTTAGGGCTTGTCTACACTGGCAATTTACAATGCTACAACTTTCTCGCTTAGCGGTGTGAAAGAACACCCCTGAGTGCTGCAAGTTTCAGCACTGCTAGCCTTTCCCCTTGTGGAGGTGTTTTTTTAGAGCACTGTGCCGTGACTACACAAAGCACATTAAAGCGCTGTCACAGCAGAGTAGTTGCCAGTGTAGACAAGCCCTTAGAGGGACCACCTCTGAGAGCAATAATAGTTTGTATTCCACCCCATTCAATGCTGGGCTTTTGCTAAGATTCTTAATAGTAGCAGTGATCTCTGCCATGTGAACGTCTGCCCACCATCTGTGAATCAGAATAGGGCCATCACAGGTACTGGTTCATTTTACAATAGGCCACTGAACAGCTGTCAGATGGTAATGGACTTGAAGACACTACCCCCTGGTTTAAACCTGAACTAGTGGCCTAGAAGTGAAAAGCTTTATAGCCCATTAACTATCCCCTAAGTCAATCATCCTTTTTTAACTAGATCAAGCTATGACCTTCCCCAAAGCACATCTAAATTTAAGCTTATTTTGGGATCATTATATATTGGATGTGTCATTTTAGAGATAATTACCTGCAGAGTGTTGCTGTTTAAGCCGAAGTACATCTTCCCCCAAAGTCCACCACTCTCAGGAGATTTGGATAGTCCTATTACAGCGTTGTTGGGGGAGACATTAATACCAGCCTCGGGGGGGGTCAGCTTGTTTTCAAGAGGAAACTGTAAGAGGAAGGAGTAGGAAGCAGCGTCCTTGGAACTGAAACTGAGTCTGTAGTGATTTGTGCCAACTTCCCCCTTCAAACTCTCTGGCTGGATGTTTGGCACCTGCAAGAGCAGGGTCAGAGATTCTTCGTCTTGGGTGCACTGGAAGGCGGGACAAACCGGAGCGGTCATGGTGCTGGGGGCCGCAGGACGGTCTGGGTCGCCGCTGCAGCTCATGGGGGGCTCTACGCTGCGGCTCAGGCACTCGGTGGGCACGGCAGGGTACAGGCTGTTGCTGGGACAAGTGGGAAGATCTGTCCCGTTACTGGGTGCCAGGGAAGGATCCGCCTGGCTGCTGGTGGTGGTGCACGAGGTCAGATCCACGCTGTCGGGGCACACCGGTGTCACGGGAGGAGTCAGGCTGCTGGGGGCCCGGCCGCTACCGCCTGGCACACACGCTTGCTCAGTTGGCGGCAGCCCGAGCTCCTCCTCCTCCTCCCCGGCTGCAGGCCCTGCCTCTTCCCGCTGCTCCTGGCCCGGACCAAGGCCTACTGAGGAAGCCGGGCCGACTTCGGGCTCCTCCAGGCTCGCTCCGCTGGGCTCGGCAGGGGCCGCGACGCTCAGGACGGGCAGCGTGACCAGCAGCTGCCGCTTGGCCTTGTTGAAGGTGGCCTGCCCGCGGTTCTCGTCCACCGGGTAGGGCAGGCGGAGGCGGAGGCGGTAGGCGGGCCGCTGCGAGTCCAGGCGCAGCTCCCGCCCCCGGATCTCCAAGGCGGCCTGGCCGGCAGAGCTCAGCAGCGGCAGGTCGATGGTCACCACCAGCTCCCGGGGCACCGGGCTGGGCGCCGAGTCCCGGCAGCAGCGATAGTCCTGCAGGTCCACGTAGGAGCGGTGCCGCAGGCTCCAGCGGGGCGCGGTGGGGGCCGGGGGCCGAGCCCCGTCACCCGGCTGGGGGCCGGGCGGCGCGGCGGGGGCCGGCGGCGGCGGCTGGGCGCTGCCGCCGGGGGCAGCGGGGTAGGAGTAGGGGGACGGGAAGGGCGGCAGCGGGGAGCCGGGCTCCTCGGCCCGCGGCGGCGGGGCGCCCCCTGGCAGCGGGGTGCGGATGACGGAGGCCTGCGGGACCCCCTTGTAGGCGGTGCCCCGCAGCGGGACGGCGTTGGCCCGGTCCAGCTGCACCCCGAAGCGGCTCTGCACCGCCTCCAGCGCCGTGTCGCTCACCATGCGCCTGAAGCGGGCGCTGCGGGCGGCCAGGCGCAGCGTCTCCGGGTGGAAGACCACGTCGTAGACCAGGCGCCGGCGGCCGGCGCGGCCCAGCTCCTCGCGGCCGGGGGCCAGGCTGTAGGGCAGGGCCCAGCGCTGGCCGCGGGGCTCGGCGCGGGCCTGGGGCCGGCCCAGCAGCGGGTCGCTGCAGACGTTGAGGTAGCAGCGCTGGGCGCCCCCCTGGCTGGTCCGCAGCACGTAGCCCGGCGCCGGGTGCACGAAGCGCACCTCCACCCCGCGCTCCCGCTCCAGCGCCGTCACCTCCGCCTCGTACCGCCGCTGCTGCTCCGGGTCGGCCAGCTCCGCCGCGTACTCCGCCAGCAGCGCCCGGAACCGCTCGTCCCGGAAGGCGCCCTTCAGCCGCTCCACCTCCTCGGCCGTGAGCTGCAGCTCCTCCAGGCCGGAGCGCCCCGCGGCCGCCATCGGCCTCGCCCGCTCACCCCGGCCGGACCCTCGCTGGTCTCCGTGGAAACAGCGCCAAACAAAATGGCGGCCCCGCCGCTCTGTCTGTTCCCGCCCCTAGGGGGCGCCGTGGCGCCAGCCGCGTACCCGGGTTCTGTTCCGCCCGGAGCGGCTGCCGTGGGGCGCCCTTATTTCCCTCTGCCCGCTCAGCAGGCCCGCCGCCGGCTGGCACAGGCCACCCTCCCCCCAGCCAGGCTGAGGTGCAGCCAGGGCATGGATGGGGGGCCATGCCTCCTGACTTTTTCTTGCTGCTTTGAGTGCACCCCCTCTGAGTGCAGCTGCAGGACTGGTTCATTGGCACATAGCCTGGTGTGGCTCTCACCTTCCTGTCCAGCAGCCGCTAGGGCCCTGTTTGTATCCCTTAAAGACCCCCATGAATGATTCCACAGAATCATAGAATATCAGGGTTGGAAGGGACCTCAGGAGGTCACCTAGTCCAATCCCTGCTCAAAGCAGGACCAAGCCCAACTAAATCATCCCAGCCAGGGCTTTGTCAAGCCGGGCCTTAAAAACCTCTAAGGAGGGAGATTCCACCACCTCCCTAGGGAACCCATTCCAGGGCTTCACCACCCTCCTAGTGAAATAGTGTTTTCTAATATCCAACCTAGACCTCCCCTGCTGGAACTTGAGGCCATTGCTTCTTGTTCTGTCACCTGCCACCACTGAGAACAGCCGAGCTCCATCTTCTTTCGAACCCCCCTTCAGGTAGTTGAAGGCTGCTATCAAATCCTCCCTCACTCTTCTCTTCTGCAGACTAAACAAGCCAAGTTCCTCAGCCTCTTCCCGTGAGTCACGTGCTCCAGTCCCCTGATCATTTTCATTGCCCTCCACTGGACACTCTCCAATTTGTCCACATCCTTTCTGTAGTGGGCGGCCCAAAACTGGACACAGTACTCCAGATGTAGCCTCACCAGTGCCGAATAGAGGAGAATAATCACTTCTCTCGATCTGCTGACAATGCTCCTACTAATGCAGCCCAATAAGGGCACACTGCTGATTCATATCCAGCTTCTCATCCACTGTAATCCCCAGGTCCTTTTCTGCAGAACTGCTGCTTAGCCAGTAGGTCCCCAGCCTGTAGCGGTCATCTTACCACCAGCTGGAAATCTCTCCACGATAGCAAAGAATTTTTGAAGGTAGCAACACATTCTCCCCCACCTCCTGCAGAGGCATCTAGCTTAAAGACCCTGTGTCATGTTAAGCTTCAGAGTCCCTTTAAACTTCTATTTTTTTTAAAAAAAAAAAAAGTCAAAGCTTTCAGTTAAGGTGTGAGGTCTCCCACTGAGGCGCTTTAAAATAATATGGTTAAGTAACAAGGTTAAAAGCCACTGTGGGTAAGAGCTATTCAAGTTTACACAGAGGAGGAGAAAAGTCTAGCCTTTTTTTTGAAAAGTACTTTAAGAAACTTATTTCTTCAAATAATTTTTTTAAAAGTTGTTTCCCCTTTGTTAATTTTGAGTGAAATAGCTTGTTAAAGTGATAGAGACTTAGATGGAAGCACCTCTCAGACATGGAAGGTTTTTCTCATGATGCTCAAACTTCAGGTATCTACAGCACATTAAGCACATTGATTACTGCCCAGCTTTCTACTGGAAACAACCTTGTGACTTCATTTAAGTTATTTATAACATTTTTTTATTTCTAGCCTCCAACTTTAAATGTGGGTCTAGCTGTAATAATTATAGGGTTAATTTCTTTTTTATATGTTGTGCAACATAAGAAGGGCTATACTGGGACAGATCAATGATCCATCTAACCCAGTATCCTGTCTTCTGTCAGTGGCCAGTGCCAAATGATTCAGAGGGAAAGAACAGAATAGGGCAATTTATCGAGTGATCAACCCTCAGTTGTCCAGTCCCAGTTTACAGCTGTCACACATTTAAGGACACCCAGAGTATAGGATTGCTACCTTTGACCATCTTGGGTAATAGCCATTGATGGACCTATCCTTAATCTAAGTTTTGTTGAACCCCGTTATACTTCTGGCTTTCACAACATTCCATGGCAACAAGTTCTACAGGTTGATTATGCATTGCATGTATTCCTTACGTTTGTTTTAAACCTGCAGCCTATTAATTTCATTGGACCCTGGTTCTTGTGTTCTGTAAAGAGATATAATACTTCCCTATTCACTTTCTTCTGATTTTATAGACTTCTGTTATATCCCCCTTATCATCTTTTCTAAACTGAACAGTCCCATACTTTTTAATCTTTCCTCCTGTGGAAGTTGTTCCATACCCCTAAATCATTTTTGTTGCCTTTCTCTGTATCTTTTCCAATTCTGATGTATCTTTTTGGGGGACGTAGACCAGGGCTGTACATAGTATTCAAGGTGTGGGTGTATCTTGGATTTATATAGTGCAGTTATATTTTCTGTCTATCTCTTTCCTAATGGTTCCTAAAATTATGCTAGCTTTTTTGACAGCCGCTGCAAATTGAGTGGATGTTTTCAGAGAACTAGCCACAATGACTCCAAGATCCCTTTCTTGAGTGGTAACAGATAATAAGAACCTATCATTTTATATGTATAGTTAGGATGTTTTTCAATGTGTATTATTTTCCATGTATCAACATTGAATTCCATGTCTTTTTGCTGCCCAGCCACCCAGTTGTATGAGATCACTTTGTAACTCTTCAGTTAGCTTTGGACTTAAGTAACTTGAGTAATTTTTTATTATCTGCAGACTTGCCACCTTACTGTTTACCTCTTTGTCCAGATAATTTATGAATATGTTTAACGGCACAGGTCCCAGTACAGATTTGAGGGACCCACTGTTTACCACATTCCATTATGAAAACTGACCATTCTTATCCTTTGCTTCCTAACTTTTAACCAGTTATTGATCCAAGAGAGAACCTTCCCTCTTATCCCATGACTGCTTACTTTGCTTACGAGCCTTTCATGTGGAACTTTGTCAAAGGCCTTCGGAAGGTCCTGTCACCATATATCAACTGCTTTACTCTTGTCCATGTGGTTGCTGACACCCTCAAAGAATTCTAATAGATTGGTGAGGCATGAGTTCCCTTTACAAAAGCCACGTTGATCCTTCCCCAGCATATTGTATCCATCTTTGGGTCTGATCCTTCTGTTCTTTACTGTTGTGTGCACCACTTTGCCTGGTATAGCAGTTAGGCTTAACAGCCTGTAATTGCCAAGATTGCCTCTGGAGCTTTTTCTTAAAAACTGTGTTACGTGGCGTTAGCTATCCTCCAGTTTTCTGGTACTGAGGATGATTTAAACAAATGGTTACATACAGTTAGTAGTTCCTTCAAAACTCAGGTGAATACCATCTGGTCCTGGTTACTTATTACTGTTTAAATAATCCATTTGTTCCAAAATCTCCTCTACAGCCACCTCAATCTTGGACAGGTCCTCAGATTTGTAACCTAAAAAAAAAAAAAGTTCACATGTGGGAATCTCCCACACATCCTCTGCAGCGAAGAGTAGTGCAAATAATTCATTTAGCTTCTCGGCAACAGCCTTGTCTTGGTCGAGTGCTTCTTTGGCACCTTTATCATCCAGGTACCCCACTGATTGGCAGGCTTCCTGCTTCTCATGTACTTAATTTTTTGCTGTTAGTTTTTTGCTAGCTTCAAATTCTTTTTTGGCCTGCATCATTATACCTTTACACTTGACTTGCCAGAGTTTGTTTGCCTTTCTATTCTCCTCTAGCAGGATTTGACTTCCACTTTTTAAAAGATGCTTTTTTGTCTGTTTAATTATGCAGTCTAGCCATGGAGGCATTTTTTTGGCCCTCTTACTGATTTGTTTTGTTTTTTTAATTTGAGGTACACATTCAGTCTGAGGCAAGTATAGACTAGAAGTGCTACATTGGTGCAGCTGCACCGGGTCTGGTGAAGATGGTCTATGCCAACAGGAGAGCACTCTCCCGTCAGCATAATTACTTAATCTCCACAAGAGGTGGAAGCTGTGTTGGTGGCAGAGCATCTTCCACTGACATAGTACCAGTGTGGACAGCGCGTGGGTTGCTGTAACTTGCATTGCTCGGGGGGAGGAGGGGGGATCTTTTTCACACCCCTAGGCAATGTTAGTTAGATCAACTTAAGCAGTAGTGTAGACCTGCCCCAAGCCTCTGTTTTGGTGTTGTCTGCAAGTTTCTTGGAAACTAACATGTCACTTTTGTGACTATTCCTTTTAATTTCCATTTAACTAGCTCTCATTTTTGTGTAATTCTCCTTGTTGAAGCTAAATGCTACTGTGGTGGGTTTCTTTGGTATTTTGCCCCTACAAGGATGTTAAATTTAATTACATTATAGTTGCTATTACTGAGTGATTCAGCTATATTCACCTCTTGGGCCAGATCCTGTGCTCCACTTCGGACTAAATCAAGAATTGCCTCTCCTCTTGTGGGTTCCAGGATTAGCTGCTCCAAGAAAAAGTCATTAATGGTGTCCAGACATTTTATCTCTGCCTCCCATCCTGAGGTACGTTTTTGTGGCCTCTCTACTCTTCCATAGCATTTCACAGTCACTGTTGCCATCCTGGTCATGTGGTCGGTAATGTATTCCTACTGCTATACTCTTATTATTCAAGCAGGGAACTTCCGTCCATAGAGATTCTATGGTACTGTTTGATTCACCTAAGATTTTTACTATATGTGACTATGCCTTCTTTCATATACAGTGCCACTTACCCACCAACGCAACCTACTCTGTTATTCCTTTGTATTTTGTACCCTAAGCGTGTTCTACTGAGTTTCTGTGATGCCTGTTGTATGACTATCCTCATTTAATACCAGACACTTAAGTTCACCCATCTCAGCGTTTAGACTTCTAGCATTTGTATACAAGCACATATAAAATGTGTCAATATTTAGTTGTCTGCATTCATGTGATGTAATTGAGTGGGACTCTTTTGTTTGATTGTTTCTGCCTCTCCTCTTTACTAGGATATAGGGAGGATTTATTAAAGGGGATGCTCTAAGGCAGTGGTTCTCAACCAGGGATATGTGTACCTCTAGGGGTACTCATCTAGAGAAGTGTTTCTCAACATGAGGGTTGCAGCCCCCAGGGGGTCACAGGATGGGTTTGGGGGAGTTGCAAGGCTGGCGTTAGGAAATGGCAAGCAGGGCAGTTACCTGCTACACCACAGGGGGCACCACAAAGCTAAGTTACATGCTTCAGCCGCAGGCAGCGGAGCTTTGGCTTCGTACAAGACTCATAAGTGGAAAAACAGGCTCAAGTAGCATTCTGAAATGTAAGTACAATATTTATATTCCAATCAATTTATTTTATAAGTATATGGTAAAAATGAAAGTCAGCCATTTTTCAGTAATAGTGTGCTGTGACACTTTTGTATTTTTATGTCTGATTTTGTAAACAAGTAGTTTTTAAGTGAGGTGAAACTCGGGGTACACAAGACAAATCATACTCTTGAAAGGGGTACAGTAGTCTAGAAATGTTGAGAACCACTGCTCTAAGGGATGTCTCTGTCCAAACCGTGTGCTCCTCCACAATTGTTGGCTTTCCCCTAGTCCTTAGTTTAAAAAGTCCTCTATGACCTTTTAAATTCTGCATGCCAGCAATGTGGTTCCATTTTGGTTTAGGTCCTCCCTGTACAGGCTCCACCCTTCCCAAAAGGTTTCCCAGTTTCTAATAAACCAAAATCCCTCTTCCCCATACCATCATCTCATCCATGCATTGAGCCTCTGCCTTTCTGCCTGTATAACTGGCCCTGCATATGTGGAACTGGAAGCATTTCAGAGAATGCTACTATGGAGGTCCTAGACTTCAATCTCTTATTTATAAGCCTAAATTTGGCCTCCGGAACCTGTCTCCTACCTTTCCCTATGTCCTTGGTACCTACCCAAACAAGATCAAGCAGTTAGATACTTTAATATTCCTGCTTGTTTTCAAGGTGGCTTTACTGAATCAGGTACAAAAATGGTGTTAGTGCAGAACTGTCAAAATTACTAGTTTTTAAAATATTTTTGCAGCTGCTCTTCAAAAATATTCTGCCTCACACAAATAATTTTGTCTATCATGTGATTCAGTGTCTGTCCAAATGCCTCTAACACTTACATTTCAAAAATATTTTTAATTCTGTACAGACTCTATGGCATAAAATACTTCAGCGAGATATGTCACACTCGTTTTATGTCACACTCTTTAACAACGAAGCTCAAATCTTTTTGTGTATGCCAAAGGAAGCCTTTGATTTTCCCTCACTGGTATTTCACTTGATTTCATCAAACACTGTAATATAGCCTGAGCAAAACCAAGTTTTAGACTCAGACAAGGTGCAGGCTACTCTATGCTGGTTTCAAAGGAGACTAGGCAAATATTTAAGGTACATACTTATTTTTAAACTGTCAAAGCAAGTGTAGAATAAAACATACATATTTTACCGTAAAGGGGAAAAAAACTGCTCAAGAAAGAGGTCTTCTATATCTGTGTCTCAGAAGTAGATCCTGACTTTTAAAAAAAATAGACCAGCACAAGGTAAAAAACAAAATTCTCAGAAGAGGCACATAATTTTGAATATGTACTTAAAGTTTAAATATAAAATATATCCACTTTGAATATCTTTTAATTGCATCTCCACTTCTAGTTTTCGATCTTGCAGGTTAACTCAAACACACAGTATATTATGAATCCTTAATTATTCTAAGAAACTAACACTGACATTTTTTCCTGTAAAATTTATTTACAAAATTTACCAGTCTTTTGCATTGACATTTAAATATGAATAATCTAACACACAATAAAATAAATCCATAAGCATATGAAACAATCTCAAATTAGTTCTGCAATATGTTGGAACAGAATGTTTGACTTCTTCATGCAGTCTTTCAGAAATTCAGAGATCTTGAAGTTTGCTGAAAATATTAAAAACAGTATTTAATTTGTATAACATACATCATTGTTTCTGGAAACCAATTCACTTACCATTATGCTCTCTCATACCTGAAAGGTTTAATAAAGTCTGAAATATTTGAACAGATTTACTGCCTTTTAGTGGGGTATTTTCTATCTTCTGGTCAAAGTTGTGTGAACAATTCTATTATAGACTCCCTTATTTTATATCAGCCATTTAAAAAAAAAATCTAGACAGACTTATTAACTGAATCACAGAGTTCTATTTAATACAAGAAATACTTTTCACATTTCTCATAAGCTTCTATTGTAATGGATTCAAACTGAAGCAGATCTCATCACAACAGTAAACCTACTATACGAAGCTTTCTATTTCCAGTACATTTTGACTGGCCTTTTTTCCAATCGCTGTCCAGACCAGATGAAGTTTACAGGTGTAAAATACTGAAAATCTAAAACTAACCCACAATCACTTGTTGACTAGATCATGATCCCAAGCATGTCAGAGAAAATTGCACTGGGATTTAATTAGCTCCAGTTACAACAACAACAAAACTATATTAGAAACACATTGTTACAGCAAAACAGGACACTGCATGGAAGAAGAAGCAAATGTTTTCCAAGATCTAGGCACAATATAGCACCACCTCCACTGAGGGTGCCAGATATCCGTTTTTTGACCAGAAAGTCCAGTTGAAAGGGGACGTGTACAGTGTCTTGTCAGATGTACTGACTGGACACCAAAAGTCCAATTACTGGGGAGCGGTGTAGGTGGGAAGGAGCACCAGGTCATCAACCTGTGCCAGCCACTGCTCAACTGGGGCCAACTCCTACCTGCATCTCCTGGGCAGGCAGCCTCCCCGTCAGGGGCTGCAGTTCTCTTCCCAGTGCAGGAGCAGAGGGAGCCCAGCTGGGGGGCAGGACATGGGGGAAGAGGCAGGACTGGGGGAGGTTCCGGCACTTCTGCTGTAGGGTCCAGTTTTCAGAAATTAGAAAAGTTGGCAACCCTAACCTCCATAAGTTAATTACTTTCTTTCAGCATTGCAGTTGGGCTTGAGGTACTGAAAAGCATAAGGTACTCTTTTTTTTCCCTCTACTTACTGATTTTATTATTTTATCACCTAAATTTTTACTATAATTTGTAAATGTATTATTTTTATTGTAGGGATTCAGGACCCTGACTACACACATTTATGTATAAAGTAATAATAAAGTATAAGTCAAAAATTACGTGTTAGTTATTGGAACATTTGCATCCAGATACTGTTAAGATATTGTTGCATTTAATAAATAAATAAGCAAATACAAATTCATGGTAGTGGAAAATGGCCAGTTCCTGCCCTGAGGTTTGTGTACTTCACTCCCATTAGCTTCAATGGGAGCTGCATGTTTGTTTCTGAAGGCAAAATCTGAACTTTGCTTCATTGTCCTTAAGTACGCTATGTATGGGTACAAGTATGCTATGTTTAGGGTAACGAGAGATGATGATCTTTTGTCTATATCATTAAATATTCCTGTTCATTATGAGAAGAAAGCCAGCAGAAAGTGGTTATGTTAATCATTTGTTAATAACATCGGGTCCTGAAGCTATTTACCTGTCTTCTACTGTTTTGTTGGAGGGATAGAACACCTTGAAAGAAAATCCACTTCTTGGAAAAGAACCCTATAATGAAAAATATACCAAACTTGTGTCAGCAGCTTGTAGTGTTATTATGCAAAGAACAAAGTGTAACTGCTTTCTTTTTGTCTGTTAACCATACAGTAGTTTCCCTTCTATATTTGGCCTACTACGAATACTTAGAATAATTTAATTGAATAAATTCAATTTTAAAGATATTATACAATTCTCTGCTTATTGGTGATGTAGTGTCCTTATTTTGGTAAAGCATAAAGAAAATCTTACAGGATTTATGCAAACGCAGTCAGTATTAGTAACAGTGAAAGGATCATATTTATCTGCAGTGACAATCAGATCTGGCACGGGGTACACTCTCAAGGAGTAATCATATGCCCAAAATACAGGGCTGACATAAAGTGGAAGTGGAGTCAGATGTCCTTGTGATAAGATAGTCTTTACAAACTGCAAGACAAAAATAAAAGAAAATAATGAAATGTTCAATCAACCGAAATTCATGTTTGCCATAATTATTTACCAATTCTCCATCTTAAAAGCAACTCAGAGATGCTTATAGTTTTCATGTATTTCTCCTCTCTTGTTTTTTAATCAGTGACACTTGCAGAAAAGCACGTGTTTGTGAAAAGAGTATCTATTTCTGCTTATGTCTCACTAGAAGTCCTAATCCTGTCTGCACCACAACAACTAATTGTGAGGTCTCAGTTACAATCTCAAGAACAGTAAGATTAATGAACACATATATAGTCAAATCAGAATTATTCCACGGATCATACTGAGTTTGAAGGCCCACCAACCGCTGTTAATGGAAGCATTACATGCATATGACTCTATGGTTCCACTGATATTAATGAAGACCTGAATATGCCATAAAGTCAATATGAGGGCAAGGTTTTCCCCTCCCATTAAATTGCTTTAATGAGGCAGACTGAAAAGGAGGAGGGCACTATGGGTACAATGCAACACAGCTCTCAGAGGGAAAATGCTGTGGAGTCATGCAGAAAGCATCCTTGCGGACACATACAATAGGAGGGAGAAAGGTGTTTTTGTCATTAATATAGAAAGTAAAGATTTGTGGCATGCGTGCACGCACAAAATGAAGATTTGTAAATTTCTGTTCTTGACTGGGTAGCTCTTGACACTGAAAGGCTCCACTGTTGTGTGACGCAGTAAGGGAAGGAAACCTCAGAGACAAATAGGTGCCAAGCTGTACAAACCTTGGGTACCACAAACAAACAAAAGAGCAATATAAACTCAGCCACCATTCTGACCCCTGGAATATCAAGGCACAACAGGATATATTGTGCTAAACCTTTTATTAAGAAGTCAGAATTACTTGGCACAATGGCTATTACTGGCAACATACACACCCAGAACACTGGTTGCTAGAAAGTTCCAAACTTGTGCATTTAGATCAGGGGTAGGCAACCTATGGCACACGTGCTGATTTTCAGTGGCAGTCACAATGCCTGGGTCCTGGCCACCAGTCCCGGGGGCTCCGCTGCCAGCCGGGGTTCTGTCCGCTGGCCTCACTCAGCCTGCTGCTGGCCCTGGGTCACCTGGCCACCGGTCCCACGCTGCTGGCCTGGGACACCGGCCGCCAGCCCACTGCCAGCCGGGGTTCCATCTACCGGCCCCCTCATCCCGCTGCTGGGCCCAGGTCCCAGCCACCAGTCCGGGGGGCTCCGCTGCCAGCCTGGGGTTCCATCCGCCAGCCCCACTCAGCCCACTGCCAGCCCCAGGTCCCAGCCCCCGGTCTGGGGTACCGGCCCCCTGCCAGCCAAGGTTCCGGCCACCAGCCCCGCTCAGCCTGCTGCCAGCCACGGCCACCGGTCCGGGGGTCTCTGCTGCTGGCCTGCGGTCCTGGCTGCTGGCCCGGGGCTCTGCTGCCGCCCCCAGCTGTGGCCCTCTGGCCCCAGCCTGGGGCAGTAAGGGGTACAGACAGGGTCAAGAAGGGGCGCAGCGCAGCATGGCTCACATGGATTCTTATTATTGGCACACAAAACTTTAAATTAGAGTCAATAAATGAATACTCAGCACACCACTTCTGAAAGGTTGCCAACCCCTGATATAGATGCATGGGCCCCAGCAATGGAATCCAGAGAGATGAGGACTCAAAGAACTCTGAATGCTGCCAGTTTGTGTTAGATCTTCAGTTATTTTACTATAGAACTTACTTCTGAAGTAGTAACATATGCACTGAACTCTTTTTACAATACTGTCCTCAGTCATCAAACATTCTATTATGAGGTTTTGTTATAGTGAGGTAAGTGATACAGAACTATAAAACACTGTAAATCAAGGAGATCTTAACAAGAAATTTTGGGCACTGTAGCCAATTATTATTTTTAGTATTCATATATCATGCAATATGATAATCAATATGTTATACTATATGTTCATTGTATGTTAATTAGAGTTGATCTGTAGGATGATTAATCAGTATTTAGAGGAACCAAGTATTAGTTTAATGATTAAGACAAGCTGAAATGCAAGACCTGTAGGCCGAAGCCTGCAAGATTTTAGCTTAACTATTTTAGGCCTTGGAGACAAGAAATTATTGTGCAAGACAATGACCGAGAAATAACCCAAGAGATGATGGGAAAAAGAAGCATTAATTGGTAACATTGCAAAAAGTACAGCTAGGAAGATTAAAATTAAATCATAAAACTCTGAAACAACAAATAGTCTCTTAACATGTGCCCTAACCGCAGACAAAGGTGGTATGTCAATATTGACGAGAACCTACCCAGCCTTTAAAATTTGGGGTGCCTTGTGTTTCCAGGAGACACAAATCAATAAGAAAGAGAGGGCTGACACTTATGGACATGCACAGAATGTAGGTATAAACGGATTCAGAGTATAAAAGGGTTGTCCAGACCAGGGAAACTGGGCTTCCTACGGGAAACTCCAGCAGGAATCACTCTTATATTGATAGTCAATCCATGAGAGGACCATCAGATGGTATCGCCATCTAGGAGGATGTGAGTATGTCTGTAGGTATAACTAGTTCATTATACGTGTCCATAGAAATTGTATATGTTGTGACATTTACAGCTTTGTTGGTAACTTTAATAAAACTACTAAAAGATAGATGCTCTTGTAATTGTATGTGTTATTTGCCTATGGTTTCATGTGTTCCTATGAACTCTAAATCTAGAGCTAACAGAGGTGACTCTATTGAACTGGAGACTGTAGCCACAGAGCCAAACCCACTGAGGTATGATTAACATTAAATAGAATAAAAGGCTACATCGTACTCTTAACTTACGTGGTTAGGAATATCCAAGTTGGTGCTAGGAAAGCGGACGCAGTTTCTGCACATTTTATTTACTAAATCTTCACGAAAGATGATTATTTCTTGTGTGCAGTACTGAACCCTGAATAGAAAATACCGTATGAAATTTTTATTTTCCTGGCATTGGAATGAAGTAATAAATGTTATGAAAGCCTGGAAAAATATTTCAATGTCAATCTCTTCCCTATTGTTTATATCTACAAAAATTGAAGATAAATTGCAATTAAAACCACTCTCTCCAAATCCTGACATCACGCCTCCCTTCCTCTGAAATAGAAAAGTAAACATATTGGATCCGAGCTGTCTTTGTTTATATTTCTGCTACTGAACTTTTAGGTGAGGGAAGAATATAAGATAATTGCACACTATGTACAGATACTAATTTTAAAGGACACAAAAACTTATTTATTCCTCAATAAATAACAAGTAGAAGAGGTTACAAGGTAAAATGTACCTTTTACTGCTAATGTTTAAAACTAATTTCCCTCTAATATATTTACTGTAGCTATCACACATTTTAAGAATGTTACTTCTATACACAAACTGGTCACTCACTAAAACAATATGAAAATAGCAATAAGTGTTTTGCATTCTCTGGTTACTATAAAAGTCACACATTTACCTGCAAGGATTTGTAGTGAAAACTGAAAATGGCACCTGCTGTCTGAATTCACTAGTGATGTTGTCGGCTAGTGGTGGCCTACAACAAAGAGTAACATTGCAGAAGATTTGTATGCTCTTTAGCAATATTGTACTAGAAAGTTCTTAAAATTAGAAAAACTCTGTAGCAAACTTGCCTTGGCAAAATTGAACCAGGACCAGGATCTTCAGGGCCAGGAACAAACACAAATCGACTGCTATAAACAATTTAATGCATAACTTATGTTTAATATAATCATAATTCCAATTATCTAAATTTAAGTTACATATTATGAATCAAACTATAAAGATGCTTAAGTAATGTTACTGTATGGGTACCCATTCAGCTGACCAGCGCCAGTAATTTGAGAACGGTTATTACAAATTCAGAGCATCAGAAGATGGAGAGGATGAGCCTGGCTACCCCTGCCTTTCCCTCCGTACCCTCAAATCCATGTAGTAGTAGTATTTATTTGTATGACCATAGGAGCCTTCACAGACTAGGGCCCCATTGTGGTAGGTTCTGTACAAACACAAAACGAACCTGTGCTCAAAGAGCTTACATCAAAGTATAAGATGAGACAACAAATGAACAAACAGATAAGTGAGCACAAGGGAACAATAAGAATATGGGTCAGCATGATTGGCAATGGTATCAGCAAAGCAGTGGCCTAACCACTGTTACTTTTGCAGGCATCACAGCAAAGGAGAGTTTTAAACAGGGTTTTGTAGGGAGTATCAGCCCCACAGCCATGGAAGGAGGCTTTGAAAGATCCACAGAAACAGGAACAACGTAGTGCAGAGAGATCATTTACAGGAGCTCCCCTTCTACTAGTTAGCTCCTAAAATAATGGCTGTGGAAAGCTGTCTGGGGGAGAGGTGGAAAGGAAGTGCATCTGTATCAAGCCAATATTTCAGATGAAGCTTTCTGGGGCTTGCACAGCTTGACGGCCTGCTGTTGCTTCCAGCAGTGTAAAATCTTACATTTGAATTTATAAAATCCAACTTAGGCCCTGATCTTGCACTGGGCACCAGGCAGGCACAGAAGTTTACCCGAATAGCACTCTGGCAAGATCAGGGACTATAACTAGTATACATGAAAACAGTTCCAGAGCTGGAGAATTGGTCTAACCTTTGTTCAACGAACAGTTGCTCACATTACACAGCTATCACAGGCTGGATCCAAACCTTACACAACTCCAAAAACAACAACAATATGACCTTGTTTCAACCCTGTGGCATGGTACTGTGAACAGCTACACAATCATAGCTGACCCATAGTAATTAATGAAGTATTTAAAAGTCATTAGCACAACTATTCTGTTAACTTTTTCACATAACAAACATAACTTTACCATTATGTAGCATTTTGATACATACCTTTTATGAATGCTGGGGTATTCACATATTATGTCAGCAAGAGCCTTGAGGGAATCTGAAGTCAGAAAAAAATGCATTTAAAGATTTCTTATGACACTACCTGTCTGGACACTAAAATTATGTACTTCATGAACTATTCATACATTTTAGTATGTCTAAAATACTGTCTCTCCTAAAACATTAAAAATGTTATAGAAGTGAAAAAGTATATATTTTAATCAGTATTTGTTGCCCATTTAATGTACAATAAATATCTGACTACAAAGACTTTCATACCTTTTAGGGATTGAATTTGATTTTTTCCATATGGTGCAGATGAAAAATTTCCACAAAAGAAAAAGCAAGTTGGAGGCACAGAGGAGTAACCTGGGAAAGATACATGAATATTACACTCAGTATTACTTTGTACTTTAGGATTCTTCACTGATGAACAGCTCACCCATAACTATTTAGAGGGGAACAGGATTGAGATGCACCATCTCATTTACAGGGAATTCTCTGTTATCTGCAGCAATAACAACACAAGGTCTGCTCCAGCTCCAGACTTCAGTAGGAGCAGAGAAGGCCAATAGTTAGTATTTCCACACAAAAGCAATCAAATCACACCAGATTAATTAAAAATGAATACACTGCAATTTTAAAAATACCTACTTTCCCTTTACAATAGTAAAAAGGACAGATACCCTTACAGTATCTGTAAGATGTGTGTATACATGTTCCAAAGTTTGTGTGCGCAAACACACGCCTCTCTCTGCACTAAAAAGTAATTCCAACACACTGCAGCGTACTTACTTATTATTTCTTTAGATTGTTAATTAGAGATACCTCTCTAAACAGTCTAAGAGTCTCTGACAAATATTTTAAATACAACAAATCACAAAAAGAAACAGCAACCCGATAACACAAAATATTAGTAAGTAATAAGACAAATTTAAGTAACCAAAATAAACCAAATTCCCAATAAAAATTAACAAGAACAAGTTCTGAGGCTTTCATATATATCTCTGATTTACATCCCAATTTTTGAAATTATTCTATTCCAGGCTCAAGTTTTGTTCCACTGGCTTAAAATGCAATTGATAAATGAAGCATCTAACAAAAGGTTTTATGTAAAAAAAATTAAACTCCTAACCTATGTCTCTATTCTGATATTTCTCCCAAATATTACTATATTTTTTTAAAAAGCGTGCCATAAATAAAACTCTTATTTGACCTAATTTTTGAAATAGTAAATCTATTACATGCATCCTAGATAGTAGGATACTTAACTGATCAAGATCCCTTTATTACTTTATCATATGCAATCTTAGATCAGTTTAAGTCACTTCTTGTCAACCTTTGTCAAAATAATTAATTAGTTTCCATAACGTAATACTAGGATAGAGTTTGATAATTTGTCTCCCATTTTCCATAAATTAACAGTAATTTCCCACCTATGATTTTGTTTTTTCCACCTCCTCTGCTTTGGATAGAATGCAAATGATTGAATACATTTTGTTCCAAAGGTATTTTGGAACACCAAGAAGCAATTCATGGATCACTCAGACATTTGCTGTACAAGAGCTGTCAACATTACTAATGTAATATGTGAGGGGAAAAAGCAGTGCATATTTTAAAAATAAATCATAGCATGTTCTTACTGCTAAAACCAGCAAGAGCACAAGAGGGAGTATTAGATTCCAATAAAGTAAAGGATTTCTTAAAAAAAAAAAAAAAAAAGCCAAGGAAGAAACAAGGCAACCATTCTTGTCGTCATGTCACATCACATAACATAGCTACAATTCAAAACAATATTGTTACTAAATGAAATATAGAGAGGTATCTGAGCTTACAACTTTTTGCAAAAACACAATGCAAATCGATTTTAAAAACTGTTAGAGAGGGGTCCAAATTAGAAAAATAATACAAGCCATGAATCAACGCTGCAACCACTTGAAGATTGACTTTTCATCAGAACTGGGCATAGGTTTGGCAGGGTTCTAAACATAATAAGATGTGCCCCACTCCGCCCCAACTCCTTCTCTAAATGTAAGGTTATTCAGTCATGTGTTCATGCCGACATTGGCATGTGGCTAGTGACTATTATGCTGCTGCCCCAGCTTTTCTCAGCATCTGCTTAACAGTGACAGATTAGTTGTCATATCACAACTTGAGGAAAACTCCTTTTTTGGCAAAAGAACCTATTTTAAGTCATAAACCCAACCAAACTGCTTAAACATTCTTCAACATAAGGATCAGCTAAAAAGGCAAATAACACTGCACCTACCTGAAAACATAGTGTGAAGCTTTTCTAACACTTCCACTTGGTCCAGCCAAACATCAGAAACAAAAACAAACATGGCATCTTCATTTTCATCCTCCAGTTGTTTCAGTTTTGCAGAAGCTTTTACTGAAGTTGAAGAAGGCCCTCCAAAAAAATTTATGTTCCCATAATATGCCCTACAAAATTAAAAACAATATTTTGTCATTCTTCAGGTTTTTATTTCTTTTAACATGTTTACTGCTGTAGTACTTAAGGGCCACTCAAGAGTGGGATCCCACTGTGCTAGGCATTGTACAGAGTAGTAGATGGTCCCTGCCCTTAAGAGCTTACAATCTAAATATACCAGGCAGACGCAGGATGGGAAAGGGGTAGAACACACAAGCAGAGTGAACAATGTGGTAGCAGCAAACAGCATCTTAGTTCCACAATTTAATTTAATTAATTTATTTATTTTGGGTGAGTTTACCATAGGAGTGGATCAGCTAAATGGAAAGAAAAGGGCAGGGGAGAAGAGGATAATGGGCAGATGTGGAGTGAAGGTGAGGTGAAGAGACAGTGAAGGAGGAGTCAGGGGAATGGAAGGGTCAGAGCAAACAAGTTAATCAGTACAAGGCAGAGAAAGTACAGTCAAACTGTAGAAAGTACTTTGAATGTCCAGAGATCTAAAAGGTCCCTGCTTTGGCTTCTTCCACCCCTGCCAGCTCGAATCTCTAGCTTGCTCCTCTCTGCATTCCACACTGGGGACACCACCTGGGGCCTAACGCCCTGCACAGTTCTGGATTCAGAAGGCTGCTGGGGGAAAGGGTGGGCCCAGCTGTTTGCCATTTTATCCCTTACTTCCCCCTCCACTCCCTCCTACTGTGCAGCAGTCCCTAGTTTGGCTGCTTCTGCCTCTACTTGTTGGAGTTTCTGCCTGGAGTCTCTGGTTAACCCCTTTTTCTTCCCAATCATTTCTGGCTTCTGGCTATGACCCATTTTCCCGATTAATATGAACTTTTATTATGAAAATTTTTTGCTAACTGAAAATTAGACAAGATGACATTCAGTATCTATATGGGGGATGGGGGGGTCGAAGAGGGGTGAAGACAGAAAAAGCAGTCATCCAGACATTAAGCATGGGCTTTGACTTGCTAAACTTCAACACGTTCTCACTGGTGTCTTGGTCCTGGGTTCTCTTTCACATTCATCCTCGCAGCAATCCTTGCATCCCATTTCCTCATTCCCATGCAGTAGTTTCCCTATCTCCATCTAACAACGGCTTATATTATCATCAATATTAATGCACAAAAGGCCCAATCCAAAGCCCGTTAACCACTGGGACACTTTCCACTGACACAGTGGGGTTTCCATCAGGCTCAAGCAGATCAGCAAGATATAAAAGTCAATGCAACGTTTTTAAGAAAGGAAAGCACATCGTTGATGTTCTACAAATAACAAACAATAGTAGTACTTTGAATGGTGTAACAAAATATGAGAAGACAGAATTAAGTCATTTTTATACCTAGTGGTAGCAGAAGGCTCAGTGGGTGGAAATCCAAAAGCATTCACGTGGAATACTTGATCCTCATACCAGCCTAGGAAATTTAATCCCCACCCCACAGAAATACATTTTAGTAAATTGAACATATCTTTAACGCTGTATTTTATACTAACATTGTTCCAATTTTATAAAAAGCAAAAGCGGAAAAATATGAAAATGACACTACTTCCATCCTTTCTTATTTATTTTTCATTTAGTTAATTATGAAATCTTTAAAACATTATGTATTACCATAAAACAAGAAATTGTTCATATTATGTAGATTATATTATATTATGCATGTTGGAATTATTTATATATTATAAAATAAAGTGCTAACAATAAGAAAAATTGTCCACCTGAACTTATGCCAACATAGACACTAAAAGCCCCAATTCTGCACTTAGACACATGTACTCAAATTTACTACTGTGTGTAGTCCCATCATAGTGTTTGCAGGGTTAGCGCCTTACTAACAAGATAAAACATTTCGCAATCTGAAAATAATGTATTTGCCTCATTAAATTATTTTCTAGTCCCACACCGATGTTGCCACTGTTTCCTCTCCCTAGTTTAATTATATTTTTCTTCATGCACATTCTGTCCACACAAACTGAACACCCAATCTTGAGAGGTGCTAAGCACTGTTGGGTCCCACTGATTTCACTGGAAAAAGAGTACTCAGAACCTCTCAGGGATGAAACCCATAAGACAGCGATTGGCTGTGAAAGATCCAAGCTCAGGGGCAAGAGTTTCAATCACACACTCAGTTCACAGACAAACCTCAGTAGCATAAATACTGACTTAAATCATTTGCTTCTTTATCCACCTCAAGAGGGTATATTGTTACAATAATGGTCCGAAGAGAAAGGATAACATTTTAAAAGTTAGCAAAAAATTTTGTTTTACCTTCTGCCAAAACAAAGCATGATTCAGTATATAGGCCACTGTGGAACTGGTGCAAAGCTGTTAAGGACAATGTTCTTGTTAGATGGGGATACTGAAAGAAATTCCTTTAAAATCTATTTTACAGGTGGTGTAGTAAGGCTGGTTGGTGGCAGTGTAAATGCATTACACGCTGAGTGAGAGTAAGGTGATCAACCTGGTAGTTGGCTGGATGGATAGCATGTTGAACAGGAACATCCCCCAACTCCAGACAGGTTTCCAAGAGGCAGAATACAAACCCCACTGCAACAAGCCTATCTCCATTACAACAAGCCCTTTTTGTGTCTTTGAGCTGAGGCAAACTCAGTTATTAGCATGGAAAAAAGTGGAGATCTGCAGTTGTCTATGTGTACTTTTAAAATGTAATCGTTCGCCTTTTTAAAGTGTGAAATGATGCAGTTCTACAGTAATTTTTCTGAAAACCTCTTAAATCCTTAAGATTCTCAAAAAGGATATTGCTTTACTAAGGTCTAGCTGAACAACTCCTGTAGGATCTTCCAAGAAAAATTTCCCCTAAAAGTTAAAAAAAAAAAAAAAAAAAAAAAAAAATCAAAAGCATATCAAAACAATGTATACCTCTAGATCAACAGAGATTGTGCTATCACACTCCAGAGAGAAGCAATACAGAGCCCACACTATGATCAGGGACCCTTTTGACCCCCAAATCAGAGCTGACAACAGGGTAAAAGCATCTCCATTTCCCATCTCCAGCAAGCACTGCATGTGGCTGCATACTGGGGAAGACATTATGGGAAAATGGGTTAACCCTTGTTCCTATATTGTTAGTACCTACTTATCCTTAGAAACTGGTTCAGAGAATTCATGACTCCAGTGGCGATCACCCTTTGCTGGATTTTTGGACAACGGAGATGTCACACAAACTCCCAAACCATTCTTACAGAACGGATTACTCAGGCACCAAAAGGACCTATTGCTGGCTTCTTCATAACAAAAACAATTTTGATTTTCATTGTGCTGGTCCATGCCAAACAAACCAATTTCTAAAACCAACCTCAACCTAACCACCTCTGATTTTAGCTAACAACTTACATCAGTGATAGAACCAGATCATCATTAGGCACACTGCATATTTTTGGCTTCAATCTTAATTTTTAACAAGTGTCAGGGCATATAAAGGGAAAGCATTTGATACACTTATTAAAGAAAAATCATGTCAGATGTTTAAATTTTACAATTTCATCCTTTAACTGCAGAAGTTGTTTTGATTTTTATATCCTTCTTTATTGCAAGAGGTATATAAAAATGCACTGGCAAGTTCAGACATAACATTTCAGGATTTCAGTGATTGAAGTTGGAACTCTCTAGAAACTGTCTAACAGTCCAGATTTACAGGAAGTTGAAGTTCTACAAAATTCTGTCCTTTGAAGAGAAAAATGCAGATCCCTTATGTATAAGTTATTGACTGTTCCTAAGAAAGTGTTCCGTATAAAAGACTGTTCCTGCAACATTTAAGTCAATGGGGGTTTTGCCATTGACTTAAATAGATGGAGGATCAGACCATAACTGAGATATTTAAGCCATATAATTTTTAAAAATATTGTATTGCTGAAAGCATGACAACTAAAAGACCCCACAATAAAATGTATCCTACCTCTTTTAGCTGTGTTATCATCCCAAGAACAATCACTTCCCCAACTTTAGCTGTATTGCCCAACAGTGTTTCTATTGTTTTAAGCTGGAATCAAAGAGTGAACTAGGTGAGATTTAAATTACACCTTCTATAAATCTGTTCTTAAGTAAGCAAGTTAAGTACCGCACAGTACATGATATAGTTTATATACATAAATTAGTTACAATATGATTCAGTTTTACTGGAAACTTGAGGATATATTTATGTGTCATATGCACCTGTGTATAGGGGGAAAAAGTTGATAATAATGGCTACTAGCTTAAAATTGTTCAGTGGGGGAAACAAAAATGGCAAAAATATGATAAGTTTAATTTACAAATGGATTAAAATTAAACATACGGGCCAAATCTTGGCCCTGGAATACATTTTGTCAATGATAGTAACATACATTTATCAGCAGAACAGAATTTGAACCACAGAGCTAGCCCACAAGTCATTTGGTAACATCAGTCGCTTTTAAACTAAGAGGAATGGTTAGAAGGACTCAAGACAACAGCTGGGTCTCCAGAGTTCTGGAAATGTGATGCAGCTGATACCAAAAGTCCTGTGCAAGGAAGGTGCAGTCTATATCACTACCAAGAAACCATATTTTATTGGGTCACAGATTGGCATTATACTCTAATCAGAAGAAGCAACCTTCTTAGTGTCAGCATATGCATTATGCACGCTCCTAGTGACAGGGGGGAGACATAGCAGTCAAGAAAGTAATATGCTAGTATAGAATTAAGAGGGATTTATTCCAACTCAATTTAGATCTATTTATTTTGCTCTTTCAAAGCCCTTGCAGTGCTTTGGATATGGAAATAAAGGAAGGGTCAGGACAGTGGATAACTGAAAGGCTACCATTTGGTACCTGAAGCTCCCAACTCACAGCACAAATAAGGATACAGAAAAAGAGAGAGCTTATTAGCAGTAGGCTGATGACTTTATTAGCTCTAAATTTGTGAATTTAGTGCTTATGAAAGTGAGGGATGGGGAAAATATCTCAAGCTTAATGGAGTCAGTGTGGGAGGGTTCTCTGCCAATGCACCTCAGCCAGACCTCTTCTCTTCCAGTTAAAAGCTGTTTTTGAGCAGCCCGCTAATTATGCTGAATTGTGCCAGATACAAGGATTTTGTGATGTAGAAAGAGACTAAGACAATAGCAAATATCTCATGTTCACTGGTTACGAAAGTCAGGATTAACACTTGGGTATCAAGTAGGGAAATATTAATTAACTAAACCACACTGAGCATACACTTCTCCCCCACCCCAAGAAAATACCAATATTTTTACCTGGAATTTACTCCTGCTGTCATCAGGATGAGCACCAATCGCTGAAGGAGTAAACAACTCATGCCTATGAGTCCTCTAGAAAAATCGAGATTAATGTGATCTGGTTAAAAATGATCACCACCACCACCACCACAAAAAAAGAAAAGACGACTCACTACATACACACTATATGAAATGCTATTTTAAAATTCTCTTATTCAGTTTCAGCCAACATCTTTTGATTTGGAAACCACAATATTTTTAACAAGAATTTACGTCCAAATAATAAACCATAAATACCACCTGGCAATAAAACAGAAGTTTAAGAGGTAACTTTTTAAAGCCATGAAAGAGGTCTTGTTATATATTATTTATAACAACATTGGTGTCTAGGCAGGGAAGAGGTCTCAGTGAGGGACCCATTGTACAAAGTGCTGTATACAAACATGTAGCGAAGAGGCAGTCCCTGCCCTAAAGATCTTACAATCTAAAAAGTTAAGCTCCTGCATTAATCTTTGAACGACAGTGCCTACGTTTACCAGGCAATATTTTAAAAGTGAATGGCGAAGAGAATGAAGAAAAGTTTTCAGCTTTACAATGGTTTTGTTTCTTTTAATGACTTTTATGCACCCACTAACATGGCACTTGAACACCTGACTCAAAAATAAATGCAACAACAAATAAAACTGAACCCCAATCAGCAACTCAAACTGCTCCAACCCCATACCATCCCAGCATAGCACAAGCAATAACCCAACAAGATCCACAGGCTAATAAATCCCTGACCAAAACAAAATGTGACTGGCACCTCTATTTTAAAATTAAAATAAAACAGCCTTCTGGAAAACCAAAAAGAGTGAGTTCCATAGCCAAAGCCCCCTCTATTGAAAATGCCCTGCTTCCAGCAATCAGGAATGCACATCTCAAACTCTCAGAAGAAGTGCCTCAGTTTATTACAGATACCATGATATTGCATAGGAAAAGAGGAGGCATCTATGGTAATCAGATTCCACATGACCTGGAACTTCACAGATCAGAACCAACACCTTGAATTGCACCTAGTACACTTCATGGAACCCAGGGATCATGTGCTCACACCAACAAATTCTACTAATCAGACAGATGGCTGCATCTGCACCAACTAAAGCTTCCAAGTGGTCTTCTAGGGTAGCTCCCAATAGAGCACATAACACAAATCTAACCAGGCAATGACAAAAGTATGGATGGCTGTGAGGAGATTCTCCATCCAAAGGAAGAAAGCCGGAGCCTGGAATAGTACATTTTCTAAATGAAAAGATGACTAAATAAAATATCTTAGCAAACAAGGTGCCTCAAATATTAAAGAAAGTATGGGTTTTTTGGTCTTTCAACTTGCCAGAGTCCCAGCCCACACTATAGTAATGACACTACACTTAGTGAAGCACGGAGCCAGCCTACGTGAGAATTAAAGAGTCACACACATTCCTCCCTCACAAACATACATTTTTTTAAAAAATGAACATTTAGTTCTTTTAAATTTTTAATGGTTTCTATTAAAAAAAAAGTCAGAGAAAAGTTTGGTGCATGCTACTCATTTGCAAAGTTTTTATTGTACCCACAAGGTACATAGTAAGACTATTAATAGAAAAGCCTTTCCAAACCTGTGCAATATACATCAATTAAGAAATAAATTCCATCTCCACTTCCCTCCCTAATCCCTCCTCCCGCAACATCTCCAAACTCTAGCAGTTTCCATTATGCATGTGATGTTGCCAGTGCGGCACTGCCTGCAGCATCACTTGAAGCAGTAGCTGGTAGTCCACAGTTTCAGTGGACCTTAAATTTTAAGGCTAAAATAGAATCTGTTTGGTGCATTCAGCATATAGTTCAAAAGTTGGTGTGTGATTCTTAATGTTATTCACAGATCACCTTTCAAACATGATAACAGATACATCAGAATCCATAATGCCATATAATTTCAAAGGATAGTCAATTCAATCTGTAACATATCCTGATTTTATAAGTTTACAACTGTGGCTCACACTAGCTGCTCAACTATAAATGCCTTACTATACATATATGTCTCTCTCAGAACATGAGATGATAGCATTAAACAAACCAAAACCTTTCTTTCACTCACCTGCTGCAAGATGGTGTAGCGTTCACGAAACAACTCTGCTTTATCCCTGGCAGTTCCAAATAAATTTGGTGCAGGATGGTTGGTCATTGATAGACTGGAAGAAAGTTAGTCATGATTTATTTATTTGTTTATTTTTAGAAAACAAAGACCCAATGATACTTTAATCTAAATCTCTATATAAGTAGGAAGCTACAAAGTCTTCAACGCCATTGCGTATTTTATTTGGTCAGTGAAGGAGTTTTCTGCTAGGAATCCCATGTATTTATGTATACGGAAGATTACATTCATTTTGTCCCCTTTAACACCAGAGGAGTTTGTCACATCTTTGTCACATCTTTCCAGCTGAGCAGCACTGGACACAACTCTGTTTCTTAAATGAATAAAGATATTATCCTTGTTCTGGCTTAGCAGCATATCTTCACAGAACTCCCAGCTCCTGCCAACCTTGGAAGCTATAGAGTGGGATTCAGAATGAAAAATCTACAGCAACCTTGCAGGATGCTTTAGATAGGCCAGCAGAATCATGAACAAAAGTTAAGAAAGGATTCTACTCTAAAGGAAAATAGGTGTAAATTCCTTCACACATAGATTACTGTGTGCTGCAACATAAGCAACTTGTCTATAGCGTTTACTACAAAATCAGACAAATAGGAAAAAAAACACACACACTTTGTGAGGCATGAATGCCATCTCATCGAAAGGGATGGATCAAGTGCTATATGGACTTTTTCTGTCCCTCATCAAATACCATATAACAAAATGTTCAAACCAAAGAACTGATAGACAAATACATACAACTTAGGGCCACTATCATCACCAGCAGTACTGCATATATTGTACCAATCATCACAGGACAAAGATTACCTATTCTCACTCCATGCTACTGAAAGAGAAAGTCTTGACCCATGGCCCAGATGTAAATATATTTACCTGTCATTATTTACCATGACCTTAAAACAGAGTAACCTAATGAGTTCAACTAATTTTGTATAGAAGTTGTAAACCCCATTTAACAAAAAAAAACCAACCCCCTCTCTCTCAAAAACAGTTTGTTATAATCAGTTTCCTAAAGGCAGTGTGCCCACAACATACTCACTCTTGAATCACATATCATCCATCTTGAGACCAGCACACAATCCAAGAATGAAAGTTCGTAGATAGCAAATTTTAACCATACAATAATAAAGGCTTTGATACATGGACAATTAGTAATGTCATAAAAATAGCAGCTGAGACTTAAGAAATGGGAAGACTTACGGTAGAAACTTCTTCCTTTCTGAATTATAAACATAACGTGGAACATCAAAGGCCCCGATAATATTGAAAATGTGTTCTCTGAAACCACAATAGATTTAAAGCTTTATTTGAGAAAAGAACTATTTCAAGGAAACAGCTAACTTCAGTGCTCCACAGAAACCTCGTTTTGAGTAAAAGAATGTCAACACACCCCTTTTGTTAACTCTTTCATTCTTTTCCCTTCCAGTTCCCTCCCCGCACCTCTGACCGTTGTATCTGCATCTCATTTACGGAAAGTATTGTTTTTTAATTCTGTATGGAAATTAAAGAGAAAATAAATTATGTGCTCCTCTTTCTTTCTTTAACAAAAATTGCCAAATTTTTAAACAGAATTTGTCAAGATTATTTATTAATATGCACTGGTACCTAGTTTGAAATAAAATAGCTTTGGTACGGGTCAAGATAATTTTTAAAAAGTGGCTACTACGTATGCATGCTCCTTTTCATACCATTTCATGGAAGGGTTGTATGCCACTGAATTTATTGTTGATTCCCTTCCAACAATTAATCTAAGTTTTAATCCTTTTATTATAATTGTAACAGCTTCAGAGTTGATAAAAATTACAGCATTGATTTGTAATGTCAGGACGTATTGAAGCTTACAGGTAGAAAACATCCATCATTGCCTAAGGGAGAAAATGCCTTCGTTATGGAACAACATGGCTCTCTGACGGATGCTTTGTCTTTGAGTTTATCACAACAGAATTCAAGAGATACAGGAAGGGAGACTCTTTGGTCCACAGAGCTCTATTGACTTCAGAGGTACTCTGCACTAGGATCTACCCACACAGATTTCTCTTCAGGATTGAGACCTAAATATGTGAGAGCAACTATGTGAAAAAACTACTTATGTTGTTACAGTTCTAACAAACTGGCAAAAAAGAAAGTATTCCAAGTCAGGTGGGGATATAACCTCATACCTGGGAACTATAGGGTTGCACCACCTTATTGACTTTCTTAATCATTTATCTGCTTTAGTCAGTTTGTATTATAATCCCAATAAACACAATTTTAAATACATCCTTTCATATTATCTATGTGTGTGTGTATATCACACACACATAATACCCTCAGCAGCCCCAACAATGGGTCAGTTTTCAAAATTCAGTAACAGTTTAGTAAAAGCAAAGAGTAGAAAAGAGCATCATGAAATGTTTCAAGAACAAAAGATATCTTAGAAATGCAGAAGAATAATAAGATATTGATGAGTAATAATGGAAAAGAGAAAGTCCAACTGAAAATGCACAAAAATAAAGTTCATTCTCAAAAATATTTATTTCTATTTTTTTGGCTGATATTCAGTATATAATATGTGTAACACAAAGCCATAGCATTTTAATTTAAGAATGTTAGAACCATATCACAATCCCTACAGGTCTATACTTGTGAAGCAAATTTCCTAAGAAAGAAGATTACTCAGTTTTAAATTAAATATCAGGAGACAAAAAACACAGAGCAATTACTGTATGATTAGCATTGCAGAAAACATCGGACATTTACTCCCTAAGAAGAAATCAGTGAATGCACACTATCTAGCCATAAATTTCAAATAAAAATAAATTTGTATCACCATACATAGTTTCATCTAATGACTGGCTACATTCCTGGACTGCGGCTTCCACTGTGGCTCGTTCAATCATATTAGATGACACTGAAAAGAACGTTTCATAAGATTAAAACTATAGCCTATGGAAAATGACAAGTATTAAATTAAATATGTTTCAAATATTTTACAAAAATGATTCAATATCCTCCTTCAAAGTGTCTCTTAAATATTCTTTACAAATCATTATATTTTCAGCAAATGACATATGGTACCCTAAATTTTCTATGGCAAATTTCTAAAGGCAGTTCATTAAATATATTTGCCAGAAAACGACATCTCTACACAAATCTTCGTACTGTATCTGTAGTTAACTCAGAATTTAGAACAAGAGTATTATAGTTAATCCCTGTAAGCCTGCCAAAATAGCCTACAGAAGCTTCATATACTGCAGGTTCATTGTTCCAGAAGCTTTTAATTCAGGTTCACATTATTATTCAAATAGGTTAACACAGTCTGGACAGTCAGGAGAAGCAGGGCTGCCAGACTTCTGAAGTGGCAAAATTACACTGGTTTTTGATGAAGTGATAAACCTTAATATTTAGCAAAACAGGAAGTCAACAGTAAATATATGTAACATGCATCTATGTTCAAACAGCTTCACTAGAACGAACACCTTAGTGAGCTGTCAGTAGGTTTTTCTTTTTACAGATAACATTATAAAGGCAGGATTAATTTAGAAGGTTTACAAAAAAAATGTT
The DNA here is from genome assembly GCF_965140235.1 of Caretta caretta. Taxonomy (NCBI): domain Eukaryota; kingdom Metazoa; phylum Chordata; order Testudines; family Cheloniidae; genus Caretta; species Caretta caretta. The sequence continues at coordinate 126,855,057 of NC_134211.1, read as the reverse complement.
ACTTACAAGGCTGTTTTTCAACAGCATCAATGATGTTTTCTATTACATCTTCAAGCTCTAATTCATTGACAGACTGAAGAGCTTCAGTAAGATATTTATTAGCTTCACTAATTGGAATGAAAAAATAAGTTAGCCAAGATAAGAAATTAATATTCAATAAATAAAATATACGCTTTATGTCCACTATTATAATATTGACACGTGCACACACAACTGCTGTAAGGCTTGTGGTTATTAGCGAGAAGGAGCATAGAAATAATTATCCTGATCCCATTTAAATCAAATATGCTCGGAAATTAAAAAGTCCCAAGAATAGAATAATTAAGTATAAAGCAGCAGGCCTTGGTGATCTCAACAGATCCTCCAGGCAGGATGTTCACTGTACAATCCAATGTCCTACCTTACTATGTGGGTTTTTAAGGAGAAGGCAAGACAAAGTTTGATCTATTCTAGAGACCTCATCATCTTGGGGAGACTCTTATTATCTTGACACAGTGAAGTATGATGCTCTGAATACTATCCATGGAAACATTAAAAATAAAATGGAGAGAAGATAGACATATAAAAGGGAAGGGAATGAAGGAAGAAAGGAGAGAAAACACAGGGAAAAATATTCCTTCCACTTGGACCAGAAACTCAAATTATTATATTCAAAATACCACCTACTCGCTCCCACAGTTCTGGAGTTCCCACTCATCTGAAGGAAGCACTGAAAAGGAAGAATAGAAGCTCTCTTCTTACAAAAAAAATGTGACAGAGTAGTTTGAAGATGTGTATCTATAGACAGGGCTGTCAGATGACTTACACTGCCAGTATACCTACTATTTTGCAATAGAAAGGGGGAAAAAATCAATTTAAGAGATTATTTTTAACAGCTATACAAAATTCCACTTAAAATAATTTTTTTCATCTATAGTGCTTCCCTAAAACTCAAAGTAAAGGCCAGTATTTAAAGAAAAGCAATTCTGTGATAAATGTCATCTAACTGTTGATCAAAAATGACATTTTGGTCAACAGTCTGAACTTCAAAATATTTCACATTTAACCCCTGGGTACCAGGAGTTCTAAACTTAGAATCCTCAGAGATTTCAGTAATGTAGGACTGTAGGACACTGTCCAAAATAATTGTTTTTAAAAATTAAAAAAAAAAAATAATGCCCTGCATAATTGAACCCCCTGTTCAAGCCAAAAGAAAAAGAGAATCACTATTGTATTAAGTTCTCTAGAGGAAAAAATATGAGCAACAGAATCATATTATCAGTGAATAATGGAGAACTGAAATGAGGATATTAGTGGTTGGGGGCAAGCCTCCTGTTAGGCTTTGTCTACACTGGAACCTGAACGTCAAAACTATTGTAGTTCAGGGCGTTGAAAAAAAAACACACACACCCCGAACGACAAAAGTTTGCTGACGAAAAGCGCAGATGTGAACAGTGCTTTGTCAGCGGGAGAGCTCTCCTGCCAAAAAAGCTACTGCCGCTCGTTGGGGGTGGAAGTTTTTTTTGTCAGTGGGAGAGCTCTGTCCTGCCAACAGACAGCAGCTACACTGCACGCCTTTTAGCAGCACAGCTGTGTTGCTAAAAGGTGCATAGTGTAGACATAATCTTAGATTCTTTCTAGACTAACCCTAGGCCTGCCGTCAAATCAGGCTGCCAATGGTGTTGAGATGCACAGAATGCTCTACAAAGCCATGTTAATTTCCATGAGGAACCTACTTGAAAATAAACTCATTTCCTTTGCAATCATAGGCCCCAATTCTGAAAAAACTTAGGTACGTGATTGACTTTATGCACTTTGACTACTCATAGTGCGCAAACTAAGCATGTGCCTAAATATCTGTAGGGCCTAATTATTTGAGATTTAAACCATAGTAGTTAATATGTTTTATACTCACGTAAAGGGAGATCATAGGTCATAAATTTCATACACAAAGTTTATGATGAACTCTAATCTGTAACAAGAACCTACTCCTATTCTCAAGGCTTTTATTTAGTAAGTCTGCCAGCTGGGTACTCTATTATTTCTGTTAAAATACTTCTAAGTGCAAGAGAAATAAAAGCCTGCCAGCTGGGTTGCAGGAACAGAAGTGACACCAGATATTATAAAGCTCCGACACCCAAAGCGTGTCTGGGGAGTGATAGCTGGACTTACTTTCTGAAGACAGTATTTAAAATGACAAAGGATTCCTTCAACCACTAGCAGGAAGAGTTTTAATTCTGTTCTAGTAAAACACTAAGAGAGGGGATTAAGGCCCAGATCCTCACAGGTATTTAGGCTCCGGACTTCCACAGATTTCATACCAAGTATTCTCATTACTGGGCAGAAGAGACATTGCACATTAACCTGCCTGATTGCTGCTGTCTCTCGCCTGGAGGGAAGGATTTCCCACCTCCCCAGACTCTTATACGGGCCCGTTCTCGCGGACTCGGAGCACCACTCAGGAGTATGTTTTGAGTATCAGTGTCTCCCACTGGTGATGGAGGACGGTGGGTCACTCGCGGGAGGGCCAGGGTCGGGAGGAGGAATAGAATGGCAGCGGCTTCCCCCCTCCGCCGCCGCCTTGGGACGGGACGGGAGCGGGGCGGAGTGGCACTTGTCAGCCGCTCCCCCGGGCAGGGGAAAGGGGCGCTGTATGTCCCCGCCTCTCTGCCCGGGTTCGTGTGACATTGCCACTCTCCCCGCCCGCTCTGCGCCACCCCGGGCCCGGCTGCGGGCGGAGAGCAGGCCCCGAGCCAGCCGGCTACTCACGCTCGGAGCAGCAACCCGTGCATCTTGAAGGCAGAGCCTACTTTGCTCCTCAGCTTCTCGGCAGCCATCTTGAACCGTTGGCGCCACCGGCCGCCGGCCCCGCCTCTAGGGGCTGTCCCGGGCCTGTCCCCGGCCAACGGGGCGGGGCGGCGGGCGCAAGGGCGCGCGTCCTCTTCGGCGAGCGGCTCTCAAGCTTTGCTCCAAGCTCACCTCAGCTGGGGCCGGCGGCGGGCGTTGGTTAGCTCGGGTGGAGCGGGCAGGGCAGCGCTTGTAGGGGGGGTCATGCGGGAGAGCTGTCTCACAATCGCCTCCATTCCCAGTAGCAGCGGCAGACCCAGGCCTTGGTCCTATTCTGGGAGGGGGGGACTCCTACACATCATCTGTGACACTGAGCCGTGGGAGTGGGGGAAGCATGAAGTTGCTGGGGCATCCCCAGATGTCCTCTAAAGTTTCCAAGGGGTTTAAAGAAAAGGAGGACTTGTGGCACCTTAGAGACGAACAAACTGGTTAGTCTCTAGGGTGCCACAAGTCCTCCTTTTCTTTCTGCGAATACAGACTAACAGAGCTGCTACTGTGAAACCTGACATTATGCAAGTCAAGGGGTTTAAATGATTCTTTCCAGATCTTGTGCCCCACAGGCTTTTACTGTTCCGCGGGGTCTGTCTACATTCCATAATGGTATTTGCAAGGTTATAAACGTTGGCGTTTAAACCAGTCTCTAATAAGGAGTAGGCTAAAACTATAACGGGCAGGGATTATCCCATATCTGCCCACTGTGGGGTTTCTTGCACCTTTCTCTGAAAGCATTTGATGTTGGCCACCCTCAGAGGCAGGACAATAATGGATGAGATTGATTAGGGGTCTGACCCAATACAGTACAACAGTTCCTATTGTGTTTGACCCACGCTGGATGACATAAGGTCACTGACCACAGTTTAACAGTCAGCACAGACTAGGTCAGCATCATCTTAAATGGGCCATTCACTAACATGTTGAAGCGCAGTAACATTTTGTAATATAGACAGACCCCTGGTGCACATGCCCCGCGACCCCATGTGATCACTTGTTCAATTTCAAAGCCAGCGGGCCTGGGTGTTGGGTGCCCGAGGTCCTGCTGCCCCGGGATGGGGGCGATAATGCCCCCCACGAAAGAGGGGCCCCTCATCTTGACGGGCTACAGCAAAAGCATGAGACTGTTCTTATTTTGTCGGAAAGGGGGAGCAAACCAGCACAGCAAGGGGCCCTGCACCCTCTACATGAGGTGCAAACTGCACCCACTTCGACCTGCTACCAGTGAGCGGCCCACTTTCTTTTTTGAAGCAGACGGAAGGAGCTGAGCCACAGAACCGGACACCTGGCCCCGAGTCGCCTCGCTGATCCCGCAGCCCCCCCCCCCACTTCCTCCCACGTGAGCGCCTGATTTGGAGCGGGAGGAGCGGAGGCGCTGCTGTGCTGCTCGTTCCGCTACTCCCCATACTTTGGACCCTCTCCGCTTCCCGTCCGCCGGAGGGTGACCGAGCGGCGGAGAGCAGGTGCGCTCCAGAAGGGGGTGGCGAGTCGCGGTCGTTGCGGCAGACGCCTCCCTTCCCCCCTTCATAAGATGGCGGCGGGTCCACCTCCTTCTCAGCAGTTCTGCGTGGCCGAGGAACGGAGTGGCCACTGCGCCGTGGTGGACGGGAACTTTCTCTATGTGTGGGGGGGATACGTGGTAAGCAGGGAGGAGGCGGCTTGGGGCATCAGGGGTGGCAATGGGGGGCGGGCTTTGTTGCTGCACGGCCGGGCCAACGCACTGTGCCCCACGGCGCCCTGGGCTGGGTGGGAGCAGTGGTTAGTAGCACCCGGGTTCCTCAGCTGCCCCCAAAGGAGCTACCGCTAACTGCGGGTTAATCCTTGTTCCTCGTGAGAGGGCTGCAACCGCCACACGGACAGGGCGGAGGGGGCGTGCACGTTCTGTACGTCAGCTCGGTCGCTGATTGGCGGGGCGGGACATGCCGCGCGGGAAGGGAGCGGGTGTTTCAAGTCTCAGCTGTCGAACGCTCGTGCTGCTGCGCTGGATTCCCAACCGCCATAACGGCCGCCTGTCGAGGTGAAGGGGCACGTGCTTGGTGCCTCCAGGGAGTCCAAGCCTAGAACATGAGAGTGGGGACTTCGCTCCCGTCCCAGATACACTTTCCTCTGCTCCAGTGTGGTGTCCTGAGAAAGATCGCACAGACCCCTGTGCCCTATTCACATTTCCCATCTGCTCCACTGGGGAGTGGTTTTCTGAATAAAACACACAGGCACAGCTGTCTGCCCCCCTTCCTGTTTCCAATCTGCTCCGGGAAGGGTTCCTTAGCAAAACTGCTTCCATTTCATTTGTACCTATGTGCTGTCCACCCAGTCACATTTACCAGCTGCTGTGGGAGGGGATCCCAAGTTGGGACTCCTCTCATACCCACCTGTCCCCAGCCACCTTTTCTGTCAAACGTACCTCATGTGAGTGTTCATTAAGCATGGAAAGTGTGACACAAATAAACCACCCTGACACTTTAATACACCAGACTGTTAGGGTGTTAACTGTCATCAGAACAGAGGCAGCTAACAGGAGTTGGGAGGCTATAGCTGTGGAGTCTGTGCTTGGAGGCAGCAGAACTTGATGAGTCGTGCATTTGATCTGGCTGTGGGTTCTTTGACTGTTTGCTCTCTGGGTAGGGACTACACAGCTGGGCAATAGGTACCTGAGTAAGCAGCTGAAATGGATCTGTTTGTTGGTGCGTTGGTAAAGGCCATGAGGTTCTAACCCTTGGAGCTTTGATCAGCATAGCTGTTTGAAGTCTCTGAGTGATTAATCGCTCCCTGGTGATGAGGGGCAGAGTTGAACTGAGCTGAGCATGGAGACTTGGTCACTTGCTAGGCAAACTCAAGAGCCCTGAACAGAGGGCAACTAATAGGAAAGTATCAGAGGGAGTTAAGAGAAAGATTGTGAGAGGTTTTCTTCCAGATTTAGTTCTGCATGCAATTTCAAGATGGCCAGCAATGAACATTGATGGTGACCTGTAATGGATGTATCATTTTTCTTTACTGCCAGAAGCGACTTCCTGTTCATGAAATGCAAATTGGTGGCCATGCTTCAGGATTGGAGGGGCAAATAAAGATAGTATTGAGAAGCTGAGGCATTCCTAGACAGTCAGGTTCAGAAAACATTGGTACCCCAGATTCAAGGAAGAACAGAGTTGGCCACCAAGGAATCAGAAAGGAAGTCCAAGATGCTTCTGGTCGTTACAAACCACCAGGCTGCAAGAGATCATGGAAGCATCCTACATGGATGGAGATAGACGAGGATGGTCAGGCTGTGGCCATCAGAGAGAAGAGGGCTAGGAAGAATTCCACACAGCCAGTAGTTTCCATTCAATAACAGGTCCTCAGTTTGGAAACAAAATCCTGCTGGTGCAAGGGAATGGTGAGTTGTACAGGACACACCTCTTGATGTCAGCTTGCGCCAACCTATAAGAAAATCAAGCTTTCCCACAGGGTTCTACAGCTGTCCAAAGAAGACAGATGATCTTTGTTGGGGATTCAGTACTCAGAAGAATTGAAAGAACATTCTTCAAGGGGCAGGTGGACATCAGAATGGTGTGCTGTCTTCCCAAAGCCAAGTCCTGAGACATTACTCCAAGATTGGATGGCCTTTTGAAGTTGACAGGAAAGGATCCATTGATGATGGTTCACGTTGGCATCAATGACAATGTGTTGCAGGATATCTCTCAGATAGTAGATGATTTAATGGAACTCAGAAGAGTGCTGAAGATGAATGTCCAGATGATCTTCTCTGTAATCATTCCTGTCCCATGAGCAAAGGAAGACAGAAGTGAACCTCTAGCTACATAAGTGGTGCAGGGTGGAGGGTTTTGGTTTTGTGGAACATTGGTTGGTCCACCTTTTGTGGGAAAAGGGGGTTGTATAGTGTGTCTTCTCTGGCACAAGCTGGCTAGAGTAGTCAGGAGGGATTTCAACTAATAACAAAAGGGAACGGTAAAAAGAGAGAAGATATGAGCACTCACCACAAAATTGAGATGTTGAGAACAAAATTAATCAAGGTTTCAGAATATCAGCCGTGTTAGTCTGTATCTGCAAAAAGAACAGGAGTACTTGTGGCACCTTAGAGACTAACAAATTTATTAGAAAAAAGAAAAGGAGGACTTGCGGCACCTTAGAGACTAACAAATTTATTTGAGCATAAGCTTTCGTGAGCTACAGCTCACTTCATCGGATGCATTCAGTGGAAAATACAGTGGGGAGATTTATATACACAGAGAACATGAAACAATGGGTGTTACCATACACACTGTAACAAGAGAGTAATCACTTAAGGTGAGCTATTACCAGCAGGAGAGCGGGGGGAGGGGCTGGGACGACGGACGGACGACCTTTTGTAGTGATAATCAAGGTGGGCCATTTCCAGCAGTTGACAAGAATGTCTGAGGAACAGTGGGGGGTGGAACATAAGCTTTCGTGGGCTACAGCCCACTTCATCGGATGCATAGAATAGAACATATAGTAAGAAGATATATCTATAGATATAGATATATATATACAGATAAGTTGGAAGTTGCCATACAAACTGTGAGAGGCTAATTAGTTAAGATGAGCTATTATCAGCAGGGGAAAAAACCTTTTGTTTTAATCAAAGATGGCCCATTTAGACAGTTGACAAGAAGGTGTGAGGATACTTAACTTAGAGAAATAGATTCAATATGTAGTGTTAGGATATAGATATTCAGGCCTGTCTGCAAAGGCCTGTACTTTAAGAATTTAGGTGTATTCTTATCACTTGGCTAGTTAGAGGTATAAAAGAAAGAATCAAAATCACTGTCTGCCAGTGTAAGGTCCTTCTCTTACTGTGACAGTCTGAGGCCCTGTTCTTAGGCTAAGGCCTTTGGCTAAGCGACAGAGGCAGACATAAGCTGGGAAGCGACTGGTCACATCCTCACATTCCAAAGTAGTCACATTGAAAGAAGGTGCTATTGGGCTGTTAGGAATACAGTCCTGTCCTGATAGTGCCTATCACCTCCAGAGAAAGGGAAATGCCTAGAAGATGTAAAAGGAAATCAAGGTTGATAGTTTTCTGTCTGGTAAGAACTCACTTATCAATAGACACAGCTGGGAAACTCTTATGTCTTTATAGATGTAGTTGTGAAATCCTCACTTCTGTATTGTTTTGTCATTATAGTTCCCACTTTGCTATTGTTTATTGGCATGGTCTCTGTCTGGTTCTGTGATTGTTTCTGTTTGCTGTATAATTAATTTTGCTGGGTGTAAACTAATTAAGGTGGTGGGATATAATTGGTTAGCTAATCATGTTACAATATGTTAGGATTGGTTAGTTAAATTTCAGTAGAATGATTGGTTAAGGTATAGCTAAGAATATTACTATATAAATTAGGGGCAAACAGGAAGTAAGTTGGGATTCGAAAATAAGGAAAAAGGAACTTGTATTTAAGCTTGCTGGAAGTTCACCCCAATAAACATCGAATTGTTTGCACCTTCGGACTTCGGGTATTGTTGCTCTCTGTTCATGCGAGAAGGACTAGGGAAGTGGGAGAGTGAAGGAATAAGCTCTCTAACATGTGTAATGACTAAGTCACTCCCAGTCTCTATTCAAACCCAAGTTAATGGTATCTAGTTTGCATATTAATTCAAGCTCAGCAGTTTCTCGTTGGAGTCTGTTTTTGAAGCTTTTCTGTTGCAAAATTGCCACCCTTAAATCTTTTACTGAGTGGCCAGAGAGGTTGAAGTGTTATGATTCCTGATCTCAGATTTGTGTCAATTTATTCTTTTGCGTAGAGACTGTCCGGTTTGGTCAGTGTACAATGGCAGAGGGGCATTGCTGGCACATGATGGCATATATCCCATTGGTAGATGTGCAGGTGAACAAGCCCCTGATGGCATGGCTAATGTGATTAGGTCCTATGATGATGTCACTTGAATAAATATGTGGACAGAGTTGGCATCGGGCTTTGTTGCAAGGATAGGTTCCTGGGTTAATGTTTTATTTGTGTGGTTGCTGGAGAGTATTTGCTTCAGGTTGGGGGGCTGTTTGCAAGCAAGGACTGGTCTGTCTCCCAAGATCTGTGAGAGTGAGGGATCATTTTTCAGGATAGGTTGTAGATCTTTGATGATGCGCTGGAGAGGTTTTAGTTGGGGCCTGAAGGTGACAGCTAGTGGCATTCTCTTATTTTCTTTGTTGGGCCTGTCCTGTAGTAGGTGACTTCTAGGTACTCTTCTGGCTCTGTCAATCTGTTTTTTTACTTCAGCAGGTGGGTATTGTAGTTTTAAGAATGCTTGATAGAAACACCAATGCTAGGACCCTGGTTAACAAACAAAAGGAATTGGAATTGCTCATTTATGAGCATAAATGTGATCTAACTGGTATTACTGACACCTGGTGGGATGATTCGCGTGATGGGAATGTTAAAATCAATGGTTCTAACCTATTTAGGAAGGAGTGAGTGGGCAAAAGGGCACCCGCAATGGCACTCTATGTCAAAAATGGCATTACCTGTTTCCAGGGCACAGACAACTTAGAAGAAATTGATCTCGAATGCTTCTGGTTACATGTCCTAACAGATAAAGCCCAAGATGGGGTACTAGTTGGTGTCTGCTACAGACCACCAAATCACACTTAGGAACAGGATGACTGGCTCCTTATGCCCCTATCTATAATGTGTAGATGGGAAAAGCTGCATAATCATAGACAACTTTACATTTCAGTGACACATGCTAGAGGTCTAAGGCAAATACTTAAATCTCAGTACACCATTTTTATACCCAGGATGACACTCTACTTTTATCAACACCCCTCCTCTGACTTGTTATGTAATAATAATAATTAATATTTATGACAATACATACAATTCCACATTACATACTCAATTATATAACATGTTTATCTAAAACATTCTTGAACATAAGAAAGGCCATACTGGGTCAGACCAGTGGTCCGCCTAGCCCAATATCCTCTCTTCCGACAATGGCCCAATGCAAGAGGGAACGAACAGAACAGGTAATCATCAAGTGATCCATTCCCTGTCGCCCATTCCCAGCTTCTGGCAAACAGAAATTAGGGACACTTCAGAGCATGGTTTTGCATCCTTATCCATCCTGGCTAATAGCCACTGATGAACCTATCCTCCATGAACTTATCTAGTTCTTTTTTTAACCCTCTTATAGTCTTGGCCTTCACAACATCCTCTGGCAAAGAGTTCCACAGGTTGACTGTGCATTACGTGAAAAAATATTTCCTTTTGTTTGTGTTTAACCTGCTGCCTATTAATTTCATGTGGTGACCCCCTAGTTCTTGTGTTAGAAGAAAAAGTAAATCTTTCTTATACACTTTCACCATATCACTCATGATTTTATAGATCTCTATCATATCCTCCCTTAGTTGTCTCTTTTCCAGACTGAAAAGTCCCAATCTTATTAATCTGTCCTCATATGGAAGCTGTTCCATAACCCCCTAATAATTTTTGTTGCCCTTTTCTGTATCTTTTCCAATTCCAAAATATCTTTTTTGAGATGGGGCGACCAGATCCGAATGCAGTATTCAAGATGTGGGCGTACCATGGATTTATAAATTTTATAAGTGACAATTTCCTAACTCAAAAGTGTTGAATCCAACTGTAAGGATATTTCAGGACCACCGATCAGGCCCACAGGTTACCTTATGAGCCTAGCAAAGCAGACAACCATTGCTTGCTGTAGCAGACGAATGCCACTGTAATTCCACATTCAAATCCAAGGAACAGGTTTATTTTAGCATAGGTAGAGAATGCCACACCCTAGTGCAGTGGTTTTTAAACTTTTTTTCTGGTGACCCAGTTGAAGAAAATTGTTGATGCCTGCGATCCAATGGAACTGGGAATGAGGGGTTTGGGGTATGGGAGGGGCTCAGGGCTGGGGCAGAGGATTGAGGTGTGGGGGAGAATGAGGGGTTCATGGCTAGGAGAGTTAAGGCTGCGGGATGGGGCTGGGAATGAGGGGTTCAGGGTATGGGAGGGGGCTCTGGTCTGGGGCAGGGGTTTGGGGTGTAGGAGAAGGTCTGGGCTGGGGGTGCAGGCTCTGGGGTGGGGCTGGGGATGAGGGGTTTGGGGTGCAGGAAGGGGCTCTGGGTTTGGGGGGGGGATTCAGGGCTGGGGCAGGGGATTGGGGCATGGGCTTACCTCAGGTGGCTCCCAGTCAACGGCATAGTGGGGGTGTAAGGCAGGCTTCCTAACTGTCCTGGCACTGTGGACTGTGCTGCACCCTGGGAACCGGCCAGTGGGAGTGTGGAGCCAGTGCTCAGGGCGGGGGCTGCGTGCGGAGCTCTGTGGTCCCTCCCGCCTAGGAGCCAGACCTGCTGCTGGCCACTTCCAGGGTGCAGCGCAATGTTGAAACAGATAGGGACTAGCCTGCCTTAGCCAGGCAGCACCACCAATGGGACTTTTAATGGCCCAGTCAGCGGTGCTGACCAGAGCTGCCGCAACCCAGTGCCTTACATTCCGCGACCCACTACTGGGTCGTGACCCACAGTTTGAAAACCACTGCCCTAGTGATCACTTGGGATGTAACAGGCCAATGCATTGACTGGAAGTACACAAAGGCAAATACTTAAATCTCAGTACACCATTTTTATACCCAGGATGACACTCTACTTTTATCAACACCCCTCCTCTGACTTGTTATGTAATAATAATAATTAATATTTATGACAATACATACAATTCCACATTACATACTCAATTATATAACATGTTTATTACTTATTAACAATAACAAAACTATTAATCTTATTATTTAAGAGGGGTGTACCTTGTTTATCCTGATCATCTTTAGCAGGTCACAGTGACCTCTTCTTTTTCCTGTACTCAGTGGAGACATTCCAAAAACTGAATAACAGGATATTTAGTAAGCCAAGAAGGCCTTATTTGCACTCCTTCCCAATCGGGTTATTAGGCCAACATTTATATTGCTTATATATTGTGTATGCATTTATTATGTATTGCTAACCAAGATGTAATCCATTAAATACAATTAGGCCCTTACCATTTTACATGCACCTAATCGCTGTATCACTTCTTTACACCAGCAGGGGGGAATTCTGTATTAGACTGTGTCTTGACAGAAAAAGCGCAACTGATCACAGAACTAAAAATGAATGGTAATCTAGGTATAAGTGATCATGATTTGATCACATTTATAATGTGCAAACAGAATAAAGTCCAGACCAGATACATACTTGGTGCTTTCAGAGGGCCAATTTCACAAAGCTGAAAAATATTATGAGACAGATAAACTCAGAGGAAGAATTTAATTAGCAAAATGTAAATGATTGTTGGGAATTGTTTAAGAACAATTTACTGGGTGCCCCAAAAGCCATAATCGCACAGTTGAGGAAAAAAAAAAACGATCTGGTGTAGAGGGGAAGTAAAGGCAGCTGTAAAAAGTAAAAAATAAAATATAATAATGGAAGAAAGGGGAAGCTGATCGTAATTAACATAAATCAGAAGTTAGGAATCGTAGAAAATTGATAAGAGAAGCAATGGGATACAAGGAGAAATCATGGCTAAGAGAGTTAAGGACAATGAGGAAGAGTTTTTAAAGTATAATAGGAACAAAAAACACCCTAACAATGCCATTGGTTCCTGTCACAGGGCACCTACGTCACTACCAAATGTACTTTACTGCCTATACTGTTCGTGTGGTGTCTCAGTCACACCCACCCACCGTGTTATTACCCTTTCGCCAAGGTGTGTATTTATTCCTTTCTTACGAATTATCACTGTGTAATGCAGGTTTACAGCGAGGAGAGGCTTTCCTGCAGCCTTCACTTCTCAGCCCAGGCTTACCCTCTAGCTTTCCTTTGAGCTTCTCTTTTTATGTCCTCCCAGTTACATTCTTAACCCAGAGATTACCACCCAGGTATTCATAATCCCCCAACAGAAAGTGTTTAACTGCTCATAGCCTTCTCCATGTTGCAGCAACATCAGTGACCAGGGTTCTACTAATAGGGCCCTGTCACAGGTCCATCACTAGATGGAAATGATAGAATTATTAATAATAATACAGAAAAGGCAGAATTGTTCAATAAATATTTGTTGTGTTTTCTGGGGAAAAAGAGTTGCAGTCATATCATATGATAACACTCTGTTCATTCCACTCATATTTCTGAAGAATGTTAAACAGCCACTACTACTGTTAAACACTTCTAAATCAATAGGTCTGGATAACTGGCATCCAAGAGTTTTAAAAGAACTGGCTGAGGTGCTTTTTGGACTGTTAATTTTTCAATAAGTGTTGGAGCGCTGGAGAAATTTCAGAACACCAGACAAAAGCAAATGTTGTGTCAATATTTATAAAGGGTAATTGGGATGACCTGCCTAATTATAGACCTGTTAGTCTGACATGGATCCTGGGCAAGATAGTGGAGTGGCTGAAATGGGACTTGATTAATAAAGAATTAAAGGCAGGTAATATAGTTAATGTAAATCAACCTGTGTTTATAGAAAATAGATCCTGTCAAACTAGCTTGATATCTTTATTTGATGAGATTAGAAGTTTGGTTGATAAAGGTTTGATATATTGAGACTTCTTAAGGCATTAGACTTGGTACCACACAAAATTTTGATTAAAAAACTACAAAAAATTAACATGGCATATATTTAAATGGGTTAAAAACTGGCTAACTGATAGGTCTCAAAATATAACTGTAAATGGGGAATCATAAAACTAGTGTGTTTCTAATGGGATCCCACAAGGATTTTTTTTTGGCCCTATGCTATTTAACATTTTTATCAACGTTGTGGAAGAAAACGTAAAATCCTCCTTGATAAAGTTGCAAATAGCATAAAAATTGGGGGAGTGGTCAATAATGAAGCAGACAGGTCACTGATGTAGAGTAATCTGAATCACTTGGTAAGTTGGGTGTAAGCAAACAGTGCATTTTAATATGGCTAAATGTAAATGTATACATCCAGGAACAAAGAATATAGGCCTAGTTACAGGATGGGATACTTTAGCCTGGTAAGTAGTGACTCAAAAAGATTTGGGGGGCGTGGTGGATAATCAGCTGAATATTAAGTCCCAGTGTGATGCTGTGGCCAAAAAGACTAATGCAATACTTGGATGCATAAACAGTGGAATCCCAAGTAAGATTAGAGAGGTTATTTTATATCTGTCTTCAGTATTCATCCGACCGCTGCTGGAATACTGCGTTCAGTTCTGGTGTCCACGATTCAAGAGGATGTTGATAAATTGGAGAGGGGTCAGAGAAGATCCACAAGAATGAATAAAGAATTAGAAAACATGCCTGATAGTGATAGAATCAGGAAGCTCAATCTGTTTATTTTAACAAAGAGAAGGTTAAGGGGTGATTTGATTACAGTACACGGGGAATAAATATTTAATAATGGACTTATTAGTGTAGTACAGAAAGGTATAACATGATCCAGTGGCTAGAAATTGAATCTACCCAAATTAAGACTGGAAATAAGGTGTAATTTTTAGGGCTGTCAATCGCAGTTAACTCATGCAATTAACTCTAAAAAATGAATCATGATTAAAAAAATTAATTGCAATTAATTGCAGTTTTAATTGCACTGTTAAACAATAAGTACCAATTGAAATGTATTAAATATTTTGGATGTTTTTCTACATTTTCAAATATATTGATTTCAATTACAACACAGAATACAAAGTATACAGTGCTCACTTTATATTACTTTTTATTACAAATATTTGCACTGTAAAAATGACAAACAAAAGAAATAGTATTTTTCAGTTCACCTCATACAAGTACTGTAGTGCAATCTCTTTATCGTGAAAGTCCAACTTACAAATGTAGATTTTTTTTGGTTACATAACTGCACTCAATAACAAAACAATGTAAAACTTTAGAGCCTACAAGTCCACTCAGTCCTACTTCTTGTTCAGCCAATTGCTAAGAGAAATAAGTGTGTTTACATTTACGGGAGATAGTGCTGTCCACTTCTTATTCACATCACCTGAAAGTGAGAAAAGTCATTTGTTACGAATTACACCTTGTAGGACACGCACACAACTGCTGCGAATTATACCTGGTAGGACACACACACAAGTGCTACGAATTACACCTGGTAGGACACGCACACCAGTGCTACGAATTACACCTGGTAGGACACGCACACCAGTGCTACGAATTACACCTGGTAGGACACGCACACCAGTGCTGCGAATTATACCTGATAGGACACGCACACCAGTGCTGCGAATTATACCTGATAGGTCACGCACAGTTCGAATCTAGGCTGAGGCACAGAAACAAAGTCCACAACTGCAGAGTTCCCAAAAGACACTAAGTTTATTACGCTCGAGCATGGTGCCCCCCTGCTAGCCAGGAGGGGACCCTGAATACAGATTATACAAAGGTTATATACCTTTTAGCAAAGCATGTTGCCCTCGTGCATCGGAAACCTTAGCCAATAAACAAACCCTTGTCTTATCTACCACCTATCCCTGCTTGGTGCATTCCTCGTGCTATACCAGTATGTTAATTACACAGCATGGTCCTAAAGCCATGCATCAGTGACTTTTATTATCAGGATGGGAGGCCTCACATCAAGGCCAAGAGACAGGGAGTTAGAGACTGACAAAAACCAGATACTGGGAGTCAAGGCAGGCTGGAGACAAGGAAGAGGATTTTCACAGGGATTCAATATCTAAGGATTACTCCTCCTGGTGTATGATGTGCTGGCATTTAAACAATGGTGGGCCCCAAACCAAAATGGAGTCACATGTGCTAACTTTTCCTTAACACATTTGCATGGCACTTTCATAGCCATCATTGCATGATATTTACGTGCCAGATATGCTAAACATTTATATGCCTCTTCATGCTTTGGCCACCATTCCAGAGGACATGCTTCCATGGTGATGATGCTTGGTTAAAAAAATACATTAATTAAATTTGTGACTGAATTCCTTGGAGGAGAATTGAATGTCTCCTGCTCCATGGTTTTACCCGCATTCTGCCATGTATTTTGTGTTATGGTAGTCTAAAATGACAACCAATCATATGTTGTTTGATTTAAGAACACTTTCGCTCCAGATTTGACAAAACACAAAGAAGGTACCAATGTGAGATTTCTAAAGATAGCTACAACACTCAAACCAAGGTTTAAGAATCTGAAGTGCCTTCCAAAATCTGAGGGAGGTGTGGAGCATACTTTCAGAAGTCTTAACAGAGCAACACTGATGCAGAAACTACAGAACCTGAACCACCAACAAAGAAAATCAACCTTCTGTTGGTCGCATCTGACTCAGATGATGAAAATGAACATGCATCAGTCCGTACTGCTTGGGATTGTTATCGAGCAGAATTCGTCATCAGCATGGACACATGTCCTCCAAAATGGTGGTTGACGCATGAAGGGACATAAGAATCTTTAGCACATCTGGCACATAAATATCTTGTGACACCGGCTACAACAATGCCATGCAATGACTGTTCTCACTTTCAGGTGACATTGTAAACAAGAAGCAGGCAGCATTATCTCCTGCAAATGTAAACAAACTTGTGTGTCTGAGCTGAACAAGAAGTAGGACTGAGTGGACTTGTAGGCTCTAAAGTTTTACATTGTTTTATTTTTGAATGCAGTTTTTTTTTTACATAATTCTACATTTATAGGTTCAACTTTCATTATGAAGAGATTGTACTACAGTATTTGTATTAAGTGAATTGAAAAATACTATTTCTTTTGTTTTTTACAATGCAAATATTTGTAATAAAATTATAAAGTGAGCACTGTACACTTCGTATGCTGTGTTGTAACTGATATAAATATATTTTAAACTTTAAAAAACATCCAAAAATATCCAACACTTAGATTTACCAAGCCAGCACAAAACAGATTCTATAATCCCCTACTGGTTATCCAGAAGCCAACAACACAGTTCCCTGAAAGTAACCCAGCCTCAGGCCTCCCCTAGATACCCAAGTCAAATATGATGAAGATTGCTGAAAATCTTATTCATCATATAAAAAAGTTCTACTAATCCCAAAGGATTGGACACGTTACCTCCCAGGTTAATGAATATTTCAGATCTTACCCAAATACACGCTTACAGCCAATTCTTATTAACTAAACTAAAATTTATTAAAAAAAGATAAGATAGTATGGTTAAAAGATCAGTATACATACAGACTTGAGAACAATCTTGAAATTCAAATTCATAGCAGAGATGGTGAACTTTGTAAATGCAGAGAGTTTTTTCAGAAATAGTTCATAGGTTATAGTTCAATGTTTATATTCAGGGCAGTCCAGTCAGGAGTGGGATCTCAGTCCTTATGGTTTAGGCTTCCCTTGCATGAAGCCTCAAGCAGATCTGAGATAAACAGGATCAGGACCCAAGCAATTTTTTATACAGTTTCAGGCCTTCTTTGACAGCTCGGAGTCCTTTGGTGAACAATAGGCCCTCATGGGAACTTTGAGGTGGACCCATTTCCTAAGCGTCGCTGGTAATTATCCAGACAGATTAACATAAGGCAATTGCCTGTTTTTCCACCATTCACAGATGATTTGCCATACATTTCTAAGAGATGAATACGGCGATATCCTATGTTTACAGTTCATTTAAATATTCAGATGTCCTTTTGATCTCTGAATTAACAGAATACAGCATAGACAGGGACTGTTCGATTACATTATTGATCACTACCAATATATAGGTAAATATGCAAAAACACAAACATTATCTCCCCATATGTCTTTAAGAGTTGAATTTGAGTTATTTATTTTGCAGGATGCTTAACCCTTTCCAGTCATGTGTCACACCTTCAAACACTGGCATCTATGCCCCACACAAACACAAGCATGCAGTTCATTTCACTGAAAGTTTTAATGAAGATTGATGGCAAAATATGGAGGACCACAGTCTCCCTTTCTCTTAGTCCCAAGCCTGTACAAGGTGGTAACATGTTTCAAATAGCACAAGCAGTATTTTGTATTTTCATTTATATCCTACTAAACAATCAAGCCTAAGTAAATATCCAAATTCCACTGGTTTTATGCCTAAGAATTCTTTACCATAGGTCTAAGCACAGAATAGACAGCTGGAAAATCCTCAGTTTTAATACTGCGTCTGCCAGTGACTGGCTGGATATCCTTGGACAAACACATTTTCAGAAGTGTTTACTAATTTTGTGTACCCTAATTCTCTGTTCACTGACTTTGGGAGACCAACTTGAGACAACTAGTGTCTGATTTTCAGGGGTTTTCCCATGAAAAGCTGCGGGGTTCTCAGCATCACCAATAGTCACGCACAAAGGCCCAGGTCCCCAGTCCGCCTCAAATTGGGCACATAAAATTAGTGAACACTCCTGAAAATGTGAGCTTTGACCTCTGTCTGTATATCAATTTTCCCATATTACTTCGCAAGGGTGTTTTGAGGATTAGGTCACTATTTTAACAGTTCTTTAAAGATATAAAGTGCTTTATTAATACTAGCATGACACTTTGCAGTTGACCAGCATTCAGTGAAATCAGCATTTTTATTCTTAACACCAATTATATTAATTCAGGGCTAGTTCATAAAATAAATGCTTGGCTTCCCATCACAGGAGCCCCCAAATCCATTTGCACATGGTCTTATATATTATGTATAACGTGAAAGCTGCAAACTGCACATCTAAGAACAGAACCTAACAGGTGCTTTCAAAAGTCTGGTTCCGTAGATAACCAACGGTGGCAGTTATACTTCCAGAATACACTACCCAAGTTTGGAAGGGAATAGTTATAAGGCATCAATTAAAGTAAAGATGTTCATATAAGCAACTGTAGCATGAACTTACTATCTTGGAGTTAACTTTGATTCCTCTCTCTCTTCTCCCATTTGATCCAGACTTTTTTCTAGATCCCTCTGCTTCTTCCTCTGCTACGTTCCTATATTTTTTCCCTTGCTCTCAATTCCTACTGCCTTTTGGTGTTTCCCCAAGAACTCAGTCTGATTCCAATCTCATCACTCAGGTTCCTTTATTTGGCATACAGCAAAGCTACTCTTGAGTTGATCAGACTTAAGCACTGGGGATGGGTACAGTGCATCCCACATATCCAAAGTTACACACTAAACCTCTTCCTTTATATACATTTACACATTACATTGCATTTACTATACTTTGCATCAGACATTTTGGAATTGTCTTGGTCACTTTGTAGGAACGAGTCCCTATGCAGCATGCTCTGCCCACGCACTGTCCATGCATGACTTACTCTACCTCATCTTATGTTCCATGCTTATCTTATCAATTTTATTTTGTCCATTTCAAGTTATTCCCTTGGTGATTCCCCCTTACTTTAGCTAGTGCATACATTCTGTTTCCAGCCTGCTAATCTCCCTAATCCTGTCTTCCAAGAAACGAGGCCTCACCCATGTCCAGTTACTGATATCAAGCCTGGCCTACACTGTAAAGACACTGATTCATATTATTATTATCACCAACTTTAATATTGCAACCTCCTTCTCTCTGACTTCATATCTCTTCCCTCCATTCATTCAAACCACTGTTGCCAAAATAATTTTCCTTTCCCAACCATTCTCCCCTATTTGAAAACCTTCTCAGGTTTTCTATCTCTGGCATTAAATTTAAGCTTCTCCTCTTCTTTATGGCATTCCATAGCTTAAGATCTTATATCTCTGCCTTCTTCTTTTCCTATACTCTTCCACTCTCCCCCTACCACCACACACAACCTCTTTCATTTATATATGTCATCAGGCCTTCTCAATTATGCCTGGAAAATCCTCCCAATTAAAGATTGCTTTCAACGAAACAAAAAATGATCTTGTGCCTTTCTTTATTTTATGATATAAAAAGAAGCCCTTAGTTTAAGTGTTTTTTTTTTATTTTATTTTGTGGTTTGCTTGTTTATTTAAAATTTGGCCTCTCATTTGCTATATGTCATTACTGGAGGACACAGACATGTTGATTGGGAGATCTGAGTCCTCAACTGAAGGGCCCAAGGTATTGAATCCCATTTTAAAAAAAAGTAGTTTTCTTTCAACTCTTTATTCAAGTATTTGAGTGAAAGTGGTGTTTAAAAAAATGAAGTCTTAAAATAAATCACAGCCCCTCTCTATTAATAGGGTTTCACTTCATGATTTCACTGCTATCGTAATCTTACCAGTTGTCTAGCCTTCCATAGAGACTTCCAGAAAACACAGGTGAGACCTGAATTGCTACTGGGGAGAAATAAAAACATAAAAACCCCTTTAAAAAAGTATTTGAGGCCATATCATAAAGAAGCAAAAGGGTACAAACCTAATTAATTATTTATTCCTTTGGAGGTCATCTTCAGCGTTATATAGGTGTATTAGAGTAGCAAGGATTACAATACAATGAAAACTGGTTAAAGTAACCACTCAAGGGACCAGGAAAGATCAGCTATTTAATTACACTTACTAATCAGTAGTATTCTAATAAAAGCAGATAGCTGCTCTCTATTTTGGAGATACTTTTGGGTAGTCTCTTAAAAAAGAAGCTTGCCTAAGTGTGGTTTCTTGCACTGGTTTTGCTGTGTTTTGCTTCATATTGCAACTACAATGCAAAATGTAGTGGCTTTTAGTCATAATTACTATATTTCTTGATGGCACTTAATAATTTTCCTGAGTTGCTACTGCTTTTTACATTTCCTGCAAGATGGCCACTGTGCATTAAACTGATATTGCTAGTTGAATATGGAACCACTCCTCTCCCTCTCTCATTTACTGCAAAGCCAAACATTTTTTTTTCCAGTCTACCCATGTGCAAGTGAGTGAGCAGGGTTGGCATTCAGCAACTAATAAAATTATTTCATAGGGACACCATTCTGCATAGATGCTTTATTTTTTTATAATGCTTCAAAAATAAAAATAAAAACTTGTTTTGAACTTACAATGTTAAATATAAAAATACTAGAACTATTGAGCGTTTCCAGATAAAATTATCAGGGAGTACACGTTGAGCATAAAAATTTTATGCAGTCTTTGTGAATTGTCTCATTAAAAGTTGTGAAATGTTCCTAACATGTATTTTCATGATTTTTGAATTGTAATGACATATGATACATAACTGATGAAATATTTTGCATATTTGTTTTCTTTTAGTCAATTGAAGAAAATGAAGTGTATTTGCCTAATGATGAGCTTTGGCTCTATGAAATTGATAGTGGGTTATGGTAAGCCATTTTATTTATATTTAATGAATTTGAAAAATGTGCTGTTTACACCTGAGTATTTTTACCTATGGTAAAATTACTATTATTTCAGATACATAAATGAGGTCTGTTTCTTGTCTCTTGGCTACTTAAATAGCCTGCATTCATTTAGTGTAAAATTTAATATCTGATATATATTTTGGAATAATGTCTTCAGATAAGAAAATACCTATGTAAGCACAGTAATTTTTTTCAAAGGGATGTTTCCAATGTGAACTTTTTAAACACAGTTTAAAGTCTTAAAGTCTTTAAGTCTTGTTAAATGTAAAGAGCCACTTATGTATTTATACTGGCTAAATAAACTTTTATGTTAAAATGAATATTAAATACAACAAGATTAGGGTGCTTGATCCATTTAGGGTTACTTCCTTTTTGTTGTTATTACTTAATCATATCAGAAATATGTTTGCATAGATAATATATTTTAAATGTTTAAATCAGATTAAAATTTTACACATCACTAGCAATATAATATTTAAGTTTTATTTATTTAATTAATTTATTTATTTATTCAAATTTTATTTACACATTTTGGGGAGGTGGGTCTAGTAGCAATGCCAATTATTAAAGTCGGCCGATACTTCCCATTATCAGACCCCTGTTTTTAGTTGCTTATAATTTTGCCAAACTTTAGCCATGTGAGCTGAAATTTCCATGCTGGGTGTCTGCGATATATATAATATTTTAAATTTCAGCCAAAATGGGTTGAGCTGTTTAAGAACGAGGCTAGGGGAAAATATGCTGTTTTGCCCAAGTTAAAAAGTTATTGAGCCCTTATCTTTGAAATGTTCCATGCTTTGGTGCAGGGACTTGAAATTTGGCAAGGGTATGGCTTTTGTTTGGGGGATGTGTCTTTTGCCATGCCTGTGAACATCCACCCAGCTTTGGCCAATTTAAAGTATTTGAAAAACTGCAGTTTGCACATGTTCAGTAGAGACTTGCTAGAGCCTAACTACAAAAAGTCTCAAAGATTCTGTCCTTAATGAGCACACCTGATAGTGCTGACCAGCCTACTAATGTGCCCTCCTCCCAGAGCAACTGTGTGTTCCCCATCCTGTTATATCTCCTACTAGTACTACTTTGCTTTTGATGTATTTTGGTTTGTTTGGGAGCAAAATTATGAAATTTTAATATATTTACTAAACGGCAGGACAATGCACCTAATGGAAGGAGAGCTACCTACCTCTATGTCAGGAAGTTGTGGAGCTTGCATTAATGGGAAGCTGTATATATTTGGAGGATTTGATGATAAAGGATACAGTAATCGGGTATTGTAATCTTAATTCTGGAGTGTATTTTAATTGAATGACTACTAATGCAGAACTTTGTTTAACAAAGCATTTAACCTTGCATTTAACTAGCAGGAAAAATCTAAGGGTGAGATTTTGGTTTTATTTTAGAAAAGGTGCACTTTAAAATACTTTAAATTGTAGATCTGATTCTTTAGTCCCTCTGCATCTGCACATCTCCTGTTGACTGCATTGGGAGTTTTGACTGGGTTAAGACTGCAAGATAATGCCCAGTATGTTTTGTTTTTTATTTTTATTTCTCAAGTTTGCTAGTATTTCCGAAATTTAATTGCATTTCTATGAGAAAAATATATTTGCAACCATAATTAGACTTACCTCACATTTGTTGCTTTTTCTTTGCTCTTTAGTGGGCAAGTGGCATTTGCGTTTCTAGGAAAGTCCGATAATAACTAGTTAACATTAACATATGACTGCTAGTTTCCCTGTTGATTGCAGGTAATTAAATACTAATAAAGAATGAAATGGGGAAAATGGGTATTCAGTGGATTAATGTAATGGAAACCAGAATTTCAGTGTAGATTAGAAAACAAGTGAAATGAGTTTGATAGTTTAACTAACCTGCAGCACTTCTGCACCTAGTTAGGTTCTGTGTACGCTGCATTTATAGTAATCTGTCTGTGGCGAGAGCATTAGACTGAGACTAACAGGTGAAATAGTAGTGCCATTGAAGTCAATGGCAAAATTCTTACTTCAGCAGGGCCAGGATTTCAGCCAAAGGGCATTAGCAAAGCGGAGAGGGGGAGATTTTGCTGCTTCTTCCTGCATTTTATTTGTGATTAGTGAGTAAACCAATCTCTTACTATCATAAGAATTATAATTTGTCAATTGCACTCAGATTTCTTTTTTTTTAATAAGAAAATGATTGTTCTTTTGCTCTTTGTAATCATATCTATTGCTGATTTGTGCTTGATTCTTCAAAATAATTTATTTTATACTAAAATATTATAATTTTTCTTTTAAGCTGTATTATGTTAATTTGCGAACAAGAAATGGAACCTATAGGTGGAAAAAAATTACAGACTTTAAAGGTCAACCTCCTACACCACGTGACAAGCTTTCCTGCTGGGTGTATAAGGACAGGTAATATACATCAAGAGTATTTTTAATACCTACTAACCAAAGGGAAGAAGTGTTATGTTATAGGTAGAACACAAAACTGGAACTCCAATTCAGACTGTGATTTACTCTCTGACCTTGGACAAATCTCTTAACATCTCTGTCTCTCAGTTTTACCACCTGTAACATTGGAATAATCATACTTACCAACCCTAATTTATGGAGATGTTGTGAGATTTAATTATTTTTTAAAGTGCTTTGAGATCCTTGGGTGCAAGACACTATTCAGGTGCTAAATATTACTTTTTATTTAGTTGATGATTATTAAACTGGTATTAAAGTTAATTTACTGAATTTTTAATTGCTTATGAAATTACATAGATTATGCTATAAAACATTGTTAGATTTGGTATAATTTCAAATTATATTTGTTAGCAAAAGTATTGACAATAAGAAAGGGTATTTCAATGATAACTCCCTGGTACAAAGAACCAAGTTGAGAATACAAGCTAGGTATTTGTATTGTAACTGCTTCTTAGCATATTTAGCCAAATTGGTTGTAAAAGTTCTTTAAATTATTTAAACATATTAAACTAAAAAACAAATGTAAAAAATGTCTTTAGATTTTATATTAACCATTAAAGGTAGCTATGGTGGTAGAATTGGTCACTGAGAAATAAATCAATTGTATATATGGGCTATTTGCTGTACAAGCTATTGTAAACACATAAGAGTTACATGATATATAATGAACAAAATAAACAATTTATTCATTTAATTCATTTATTGATTTCTGGACTCCAGGTCCTCCAGGGTGTGACAAAAAAACAACAACAACCACCCAACACATTTAGTACTTAGTACTGCATTTTGGTTTTGAAACTCTGAATTAGCTGCAAGATGTATAAACATGTATGCAGCCATGCATCTCTTTTTAGCTGTCGATACCAGGGTGTTCAAGAGCATGAATTAATTAATTCAGAGTCAAGTTTAATTTATGTACAGAATGAAGATCCACCCATTTCTGGTGGAAGTATGTAACTAACTCTACATTTTTGTTAAATGTACGTATTTGGGGGCAAACTACGCTCCATTTTGAAAATTTGCCATCAGTCCTCAGGAGATGTGAATTTGAAGATGAGTATTTCTTAGAAGCTTGCACAATACTGGGAAATATCTAGAGAGCTGCTGTAATTCTGCTTTCATAGGGATGCGAGCCTTCCGTCATACCTTGTAACCTCCCTTCTGTACAAAATCATCATCAAACTGCCACCTCCCAAAACAACCAACTACAACACCAAATGTTCACAACCACTATTGGTGAAGAAAATATAGTCTGGTAAAGATGTGTGTGCAGAAGTATGAAACGGGGGCAGAGTTAAGCCTTGTTCTGTGGTGTGTAGTAGTTTTGGCAATGCTGAGGTGTGATAAACGTGTATGTGGAGGAGTAAAGCATGTATCTTAACTTCATTTCCTTGGTTTTGTGGGTTTGTATCAGGCATGTTTATGTGTGTAGCAACACAAAGTTTGTTTAGTAATTATATACAGTATGTAATATTTTTTTGTTTACACATTTAAACATTAATAGTAGAGATAATTGAAATTTCTGATTAATTAAATATAATAGCTTTTCAAAATATCAAATTGAACATTAATTTAAAACAAATGAAGTTCAATAGTTTTTTTTTTTTTGTTCTTCCAGATTAATATATTTTGGTGGTTATGGATGTAGGAAACACAGTGAACTGAGTGATTGTTTTGATGTTCATGATGCATTTTGGGTAAGATTTTTTTACTGTTTAAAATAAGTAGTGCCTTCTAATTGTTGAAAAGTATTATTAAACACATGATTATTAAAGGAACCACAGCTACTAAAACAAGGGGCCAGATTCAGTCCTGGAGTAAGTATAGTTAACTCAATTGAAAGAGAGATCTCAGGACAGTATGGTGTATATTGGGTTTAACAACAGTTCTATTGTGTATACCCTATACAGGTGATGTGTTTCCTCTGTGTAGCAGGTACAGTGGGCAATATTGTGAGGAGGGGTGCAGTGGAGGTCTTCTTCAGGGGAGTGATGGACAGTGATTTAAGTTAATGGAACTGCACCTGGTTGCACCAGGATTGGATTTAGGAAAACTCTGGGCTTTACTCCATTTTTTTAAAACTAGGGTGTAAAATTCTGGCCTCATTGAAGTGGATGTCAGATTTCCCATTGACTTTGATGGGGCTAGGATTTCACCCAGAGATGATTATTTAGAGATACTTCATAATGAAAATGTTTTGTTATATTAATGTTGATTTACTTTTGTTTGAATATTTTTCTCTCTTCAGAGGAATCCTCTCATTTTAGTGGAGCAACGTTTCCAATATCTGTTATTATGGAGCTATAATAATGACTCCATAGATGAGCAAAATAGAGCATAAAATGGAAAGTAAACTGTAAAATGCTTTCCATTTTACGCTCAGTTTTGCTCACCTCAAGAAACTTCCACTGAAGGTCCTTTTGGCTTTATATATATGTTTTAGGTCATTGGAGATTTTTAAAAACTGTATGAGGTTAAAGATACAAGCTGTTTTAAATTTACGGATAATTGAAAAAGTGGTTTAGAGTATCAGCTGTGTTAGTCTGTATCTGCAAAAAGAACAGGAGTACTGTGGCACCTTAAAGACTAACAAATTTATTAGAGCATAAGCTTTCGTGGGCTACAAGCCAGTTCATCGGATACATAGAATGGAACATATAGTAAGAAGATATATACATACAGATGTTAAGGAAAACTTAGCACATGTGACTCCATTTTGGTTTGGGGCCCACCATTGTTTAAATGCCAGCACATCACACACCAGGAGGAGTGATCCTTAGATACTGAATCCCTGTGAAAATCCTCCTCCTTGTCTCCAGCCTGCCTTGACTCCCAGTATCTAGTTTTTGTCAGTCTCTAACTCCCTGTCTCTTGGCTTTGATGTGAGGCCTCCCATTCTGATAATAAAAGTTACTGATGCATGACTTTAGGACCATGCTGTGTAATTAACATACTGGTATAGCACGAGGAATGCACCAAGCAGGGATAGGTGGTAGATAAGACAAGGGTTTGTTTATTGGCTAAGGTTTCCGATGCACGAGGGCAACATGCTTTGCTAAAAAGTATATAACCTTTGTATAATCTGTATTCAGGGTCCCCCCCCGGCTAGCAGGGGGGCACCACGCTCGAGCGTAATAAACTTAGTGTCTTTTGGGAACTCTGCAGTTGTGGACTTTGTTTCTGTCTCAGCCTAGATTCGAACTGTGCGTGACCTATCAGGTATAATTCGCAGCATTGATGTGTGTGTCCTATCAGGTGTAATTCGTAGCATTTGTGTGCGTGTCCTACAAGGTATAATTCGCAGCAGTTGTGTGCGTGTCCTATCAGGTGTAATTCGTAGCATTTGTATGTGTGTCCTACAAGGTATAATTCGCAGCAGTTGTATGCGTGTCCTACCAGGTGTAATTCGTAACACAGAGAAGGTGGAAGTTGCCATACAGACTGTAAGAGGCTAGTTAATTAAGACGATTAATGATGATTAAAAAGTAGTATCTCACTTTTTGAAAACTGTTCTAATTTTTGTTGTTTTGTGCTCATAAATTCAAACTAGATTTACCATATACTACATCTACAGATTACAATAATCTCAGCAGACGTGTAAAATAATCATGTTGTACTGCAGCCATTTGATATTAGACTGTTTTTTCTTTAGTTTGTTTCTATTAGATTGCATCAACAGTAATACAGAATTGAATCTTGAAAAATCAGTTGTGATTTCAATTTATAATTTATTGTGAGTACCCAAGGCTGAACTCTCCTAGATAAAGTAAGAGCAAAGTGCTGTTAAAGTAGAAAAAGTGAAATAGCTCTATTCCAATTAGATGCTTCCACTTACAAAAAATTATAGTATTGAGCTCTTTGAAGTAATGGCCAGGAACTTATAGCCTCACAGCTTTATCTGTCCACAAATACCTTCCCTTAATTTATTATCCAGAGTAAATACCTTTACCATAAGATGCCTGGAACAAGGTACTACTTAGTTTCCCATAGTGAATTGTTACAATCAGGACTGTCCCAAGGGGGGGTTTGGGGACTGGGTCATAGGTGCCGAGGTTCTAATCTGCTGGGGGGTGCTCCCCCCGGCTCCACCCAGGTGCTGCCCCCACTCCACCCCTTCCCCCAAGGCTCCGCCCCCACCCTACTTCTTCCCACCCCTGCTCCACTCCCACCCCGCCTCTTCCTCACCCAGTTCCGCCCCCTCCCCTGAACACGCTGCGCCCTTGCTCCTCTCCCCTCCCCCCGAGCGCCTCCTGATGCCATGAAACATCTGAGCTTCAGTAGGCACTGAGGGGAGGGGGGAGGCGCTGATTGGCAGGGCCCACCGGCAGGCAGGAGGCGCTGGGGGAAGGGGGAGGTTTTGGTAGGGGGGCTGCCAGTGGCCGCCGCTTGCCTCCTCACTGCCCGCCCACCGCTCTCTTCCTTGCCGTCCGCCTGCCACTCGCTTCCCCGTTCACCTCCTCACCTTGCTTGCCTGCCGCCTGCCTCCTGCCTTACCTCCGTGCCCGCCTCTTCATGATTTTATCGAAGCACAGGGCCTCCCAAAGCACGGGGCCCAGGGCGGTCATCTCGATTCACCATACCCAAGGGATGGCTCTGGTTACAGTATTCATAATTAGAAAATGACATAGAAGTCTGTTTAATCATTATGCATGTTCAACTGTTGTTGGCATTAACGAGAGATAGATACATCAAGGAGAGAACAGATCCCTTATATCAAATGTTAGTATTAATCTATAAGAAAAATGTCTTCCTAATGAATAAAAACTTTTGCTTATACAAAGCATATCCTACTAAACATTTGAAGGCAATATTTTCTAAAGTGCCCAAATGATTTAGGAACCTACATCCCATTCTCAAAAAGATTCAGAAAAGATTCAGAAAAGGGCAACAAAAATGATTAGGGGTATGGAATAGCTTCCATATAAAGAGAGAATAATAAGACTGGGACTTTTCAGCTTGAAAAAGAGACAACTAAGTGGGGATACGATAGAGGTCTATAAAATCATGACTGATGTGTAGAAAGTAAATAAGGAAGTGTTATTTACTCCCTAGGGGTCACCAAATGAAACTAATAGGCAGCAGGTTTAAAACAAACAAGAGGAAGTATTTCTTCACACAATGCACAGTCAACCTGTGGAACTCTTTGCCAGATGTTGTGAAGGCCAAAACTATAACAGGGTTCAAAAAAGAACTAGATAAATTCATGGAGGATAGGTCCATCAATGGTTATTATTCAGGATGGGCAGGTATGGTGTCCCTAGCCTCTGTTTGCCAGAAGCTGGGAATGGCCGACTGGGGATGGATCAGTCGATGATGATCTGTTATGTTCGTTCCCTCTGAAGCACCTGGCATTGGTGACTGTCAGAAGACAGGATACTGGGCTAGATGGACCTTTAGTCTGACCCAGTATGGCCATTCTTAAAAGTGCCTTTGGCACTAGGGGCCCTAAATCCCATTGACATTCAATGAGATTTAGGCACCTACATGTTTTGTCACTTTTGTAAATGTTACCCCATGTGTATTTTAAAAATAAAAATTAGTGCATGCCTATACTTACTCTGATTAAAAACAGAAAATAATTTGTCTGTCACTTTTATGCCTAAACCCTTTTGATGAAACAAAAGGATTATGAGATTAAGTAAATGAAAAAAATATAATTTTAGATATTTCACTCTTCTTTTTAGGAAGGGCAGATATTTTGGGGATGGCATAACGATGTTCATGCTTTTGATACAAACACACAAACTTGGTTTCAACCAACAATTAGAGTGAGTATTTTTTAAATCTTTAATCATTCTGTACTTTTTTGTAACTCCACCACATATTGAATAATAACTGTACTTTAGAGACTGATGTCAGGGAGAACTATTTTGAACATGTGGCATTTCTCAGGCTCATAACATGAGTGCATTTTTATGTTCTCCCTATCTCATAACATAAGAGTAAGGAAACATTAAATGAAACTAAAAAGTGGCAAATTCAAAGCCGGTTTTCAACAAAAGATGTAATTAGACTGGAAGTAATTGCTACTGGATGTTGTTGAGGCCAAGAACATAGTAAAATTTAAAGAGGGGCTGGATAACAAGAATATCCAGAGTTAAAGTAGTTAATACTGACAAAAAGAGTATTGGAAGGGAGATGAACCCTGAAATGAGGGTTTAAGCCAATCTAACTTTCAAGGATTAGGATCACCACGTATCTACCTACCTACATTTTCCTCTGAGTCCTCTGGTGTTCGAAACAGGATGCTGGACAAGATGGACCACAAGCATGATCCATTATGGCCATTCCTATGATCTTGCAATCAGATGCATGTTAATGGACTCCTGCACTCATGTTGCATTCCACTGACTTCAGTGGGGTATCCAGCAGGCACAGGTTCCATCCATGCAGATCCAATTGCAAAATTGGGTCTCTAGTCATTAGAGTAGCTGTTCAGCCTTTTGATATTTGTGAAAAAAAATGGTTTAATATTGAAGAGATATATACACTTGAATGAATACTGTGTAGATTCAGTTGCTGTGTTTCATAACTCCGTTGCATCAAGGGTTTAATGCTGAGAAAGACTAACATTTATTTTAAGTGTGAACAGGAGCAGTAACTGATGTCTTGCATGTAAGAAATTCTTTTATATTAATATTGTTCCAATGATGGCATATATTCTCAGTGAGCTCTCAATAAAACTGTAATGTGAACATTTTTATATATTAATATTATAGCATAATGAAGAGCCTCATAAAATTCTGGTAAGATTACACAGACTCCATTAAGAGCTCAGTGGAAGAATTATAACATAATAAGATTGTTTGACACTTTCATGTTTCTTTTATGTGACTTCCTATGATTCTATAAAATTCTTAAGTGAAAAGTTCCATTAAAAGCTAAGGCCCCAGTGTTGCAATCCCTATTTATTTTTTTTTACATAGGGAAAACTCCCGCTGGCATCAGGTGATTGGCTATTACATACAAAGTTTAAGAGTCTGATTTTTGTAAAGCAGTGAAATTTATGAATGAAGCATATTATATAAGAGCTAGGTATTCATTATTATTTCTCAATATTACATCATGGGGATATTTTTGTCTTCAAACAAATAACCTTCGCAACATACAAGATCTTTAAGCATAAGAAGGCGAACCTACTGTCTAAAATTTATCCCCAGGAGTTACCATAAATCCTGATCATGAACCAACTCCATAGGTTTGAGTAGTCAAAGTTTTGTTAAACCCTCTGCAAAATTCCTGCATTTTAAGTGCTGCTGCTTTCCCCCCACCCCCAGAGGTGACCACATGTGGTACTTTGCATCTCTGAAAAACAGGCCCTAGAGGACTTTTCCACCAGTATTACTGTAGTTTTACACTGATGAAACTCTAGAAATCAGTGGAGTATCACTGGTGTAAAACTGGAATAAAGCATTGGTAAATCAGGTGCTGAGAGAATAAACTGAACACCAAAATTTATGGCAATTTAGTTAAGGCTGAACTGTACTATAAAATGTGTCATCTAATGCCTTGGGAGTTTTGGGTGTTCCCACAAATTGTTTTGCACGTTTGCAATTTTGCCTTCATATTGGAAGATATGGGGTACATTTCAACCTTACCATTGCATTTCATGTTTTATTGACTTGCAGTTAGACATTTACGGACACTGTATAGGTTAATGTTCTAAAAAATCTTGCATTGGCACTTTCAGGGTGGAGTTCCACCTCAGCCTCGAGCAGCTCATACATGTGCTGTGCTGGGAAATAAGGGTTACATCTTTGGAGGACGAGTGCTGGTTAGTAGTTATTTAATTAATATTTTATTGGCAACAATATTATTTTTTGCTAATTACTTACTGAAAGCAATTTATGCAGTACCAACAGAGCCCAGAATGTCTTTGCTCCTAACCCATATGTTCGCGGAGAGAAGTCCCAAGATGTCTTTTTACCTCCTTGTGCACCTGCAAATAGGCTATGAACAATCTGCTTCTTCTATGCAACCCTAAGGGTGGAAGCACAAATTGCCCAAAAGAGAGCAGGCAAGTGGTAGGCCCTGGTCATATACCACTCCACACTGGTCTACAAAGATGGCTGGCCATAGGGAGGGGGCACATCCAGACAAGCATGTAGTATACTTTTAGGTCTGTGTGACTGTTAGGTCTGCACTACTTCTGGCTTAGAGTTATGGCTAGATTCCATAATTTAGCCCTAAATGATGTTCATTTCTATTTTAATGGAATCTTTTGTCTTTAGCTCATAAAATATTTTTTGTGTTTTGCATATTTATTAGTAAATTCAAAGAAGAATCCAACCAAAGAGCTTTTTGTACATATGTACTGAAACAGTATAACAAAGCTAGAGCTAAAACACCACATGGCAATTAGTCAAAGTAAATATTTTAAAAAGTCTCAAATTGAAGCAATAATGTTACTTTCAGCAGTAAGGTAAGTGTCATGTACTGGAAGAATAACTCAGTCCATTGACATTGTGCAAATGTCATTGATCACATCTTCAGATGAATCCAGGACATGAGGCATTTCAAAGGTAATGATAGAAATATATATACTTGTTGTCTTATAAGGATAGATAAGGTATCCATAAAATGTTCATAAACCCAATAAAATGGGTAAGCTGTGTGTAAGCTCCATTAGCTTTGCTTTCAAAGAAGTCCTGCCAAAGTATGACTTACGGTAGGTAAGCTTCAAATAAGTGGCAGAATGTTTGTAATCTGTGCTAAACACAGTTTGAAGGGCTTATATGGTCAAACCACTTATTTTTTCTATATCAGTGAATGAAATAATAGCAAGTGGTACATTTTAATTGAGTGGTTTTGATGTTTTATGTGCTGTCTCATGTAAATAAATACTACCACTCTCTCTCTCCCCTCCAATATAATGCTGTCAGGATTCCCCCCACTCTGAACTCTGGGGTATAGATATGGGGACCCGCATGAAAGACCCCCTAATCTTATATTCTACCAGCTTAGGTTAAAACTTCCCCAAGGCACAAATTCCTTTCCTTGTCCTTGGACAGTATTGCTGCCACCACCAAATGATTTACACAAAAATTCAGGGAAGGGTCACTTGGAATCCCTATCCCCCCAAAATATTCCCTCAAGCCCCTTCACCCCCCTTTCTTGGGGATGCTTAAGAATAATATACCAACCAATTGGTTAGCAATGTGAGCACAGATCAGACTCTGTGTCTTCAGGACACTGAAAGTCAATCCGGTTCTTAAAAGAAAAACTTTATTTAGAAAGAATAAACTGGGAATTGGTCCTGCTTCGAGCAGGGGGTTGGACTAGATGACCTTCTGGGGTCCCTTCCAACCCTTATATTCTATGATTCTATGAAAGAAAAAAAATAAAAATCACACCTGCAAAATCAGGATGGAAGGTAACTTTACAGGGTAATAAAAAGATTTAAAACATGGAGGATTCCCCACTGGGCTCAGCTTCACAAGTTACAAAAACAGGAATAAAACTACCTCTGTAGCATAGGAAAATTCACAAGGCAAAACAAAAGATAACCTAACGCATGTCCTTGCCCTACTTACAATTTCTGTAATTTTAGGTATATCATTCCAGGTGTATTTTCAGGAGATGTTGTACCTGCTTGGTCTCTCCCCCCGTCCGGAGAGGAAACAAACAAAAAGAGCCACAAACAAATCTTTCCCCCCCAGATTTGAAAGTATCTTCTTTCCTCATGGTTTCTTCTGGTCAGGTGCCAACTAGGCTATTTTAGCTACTTAACCCCTTACAGGTAAAGCGATTCAGTACAGCTGCCAAGGAGGGATTTTATGCTACCCTTCTCTCTATATTACAAATGCATTCTGGGGCATTACAGAGAGAAGGCATCAGCAAGGACCATATTTTTAAAGGTATTTAGGCACCTTAAATCTGGGTCTAAGTAGATAGTAAGTTAGTAGATCTGGCCAAAATGAGAAGACAATAAAGTAAAATTAAACTATATGCCGAATGCTACCCATATTGTAACACTTACTACAGCTATTATGGGTAATACTTAATAATTTTTTTAATAATAAACTTAAAACACTACTGAAAGAAGTAGAAAACTAGCCCCTAAAACTTTCTAGGAAGGAGGCAAGTGTCAGTAGTTTATTTTCAAATAGACTTTTTTTTACAAAAGATAAATGCTTCTTCTTCAAGTAGTATCCCATATGGGTGCTCTGCTTTAGGGGAGTGTACATTCCTGTGCCTGTGATCAGAGAGTTTTGGTAGCAGTGCCCATCTGGGCCACACATGCTGCATTTCGTGCCGCTTTTTGTGGCTATATAGCGCTGTGTGACCAAACTGCCTTCAGTTCCTTCTTTCTCTATTGCCCTTGGCCTGAGACAGAGCTCTCAGCAGAGCATATTTAGTGTTGTGTTGTTATTGTTGTAGTGATAGTTAGAACTATGCTCTTCCCTCATTTATTTATTTCTTGTTTAAAAAAAAAAATTTTTTTCTGCTAAGAATCTGTTATCTGTAGAGTAGTGTAGTTTTTTCCACAATGCTCCTTCCCGTTAGGGAAAGATAGCAGGAAAGAGGGACATGCCCAGATACTCCAAATTCATATAGTCTCTCTCTTGCCGGGAGACTATCCCCATCAGCAATGGGCGCTCTTGGCGCATCCGCTGTCTAGGAGAGGCACGCATACCACAAAAGTATATGCATTGCCTCAACTTCAAGGTATGCAGCAGAAGAGTCAGTGTTCAAGTTAAAATTTACCATGATGGAAAGCTCACTGTGTCCAGCTTCCAATCCGGGGTCAGAGACTCCCTCTGAGCACTGGTCCCCATTGACCTCAATGGCAGGTTCAGAGAAACATTTCCTGCTTCCCTCACAGAGGAAACTGCTGCAGTCCTCGCAAAAGGCCACCATGAAGAGGACAACAACCTCTTCTACCAGGGAACCTGCTAAAAAGAAAAGATCCCCAGCATGCTTGATGACATTGGTACTGGCCAGAGCAAGGTTGAACACCTTTGAGTTGGTGGGATCCTCTGGTATCGCTGGTACCGTTAAAGCCAAGAACCCTAAGAGGGTGGGCTCAGAAAGGAGTGGCAGAGATAAGCCTAGCTCCTCCATGCCAGTACCAACTGAGCCACTCAGACATGCAGCACCAAGCAGATTGGCACCACAACAATTTACCAGTCCCTCAGCAGAGCACAGAACCCCATTGGCACTGATAACCACTTCGACTATAGTGGTACTACTGCTAATGTCTCCCTGTGGTACCATAAGAATTTTGTTTTCAGAAGGACTTTATAGCCAATTAGTTAATTTTATCATTCATTTATTGTGTGATATGATTAACATGCTATGTCATATATAATCATTGTATTCTCAATAGATTTAAATTGTAGGATTATAGAAATATAAGACTGATTGGTAGCCAGAAGGGATAAGTATATATTAGGTATCTAAATAAGTAGGGCTGAAACACAATGCGTACAGGCTGAGGCCCGTAGGATTTTAGCTTAGCCATAGTAGGCCATAGGCTTAAGAAATGCTTGACATAAATAAGTGACTAAAGAATGACCCAATGGTACAAGATTATGGGGAAAGATGTGCGTATGGGTGGTATTGCAAAAAATTAATAATAAGAGAAGTTTTTTGCTTACAAGATACCTGGTAGTCACATTTTCCCCTAATCACAGGGTGCACCCCAATCACAGGGTGCATCCTAGTGCATTAGTGCACCCTAATTACAGGGTGCATTATATCCATAAATGTTAATGAGGTATAGTTGGAATCACATTATAAAAAGAGGGTGCCCAGATTGGGCAAGTTGAGTTCCTTATGGGAAAACTCCAGCAGGAACTATCCCTCTACTGATGATCAATTGGCAAGGCAGCCATCAGAGTTTAAGAATATCATTAAGGATGTATATGTAACTTGTGCATGGGTCTTTATAGGATTTCTATATGCTTGGTGTGACAAGATGGCCGATTTCGTATGGTGGGTCCTGAACTTTTCTGGGGTAGGGGCTAAGATGCTACCCTTTGCCCCTGCTCTTGGGTGCCGAAGGCCCTGCTAGTGGCCTGGGAAGGTGGTGGTGGGGGGTGGGTTTGCTCCTCCCTCTGAGTCCCAGCCCCTCTCAACCCCTGCGGGTTTCTTACCCTCTTCCTCCTTGGGTGGGGTTATCCTTGGTCCTTAGACGCTGGGGGAGGGAATCTCCCTGCCCTGCGAGGGCAGGGTCTCCCTTACTTCAGTTCTCTGGTCTTTCAGCTCTCACAACACACCTCCAAACTCCAGTCTTCTCTCCTTCCTCCTCTTTCCCTGACTTTCTGAAGCAGGGGGTTTTATTAGGTTCCTGACAGGGCCTTAATTGACTACAGGTGCTCCAATTAACCTGTAGCAACCCTCCCTAGTCTACAGGGAACCACGCCTTAATATGCTAGGGCTTATATATTTCCCCTCTACCACTGCTCCCTGGCCCTCCTGTATCACATTGGGTAATCATGACTTTAATAAAACTTGAAACACAGACTAAACCTTGTACTTGTAAATGTATGAGTGTCACTATCCTTGGTCTTTATGTGTTCTTAGAGACTATACGTCTAAAACAAGTAGCAGAGGTGACTTTCACTCTGAGCTTGAAACTGTAGCCACCAGAGCCGAACCTATGGTGGTGTAATACCACATTACAAAATTCACTTGAAATAAAATAAAAGGCTACAACTTGTTGGTATCTGAAATACCGGAATCTCCTTGGTACCGATATTGCTCTGGTACACATCGCATACCCAGTGCGCTCGACACTGTCACATTCAACACCGCCATCCAGATCTGCCCCCTTTATCCAGTGAGGAGGACAATAATGAGGAAAAGGACATTTACTTCTCATCAACACTCCGCTCAGACAACTACTAGCCTTTGGTACAGGCCAGATGTCAGCCTAAGGGTTATGCACATAGATGGTACAGACATACATGGATGCCACACATGCCATTCCCACAACAATGGCCTTACTGGGATCCATGGGCTGCATACAGGCAACAATTTTCCAGGCCTCCTAGCACCCATTGAGAGCTCAAGATGCTCCGCATCAGCCTCGGTAAGTAGACACACACACACCCTCCCCCCCCGAACCTCAGGACCAGACTTTTGAGGACCAGGAGGAGAGGATGGATCAGGAAGTCACCCCACCAACTAACCTCATCTGGAGAGGACAAGGAAATACTATCATGCCTTCTCCACCGGCAGCCAATGATTTTAATCAATTCCAAGAACTATTTGAAAGAATTGCAGACTCACTACAAATATCTTTGGAAGAAGTTACAGAGTCTCAACATAAGTTACTGGATATACTCCAAACATCAACCTCTTCAAATATTGCACTCCCCATAAATGAGGCTCTGATGGACCCAGTTAAGGCTGTCTAGCAGACACCTGCCACAATACCTCCCACCTGCAAAAGAACAGACAAAAAGTATTATGTCCCCTCTAAGGACAAGGAGTTTCTATTTTCACATCCCTCCCCAGATTAGTAGGTGGTCAAGGCGGTGAATGAGTGGAGCAGGCAACACCATACTAGAAATACCCCGTACAATAAAGATTGGAAATGGTTAGACCATTTTGGGTGCAAGGCCTACTTATCAGCGACTCCGCAATTTTAAATTGCCAATTATGAAGCACTGATGGCCAAATTCAATTACACCAACTATTCAAATATGACTCAATACATTCAGTCATCTTTGGGGGGAAAAAACAACAATTCTAGGCAATTATCTCAAAGGTCACCTTCTGGCTAGGATGGCCTTACAAGCTTCCTTAGACACAGCCGACACAGCTGCCCAATCAATGTCTCCAGTTGTAGTCATGCGAAGGGCATCATGGCTTCACTTCTCAGGATTTCCTGAAGAGGTACAATCTATGATTGAAGATCTTCCCTTCAAAGGATTGAAACTGTGGACAAGATGGATGAATCCCTTCATTACTTAAAGGATTCAGTCTTTATATATCTACACACCCGCACAAAAGAGAAGCCCGAATAAATACCATTCTGCACAGTGATAGAGACCTGCTCCATACGTTTCTTCGCAGAGACGATGTGATTTGCAAAGACAGAGGGTCACAAAATATAGGCCACCTCCACTGCTTTCCCTAGTCCCATCTGCTCCAACCACCATCAGATTCGAGACTGCCTGACTCCATTCTACCCAGAATGGCAGAGTATCACCTCAGATAAGTGGATGTTAGAAATTATCAACATCAGATACTCATTTCAATTTACTTTCCTCCCTCCTGCCCTCTCTCCCCATCCTACTTCAGGGACCTTTCTCATCAGCACCTTTTATGGAAGGAAATAAACCACCTCCTGCACTTGGGTGCTGTAGAACCTGTTCTGATACAACAGAGGGATGGGCTTTTATTCCAACTACTTCCTAATCCCGAGAAAGAACAGTCATGGAAACCCATCAAAGTTCACCAATTCAGGATGGTCACATTAGCAACAATAATCCTAGCACAGGAACAGGGGGATTGGTTCTTAACCCTCAACCTCCAAGATGCATATTTTCACATCACTATAGATCCATCAAATCAGAGATTCCTCAGATTTGTTCTGGAGCAGGATCACTACCAGTGCAAGATACTTCTGTCTGGCCTTTCTGTGGCACCCAGAGTGTTCTCCGTGATCCTTGCAATGGTGACGGCTCACCCCTGCAAACAGGGAATTATGATATTCCCATACTTGAATGGTTTGTTTATTCAAAGCCCCCTCTCAAGAAGATACCCTAGCAGCAACACAAAGGACAATGGCCCTTTCCTCACAAGTAGGCCTCCAATCAAACATTCAAAAATCGATACTGATACCTGTACAGCACCTAGAATTTATTGGGGTCTACCTCAATGCATTAGAGGCCAAAGCCTCATTGCCAACTGTAACAGGGTGGGATTCACCGCTCACAAGCACCCCCCTTGGCAGAGTGCATGTGCCCACCCTTTCTGTATCCCTTGCAGTGAGTCTTCAGCAACTCAGCTCTCCAGCCAAGTCACACACTGTCTGTGTTTGAAATAAAAAGCAAAACCCTTCAGGGGTACAAGTCCAACTGGGACCTCTCTCAGTGCCCTCTGTAACATCTCTTTACCTGCAGCCCTGTCCTTAGGCTCACTCCTCAATCAGTCCAGTAGGGCCTATCATAGTACTCTGGTTCAAACTGTCTCTCAGCCCCTTCTATACTCTCTCAAATTGCCCCTGCTCTGGCATAGAACTGTGCCCCAGGGCTCCCTCCCTGGAGGCAATGTTTTCACCCTCTTGGGGCCTTTCTGGCCCCAGCTCTCCTGCTGGGCCACTAAAAGAATTCAGTTCCCCCTTCTGGGCTGCATCAAAAGTCCAGGCCACTTCTCCAGCGGCTAATGGTGGTGGCAGGGGGGACATGCAGGCCCACCACTACTCCAGATCCTAGCCCGGGGACCCTATACATAGCAGCCATCCACTGCATCACTGCTGCAATTCCCTGGGCCACTTCCCATGGCCCCAGCACATTCTTCACCATTACCTCAGGGCCTTGTCCCAGTTGACTCCCAGCAGCCAGCCCAGAACACCATCTTGCTCCCTTCCCGCATCTCTGCTAGCACTGCTCTGTCCAAGGTCCTGTAGCTGCCTCAGCCAGCCAGGCACACCATCCACACTGTTCCAGCTCCAGCAAGGAACTGAACTCACTCTGACTCTTTTTATACTAGCCTGCTGGGCCCTGACTGGCTGCTCCCTGCAGCCCCTTCTTATTGGCTGCGTCCCACACAGCCATTCTAGGCAGTTTTTTCAGGATGGGGAGATGTGTGGCAGGACCGTGAGGCCTCCAGCTGGAGGCTTCAGGGCCTAGTCCACTCTGTCACACTATCTCACAGTTTGTATGGTAACTTCCAACTTATCTGTGTATATATATATATATCTTACTATATGTTCCATTCTGTGCATCTGATGAAGTGGGCTGTAGCCCACGAAAGCTTATGCTCTAATATATTTGTTAGTCTCTAAGGTACCACAAGTACTCCTGCTTTTTTTACTATCTCACAGATTTACCCCCACTAATCAATTTGATCTCTACAGTGCAATCCAGCCCACAGGTATCAGCCAGAACATGCTTACAACTAGGACTTATGGCAATGACCACCTTTGTTGTAAGACATGCCAGACTACATATGCGCTGCCTTTAGGAGTGGCTCAGGACAGTATACATTACGCACAGAGACAATTTGAACAAGTGTCTCTTAATGCCAGTCACAGTCAAAAGCTCACTAGACTGGTGGACAAAGCCCCACAAAGTGTGTTCTTCACAGAGCCACCTCTGTCACTCATACTGACAACAGACATGTCTCTGTTGGATCGAGGAGCATATTTGCAAAATTACAGAGTACAGGGCAACTTCAGTGTCAACTTTATATATCAACCTATTGCAACTCCAAGAAGTCCGGAATGCATGTTCACACTTTTTATCACTGCTCAGAAACAAGGACAAAAGAATAATGACCGACAACATTGCTTCCATATTTTACATAAACTGTCAAGGGGGAGCAAGGTCGCAATCACTGTGTGTCGGAGCACTGAAATTATGAAATTGGTGCATTCACCACAACATCAACATCTCAGGACTTACCTACTGGGAGGTCACAATACCACAGTAGACACACTAAGCAAAACATTCTCACAGGAACATGAGTGGGAGATAGATACCATGATCCTATACAAGGTATTCAGACATTGGGGATTCCCAAGTATAGACCTTTTTGCCACACTTGAGAACATCAAATGCCCACAGTTCTGCTCAAGAGCAGGACTGGGCTACTGTTCTCTGGGGGTTGCCTTCCTCATCAAATGGGACACACATCTGCTGTATGCCTTTCCACTGATCCCCTTAATGCCCAAAGTAATTCGCAAGATAAAAGAGGAACAAGTCAGAGTCATCTTGATAGCCCCAACATGGTTCAGACAAACATGGTTCCCTTACCTCCTATGGATGACAGTATGCCCACCAGTCATTCTTCACCCTGTTCCACATCTCCTGTCTCAGGATGCAGGCCAGACTCACCACCGAAACCGAGAGATCCTCCACCTGAAGGCATGGCTCCTGCATGGTTCCAGAATACTGAGATGACCTGTTCTGAAGATGTAAAGGAGATACTATTAAATAGCAGAGAAGATTGACTATGCGAGCTACTTACCTGCACAAATGGAAGAGATTCCACATTTGGTGCGCCAACAGACATGCCTCGGCTATCACCTCACCCGTGCCACAGATACTGGACTATATCTAGGGCCTACCAAATTCACGGTCCATTTTGGTCAATTTCATGGTCATAGGATTTTTTAAATAATAAATTTAATGATTTCAGGTATTTAAATCTGAAATTTCACAGTGTTGTAATTGTAGGGGTCCTGACCCAAAAAGGAGTTGTGGAGGAGTTGCAAGGTTATTGTAAGGGGAAGTTGCGGTACTGCCACCCTTACTTCTGCGCTGCTGCTGGCGGCAGCACTGCCTTCAGAGCTGGGCAGCTGAAGAGCAGCAACTGCTGGCTGGGATTCCAGCTCTAAAGGCAGAGCCACCACCAGCAGCAGTGCAGAAGTAAGGGTGGCATGGTATTGAAGGAACAAAGTATGGACACTGTGTAGAAGCAAGCATGTGGGTTTCAGAGTAACAGCCATGTTAGTCTGTATTCGCAAAAAGAAAAGGAGTAGTTGTGGCACCTTAGAGACTAACCAATTTATTTGAGCATGAGCTTTCGTGAGCTACAGCTCACTTCATCGGATGCATTCAGTGGAAAATACAGATGTTTTTATACACACAAACCATGAAAAAATGGGTGTTTATCACTACAAAAGGTTTTCTCTCCCCCCACCCCACTCTCCTGCTGATAATGGCTTATCTAAAGTGATCACTCTCCTTACAATGTGTATGATAATCAAGGTGGGCCATTTCCAGCACAAATCCAGGTTTTCTCCCCACCAAACCCACTCTCCTGTTGGTAATAGCTTATCTAAAGTGATCACTCTCCTTACAATGTGTATGATAATCAAGGTGGGTTTATTATGCACAGCGCTGGCGGAGTGTCACCTTGCTTATTAGGCTCAGAGACACTGCCAAACAATTGATTACAGTGAATTATATGGATTTTCCATGGGTGGAGGGAAGTGACAGGGTAGGCAGTCCCAAACCCCTGGATAGGTTTAGCAGCAAGACAAGATAAGCACAGTAGCCAATAGTCCAAGATTACATAATGTCTCCGCCCATGGTTTCAGGTTAACAAGTAACATACAATTAGTACACAGGTGTTTTCCTTTAAACAATGTATAAACTGTGTTAGTATAAAATATATATGTTGAATTCTGATTTGGGGTCCATAGGAACGAAGTAGCTCCTCTGATTGTCCAACAGGTACATACCTGGGGGTTAAAGCAAAGAGACAAATGAAAAGTATTTGGCAATAAAGATTGCTTTTTAGTTGTTCATTTGTGTTTCTAAGGCAGGCACTGGTAATGGCTTGGAGGAGGGATGTACATCTGTGAGAGGGAGGATGTCATATCTCATACTGACTCGTTTGAACCTCTTCCATAAACTCAAGGTTGGTGTGTAGGAAGACACCTCTTCTACAGAAGAAACAGGGCCCCTTTCATTCGTTAGGTCTGTTTGCAACTTTTAGATAAAGTCACCAATTATAATTCTCCATCTGGCATCTTGCTGACCAAGCTTATCTCAGCAATAAGGAAGGTTGTCTTCTGTTTTTTCTGCTTCTTAGCTAATATTGTTCACTATTTGCCTTAGATCTCTGGCATCTTGACCAAACTCTGGACTTTGGGCCTGTAAAAAGAGCTGGCATAGTCTATATATCAGGTTGCAACATAAACAGCATATGGATTTTAGCCCTTCAGTATGGAATTGCCACCCTTACTTCTGCAATGCTGCTGGTGGGGCGCTGCCTTCAGAGCTGGGTGCCTGGCAAACAGCCACCACTCTCTAGCCACCCAGCTTTGCAGACAGCACAGAAGTAAGGGTGGTAATACTGCGACCTCCCTAAAATAACCTTGAAACCCCCTTGCAGTTTCCTTTTGGGTCAGGACCCCCAATTTGAGAAACGCTGGTGTCCTCGTGAAATCTCTATAGTATAGGGTAAAAGCACACAAAAGACCAGATTTCACAGTGGGAGACCAGATTTCATGGTCTGTGACACGTTTTTCATGGCCATAAATTTGGTAGGGCCCTAACTATATCCTAGGACTAAAAAAATCAGGACTATCCTCAGGTTCAATTAGAGTTCATCTTGCAGCTGTTGTGGCTTTCCACTGCAAGATTAATGGACATTCAGTATTTACCCATCCTATAACAAAACGGTTCTTCACAAGTATTTGGACAAGATCCCACTCCACCTTGGGACCTTTATCTGATGCTACGATGCCTCACTGTTTGAGCCCATGGCAACCTGCTCACTCATACATCTATCTATGAAGACAACCTTTCTCATAGCCATCACATCCGCTTGAAGAGTGGGGGAAATAGTGGCTCCCATGATGTACCCGGTATATACAATTTTCTTCAAAGATAAAGATACATTACGGTCACATCCAAAGTTCCTACCTAAAATACCTTCCTCATTCCACCTGAATTAGGCTATTTACCTCCCATCATTCTTCCCCAAGCCACATGGGAATAAAAGGGAGGCCATGCTCCACATGCTAGACTTATATGCCAAAATTATTCCTTTCTATTACTGAAAGATCAAAAGGTTCAGCTATATCTAAACAAAGGCTTTCAAAATGGATTTCCGGTTGCATTCACTTCTACTATAGTCAATATGATTTGCAAACCCTCCCCCTGCCCAGGAACTCAAACACACTCCATGAGATCAATTTCCACCTCTATAGCCTTCCTGAACAATGTACCAATTACAGAAATTTGTAAAGCAGCCACTTGGGCATCAGCCCATACAGTCACAGAGCACTATGCGATTGTGTAGGACTTAACATCGGATGCTCTCTTACGACTGACTATCTTATCATCGCTCATGAATCCCAACTCCGAAGCCCCATCCTTCCAACAAGGGGCACTGCTCTCCAGTCACCTAAAGTGGAGCACCCATATGGGACACTACTTAAAGAAGAAAGGGGTATTCACCCTGTGCAGTAACGGAGGTTCTTCTAGATGTGTCCTTCTATGGGTGTTCCACTACTCACCCTCCTCCCCATTACTTCGGAGTTCAGACACGGACTATGCGGTAGAAAAGAAACTGGTTTGGCCGCACAGCGCTATATAATCTCCAAAAGCAGCGCGAGATGGGGGAGCGCATGTGCGGTCCAAGTGGGCTCTGCTACTGAAAATCTCCAATCACAGGCACAGGGAAGCAGACTCACATAAAGTGGAGCACCCACAGGGACACACATCTCAAAGAACCTCAGTTACTGCACAGAGTGAATAACCCTCTCTCCTGATCTGGGGATTTTTCAGACTGTTGTGCTGAGCTACATGGGTACAAATTTCTTTTAATAGAATGTTACTTAAATACATAGTATCTAGGAAGATCTCTGAAATACTCTACTTTATCACATGCCTAATTTAAAACACCTGTTTTTGAGCGGTTTTTTGTTTGTTGTTTTGTTTTAGCAAACTAGAATGAATGATTTGCATTGTCTGAATTTAGACACTTGGATTTGGTCTGGAAGGTAAGTTTGGCCATGTGCCACTTAGTTATAGATAACAGATTGGAACTATTTAACAGTATGTTTTAATGCTATTATAGTAGCTTTTCTAGGAGGAGAATGGGAGTTTTTGAACTATTTCAACAGCCGTTACATTATTATTTCAATTTAATTTGTAGTGGCTACTAAACTGTTCTCTGTTGTGCTCCAAGGAC
The DNA here is from genome assembly GCF_965140235.1 of Caretta caretta. NCBI lineage: Eukaryota > Metazoa > Chordata > Testudines > Cheloniidae > Caretta > Caretta caretta. The sequence continues at coordinate 126,810,794 of NC_134211.1, read as the reverse complement.
CACTGATGCTATCAGGCAAATTTTCAGCACAGCATGTAGTGATTTAGTTGCCTCATTTTCAGACATGGGTAAATTACCACTGAAATTTTACTTTCATATGTCTTTTTAACATTACAGTCCCTATATGTCTTATGTTATGTAGATGAGGCTCTTCTTTATATTCTAGATTGGGGAAAGGTTTTAGTGTATATCAAGACAAACATTTAAGAAAGAGTAGAATTTACGAGGGAAGACTCTTTCGTAAATATTTACTTTTTGATAAAGTTTGTCAAATTATTTTTTTGCTTCCTATTATTACACTTGGTAGGGAGCATTTATGATAGAACCCACTAGAGAAGAGGAGTCACTGTTTATATATTGATTTTCATGTACCTATTTTAGACAAATGTCATTTGATGGCCATTGTGTCTGTTCTTCCCTACGTTGCCTAACTGTCATTTCATGCAAGGCAGGGGAATACAGTGTCTTCGAGTGTGTCCATGTGGATCCCACTCTAAGTGCATGTGACTTTTGTACAAGATTAGAATCTTTGAACAACAGTGTTCTTTGGGCCACTCCTGCACCTGCATGGTCTTGCGCCCCTCACCGCCATCCAAGTGCAGAGTGGCCGTGATTGCCCCTCATTTCCTTCTTGTTGTCCATTGCAGTGAGACAAAACAAGCAATGTCTGCTGCTACCACTTAGTGGAAATTTCTTCTCCTTTGCAAAAAGAAAAGGAGTACTTGTGGCACCTTAGAGACTAACCAATTTATTTGAGCATGAGCTTTCGTGAGCTACAGCTCACTTCTGTAGCTCACGAAAGCTCATGCTCAAATAAATTGGTTAGTCTCTGAGGTGCCACAAGTACTCCTTTTCTTTTTGCGAATACGGACTAACACGGCTGTTACTCTGAAACCTATCTTCTCCTTTGATATTTGTCATCTAGTTAGTCAGTTATGGTTAATTTCTCAATCAAATCATCTTTTTTCTTTAATTTTTTTTAAACATTTAATTTTTCTCTGCCGCTTTGCATCAATATTATAACCTACAGTGGCAGATTCTAAGCCTTTGGGCTTCTTGTGATGGACTCATTCCTCTTACAGTCAGCCATAAATAATCACTACCTTTTTTGTCTTAACAAGAACCATGTGCCAGATCACTGTTCAGTTTGCCATTCTTTTTTTTACCAGAACAAGGAAATCCAGGGAAACTTGGTTAAAGTTGTATCTTCTTGAGATCTCAGTGAGAGAAATTTCAGACCTTGAAAAAAGGGCATTAACATCTAAAATGGGACCGGTCACTTCTAAGTCACAGCTAGGCAGTGCCCGTATTAGCTGGCATGCAACACCTAACTTTCGAAGAAAAAAGGGGGTCTTCATCCTATCCTAGATCTGAAAAGAGTGAAGAAATATATACACTGTCTAAGATTCAGAATGGTAACATTCTCCATCATCCCTTCTCTTCAGGCTGGAGACTGGTTTGTGGCTCTTCACCTTCAAAACATGTACTTCTATATTGCAATCCATCCAACCCACAGGAATTATCTTTGATATACGGTAGAGCCCAGTCATTACCAGTATAAGATTGTACTATTCAGCCTGTCCACAGCACCGAGAGTCTTCATAAAATACCTACCTGTTGTGGTGGCCTATCTGAGGAGACATGCCATTCATGTCTATCCATATCTTGACAATTGGCTGATCAAAGGCAAGTCTCATCAGGAAGTTGCCAGAGCCCTGAACTATGTCTTTCACTTCTTCAGACAGCTGGGCCTCATGATGAATTACAAAAAATCCTCCCACAACCCATTATAGACAATAGAGTTTACAGAAGCCTTAATCAACTCCAAACTGACAAAAACATACTGTCATAGGGGGACTGGCTCCTTTAAGAGGGAGCAGGCCCATCGACCTGTGCCTGGTAAATTGCCTTCTAATGGGACTGAAGAGAAGACACCCGGCATATATAAAGGGTCAGGCAGTAATTGGGAAGGGGGAGACAAGAAGGGGCAGCTTGGATTTGGTGGAAGGTCCCAAAAGACAGCAAGCTGCTGGAATTTCTCCAGAGAGCAATAGTGGAGAGCTGTTGCGGGAAGAGAGTTGGTAAAAGCTCAGGGCCAGGACAGCAGCAGAGGAAGTTTGCCCGCTGACCTCTTTTGAACCAACGGAGAAGGAATATCCAGGTAAACAATTATGTGGGCTGGTGTTCCAGACAAGTAACAGGGAGCTGGGAAGAACCCAGGAAAAATGTAGATCTTCAGAATCTACAAAGCTCAGAACCAGGACAGCAGTGGAGGGAAGTTTGCCGGCTGACATCTTTGAGCTTGTCTCTTTCAGGGAGAAGGAAGTCCAAGAGAATAATTTTGATATGGTGGGAGAACCCAGGAAGGACTAAGAACATAAGCCCAGCGTGGGCAGACCTTGGTTACTTTTTCATTTTTGTTAAACGCAAGGCAGGCAGACTCTGTTTATTTTGCACTTTTCATTTGAGCTTTGAGTTTGGCTAAGGTACACCAGGGAGAAATCTTGGTACCCGCCAATCTGATTAAAAAAGGGAGACTGAAGAAGAGCCTGGCTTTTGTATTATGATGAAGGACTATACGTTGGGGGGGTTATTTTGAAGCATTTATGTTAATAAATTAGCCCATAGCAAAGGCATTATTGAACAAAAAAATGAAGATGGAGTTTATGAAGACCTGTATATTGGAGACACTGAGGCTGTGGCACCTCTAGCCATGAGGGGACGCTCCAGGAGGACCTGCCTTATTACACATACCTTTCTGCAGACAGATTTCACCCTCACTAGATGATGACCACCAGCATGAAAATGAATCCACCAACCACAATAAGAACCTGCCTCAGACTCCTAAATCACATGTCAGTATGCATGTATGTGACACCAGTAGCCAAACTTCATCTATATACAATACAAGATTGGCTAAGGTTCGTGTTTCACTCCTTGGATCATCAAATGAGCATGCACATCGTGATTCCCACTCACATTCTGTCATCATTGAATTGTTGGTCCGACCCAAGAATGCTCAGAATGGGGTCCTCTTCTCTACACCACCGCCTTAAAAGACACTGATCCAGATCCATCAGGAACAGGTTGGGACATACCCCTGGACAGCCTCCAAATACAAGGAACTTGGGTTCAAAAGAACAATGTCCTACACATAAATATTCTAGAATTACAAGCGATCAGATTAATTTGCATAGCATTCCTTCCTGTTTTAAAGAATTCTGCTATGCAGGATCTCACGGACAACACGTCTGAAATGTTTTATGTAAATAAATAAGTAGGTGCCCGCTCACCACCCCTTTGCCAGGACAGAATCAAGTTGTGGCCATGGTGTCAAAAACATGGGATAACCCCAATAAATCTCCATCTCACAGGAGCCAACTATGATTTAGCAGACTTTGTAAGGAGACAATCTGTCATCAACCCTGAATAGTATCATGCCAATATCAGAGATGCCAACCCTCCCTAATTTTCCATAATCCTCCTGATTTTTATATGTAATTACAAAATTACTAATTCAGGCTTAAATCTACTAATTTTGCAAGCACACACATTATACGCCTATGTACAAATATCTGTTTGTCACTCTCAACCACTCAGTTCCGACAAACTCAGCAAATAGCACCTCGGCCACAGGGAGCATTTTTCTCCACCATCCCTATGGCACGTGCACAGAGTACACAGTGAGGGTCTGATGGGAGGCAAGCTGCGGCAATTTTGAATGTGATGGGGTGCTGGTGGATTCACTGTCCAGACCACAGGCTGCATATTGTGTTCTGACTGCCCCGTGTGGACCCTGATGGACTATGTTAATGCACTGTAGGTGTGACAGAGAAGGCAATTCCTGCCATATCCATTAGAGACCTTATTGAATTAAGTTTAAGTAGCTTTGGGGTCCATTGTTTTAAATGAATGCCTTATATTCATTATTGTGAGCTGGGATTGTGTGTCACATCTCTAGGGGGAGGTGAATGCAAATTTCCTGCCTCTGGTTATGCAGAATCCCAGCCTTTTGAAGCTATTTCCAGAGGGGAGGACTACTGTGTACTAATTATCTGTTCCCAGAATCTGAAGATCAAAGGCCCAAGCTATTCATGGGGATGCTTGTTCTGAGCTAAGGCTATTATGAACTTGTAACCACAGGGAAACCCCTTTGTGGAGTTTGAAGGACAGACTCCTACAAGAGCTCTTGTTGGAGTTGGGGTGATCTCTAGTAAGCTTTTTAGCATGTTTCTAGGTTCTTTTATTGCTTTAGTATGTTTTTTCTGTAATGCTTTCACTTTAAGAATAATGTGCTGGCTTATAAAGAGCTGTGTGGTGACTAATAACTTCTATCAATTACCCTAAAGTCAGGCTTAAACCTAGAAAATAAAGCACAGACTGGCCTGGTTGGTCAATCTGGCTTGCTGAGGCTATCACAATGTACCCAGGGAACTGTGCAGCCTGGTAAAACCCCGGTCGGGAGGGAGAGAGGTGCAGGTGTCTGTCCAAGAGAAGTGATGGTTGAGGAACCAGGAGCCTAGAATGGGTGCCCTCAGGGGACCAGAAAAGGGGAATACAGGTCCGGTTGCCCTGAACTATGATGCTAGGTATGTAGAGTGCACCAGAAGGGTCTACACAGGATTGCTGGAGCTCAACATGCAGCTTGGGCAGTGAATCCAGCTCCCCTGACCTAGCTGACAGTTGCTGCGGCTTGCCTTCTGCACAATCTGTGGGGAAGGAGAAGCCAGAGGGGCAAATGAAGGCAGCAGTGGAGGAGGAGAAGGAATGCGACAGAAGAAGTAGAAGAGAAGGAGGACCATTTTGGGAAGGATGTCCAGGCCTGGGACTGACCAAGCCCTAAACTTGATAGGAGGGCAGCTTTCCTAGGGCCAATCCTCCCCTTCTTTCTCTTTGGGGGATAGGGCTCAAGGACACAATGAGGGTGTGGCCCAGGGGCTAAGATCCCTCTAAGATGCGTGGCTACGCAGCAGGCTATAAAGGGCCATGCAGCCACAGGGACCTCGAGAGGAGAGAGGTAGGGCATGGGCGGGGACTGGAGAGAGGAGCAAGTTGGAGCGTGCAGGGCTGCCTCAGGCACCTCCCCCAGAGCTCTGTGCTGCCAGCGGGGAGAGAGGGGACAGACAACCTCCCCCCCGCCCGAGCTCCGTGCTGCCGGCAGGGAGAAGGCTGGGAGAGTCCTCTGTCCCTGGACCTGGGGCAGCTTGCACCCTGAACGCCTCATCCCCGGCCCCACCCCAGAGCCCATGCCCAGAGCCCGCACCCCAACCCTCTGCCCCAGCCCTGAGCCCCGTCCCACCCTCTGAACCCCTTGGCCAAACCCCCGCCACCAATCACCTCCATATTGGTGCACATAACAAAATTCATTCTGCACATGCACTTAAAAAATTAGAGGGAACACTGCCCAGGGGTCAACTCTGTCTCCTCTTGGCCACCGACAGGGAGATGATAGGAGGGGAGAAGGGAGAGGTCCCAGTTTCTCCACAGGGAGAGGAGCAGATGAAGAGAGAGAGGTCCCAGTGTCTGAGAAGAGAGGGAAAGGGGGAGAGAGGTCCAAGCAACCTCCCTAATGTCCCAAAAAGTCTCAGAGCAAGGTTGGCATATATGCCGTATTTCACTGATGGGGAAACCCCACTATCGACATGTTTGCCACAAAAGCGAACACAGTGTCTTTTGCTTCAGTGGAGGCATGAGCCCAGGATCCTTGAAAGACACCTATCTCATACTGTGCAATCAAGGTCTTGCATACACATTTCCACCGATCCCACTGATACCCAGTGTGACGTTATCTGATTAAATTATGACTATGTAGATCATTGTTGCTACCACTGTTATATAATCGCAACAAACCTTGTACAATGTCAAGTAAGGTGTCTATGAAAGAGTTATGATTTGCTGGATATGATTATCCTATTTGTATGCATGCATCATTTGTATATCTAAAGTTATGAATGTTAACTATGTACCTGTATTTCAAATGTGTTTGCTCCTGTGGTATCACCCACAAGGTATTTAGCCAGCACATTGTAAAGGGACTGTTCAAGTTGAATGGCCCATCAAGGAACATTTAACTCACAATGGACCATGAAAGACACCTATCTACACCTAATGGACTTTCCTGTGTTCTAGCTAGAGTATGGGTAATGGCCTCTGCTATAACTCAGCAAAGCATGCTAGGGCATGTGACGAGACCATGTGACACTAAACTCCATCTTGTTACCTGTATTTTTCCACAAGCTGTGTGGCGGGGTTTGTTTGAAACAGTGGGTTTCCCTCCACATGGCAGAAGCTATAAAAGGCCCTGGAAATACCTCCATTTTGCCTCTTTCCTGCTCAAGCCTCTGGACTATGAACTTATACTAATGGGAGCATTCTATCCAAAGGACTGAGGACCTTCCAATGATTTGAAGCAACCAGAGACTTAACAAGCCAGCAGTTTATTCCATCACTGCTATAAGCCTGATCCAAGAACTTTGCATTTATTGTATGTATTTGATTCCTTTAACCAATTTTAACTCTCACCGTTCTTTCCCTCTATAATTAAACCTTTAGATATTAGATACTAAAGGATTGGCAACAGCGTAATTATTGGGTAAGATCTGAGTTATATATTGACCTGGGTATGAGGCTGCTCCTTTGGTTGATTAAATTGGTTTTTAAATAACCATCATCATTTTAATAAATCATCATTAAGTCTAGTGTTTTTGGTGGTGATACAAGGACTGGAATACCTAAGGAAACCGCTTTTCTGACTTTTTGTTAGCCAGTGTGGTGAAATAGAAGTTTACTTTTGTTGCTGGTCTGGTATATCTTATGGGAAAATAACCACCAGTTTTAGGGTATATCCTCCCTATTTCTCGGCAGTTTGTCCTGAATTTGGTATTCTCAGTTGTGACCCACTGAGGCACAGTGACACCCAGGTTAATATGAAAAATCAGACGTGGGGCAGCCACTTGAATCCCGATAACTCCAAACTGGCCAAAACAGTTCTGGGTAATAGACCTCCTCGAAATATCAACTGAAGCTCCGATAGTGCTTCCAGACTGTCAAGTCGTAGTGTCACAGAACCTAGGTCAGGTACCAGAGGAACAGCCGTGTTAGTCTGTATTCGCAAAAAGAAAAGGAGTACTTGTGGCACCTTAGAGACTAAGGTGCCACAAGTACTCCTTTTCTTTTTAGGTCAGGTACTTCACTCAGACCTGAAATTGCTACACCTGATAGCCTGGATGCTAGCAGGTTGAATGCTACTGACAGAGACTGTTCACTAGAGATATTAGAAATCCTACTGCAAAGCAGAAAGCTGCCCACAAGGAAAACTTACTCAAAGTGGAAATAATTTTCAGTTTGGGCAACCCAACACCTGACCTATTGGAGGCCCCTGTACCTAAAATCCTGGATTATATTCTGCATTTGAAACACTCTGTACTTTCATTCAGTTCCATTAAGGTCCACCTTGCGATGATTTCATCATGCTACCACCCCCACTCAGTCGTGTTCCCCCCCACTGCATTCAGATTTTTAAAGGGGTTACTCTGTACTTAACTACCAGTAAAGGAACCCCCTCTGGCATAGGATACTATCCTTTCAAGCCTACAGGAGTTCCCCTTTGATCCTATCTTGAACTGCTCTTTACACCACCTTACTCTCAAGACGGTCTTTTTGGTCACCACTTTGTCAGCGAGAAGGTCAGCAAACTCCAAGCTCTCACATCTGATGCTCCTTACACAATGTTCCCCTTACGGTTATTAAACCCTACTCCCTGGACTTGGCAGCAAGATCAGATGCCAAATTTGGTAGGGAAGTGTTACAATCACTCTTTAGTTAGTGGCAGTTACGATTCTTCAGTCCCACCTTACAGATGGGGCACTGCTTATCAGTCACCTAGAATGAGCTCCAGGAGCTCCACAGACTTATACTCAGAGAAGGAAAAAAATGGTTACTCAGCTGGTAACTGTGGTTCTTCTTTTAGTAGATACAGACATATATTGCACTTAGATGAGTGCATGCCCAGCGCACCAGAGCTGTAGAAATTTGCCTAGCAGTACCTATAGAGGGACGTCACTCACGCTGCATTGTTGTAGCCCTTCCCCTAGCTACATGAGGTGGTGCTGTCCTGACCTTCCCTCAGTTCCTTCTTACCACCCATAGCTAGAGTCAGAGCTCTATGTGGTATTAACTTCATAACCTCTCAACTATTTTAGTTTTTTCCCGTGTACATGGTTAGTAGTACTGTTAGTGTTAGTTGTAGTAGTTTGTTTCCTTGGTGATGCCCTCACAAGGGTTTAAACATTGCCCTTCATTTGGGGGAGCGATCCCCAGCAGCAATCCCCACACGTGGTGCTTGCTCTGTTTTGGCAATGCCCACATCAAGAAGCATTGTACGATCTGCAGATCATTTAAGAAATGGACTCAAGTGGCTTGGGACCTTTGCCTGAAGCAGCACCTGTTTGAACAGGCCATGCAGTCTGCTTCATTACAGAGGCCCTCATTGGGTGAGAGACTGCCCTCAGGCTCCGAAACTGCTACTGCTTCATGTTCTGGAGCAGGCGCCTCTCTGAAGAAATGGAGGAGCCATTCCTCATTGACTGCACCGAGGAAAAGGTTGCATAAGACCAGTCAGGACTGCTCCAGGTCTCAGTGTGACTCTTCCACCTCCTCCAGAAAAAGTGTGGACTGACCGGGAGTTGGTGCAAGCACATGGGATGGCATGGGTATGTCTAACCCTTCCCTGGTACTGAGTATAGAGGTTAGAAACCCTGTACCATTGACTGTGTTTCCGTCCTCCACGTGTGCATTGAGTCCGGTACTGACGAGAGAGATGCTGGTACTGACTGTTTCCATGTCGGTGGTATACCAGGCAGCTACAGACCTTCTCTGCCTCTTGTTCCCAACCTCTCCTTTGGTCCATGACTTTGCCAGGGTCACATCATCTATAGCCCTGTCGGTTGAACGAGCTGCTGATGCCTTGGGTCTTTTGGCATTGCACCCCCATGTTCCCCTTCCACAGATTGGGAAAGCAGGGCTGGTACCAGGATCAGTACAGGGGACCTCTGTATTGGGAATCTTGTTGGCACTGCAAATGCTTCGGTGGCGGCTTTCACTGCTCTTAACGTTGGTATTGCCAGATACTCTGGTACCGCTGTTGACTTTGGGACTGACACTGCTTCCGGCACGAGCATGCTTGGTACCAATGGTACCGCTTCCCTTGGAAGCACTGCTTCCCGCCTCATTCTAGGTGAATGATGAGTCATACTGGTTACTCACTCCCTCTGGTCTCATTCTGTCTTTATCTCCTGGATCTCGAGATTCCTCAGCGTCTGAGTTGGGGTTGTCATCCTCCTACTCTCCAGTGCCTGACCAGCATCCCCTGGCCAGGTGCCTACTGGTCACCAATGCCTTATCCATGTCAGTGGCCTCTATAGAATCCATCAGATGCTCTTCAGTCACGAAGGTCCCACTCTTTGTCTCGCTTGAAGGTGAGATCGCCAGCCAGGTCTGCAGTGGTGACCATCAATATGCCACAGGCACTGGCGGTCCTTCTGTCCGCACTGGAAAAGTATCTTCCTTTCACTCAATTAAGGGCCTCGTCTTTGTCTCCAGACAATTCTGTGCTGCCTGGCTCATCCTTCCTTTCGGTACCAGAGAATTTTAAGATGTACCAAGACCTTCTGCAGTATGTAGCTGCTTCCCTCAGTATCCCAGTGATGTTCTCTTGCACAAATTAGTGGAGATCTTGCAGCCATCTGCTCCTGGGAGAGTCCCCCTCCCTATCAGTGATGTGCTCCCTGAATTGACTACGGCTCTATGGAGCATACTGGCTTTGGTACCGCCTGCAGCTGAGCAAATTGAAAAGCGCTATTTTGTTCCTCTGCAGGGATTTTTGAAGGGTTTTACTCCCATCTACCCCCAATTTCCTTGTAACTACAGTGAATGAGAGAGCCCGGCAGAGCAGGTTTAAGTCCACACCCAAAGATAGGGACTCTAAATGATTGGCCCTCATGGGAAAGAATATTTATACCTCTTCCTTACAGGTGCGGATTGCTAACCAGTAAGCTCTGCTGTCCAAATACGATTTCATTAACTGGACAGCTATGTCAGAGTTCGCAGACCAGCTGCCCAAGGCCTCATGAGAGGAATTTTGGGTATTTGTCACTGAGGGCTGCTTGGTACCTAAAACGTCCTTGCAGTCCACGCTAGACATTGCAGACACCTCAGTCAGGATGATGGCCTCTGAGGTCACCCAGAGGAGGGCTTTTTGGCTGCAGAATTTGGGCATTGCCACCAGTGTCCAGCAAGCCACTGAAAATTTGTCCTTCAACAGCCAAACCCTGGTTTTGGACAAAACTAACAAGATGCTGCACTCCTTCAAAGACTCCAGGGCTACCCTGCAGTCATGTGAGGAGTATACACTCTGATGGTGCAGAGACACCACTACGGCGTTCAAAAGCAACACCAGCAGCAGTATCGTCTGCAGTGCATGTTTGGCCAGCCTTTCCCTCATCCAAGGCAATGGGACTACCCCAGAAAGAGGGATAGATCCCATAGGAGAAAGCAGTCAGGCTTGGGGTTCAGCCAATCCATACACTGTCCTACAAGTACCCATTTTGACTCCTTGCTCCAAAGCACTGTTCCAGTCATTGCTCCTCTCTCCTCATCTCCCCCGACTTTGGGGACAGGCTGGCCCACTTTCACAATGCTTGGGACTTGATCACCACCAACAGCTGGTTCCTAAGCACCTTCAGATCAGGTTATGCCATGCAGTTCCTCTCCACCCATCCTTCTTCAGGGACCCCTCTCATGAGATACTTCTTCTCAAGCAGGTCTGCTCTCTGCTGGCTTTGGAAGTGGTGGAAGAGGTTCTGCTGGAACACTGGGTCATGGCTTCTACTCCTGGCACTTCCTGGTACCCTGAAGCAAGGGAGCGGTAAGACCCATCCTTGACCTTCGCAAGCCTCAACAAATGTATCAGATCTGTGAGGTTCCAAATAGTCACTCTGTTGATTAGTCTCCGTCTGTTGTCGCAGAACAACTGGTTTGTTGCTCTGGGCTTTCAGGATGCGTACTTTCATGTGGTGATTTTGCTGAGCCACAGAAAATTCCTTCGATTTGTTGTGGCAGAATGCCACTTTCAGTACACAGTGCTTCCATTTGGCCTCTCTTCTGCCCCTCGGGTTTTAACCAAATGCATGATCGTTGTTATGGCATATCTCAGGAAGAAAGGAATTCACATCTTCCTTTATCGGGATAAATGGTTACTGAGGGGCAGATCTAGAGAGCAAGTTCTTGCTCACACTGGCACCACACTGCTCTTGTTCAAGCATCTGGGTCTCAGCCTAAACACTGGGAAGTCAACCTTGGCTCCCACTCAGAAAATCGAGTTCAGTGGGACCCTGTTAGATTCCACAACATTGAAAGCATTTCTGCTGACTGACTGTTTTCAGACTATTTGCCGTCTTTGCCTCAGTCTTGAGTCTCAGCTTTCCATGACAGTTCAGATGTGTCTGAGGCTTGTGGGACACATGTCCACTTGCATGCAGGTGGTCCAGTTTGCAAGGTTGTGCCTTCTCCCCCTTCAAATGTGGCTCAAGATGATTTACCATTCTACGCTTCACCCTCTAGACAGACTGGTTCATCTGTCTCCTCTGAACTCCTTGCAGCAGTGAATGCATCCAGAGAACATTTGGCAACATATTTCCTTTTTCTGGTCCTCGCCAACCAGGTCAGTTGTTACTGATGCCTCCCCAATGGGTTGGGGGGCACACTTAGGGTCACTGAAAGTGAAGGGACTGTAGTAGGAGCAGAAGGCCTTACTCCATATCAATATGCTAGAGCTTCAGGCCATCTACAATGCATGTCACACTTTTCAGGACCATATCAGAGACTCAGTGGTTCACATACTTACCGACACTACCACCATGTTGTATTATGTGAACAAACAAGGGGAAGCACACTTCAGATTACTCTGCCTAGAGACAGTCAGGTTTTGGCAGTTCTGCATTGAGGAGACCATTACTCTGATAGCTATTCACTTATCCAAGGTTCATAATCATCTCACAGCCCATCTCAGCAGCTATTTTTCCCTGAGTAACAAATGGTCCCTGAAGACAAGTGTCCTTCGGGTCATCTTTACAGCTTGGGGCATCCCAACGATCGACCTGTTTGCTACAAGGGACAACAGGAAATGTCATCTATTCTGCTGTCGGGGGGCATCAGTCCAGGCTCCCTGTCCAATGCTTTCCACCTCAGCTGGCAGAGGGCTCTTCTCTATGCCTTTCCACTGGTCCCAATCATCCCTCAGGTCATCCTTGGATCCTTGCACTCACTCCTTGTATCTCCCAGCGTGGCTGCTGCCTGCCTGAATGAGGAGGAAGAACTGTGTTCAGTGGCTGTCCAACAAGTTCTCCTTATCAATGGAAAACCCTCCACCAGGATGTCCCTTTTCAGCTAAATGAAAGTGATTTTTGGTGTGGTCAATAGCCCATGGAATCCAACCGACACTGGTCTCTATCCAGGACAGTTTGGATTACCTGCTGCACCTTCAGGTGTTGATGCTTGTGTTTAATTCACTGGAAGTGCATTTGGCAGCATTTATTGGAACTTAATCTCCCCATTCCAAAAAGGTCAATCTTCTGCAGTGCCATGGTAGCAAGATTCTTAAAAGGACTCCTTCATCTACATCCCCCGGTCTGAGAGCTTGTTCCTTTGTGGGGCTTTAACTCAGTCCTGACAATCTTAATGGAAGCCCCTGGCATCTTGTCCCTTTCCGCTTTTGTGTCAGAAAACTGCATTCGTGTTAGTGATAACATCTGCAAGGAGAGCGAGTGAGTTGCAGGCTCTGATGGCAGAGCGTCCTTATACACAATTCTCCAAAGACAAAGTGACCTTATAACTGCATCCAAAAAAAATTTCTAAAGTGGTTTCTCAGTTTAATTGGAACCATGCTGTACCTGTGTTCTTTCCTAAGCCGCATTCATCTCCAGAGGAGTGGTATCTCTGTATCTTAGAAGTCAGACGATGTCTGGACTGGACTAAACTGTTTTGTGCTTTGCCTCGTTTGTTTGTGTCATATGCAGATCGCATGAAGGGTCAAACGGTCTTTTCACAGACAATCTCCAAATGGATAACATCCTGCATCAAGACTGCATATGAAATAGCTCTGGGTAAGCTCCCTCAATGAGTGCAAGCTCTTTGTACGAGGGCGCAAGCAACATCCATAGCATTCCTCAGTGACATTTCCATATTGGACATTTGCAGGGCTGCTACATAGTCATTGATACATACATTCACAAACCATTGTGCCATAACTGCATATTCCAGGGTGGATGCACCCTTTGACGGAGTGGTCCTGCAGTCCTTGTTTAAGTAGGCTCTGAGCCCTGTGTCCTGGGGGAGGTACTGCTTGTGAGTTACCTAAATAGAATATACGTCTGCATCTACTCGAAGAAGAAGAAATGGTTATTTACTTTAACTGGTTCTTCGAGATGTGATGCAGATGTGTATTCCATGACCCACCTTCCGTCCCCTCTGCATCAGAGTCTCGTTCCTGGGTGTTCAGTGCGAAGGAACTGAGGGAGGGTTGGGGCAGCACCACCTCATGTAGCTAGGAGAGGGGCTATGGCCACTAGGCATGAGTGCCACCTCTCTATGGATACTACTAGGCAAATTTCTATGGCTCTGGTGCGCTGGGTGTGCACACATCTAAGTGGAATACATGTCTGCATCACAAATCAAAGAACCACAGTTCCAGTAAGTAACCATTTCTTCTCTGAGATGTTGTCTTCTGGCGGATTGCACGACCTGCCCTCCATCCCCACTTTTTTTTAGTCAGGATACTGAGGGATGGTTGCGGCCACTCTGCCATTTATGCCCCAGGGTGGGAAAGTATGAGGATATGCACAGCACAACGGACACTGCTATTCAGCGATTCCTATCTCACATGCATGAGGCACATGCACATCTAGAATTGGATCTACATGGACAACGTGTTGAAGAACATGGTTAATATAAAGTAAGTAACTCTTTTTTTCAATAAGTATCATAGATCTTGTTCTGTGATTCTCTCAGGTCTCCCAAGCTAAGCATCAAGTTCTTGGGAGAGTCCCCAGGAGCACCTAGCTGTTGCAGGAAGTAGTTAAAGTGGCTCAGATGATTTGTAAAGAGGCTCAGAAGGTGGCACTCTTCACCCAAAGTCTGTATGCGCCTGTGTCCTGCCATTCTGTTAGAGGGCACTGTGTCTGTGGAAGTGTGGTATCTTGGGAATAAGAAGTAAAGCCAAGGTCCCAGCCATTTGTAGTCATTAAAGATCTTATTTCTTTTCTCAGGACCAAGAGAACTATAACTCTACTATCCTGGTTACGTTTTAGTTTGAGCAACTCCAATCTATCTACTTAAATACTCTATTCAGTTTCAATTGGACACATTATTCTTCACTTCCCATCCTAAAACTGTTCTTGTGTGTTAAATAATCACTTCAGTGGTTTAAAAAAGCAGTCCCTGTGTTTCGTACATAAGTTTAAGATTTGTAAAATATCTTGGGGGAGGAAAATATGCTATATAAGTGTAAGATCATTATCATAAGTGCTACTTCCAAAGAGCAATTGTTACAAGAAATTTCTTGTTTCAGTTTGCTCTGCTTACACTGTAGCCTGTTTAATCAGGACAGAGCCCATTCTTATTCTAGAAAACGATGAGCTGCCAGTCCAGTTCAGTTTAAGCATTCTTCTTAACTTGTTCTCTTCTTATTTTTTGTTTTACCAAGAATTCATATTAGTGGAGAGAAACCAAAAGATCGATCGTGGCACACTTTGACTCCTATAGCAGATGATAAACTTTTCCTGTTTGGTGGACTGAGTTCAGATAATGTTCCTCTAAGTAAGTACTTCAAAACATACAGAGTCCATCATACATTTTAGTGCTAACCATGATGTTATATACATTCAACTTCATCATAAAGATGTTTGGTCCAGATCTTGTTATATGACTCTTACTCTATGTGAATATTTATTCAGACACTTTTTATTATTGTTGTTTTATATAGCACTGATGATGGACATAGCACAGTACAATGAGTATATGTGTTGAACAAATAGCCTTTTCACCAAACAACTTACCATCTGATAAAATAAGAGCTAGAGTCTCACTCATGCCAGTCTAAATCAGGAATAACTCCATCAAAGACAATAAAATTGCAAAACTAGTAACAAAATATAATTCCAACACAATATGTGAATAAACGTAACATTAATCACTTTCTGCTCCAATCTGACCTACAAAACCTTCACGTAAAAAGTGAGAGAGCCTGCTACAAAGCTCTTTTTCTAATAAAGGCAGCCTGTATAACTGATACAATGCACAGTTGGTGGTAATGGTGGAGCTTCAGGTTTCACAAATATTCAGGGCCAGATTTTGAAAGGTGCCTTGACCCATCAATCTGAATGTATTTAATGTGTGTGCATATCAAGTGTTCCGCAGGGATCAGTACTGGGTCCAATTCTATTCAGTATCTTCATCAGTGATTTAGATAATAGCATAGAGTGTACACATGACGTTTGCAGATGATACCAAGCTGGGAAGGGTTGCAAGTGCTTTGGAGGATAGGATTAAAATTCAAAATGATCTGGACAAACTGGAGAAATGGTCTGAAGTAAATAGGATGAGATTCAAGAAGGACAAATGCAAAGTACTGCACTTAAGGAGGAACAATCAGTTGCACACATACAAAATGGGACATGACTGTGCCAAGGAAGGAGTACTGTGGAAAGAGATCGGGGGGGTCAAACTGGATCACAAGCAAAATATGAGTCAACAGTGTAACACTGTTGCAAAAAAAGCAAACATCCTTCTGGGATGTATTAGCAGGAGTGTTGTAAGCAAGACGCAAGAAGTTAATTCTTCTGCTCTACTCGGCGCTGATTAGGCTTCAGCTGGAGTATTGTGTCCAGTTCTGGGCACCACATTTCAGGAAAGATGTGGACAAATTAGAGAAAGTCCAGAGAAGAGTAACAAAAATGATTAAATGTCTAAAAAACGTGACCTCTGAGGGAAGATTGAAAAAAATGGGTTTGTTTAGTCTGGAGAAGAGAAGACTGAGAGGGGACATAACAATTTTCAAGTACATAAACGGTTGTTACAAGGGGGGAGAAAAATTGTTCTCGTTAACCTCTGAGGATAAGACAAGAAGCAATGGGCTTAAATTGCAGGAAGGACGGTTTAGGTTGGATATTAGGAAAAGCTTCCTAACTGTCAGGCTAGTTAAGCACTGGAATAAATTGCCTAGGGAGGTTGTGGAATGTCCGCCATTGGAGATTTTTATGAGCGGGTTGGACAAGCACCTCTCAGGGATGGTCTAGATAATATTCAGTCCTGCCATTAATACAGTGGACTGGACTAGATGACCTCTTGAGGTCCCTTCCAGTCTTATGATTCTATGATTTGCACAGACAAATTTGGGATTTGACACTGCACTCTTTTATTCAGGCAACACTCCCATTCATTTTAAGAGTTTTGCCTGGATAATGATTTGGACTATAAGATTGCGTCTTCTGTCCTTTACAGATATGAGTGATTGTCCCTGCAATCACTTTTTAGCAACCATTTTTTTTAAAAGCCCGTCACTTAACATCTATTATGCATTAATCAAATAATAAAAATATTACTACTGTCCTTGCAAATTAAGGAATTTTATTTTTATTAAGGTATAAGATGATCATTTATATATTTAATTATGGAAATCATGGTTGTAGTCAGTGTTACTCTTGCTGTTACTGCATGAAAATATCTATTATGCAAAATGAAGGCCTTAATTAATTCCTTCTTCATTGTCTGGCACCTTGGAGATCAAGCAAAAAGGAGACTTGGAAGAAGGAGGAAGAGAAAAAAAGAAAGACAGAAAATGAGATAAAGAAAGTGAGGGAATATTGTTTCAATATCGGTTTTGTTCAATATCTTCATTAATGATCTGGAGGATGGCATGGACTGCACCCTCAGCAAGTTTGCATATGACACTAAACTGGGAGGAGTGGTAGATATTTTGGAGGGTAGGGAGAGGATTCAAAGGGACCTAGACAAATTAGAGGATTGGGCCAAAAGAAATCTGATGAGGTTCAACAAGGACAAGTGCAGAGTCCTGCACTTAGGATGGAAGAATCCCATGCACTGCTACAGACTAGGGACCAAGTGGCTAGGCAGCAGTTCTGCAGAAAAGGACCTATGGGTTACAGTGGACGAGAAGCTGGATATGAGTCAACAGTGTGCCCTTGTTGCCAAGAAGACTCACAGCATTTTGGGCTGTATAAGTAGGCGCATTGCCAGCAGATTGAGGGACGTGATCATTCCCCTCTATTTGACATTGGTGATGCCTCATCTGGAGTACTGTCCAGTTTTGCTCCCCACACTACAAGAAGGATGTGGAAAAATTGGAAAGCGTCCAGCAGAGGGCAACAAAAATGATTAGGGGTCTGGAACACATGACTTATGAGGAGAGGCTGAGGGAGCTGGGATTGTTTAGCCTGCAGAAGAGAAGAATGAGGGGGGATTTGATAGCTGCTTTCAACTACCTGAAAGGGGGTTCCAAAGAGGATGGATCTAGACTGTTCTCAGTGGTAGCAGATGACAGAACAAGGAGCAATGATCCCAAGTTGCAGTGGGGGAGGTTTAGGTTGGATATTAGGAAAAACTTTTTCACTAGGAGGGTGGTGAAGCACTGGAATGGGTTACCTAGGGAGGTAGTGAATCTCCTTCCTTAGAAGTTTTTAAGGTCAGGCTTGACAAAGCCCTGGCTGGGATGATTTAGTTGGTGTTGGTCCTGCTTTGAGCAGGGCATTGGACTAGATGACCTCCTGAGGTCCCTTCCAACCCTGATATTCTATGATTGGGGGAGTACTTTAAGATTTGTAGAGTCCCTGGGACACAGCAGTCTTCATTCTGATGAATATAGTCCTGTCATTTCAAAATAGTCTCTGATTTGACTTGTATATTTTATATTGTGTTTTTAACTCCAGATTTCAGTGTAGCTAATTTTATCTTTTGTGACAAAAAAGAACTCACAAGTTAAGTCATGAAGACTCTAAAATTATGGTAGTCAATTCATTAACATGGTAGTCATTCTTTTGATGTTAGATATTTTAGACTGTAGAGCTCTTTGTACAAAACAAAAGGTAATATCTTATTCACCAAGAAATAATTCTAAGATACATATTTTCCTTATTTGCAGGTGACGGTTGGATTCATAATGTCACAACAAATGGATGGAAACAACTTACCCACTTACCTAAGAGTAGGCCTAGGTATAAAAAAAAAGTCAGCATTTGCTGAAATTTTTGAATATTTTGAAATATGATTAAATAAGGTATTAAATCAGAACACCTGCCTTTAAAATAATGTATTAAAATATTTTACAAAATGAGCTTGACATAATTGAACAGCTTGCTTTATATAAGTAGTTTTATTCTTTTTCATTATTAGGCATAGTCTTTTTTTATTTTCAAGATTTATTATTTAAAATGCTTGCTGGCACTAACAGGGTGTTTGTAATGAAAGGGGTGCAGACTAAATTCACTTGATGTTTTACTTCCAAATAAGTAGATATCAGAAATATGTAAAAGTAAAATGTGTAGCACTTTTACTAATTAACATTAGATTTAATAATATACAACTAAATGAATCATGAAAGTTCATTATTTTTAGAAGAGACAGAACCAGGGAAATGATGTTGCACTCTTTTAGGATTCAAAGGAAGTTTAAATAATAGTTCTTTCTGTTTTTTTCCTGAACAGAAGTAGCTAATGACACTTATTGTTTTGCATAAATTAATTTAATACAGAACAACAGTGATTGGGTTTAAATTGCAGTATTTTGAAAGACTATAATATCTTTAGTGGACTTCATTACTGAGCAAAAAGGGTCCAGTTCAAACATCCAATGTCTACATCTTTTAGATTTGCACAAGTAGACTTTTTTTAGAGCTTGCGTAGAACAAAAACATAATTTAATTTTATGGAATTAAGAGCAAAGGAAATGTGTGATTCGTTCCATGTCTGACTGAAGTAAGTAAGTCTCATGTTCTAAACATGGATGTTATACAGATAGTGCCATTGAAAATGGGTACTTACTGCATCAGGGTACACTTTTTTATTTTTGCCAACATTTGCAGCATTCCCTATATTTAGAATCCAAAATACTGTAAATACCTAGGTAAATTTAATTACTGCAGGTGGTACATAGCCAGTTTTTAAAAGGACTTTATACGTTAACCGGGGTGTTTCCAGGTTTCTTCCTGAATTAATTACCACTGCAATATATCTGCTATATTTAGTTTAATTATAATAGGATTGTTACACCAGATCTGGTTGAAATTTAGGAAAACACCTTAAAGCACAAGTATTAATAATCATACTTAGCTTTCGACATCACTTTCCATCTATAGATCTCAACGTGCTTTAGGCAAGAAGGTGAGTATCATTATCCATGTTTTACTGATGAGGAAATTGAGACACAGAGAAATGGAGTGACTTGTCCTGGGTAATATAGCAAGTCAGTAGCAGAGTAAGAATTAAAACAGTTGTCCTCTGACTCCCAGTACAATCGTCTGTCTATATTGCCTCACTTAAAGTAACTGCTGGGCCACACTGCCTCCAACAGAGTAATCAAGCTGTGGGTGAGTGTCCAGTGTGAGGACAGCCAAAGGGCTGTAGCGTAGTCACCATTCCAGACTGTAGGTTAGAATAGTATCTGTGGCCCCTGTGCTTAGGTTCTTGGCCAGTGGATCTATATGGGCCTGATGCAGAACCTGTTGAAATCAACGGAAGTTTTTCTATTGATTGCAATGGGCTTTGCATCAGGCCATATAAACACAGATCTACTGGCTTCTAATCTGGCCAACTCTGGAAATCCCCTTCCATGCTGGCCTATTTGGAGTTGGTTCAGAGCACATTTTCAGTACTGTATCTGTGCCCTATCTCCTGATATATGTATAGGGTTATTGCAGGGCCTTCAGAACACAGGCAGCTTTATGCAGGCCTTTTGCAGTGGGATGAATTTGAGAACAGAGTCTTAAAATTAGGGTTGCCAACTCTGACTGAAGCTATTCCAGGAGATTTTTTTTTCCAACATAACATAATGTCATTTTCTTAAAATATCCTATTAAAATCTCCTGCATTGCTTTCAATAGTCACCGGAAGATGGATGCTGATTCTGGGTGACGCCAGGCCAATCCTGGAAGTTGGCAACCCTGTGCTTAAAATGTGTTGGCAAAAAAAGTATACATGTGTATATCCCTATATAAAGATATAGCTTATATCACATGCATAAGTGCATGAATGTATTTTCTTGAGTTTCCTACAAAACTTTTTCATTTATGACAATCCCCCAAAATAATTTATGTAAGAGACTGTTTTTCTGTTTCTAATTATGCATAATAAACTGTCACTCTTATTATAGACTTACAGTATTGAATGAACCTTGTGTGTCTTGCTGGAAAAAGTGTTTTGTTTTTTGGTTTGGTTTTTAATTGCAGCTAGGCTAAGACTTTGCATGCCAAGTTTCTTTCCAGCATGAATTTTTTGTTTGTTATAAACTCCCAGTGTTTAACTAAAGGATAAACTATGTCATCACTATAATTCTAGGTAGAGAGTCTGTGTAAAAAGGTTACATTAATTCAGCTTATGTACTATGTAAATAACATGCTTTATTAGAATGTTTAGGTGATAAGTTAGAGCAGCTGTGAGAGGACATAAACTCTATCAGTCTATAGAAAAAAGCATCAGGTTTCAAGCTAGAATGTCAAGAAAGTCAAGGCAGGAAAGGCTTTCCAGTGTTCTTCGATGATCAAGTCCAGGCCAGAGTTTTCCTAATGCAGATAAGACAGAGACAGATCTATCTACAGGTATGAGGAAGAGAAAAGGTGGGATAGTTTAGTGTAAGGAGAACAGTGAATAATTGCTGAAATGAATGACGTAAGAAAATGTGAGTGAATTTAGTTTTGCATGAAAATTCCATTTATGCGTACTTTTTAGTAGTTAAAACATAACAGAAGGGGCCAAATTCTACATTGACTTACACCCAATGCTATCCTGTTTACCTGAGTGGGGTTACACTTGGCACAAGACAGTGCAGAATTCGATCAATTAATTCTAATAATAATAACAATAACTAAATGCAGTACAGTGAAAATCTACTTATATGAATCGTTGATAAAATAATAAGTTTATAAGAATCACTTTTCTCCAAAACATTTTATATACACAACACAAACAAAACTTCTCCTGCTGAGCATGAATGTGGAAATTGTCACAATCAGAAAGTGATCTGCATGAATTGGAATGAGGCAGAAAAAGGATGGATGGGAACTGATGGAGAAAAACCTGTGTTCTGAGACTCAATCCTAAAATTCAGGAATGAGAGTCAACATAAATGAGCCCATAATCCCAATTTGCTAGTACTTGTTAATTAAAAAATAAAAGTGGAAAACTGATATAAAAATAAAATACTTACTATATGTAAACATTTATCAAGATACTTATGAGTTTTCCACTGTAGTGTTCTGTGTAAAATAACGATAGGTAAGCCAATATATGTATATGTGTGTGTGTGTGTATATATATATAATAGAAAAACTATACTACAAATCAGCCAGACAGCCACATTAATATGTCGGTCTGAAAGTTCTCTTAAGGTAAAATGGCTAGTCATATTCCTTTCCATTACTTTTTAATCCTCTCATACAAGTATAGAAGTGAATAATTTGATCTTTCAGGCATGGTTCCTGAGTGTTGAAGCCTCCTGAAATATTTTTTATACAATAAGAATTTAATAAAATTCCTCTTGGTAAGTAGTGTAAGACCAGTAAGAATTCAATTTGTCTGTTCATAAGTATTGGATTCATAGCATTTATAAAATTGACTGCTCCATTTAACCAAATTTATCATGTCATTATTCAATTTTCTTTTCAAATGAATCTTTTGAGATATGAGAAATGAGGGGGAAATCATGTGATGTGGATGAGGTTATACTCATTCAGATAAAGGTCTGCTTCCCTGAATCCTATATTAAAACATTTAAAATTAACTAATTTAGATTTCTTTAGTTGATAATATGCAAATAAACCATTATTATTATTTTATTTATTAAGCTATTCATTTTATTTATAAATTTGTTTGTAGGTTGTGGCACACAGCCTGTCTTGGCACAGAAGGAGAAGTGATGATCTTTGGTGGGAGCAAAGATGACTTGCATTTCTTGGACACAGTCAGTAAATTTAATAATGAAGTCTTAGTATAATTTAATTAAAAAAACATTAATTCAACATTATTGCTGAGAATTTAAGTGCATGAAGATCAGGACATTCAAGGCCAACTGTTCAGTTGGTATAAATCAGTATAATGTCTTGACTTAGATTCCTAGATTCTGTGGCCAAAAGGGATCATTGTGATCATCTAGGCTGACCCCATGTATAGCTCAGGCCATAACTTCCCCAAAATACTTCGTAGAGCAGATCTTTTAGAAAAATCTTGATTTAAAAATTGTAAGGAATGGAGACTCCACCACGATCCTTGGTAAATTACTCCAATGGTTAATTACTCTCACCATTAAAAGTGTATGTCTTATTTCCAGTCTGAATTTGTCTAGCTTTGACTTTGAGCCACTGCCTCCTGTTATACCTTTTTCTGCTAGATTAAAGAGCCCTTTTGTAAGTACCTACATGGAAACAAATATTTACTGGACTATAAACAAGTCACCCCTTAACCTTCTCTTTGATAAACTAAATAGATTGAGCTCCTTAAGTCTATCTTTATAAAGCATGTTTCCTTTCATCATTCTTGTGACTACTCTCTTCAGTGGAGCAATCTTGATTTACATTTTAAAGTTTTGGTTCCTATAAGAACTACAATTCATCATCATTCATGGATTGTTTGGTATTACTATATAGTGTGTTAATTTTTGTGCCTTAATGCCTATATCCAGAGCATAGCAACAGCCCAATTAGTGGGACTGGGTGCTATGTAGATGTGCAGGGGAAAAGCCAGAGAGGCACACTCCATACCCCAGCCCTCCAAATGAATGGCACAACTCTGCTGAGCCTGCTTCATCCACTCCTGCAGGAACTGACACACATCTGCATAGCTACAGAACACCCACTCCCTATGCTGCTATATAGGTGCATCTGTAGATCTGAGTTCCACGCAGCACAGAACATGTACTTGTGTGCATAATTCCTGTGAGTAGTCCCACTGAAGTCATGTGAATAGTTATGGGCATGTGTGAATGTCTGCATATCTTAACCTAAAAAAAACCAAAAACAAGACTCCACAAGTAAGTGTAACAAACAAGAGGGAAAGGGGAAGGAAGATTATGGTAAAAGTAATAGTTATCATCTGGTTACATAAGCTAAGAGTGTGTGTACACCTTGATGGTTCTGACTCATTTAAACTATGTTTTAATTTTACTCAATTACCATTTTAAACATTTGCTATCTAATCATAGACCCCATTATTTGTATATTATTTATTGTAATTGTTTGTTTTCTTTCTATTCTACTGACTATTCCCAAACATCTTTCTATCTACCATTATTAGTTCCTTTTAAAATATAAACTCCTAAACTTCTCTCCCCCTAGAAGTCCTGCCTCAGATCGGGCTGGAAGGCCATCAAAGCTCTTCTGTTGTTCAGGGACCAGGGTTGGGTCCCTGAAGATGCCAGATGGCACATACTCCATCAATCCATAGTAAAACATATATTCTGACATCACTGTTGTCCAGGGTTGTGAAGATGCCACTAGAGTTTGCCCATTACCTAAATCCCTTCTTACCACTTTCCCACATCTTTCCAATTCAAAAATCCACCTCCCAGCCCCACAAAGCAGTTGTCAGGGGAACTTGATGCTGTAAAGATGTGGCCCTTCAATGTTGCTGAGAGGGGAGGTTGAAGAAGACGTGTCCCCAAAGTCCTGCCTCTGTAGGCATGTAGGTGGGGGCTCAGAAGTATTTTTAATCTTTATAATATAATTGTTAATTTAAATATTCATAGATTTTAATTATATTTATGGTAATCCATTTTATATCATCCTGTTGAAACAAATATAAAGGTATTCCTGGGATAACTTTTAAATTGACAGTTAATCTTGATCATTCTCCTGATTGTTGCTGTTCTTCTTCATTAGGGTCACTGCAGTGATTTATTGATTTTTCAAACTCAACCTTACTCACTTCTCAGGTGAGTTTAGATTATATAGTGGCACAAAGAGTCTAGCACAGATAATTATGGTACTACTTTTTATAACTGAATAGTTTTTTTTAACATAAGGCACTTTTAACTATTCTTACCTGGATCAGTAGGTAAGAAACAAAATGATGACTCTAGTTAATAATGTAAATATGCTCTGTAAATATGTTTCAAAACAGTTTTAAAGCATTGGTATTATTATGGAATGGACTATACATAAATTACATATATTTTTAATTTAACATTTTTTGTAAAAGTTTGTTTCATGTGTTTTATCTTTAGGTTATAAGACCTTAGTTAATTCTGACATTCTTTTCAGATTGTGCCTTGACTGCATTGGTAAAAATGCCAGCCTTTTAAAGAATCAAATATCCTGGTTACCATCCAAAATTTTGCCACAAGTGTTGAAAAAAATAACCTTTTGGGCTGCATCTAACCATCGGCAAGAGAAAAAAGCTGAAATTGAAAAACAAGAGCAAATAAATGTCACCTGAACAAGGACAAAAAAGATATTGACCGCTATATGTATTTATAGTATACAGCAAAGATTTTTGTTAGCGATTGTTTACTAGCAGTACACATAAGGTATTTGGTAGGCTGAGTTTCTACAAGAAAGTCCTTTTTGTTTCCTGAGGTATTGCAAAGAGTGAAAACTAAATATTCTGTGTTGTAATAACACCACTTGAGGTTGCAGAAATTAACTTCTGCTCTTATGGTCTTGGTAAGCGACTTCATAAAAAGTACTCTTTTGGAAAGTAACAGAAGACAGAACTTTTTCAGAGGCATAAAAATTTCTCTTTCGGATCTAAAGTCTTATTTCCAGTTTTGTCACATCAGCACTTGCTGATGAAGACAAAATTAGTTTGACACAGTATCCGTGTTAATTTAACTCTTGTTAATATGATTATAATTGCAAATCCTTTTGTTTGATTTATTTAACAGCAGCATATGAAAGTTTGACTATTGATACTGGGAGGTAACCATCCTACACAAAAGCAAAAAAATCAACACGTTGGCTAAACTGTGGAACTTTAAAAGTAAAAAAAAAAAGATATTAAGCTAAATAATTTTGTATGTGAAAATTCAGATGCAGTTCATAACATTGTTTTACTGTAATTCTCTAATCAATGACATTTTTTCAAAATAGATTTTATATATATTTTTTATTTTGAATGTGTAAAGTTTATATTTAATTTTGGTTCAAAATATTTTATTTATTGTAAAAAGCTTATATAGAATTACTATTTTCCTATCTGTTTTGGGTATTTAGTTAGTTGGGACCCAGTCATTAAAATTTTATGTAAACAGTATATTTGAATGTAGACCATTCTGATTAGTTTTTACCATTTTTACAATCTGACTCCAAAATCCTATGTAATTAGGAAAGGAGATTTTGTAGTGAATGTGTATCTTAGAAGAAAATATATTATGACTGAGTATCACAGTTGAGCCATATTTTCCTATTTTCTTCAACTACGGAGACATTTGATATTAGCAAAAAAAAAAAAATGTGAAGTGGGAGTGTAAATTGTCCAGATTTGTGGTCTTTATGTTAAAAGGGATTCCCACACACAAGGAAATGGTTCAAATGATTAAACTGGCCCCAACGACTGTAAAATTTTCTTAGGTATAAGCATCCACTCCTTCCACTTTTTAACATATAGCTGGATTTGCAGCTCTTATCCTGCAGAACAAGGGACAATTTCAAATACATCCTACCACAATGCATATATTAATTACTTAGAATTTGTTATGACCCTCATCCTGCAAAGACTCATATGCATGCTTGACTTCAAGCACATGAATAGTCCCATTTTGTTCAGTGGGATTACTCACATGCTTAAAGTTATGCACATATATGAGTCTTCGAAGGATCAGGGCCTATAAGAGCTCTTTAGACCATCATTTGAACTGATCTGATCAAATTTGAAGAGAACACCTCCAGGCTCCACCTCCATCCTCCAGCTTTTATGACCTCCATCCTCCAGCTTTTATGACTGGAGTTCAGAAGTTTTGAAAGTCCTTTTAAAATTGGTTCTTTCACATACGGAATTATATTTTTCTCAGATAGGAGTTACGGTTAAGGATAGATAACATCATTTTGGAATTAATTATAAATCCTTAAAAGGCAACTTTTCCCATGAGTATCTGTATTAATGATACTAGGGACAATTCCCTCTCAGATCCACATGATAGTATGCAAGTCTGGTGTTCTGCTTCCCCATATGTGCAGAATTCACAATGACATCACTGAGAGATCTACATGCATAGAGGAATACTGAAGTGCTATTTCTACTGTACAGACGTGAGAGGAGAATTTTGCCCATTGATTTACAGAGGAAATAGGATCAAAACATTTTGTGGCAATGTGTAATCCTTAATCCATTTGCTATAGTTTTGCCACTGCACATATGCTGCTGTGAACATTTAAAATCAGTGGAATGTTAGATGTACCTGGGACATTCAACAGCACAGCAAGTGCACTTTATAGGAATGTTCCTGGGGAACATTTAGCACTATAAAAATTCAAAATGATTAATTTCAGACTGTATGTAGCAGTGGAAAATTTGTGTTAATTATCTTAAGACAAGCAATTTTGTTATTATTACACTTGGGTAAATGTTCTTATGTAAAGAAGTTAGTATAAAAAAAGAGGTAAAATACCAGCAATTTTTTTTATGGAGACTGTTCAGATTCAGTTATAGACATTATCAAAAGTGCCTTTAGCACCATGTTATGTTTTCATTAATGTTTCAGAATATTTGCAGTTACTTCTTTGTTTACTGTTATAAACTAGAATAAAAATGTGAGTTTTTGACAGACTACATTGTAAATCAGTTATGATCACAGACTGCAAAATATTTTACAATTCTATCATAAGTAACGTGTTTCCTTTAAAATACGTGACTGTGCCACACTTTAAAGTACTATCTGTAATATTTAATTCCTAAAAGCATACTGTTTTAGGACAAAAGGATCCTTACACTCCCATTGACATCAGTGTGTCCCATATTTTGAATTAGTTGTACTAGTATTTCACAATTTTCTTCCACCCACTACTTCTAACTTCTGTCTAAAAACTTTGCTAATTCTTCTTCTTCAAGTGATTGCACATGTCCATTCCACTGTAAGTGTGTGTGCACCTTGAAGTTTTTTCTCTTAGCAGTACCGGTGGGGGCAGCATGAGTGCCCTCTAGTGCCTCGCATCACTGCATGTAGGTATAAAGGGCTGCACTGCTCCCGACTCCCCTCAGTTCCTTCCTACTGCCAGTGACAGTTACTGTTGCAGCTACAGTCTTTGTTTCTTCGTATCTTCCCTCCTTTAGTGTAAATAGTATCTTTAGTGTTTGTTTTTAGTTTTTACAGAATATCTGTAAATAGCTTCGGGAATAAATTTAGAATACTGAGGGAATAGAATAGGCTGAGGGAACTGGGGTTATTTAGTCTGCAGAAGAGAAGAGTGAGGGGGGGGGGGATTTGATAGCAGCCTTCAGTTACCTGAAGGGGGGTTCCAAAGAGGATGGAGCTAGGCTGTTCTCAGTGGTGGCAGATGACAGAACAAGAAGCAATTGTCTCAAGTTGCAGTGGGGGAGGTCTAGGTTGGATATTAGGAAACACTATTTCACGAGGAGGGTGGTGAAGCACTGGAATGGGTTCCCTAGGGAGGTGGTGGAATCTCCCTCCTTAGAGGTTTTTAAGGCCTGGCTTCACAAAGCCCTGGCTGGGCTGATTTATTTGGTGTTGGTCCTGCTTTGAGCAGGGGGTTGGACTAGATGACCTCCTGAAGTCTCTTCCAACCCTAATATTCTATGATTCTATGATCTTTTTAGTATATAGCTACCATTGGCTTGGTTGGGCTCCAGGTTCGGACTGATGCCCCATTCACATGGCTTCAAGGCCAGCCTGTTCATGTAACAGATCTGCCAGTGAGCAACCCAAACTCCATCTGCCTTAAGTGTCTGGGAAGGCACATGTGACAAACACCACACTTGTAGAGGGTTCAAACCCTGTTCGAAAAAGATCACAAAATTGCCAGATTCAAGTACATGCTCATGGAGTCTGCACATCATCTGCTGTCAGAATGAGTACCAAGAAGTCCGAGTCTGTTAGGCATGCTCCTCATGTTCTAATAGAATCCTAAGAAGAGACTGTGTTAAGTCTCTTAAAGCCTAGGTACCGGACTCTGCAAGAAGAAGGCACCAAGTGTTTGTAAGGACTCAGTGGGGCACTCAAAAAAGTCACACCCCCAGGAGCAATGTGTGAGCCAGGAGGGATTGTTGACTCCAGAACCCAGGAAGGTCCATTCAGACCAATCCCTGAAGGATCAGTGCACCTCTTGGTACTGCAGTTTCAGGAGCCCTTTCTAGTACCCCTGACCTATTCTTGTATGGGCTACATGTAGACACAAGTGTCTGTTTGAATAGAATCAGCTGCAAGGTCAAGGTCTAAATTAAGTGTCCTAAAGGTCAGTATGTGACCCCCACCACCATGAAGTCCAGGTCATCATGGAGTATGGGACAGGGAGTACGTAGTGAATAATTTAATATTGTAATCTTGAGGCAGAGACCCTATTTCTGTTCTGTGCTCACATGAGGGTTGCCACCTCTGCATACAAAAAAATATGGGGCATCTGCCCTCTGAGGTGCAAAAACACAGGACATCCACCTGCCCCCTACCTTCTACCACATACACCTGGCCTCCTCTCCCCCCCCCCGGCACTGGCTCGCTATCCCATCCCTGGGGGATCACACCAGCCCCCACAGCCACCTGCTGCCAGGGCTACCCTGGCCACTGACCGTGGCAAACAGGGTATGGCACCAGCCGATCCATCGTACTCCCACCTGGCGGTGACCCCACAGCCGGTACCTGCTCTGCCCGTTCCACTGGCTGCTCCCGAGCCACCCCATCCCTGCAGTTCCCAACTACTCCGGAGCTAGAGCGCCCGGGGCGCGGGCACGGCTGCCCTCAGGCTGTCCTGACAAGAGGGGCTGTGGGAGCCAATGGGGCGTGCCTGACCAAAGCCGGCACCTTTACTGCGCTGGGAAGATTTCCAGACGCCAGGGACAGCGGGCGGCCCTGCTTTGTACAGCGCCGAGCGCAGTGGTAATAGGACATGATCATCCCCAGCCAGGCTGCTGTAGGACTGTCCACGGACGGGAACCAGGACCCCCGGGGTCTGGCCTGGGCACAGCCAAGCTCCTACCCTGCGGCCAGGCGGCATCGCTAGGGCGGGGCCAACGCCTGCCCCGCCCTCCTCGGGTTGTCATGGGGGCGGGGGAGGCGCGCGCGCGGCGGTCGGTGGGGGGCGGAGCCGGCGCTGGGCGCGGAGGCTGCCGGGAGCGGAAGTGCGCCGCGGCGGATGTTGACAGCCGTGGCCCACAACAGGCTGGGTGGCCCGCTGAGGTGAGTCAGGGGGTGGCGCGAGCCGCCTGCCCCCGCCCTGCGGCGGCGTCGGGGGAGTGTCCGGCCCGGGCCGAGGGGCCCGGCGCAGCCCGGGGGGGGGCCTGACCCTTGCGCGCGAGGGGCGGGCGGGCGGCGAGCGCCCCCCCCCTCCCCGAGCGCAGCGCCAGCCTCGCCCCCCCCCTCCCCCCGCCAAGCGGCTCGGCCGCCCTGGCGGGGCCCCTGGTCCGCCGGCTGCCCGGCCCCGGGCTGCCTGTGAGGCGCCCCCCGTATCTGCGCGGGTCACGTCGCGTTTGGCCGTGTCTCCGGCGGGGTAGGTGTTGCTGCCGCGTCGCTGGGATAGACGCGCTGCCGGGAGGCTGCGGCAGCAGCAGCTTGTGCCCAGGGTCCCTAAGCCAGGCCGTTAAATCCCGCTGAGCGTGTGTGGCCCGCCCGAGCTCTGTGCTCCTCCGTAAAGGCGACCGCAGCCGAAGTGACACACAAGAAACACACAGCGGAGCCTTCCGCTCCAAGTGGCAGGAGAGTGCACGAGGAAACTTCCTTCCACCGTGGGGCTGTCTCTTGTTTCCGTCTGGCATCTTTCACCTGTGTGAGGGAAGCAGCTCTGTGAAGTTTCTCTACTCCTTGTTTCACCCAGTGATTATTAAAAGGCCCACATGTCTGTTTTAGGAACATAGCAGTGTATCAAAATGGCTGATGATAATGAAGAGCTGCAGGCAGATGAAGAGCTCCCCGCTCCAGCTGAGGACAACTTTGAGCAGCTGGAGAACAGCAGCCCCGCAGAGCGCAGTGGGCATGTAGCAGTCACTGATGGACACTGCATGTTTGTTTGGGGAGGCTATAAGGTACCATTCTCAAACTGTTATTCTTTTAAAATATTACTACAGCTGAGTCCTCCTTGTCTGACAAAACAGCTTCTCTCTGCGCTAACCCAGGCATCTGTCATTGGTGGTGCTATTGAGGTTGACCGGCCTCAGTATTTTGACAAAACTCTAAATACATAATATAACCACTCAAAAAAAGTTTGACATGCCACGTACTGAACTTTATAACTTTAAGGTGACATGTAAGTAGTTAGAAATGGCATGACCCTTGTAAAATGATGTTAAATAAATGCTCTGGAGACTAATCAATGGCTATTTGTAGGAGATGGGGTTTCTTTTCTCTATTTCTTGCCAGCTATTTAATCCTCTGGAAGATAGGGAAATACTGTTGGTTGGTTGATCCAGATATTGCGCAGATCGGCACTTAACCATTTTATCCACACAGCTTTTCTAGCACACCCCTACTTGGAGATACATTAGAGTTCAGAGGTCCTGAGTAGACTGCTAATCATGCTGGCATATGTGTAGTTTAAAAAGAAAATAAAACCATATTATGATCTAGTTCTTGTTGGTCCAGTTCACAAGGGTAAGGTCACCAAATTTATTTTTCACGTGACATCAAACTAATTTTTTTGCAGATATCTGGAAACAAGGTGCCTAGTGTATTCCATTAACATCTGGCAAAATCCTTTAAAAAAAAAAAAAGTCTGAGCGCAGATCCTCATGCTAGAGCTTTAGTGTGCTGGGGGAGGGGGTTTGCAAAGGTGGCTTTAACCCATGTTAATACTCCTCTGATCCTGGAGTCTGCAGTGAGCTGGTGCAGTCCCCAGCACAAGCTAAAGTAGCCCTGAGACAGCTTGAATTTGTCACAGTGTGTAACTGCTCCCTAAGGGCTGTTACACAAGCGGGAGTCACTGGAGTGCAGCCTGCACTGGTCACACCACTACTCATCCCTCCTCTGGCTCCTGATGCTATTTTCTGTTTCATAAACATTTAAAAATAGGTGGAATTGTTTCTGAGGGGGGAAGGAGGGCAGGCCTGAAAACACTTGATTCTACATGATATAAAATGTCGAGCCTTTTGTAATAGTGCCTTTTCTCTTCTCTGCTGTCCCTGCAGAATGCTCAAGTTAGGGGATTTTATGACTTCTATCTGCCTAGAGATGAAATATGGATCTACAGCATGGAAACTGGAAGATGGTACAGTACATGAGTGACTTTATTTTTCCTTTCTTAAGCCAGTGTCTGTATTTTAAAGAGGTTGTCAAACTGATCTATAAATCATACTGATGCTCCATGGAGGAATTGCTGGTGCATGTCTGGCCAGTATGGCACTGCCTTTCCTCATTTCCAGATGCCAAACTGCCACCCCAAGGTCCTTTGATGTAAATATAAGCAATTTAAATCACTGACTTCAATCATTGTTTAAATCAGCAAGCAGGGAGCTTTGATTTAAATCCATTTTAATCATGTTTTGCATTTGTACCTTTTAGTTACCTTTCTAAAGAAAGGTTGATTTGATTTGCAAGTAAATATAGCCTGTACACTAAATTTGGTGGTTCTTTTTGCTAACCAGGAGGATACACTATATCTATACACATTTAGTTAAGCAGTTATACACTTCCACATACACTTACTCAGATTTTTAATTTTTACCTTTTTTATTTTAGGAAGTGATGCATTTCTCATTTACTAGAGTATGATTGTTTTTTACTTGTGATCTGTGTCATGCTCTACTTGGATGGAAACATAAATTAAAAATGCACAAAAACAACTTTTTAAATAAAACTATCCTTAATGAGCTGGAAACGAGGGGAAAAAAATCAAAATATGTTTTGCATTCAAAACAAACTGGTTTATTAAACAAAGGCAGTATTAACTATGGTTAGTGAATTGAACTGATGTTTCTGGTCACTGTTTTTCATGATTTTAGAACTAATAGATCTCATCCCCTGATCCCTTGTTTTTATTCTTAAACAGTAAGTGGAAAAGAAGCTTTCCTGGTTTTTCAACTCCTAATTGGTTTCTTAACTTGGAATTAAATTAGTAACTGAGCTGAACTAGTTGAATAAAGTGAAATGAAGAAAATATTTTCTCTGCATCTGCAGAAGAGGCTACTGCTGTCAAAAGTTAGGTTTGCACTTCAACAGACTGTAGTTCAAGGAGCTTAGTCAATGGCTTCCACCAGTTCAGTGGTTTGACCTTCTTTAAAATTTGGCAACAAATATGTACTATTAGGGGGGTTTTTTTGTATAATTGAAATGATTTGAATAATTATTTAAGCCTTAACATAGGTTGTCAATTTCAAATTTTTAATTTTAAGTGCATTTATTTTTTAGAAGTCCATATTTAATTAAAATTAAAACTGACTTTGGGTTTTTTAATCATTGATTTTTATTCACCCTGCAAACTGCATTATAAAACAGTTTAATATCAAGTTTTCTTAATCTTATTTTTCCATGTAAGTGATTGCTGTAGTTGCCACAGGGATGTCACTTGACTCTAAATGGGAGAGGAGGTGGCTCCCAAGACAGTTTCTCCAATAAGGTGTGACAAACACTGTGGAGTGTTTGAGAACCCCTGATATCAAACATAGTTTCCATAGAGTGTAGATATTTGTAACATACTACAGCAAATAACCTAATGAAATAAACCTATGTTCAGGTAGTATTTTCTTCATTGTGCTGTGAAGGTACAATATCTTTTTTAAATTAAAAACATCTGTTCAGCGACATATACTATTTTTGCCTCCTAGTCCAACAAAAAACCCCGAAAGTTGTTCAGAAGCTGCATACCTGCTGTTGGTGGTGGGGGGTTATGTGTTGCTTCACCTCTTTAGACAACTAAGGACTTATCCTGCAAAGTGCTCTAAACTCTTTAAGGAGTAGTATTAACTGGTTCTGAAGGGAGTCCCATCCAGTCTTTCTTGGCAGTTGCTGTCCTTGTGGTCATGTGGAGCCTTGAGTTTGGAAATGCATCCTTGTGATTACAGCGCTTTGGAAACATTAAAAAACCCTCCTTTTTTTTACCAAGATGTGTTTTAAGGGAGGATTCTCTGTGTCTGAGAATCTCCATTTCAAAAAGGTGGAGGGGGGAGGAGAATCCTTAGCATAGAGAATCCCCCGAAAATACATTTTTGTAAAAGGAGGGTTTTTCAGTGTTTTTGAAGTGCTGTTACTACAAAGATCCAAATGACTCAAAACGGGATTCCTCAATATCCCACAAACACTTGTAGTTACAGAGTAGCAGCCGTGTTAGTCTGTATTCGCAAAAAGAAAAGGAGGACTTGTGGCACCTTGAAGACTAACAAATTTATCTGAGCATAAGGTTTCGTGATAAATTTGTTAGTCTGAATGGTGCCACAAGAACTCCTTTTTGTTGCAGTTAATAACTCAGCCAGTCAGACTGAATGCTTCGACTTCAGACAAAATAATTTTTTCTTTTTTATCCGTTTTTAAATGCATTTTATCTTTCCAGGAATAAAAAAAAAACAGAAGGAGATGTTCCACCTTCCATGTCAGGCAGTTGTGCTGTGTGTGTAGACAAAGTATTGTACTTATTTGGAGGGCATCATGCACGTGGCAATACAAACAAGGTCAGTGTCTGAAGATTAATTATACCCCTTCTATTAAAGAGGTTCCAGTAGACAATGTTTGTAGCCCCATTCTGTACTAAAGGTAAGACTGACTTCTAAGCACATTAAAATGCATCCAAAGCATGAAAATACCACATTTCATAACCTACAAACCCTCTTCCTTCTGAACAGCTATAGTATGTCTGTTGGACTGTGTTAACCAAGCCTCGATATTGTCATGTTAATGACTGGGGAATGCTGAATAGGTAGCAAGTCATTAGGTCCTTCACATTCTCTCCTACAACATACCTTCATCTGCTGTCTATATGTTCATTGCTTGGAACTAAGAAACTAGTTTTCTTTCCCTCAATCGCATCCTCAAACTTGAAGTAATCCAAACAAATGATACTTTTTTACAGTTGCCGAAGAAGCAACAACTTACAGTAGTAGTTTTACCACTCTGAGCTTTTCATCCAGATGACTGACACAGTGATTTCCACCAGTTCAATTTCTCTGTAACTTTATTGGCTGATACGGGTTTTGGGAATGGATCATGTCCAACCCTAGATAGTTTGGCATGACTGAGGGGAGTAGATTGCAATGCTGGAAAACATCCTCCTCTCCAGTAGTTGTAGTTACTGCAGAGGAAGTGGTGTTAATCCTAGTGTACTGGCCAAATTCACCCTGCAGTCATATTACATAGATCCTTTGAATCTACTTAATTTTGAAGGCTGAGAGCTTAAAAAATCCACTTAAATCTTAAGCTTGCAGCTGAATAGAAGTGGCGACAAATTGAGCTGGTTTGTGGTAGTTTGGTGAAAATGGTTCTCTCTTTCTTCCTTCCATCCATCTCAGGCTTGGAGAATCTAAGCTTTCACTTAAAAAAGGATACCAGTAAATCATAAACTAGAGTGTAAACTGATGAAGTGATGATGCAGATAGGCTGAAATAAAATAGCTCTGACACCTGACCAGCTTCATATTCATGTCACTGATAGACTTCATCATTAGCATAATGACAAGTTCAGTTCAACATCAGCTGTCCCTCTGCACAGCCAAGTGTGCAAGAAAGGAGAGATGATCATATTATAAAAAAATCTGCTGAGTGGACTATTTTACACTCAAATGGCTGGAGCTTGAGAGAGTACTACAGCTTTCCACCCTGGGATGCGAGTAAACAAAGTTCAGTACTAATACTCCTTTCACAGGTATAGAACCGCACTAAGGGCCTACTTATGGGTGGTGTTGGATCCTTCCATGTGACTGCAGAATATTTCATCATAGTATTCTGAGCTTGGAAAAGAACTATATACTTTTATGCTGGTGCATGCTAATCAGTATATTGAAACATTTGTTAGTCTTTAGATTTATGCTAACTGTGTGGGTTAAAAAACTTTTATTTTTATTGTGTTGCAGTTCTACATGTTAAACTCCAGATCCAAGGACAAAGTGTTGCAGTGGGTTAGAGTAGAATGTCAAGGTGTTCCCCCCTCATCAAAGGACAAACTTGGAGTTTGGGTTTATAAAAATAAGTAAGCAAGCATGACCAAAAGTATTGCAGTTCTCTTTGTGACTTTTTTTTTAATAAGATTGTCATTCTTGTTGGTGTATTGTATCTAAGATGAACAAAACTGGGAAGGGAATACATGTTATACATTGAATCTCATGCTAGGTTTAATTCTAAATAAACATTTTAAAAGTGCTCAACCCTAAACATGTTTGAAAATAAGAAGAACCTTACTTGTAATTTGGTAACAAAGTCAAGGGAGCATAGTGGGTTTTCCCGTATGCTGTGCGTGAAAAGCCTTTACTGAGCATTAAGTTGTAATAGTAGAGATTGCCATACAATGGTATTTGCTTTTGATAATCTTGATGTAATTTCTGTTGAACAGGCTAATATTTTTTGGAGGTTATGGTTATTCGCCTGAAGGGATACCAATAGGAACTTTTGAATTTGATGAAACCTCTTTTTGGGTAAGTAACCTTCTTTCTCCACCTAAGAGTAATTTTCAGCAGAAAACATGCTGGTGCTAGTGCATAATATGTTCATTAAAATGGAAATGTAATAGTTTTTTCATCAATTTTCCAAAGAACTCAGGTCAGCCTAGAGGATGGAATGATCACGTACATGTTCTGGACACTGAAACCTTTTCTTGGAGCCAGCCCATAACCACGGTAATTTTTAAAAGAATTTTGACACTGAGTAAAACATAACTCTTCAGGAGAAATGGCTGCTTTTTCTAGGATTGACACTAGAAGGGACATGAAGATAAAGAGTAGCAATACTATGCAAAATATCATCACTTGCTAGGCCTGAATGGTTTTTTAAGTTTTGTTCTGATCCTCATTAAGAAAGAGGAAGTCTACAGATCAAAAGGCTGCTCTGCAAAGGTGCCTCCAGGGGCTTCCAGCAGTGGCTTTGAGCAATTGACTTGTCTTGAAGTACCACTTCTGTATTGTAGTCCTATAAATTCAGTAGTTATTTTATTGGCGGATCTGCCTGTCTCTTTCTCCCTCTCCACTCCCCTCTCACCCACCCCCATGTCTTCTCCTCATATTAAAAGTTTACTTGTATGGTCCAGCCTCACACTTTTGCTCTAGCTCTAGTCTGTCTTCCCGATACAATGATAGAAGGTGTGGTATTGTGCAATTAGTGTTCCCTAGTATGAAGTGTGTGAAGTCCCAGTTAGTGCCTTGAATCTCTTCTCTCCCCAGCCACACACACATTCCATCCCTATGACCTAGTGTACAAGTCACGAGCCTCCTAGCTGAGAGGGCAGTTTTCTGGAGCCCATCAGTGCTGCATGCTGCAGGTCTTAAGCCAGTCTCTTGCTGCTAGGGATTAGGAGGTTTTTTGGACCTTTCTCAGGTATTGGTGCTGGCCACTGTCAGACAGGATACAGGAAGGATGGAGCGTGGATCTGATTCAGAATGGCAATACCCTAGTTCCATTTTGCTCAGTTGCAGGGATCACTAGTCGGTGATGTAATGCGCCCTCAGCTTTCCTCTGCTATGGAAAAATAGTACGGCCTTTGCAACAATCCAAGTAACTGTCATTCCTAGTTGTCCTCTGAGAGCATGTAATTTAACTCTGATCTGCAGGAGAGTTCAAAGGAAGGAATGATAGTCTTGTGATTAAAGCATATGACTGAGTCGGGTGATCTTGGTTCCAATCCGCACAGTTGTTGCTGACCCTGACTGTGTGGTTAGTATTCATTTTCTGCACCTCAGTTTTCCCATCAGTGAAATAACAGAAACGTAGAATTGTAGCACTGAGACAGGACCAGGTATACATAGCCCTGACAGGCGTTTGTCCAACCTGTTAATCCTCCAGTGATGGAGATTCCACAACGCTGTTGGTAACCTATTCCAGTGCTTAACTATCCTTATAATTTAGAAAGATTTTTACCTAAATCTAATGTAAATTTCCCTTTCTGCAAATTAAGCGCATTACTACTTGTGCTACCTTCAGTGGACATGGAGAGCAATTGATCACTGCCCTTTTTGTAACAGCCCTTAACATATTTGAAGACTGTTATCAGGTTCCCCCTCTGCCTCTCTTCGAGGCTAAACTTGCCCAGTTTTTTTAACCTTTCCTCACAGGTCAGGTTTCTTCTTCGAGTGATGATCCCCATGTGTATTCCACACATGGGTGCTCATGCGCGTCATGCACCTGAGTCCGGAAGTTTCTCCCCAGCAGTGTCCGTTGACACACACGTGCAGTATGTCTCCTTATGCTCCCGATCAAGAGTCTGAGGGGCAGTGTGGGTCGACGCCACTCCAGTTCTCTCTCACTGCTGCATGGCCTGAGTTGGAACCCCTCTTTCTCCTTTGCTCTTATTTTGATGAGAGTTGTCTCCACACTTTTGTGTAAATAGTTTTTCATAGTTTTCATAGTGTGGTTTAGTGTAATATAGTATAGACCCTCCCTGATCAGGGGAAACAACCCCGTCACCCAGGGACTATGTCTAGGCCCCGCTCTGTACAGCGGCCTCCACCAACATGTAATGCCCCTCTGAGCACGAGCAATGGTGTGGAGCCTAAAGACAAGCGCCACCGCAAGAGTAAGAAACACTCTCCTGGGCATAAGAGCAGATCCCCCCAACAGACTGCTCATAAGAGACACATTTCCTCCCTGAGCCGCATCAGGTCGGGAGAGATGTCGCACATGGATCCTGCTGAACTGGCACCAAAGGTCCCCTGGCTGGAGGCTATGGCAAAGAAGTGAGATCCATCTGTACCGCCAGTGACCCTCGGTTCTGGGACACTTAGAGCACCTATCTACGAGCGCGGCTCCAGATGCTCTGTCAGAGCCACTCCACCAACATGCTGACTGGCTGGCCGTGACTGCTGAATTGGTTCCCTCCGGTGTCTCAGTGGCACCTCACGGATTGCTGGATGTACAGAGACATTCCAAATGCCAGAGGAGGTGTTCCTGCGTACCCGCAGTCTCCACTCCTCTTGGGCCCACCAATTCTTCGGGATGTCCCCACACCTGAGGATGAATCATTGCTCCTTCTGCAGCAAAGCCCCTTTCCCATCCATCAGATGAGGGTCATCCAGTACCGACAGTCCTGCTGTTTCCAATGGCACCATCATCCGACTCAGAGGAGTCCCAGGAAATAGCCCCACCAACATCTCTGCTGCCATGCAGGAGCCCAGGTGGATAGCCGAGGCACCCTTATGACACCCCCATCCCCCCACCCCCAGAGAAGCCTGGTACTGCTTCTCCTGGGGACCGCCCAGACTGAGGGACCCTTCATTCTGGCCCTACTGGAGTCCCTGTTTTTGTTTTTAGTAATCTAGCACTTAACTATTTCTATGTCTGATTTTGAAAGCAAGTAGTTTTTCAGTGAGGTTAACCTTGGGGGTACGCAAGACCCATCAGACTCCTGAAAGGGAAACCATAGTCTGGAAAGGTTGAGAGACATTGTCCTAAATTACCTCTTTGCCCTGAAAACATCAGGCTTAGCTCTCACCTCTGTCCACGTACACCTGGCAGCACTTAGTGCCTGGAGAGATGCTATATCTTTACACACCCTACAGTAGTTAGCTGTCTAGACCACATTTCCCTAGCTTTCTTATGAGAATGTGAATTGGTAGGAACCTATTTCCTAGTTGCTGCTTTTATAGGGAAATCAGCAAAGTGAAATTTACAACCTAACTCCAACCTGTTGTTGACCAACTGACAGCTCTTGAGATTGCAGTGTTGTGTAGCCCTTTTGGTTCCCAAGATGGATAATACCTTTTTATTGGACCAGCTTCTGTTGGTGAAAGCTTATCTCTCTCACCCATAGCAGTTGGTCCAATAAAAGATATCCCCTCACCCTCCTTAGCGCTCGAGTTTCGCACTCTTAAACCCACTTGGCTGGTGAATGAAGGATCAAAATAAAGAAAAATGACTGCGTGCTGTAGTGGCACACACTGGACACTGAAGCTGCCTGAATTGTTCAGAAGCAAACTAATAGGGTTACAGCGCCATGGATACCAAGGGGGTAAAATCTGATGGGAAGTGACATTCAGATAGTTAAGACAAAGAGTTTGAAACAGTTGATCTCATGCCCTGGAATTAGCTGTAAGAAAAATATTTATCGCTTCCCCACCTCATCTTTTCAATTAAAATCTGAGAGAGTTCCTCATATACATCTATGTCCATCATAAGTCCTCCAGCAAAACCAGACTTGATATTCCTAGGGGTGTTCGTTTTTTTTTAAATTGCAGCCTTTCCTTTCTCTCTTCTTAGGTGACTTCCCAACTGCCTCCCACCCAAACACGTAAAACTTGGGTCTCCTGGGCCTCCCTTATGTAAATGAATGCAACCCCATTTTCTCCCCTGTCCCCACCTGCTGCTGGTCACCTTAAGTCAGACCATTAACCCAGAGTTTCTGCCCTCTTAGCCAATCATGAATTTCTGGGGGGAAATGGTATTTGGTTTTATCTTGAATGTAACCTCTGTGTAATTATGGAGCTGTTAAAGATCTCTGACCAGATTTCCTTTCTTAGTTTCCAGCCGCTGCTCAATACCACTATCTGAATAACGCTATCGAACAAGTCTTCCTTCTAATTTTAATATTTTCTTATGTCAGGGTAAATCCCCCTCACCCCGAGCAGCCCATGCCTGCGCTACAGTTGGGAACAGAGGCTATGTGTTTGGAGGCAGATACCGAGTAAGTGTAAGAACAGTTTTACAATGTTACTGCTGAATCTCTAAAGTGAATATTTCATTCAACTTTTATCTATTTTATTTTAGGATTCTAGAATGAATGATCTTTATCATCTTAATTTGGACACATGGGAGTGGAATGAAATGTAGGTATCAAAGCTCTTTAGTCTTTTTTTTTTTTTCAAGGCAGTATATCATTGTATTTGTAAATGTGCTTTTTCACCTGCAAATCATTCTAACAGAACTTCAAAGTATTTACCATCAAATGCACTGCTTTTTGAATGTTTATGTTCTAGTACCTTGTTTCACTGGCCATCACTAATTTTAAAGTGCCTGGAGATGAGGAAAACTCCTTCTGCCATTCAGACTGCCATTATTTGAGATTATTCTGTCTTCATTGGATTAGTCTGTCTGCAATAACTCTTTCCAGGAAGTCTGACCTATAATCATTGAGAAATGAACTGTGCCATCCTCAACAAGGAACTGAATTGTTGCTGATAGTTGGTCAAAGTTAGCATCCAATACTCAGCTGCATGGATTTAATATCTGAAAAATCATTGCAACCCAAAAAGTCTGCATTGTGTTTTAGCTGGTCTGTAACTTGGGGTGCTTTTTTGTTTAAATGCAGAATTACACAAGGCATTTGCCCAGTAGGCCGATCTTGGCATTCCTTAACTCCAGTTTCATCAGATCACCTATTTCTCTTTGGAGGGTTTACCACCGATAAGCAGCCACTGAGTAAGTAATTCCAAGGAAACTTTATACTCTCCAAATTCTATACAGTTGCATGCTCAAGTGTCTGTTTAACTGTAAACTCTTTACTAACAGTGCCTCGGTAATACCTAGTGCTTTCCACCCATAGAACTCCAAGTGCTTTATAAAGGTCAATATCACTGTCTCCATTTTACAGATGGGGAAACTGAGGCATGGGTTAAGTGAATTGCCCAAGGTCATCCAACAAACCAGTGGCAGAGCTGGGAATTGAACCCAGGTCTCCTGAGTCCCCCTCTAGTGTCCTAGCCATTGACTATTCCCATGGGTGACATTTTGCAGTGCTCATTGTTCACTTCTCATAGCAGCAGTGGCATTTTTTTAAATAGAGCATCCCACGCCCAATCAGACACTGAGAGCTCATTTCTTAATCTTTCCAGCAATGTGCAAACCTGTGTAGTTAGGTGACCTGCTGTAGACTTATTCAGCCTTGTCAATACTGAAGGTTATTAGGCTTATCTTTGAAAAGTGCTATTTGATTATAGTCAACTCCCTTGTGTGGTGTAAAATCCATTCAGACGAATGGAACATGTGATGGCAGACTCCTCCCAGAGTGGTAAGATGGCTGTACCTGTCCCCCAAATTGTAAGAGTTACACTGTCTAGCCCCAGGGGAAAACAAGAATTGCATCATCAACAGACTGGCCATCATATGAATGATTTCTTATGGTTATTAGAAAAGCAACACTACTCTTGTCTAATTCAACATGTAATCAGCTTTTTGTTTTGTGAACTTTATCAAGACCAGATGCACATTTAGAGAGGCTTATGAAAACTTCATTAATAATATTACATCTAGTTTTCATAGGTATACTGTTTTCTGCAAGGAAAAGCGTTCCATCATTTGTCTGGTCTGTTGTGTTTTAGAAGGAATTTAAAATAAGACATTTCTCTTCCTTCCATAAATAGAAAGATGTAAAGAGGACTATATACCTATACATGTGTATAATTTGACTTGACTTAACAGCACATATATTCAAAAACATAAATAAGGATTTCAGTGTTTGTGTGTAAAGGCTTCCTGTACATGCAGTCATGTGGAGTGGGAACCAGAGAGGAGGAGGAGATGATTAGTAATTTATGTTCAACTTTGTGGCTGTATTTTTCTTTTTCTACAAAACCACTACACTCTCACTTCTCATTCAGAGCTGATAATTTACAATTTTTGAAGTTTGTAAAGTTATAAACTTTATTCCTGAATGAAAGTTTTGCTGTGGGTATGGGCAAGGGATAAAAGCATAGGTTCCCCATCTGCCTCTCTCTACTCTGTCCTAGCCACAGAAAGCCAGCAGCGAGAGCAAGTTTTCACACAGCCAGCCAAAAATTGTAAATTTCAGTCCTGAAGAATTGGACACACACATGGTTAAACACTATATTCTTAGGTTATACCAGAACATGCTTGTTCTGGCAACAGTGACAAGGGTTAATATATCTTTGTGTTTATAGGTGATGCTTGGATTTATTGTATCAGTAAGAATGAGTGGAAACAGTTTGAGCATAATTATTCTGAAAAACCGAGGTAAGATGTACACACATTCTTGGAAATGTATAAAAACCAGTATGTGTATCTAGGAAATCTTAGGGGGCGGTCTGTAGCGTTGATACAGCACACAAAGGACTCGGATCACTCTTTCACTAATACAGCATCTTTTTTTAAAG
The DNA here is from genome assembly GCF_965140235.1 of Caretta caretta. NCBI lineage: Eukaryota > Metazoa > Chordata > Testudines > Cheloniidae > Caretta > Caretta caretta. The sequence goes on along the minus strand of NC_134211.1, from coordinate 126,768,190 downwards.
TAAAGTAGTGATAAATTGGTTTCTCTTACCCCACCACAATAATACATCCTGTTTTATGAAGGTGCAGGATTAAGGTAGCTGTATGTCTATACTGATACAGACTCCAGCATATCTCTCTGACTACACTGTTTGGAACTCCGCTATCAGCTGATACTTTACTTATCTGCGTAACTATTAGCCTGTAAAATGGCAGAGAACTAACTAGAATGTCCATTTTAGTGGTGTTAGTACACAAAGTTCTAGTACTCGCCAGGCAGAGTAGACCTTAACATGCCAGACTTGGAAATCCATGCTCGGTCTACTAGCAGAATGATTCTTCAAAACTGCTGCTCTGGACATACGGGGAATTGCAGTGCTTTGATTGCCCTGGCTGACAGCTGGCTCTGCGTCAGAGTACTTTGCTGGATGGACTTTGTCTAAATAGAGACCGTTATCTTTTACATGGCCAAAGTCATAAAATTAACAGTGTTAGGGTGCATAAAAATGGGATGGAAAACATTGTAATGTCACCATAAATCATCTTCGTTTGGAATACTTTTCAGTTCTGGTCACCCAATTTCAAGCTGTAATAGAGGGAGTTCAGAGATGTTTGTCAAAAAAATAATTAAAGGCATGGAAAGACTTGGATATGAAGAGATTCACACAACTGGGACTGTTTAGAGAAAGATACAAGATAACGGTATAGGGAAGGCATGGGGTACTCTTACACTTTATTGTACTAAAAACAAAGGGATGCTGAATAAAAGCGGAAGGTAACAAACTTAGAGAAGGAAATACTCTTTTGCATAAGTGGTCCATGGAACGTGTTGGTACAAGTTGCAACTGAGACAGAGATCCAAGATTGCACTCATGGATTAGACTAAGCACAGTCACAGGGCTTGTCTACACTACGTGCCAGGAGGGGTCGATTTTAGATGTGATAAATCGACTGCTGAGTGCTCTCCCCTCAACTCGGTACTCTACCAGAACGAGGAGCGCAAGCAGAGTCGACTGGAGCTTACTGGAGTCGACTTACCGCAGTAGGTTGATCTAAGTACGTCGACTTCAGCAACGTTATTCACGGAGCTGAAGTTGCGTATCTTAGATCGACCCTGTGCGGTAGTGTAGACAAGCCCACGTTCGATAAAATGTTTTAGAATGACGATAAACCATAATGCTTCTAGGCCTAAGCCAGCCTCAACTGATGGGACAGGTGTAGGATAACTTGCTTAGTATGACACTACTTATCTCTTACTGAAGTGTCTAGTACTGACCCCAGCTGCAAGATACCAGACTGAATGGACCACTGGTCTGATCCAGTATCATAATTTATGCGGTGGTCAGCCCTGAGCATACTATAGCTAGTTAACAAGGCTAATCTTTTAGGAAGGGCAATATGGGGAAGTACTCTTTCCTCACTGTGCAAAATTTTGTAGTCGGACTGTAGTAATCTACTAGAGCTAACCTTTGTCCTACCCCAAGCACCTTTCTTACAATTGATCTTCCTGCAGGGTTCAGAAACCTGCCTTAAATAGTTATGTTGAAATTTAAATAACTTTTTTCAGATGCTTGATTAAAAACACTGAAATTTGACTTAAGTACTATAAGGCAGCTAAGGTGTATCGGTAATATGAGTTAGACAGCAGGTGGACTGTGATAGTGTGGATGGTGAGGGTTCACCTTGTCTCATTGTTTGGAGAATCTTATTGTAACTGATTCCTTCGGCTCAAAAACTGGAAGCCTCGGATATGACTGGCTTGATTTAAAAAAACAGAATGCTCTACCTTCAAACAATATTTCTTCACAAACCCTTCAGCTACCCAAACTAGGATTACTGTAAATTTTAGTTTACTTTCAAAAGATGAACTTCATGAGTGCCTGTCATCAGACCTTAGAACCACTCAGCAGTACTTTGCTTTTCCACCCAGACAGCTTACAAAGTGGATATCTCCAATATGATTTGTGTAGAAAGAATAGTAACTTTTAGCCACTGAAGTCATTGTTTACTTTTGCTAGAAGTTATTACATGCCTAAAATAAGCTGCCTGCATCAACCTTGCGTATAAATATCACCTCTTATCTCAGTGTCTCTCTAATAGTATTAATGCTATACTCGGACTCTTCCCCTCTCTCTTTAATAAATGTGGGGCTTGTTCATTTTACAGGCTGTGGCATACAGCTTGTGCGAGTGAAGAAGGAGAGGTCATTGTTTTTGGTGGCTGTGCCAACAACTTGCTTGCCCATCACAAAGCCGTAAGTCTGGTTTTAAGAATTTCTAGTACTGCTGGGTGGAGAACAAGTTTTTTTTAAAAGTGAGACCCCCCCACCCCCTTAGCATCTGTCACTTCAACTGCAACCTCCAATTGTGAAACGCATTTCTCTGTCATCAGTGACTAAGACTTTCAGTGCCACAGGAAAATTTCACTGTGTTTAAAGGAGAAACTTTTGCTGCTTAAGGAATTAACTTATCAATGCATTTAACAATAAGGCTTCAAATATTAATTAACATCTCTCTTTCCAGGCTCATAGTAATGAAATACTTGTGTTTTCTCTGCAACCAAAATCTCTTGTAAGGTAAAAAAAAAAAAAAAATACACTTTTGAATCTAACACCTTTGTTCTTCCCTTCTCATTTACTAATACCTTGTACTTTGACTACATAGACTTTAGTACCAAATCATGGTTCCTAGGCATACTTGGGAGTTAATAACATTCCCCAAGGAAAGCTGAAGTAGCATTCAGTAATGGAAGGAGTCTTGCTGCTTCCATTCTTATGTAAAGACTTTATAATCCTCTGACAATGAAAACAGCTAATACTTTGGGGGGAACAAGTCAACTAAACAGCTTTAAGAAACAGAATTCTTACCTTTGGTGCTATTTCACTTATGTTCTTAATAGTAACTGAAATATTCATTCTTTTTCCAAGGCTGTGCCTAGAAGCAGTCATTTGCTTCAAAGAGATATTAGCCAACTCATGGACCTGCCTCCCAAAGCACTTGCTTCACAGTGTCAATCAGCGGTTTGGAAGTAACAATACATCTGGCTCTTAAGACTTCTGTCAGTTACTTCTGTGAAGGTGTGCGTGGATGAGCAATTCTAAAAGATGTAATAATTTTACCAACCACCTGTGGCAGATGTGAAACTTGTATAAATATCTGCATTGTCAGCGGTAGTAGCTTGTTGGTTGTAAGTTGCATGTGAATGGCTTAGAGAGAACCTATTTTTGTGTAAAGATGTTTGCAATAAATGTATTTAATGCAAGTTGAAATGTATCAGTGCCTAAGCTAAGTTAAACCAGTAATGGTTTGTTCAACTTAATGCCACTCACTTCATTATGTGATGATAGGAAAACTACTCTAACCTAAATTACTTCAGAGTGTGTCAATGCAGGGAAATGCTGTTTAAGGAGTTACCCTTCGAGGATTTGTAGGTTGTTGCTGAATTTCTGGGCCTTAAAGTTTGGCAAATGCTAGAAGTATTTTCAGGCATTAATGTTCTTTGGGACACCATTAATATTAAAGAACAATGACACTCTAGCATTATTCAACATGATAAAGTAGTTTTAGTCTGTATTAGCATCTCACTGATAGGAATAAAACAGATTCCTAACATGTTTGGCCACATGAGTTTAAGGTTAGAGAAACTGCTATTCTAATTTAGTCCAGGGATTAGCTCACCAATTTAAGGTCTAGTTTGAGTTGTTTAAAAACAAACAGAGGGATGGTGACTAAGTGTCATGTTGTGGGGTTATTTAAGAGCTGTAAGTGTGAGTAGATGTATTCTGTCTTAATTGTGAAAATGCTTTAGTCAAACTGGACCATGCATGTCTAGGAGTAGCCAAAAGTACAAACTGCCAGTTTCCCAGGAATGACTTGATTATTAATGTGCTGTTTCCTTCAGCAGCTTCTAGATCCAGAGCTTCATGCATGCTGTGAAGCTGATGACTAACAGCTGCCAGGCTCTGTTCAGCTTCACTAGTTTTAAAACTACTGAAAGTAGATTGTATGTGAGCAGCAACCAGCACTAAGGCCCTTCTGGCTCTGCCTTAACTGTGCTCATTGTCTCCCAGAAGGCATAGACCACCACTGATACAGTGGAGGGGTTGAGAAACTAATAAATGGCTTGTGATTTAAATATTGGAACAATGTGACTTCAGCACTCCCCTTATTGTCTCATTTCTTTTTATAATAAACTGAATATTCTGACTATAATTTAATTAGCTGTCTTATATGCTCTCCATTAGGGTGAACAGTAGTGGTGCATTTTATTTGAGCTGTACTCTGTTTTTTTGTCTGCTCAGAGGTATAGTACATATAAAATCCCCCCAATATGGACAAAGTATTATACTATTCCCCATTCATTCATAATGTGGCATGGTGGTGCTCCACTGCCAGTAAGTGACTGCAGCTGACTAGTCAGAAGCAAGACTTGGATTTTTGTCCTTGCAGGGTTTTTCTTACCCTATGACTGTACAGGCTTTTGGTAAACATTATCAATCTATCTTCATTCCTAAACATGGGAGTAGATGTTCTGACTAGAAAGAGGGCTCCAACCAGGGTAATATGTTTAAATCCTGGCCTTTGCCCAAGGAGAGCTGAAAAGAACAAGCAGCAGGACTTTTGCTGCAGCATGAGCTAGAGCAGGCAGTAAGGAGAGAATGGACTGGGTCTGGGCCAGTCCTCACAGCATTAGAAAGAGGATCAGTCCAAAATCAGTCTTGCCTTTGACAGCTAAGGCCAGTAGTACTTTACTTGTGCACTTCAGAGGAGTCACATGCTACATGTAATTTAAAGTCCATACAAATAGATGTAGGCCAGGGTCAGATGCAGGAAACAGTTCACCTCTGCCTCTTAAATTTAGTCCAACTGATTATAGCTATTTTACTTTATTAGCAAAATTGGAAGAGGTCCAGATGGCAGGTTTGTGTCTATCCTCTTCTGAAGCAGGAGTAGCAGTTCAAACACATATTCATGATTTACGATCAACACTCACTTCTTTTTCATGTTCAGGAGCTTAGGTGCAGACACTTTCACTTTACCAGGAATATTTCTTGATAAATCAGTATCCTATAAAACAAAATCAAGAGTCAAAATTAAGTAGGAAGTGTTCAACAATCACTCCTTCCCAGCCTCCCAAGTCCTCTCTGAATACCAAAGTAATAATGTCACATGAATCAGTGATAACCATGTGTCACTGTCACTTTACAGTACAGCATATCTCTGCTTGTTTCTCCAAAGAAAGTGGCCCTCTGATAGTTCAGTAAATGATTGATGAAAATGCAGTGTGCTCAGACCTTCCCGTTTTTAATGAATAAAGAACCATTAACACTTACTGCACCTCCCACCCATTCCAGGGAAAACAATGGATCATCAGATCATATATATGCTTAACACTCCAGCTATCTGAACATAACTTTGTTCAGTAGTATTCAATATACGTAGTTGTTAACAAGGAATCATCAAAGGGGTGCATTGCTAATAAGGTTCCACCACAACTGTTGGTCGGCCAGATTATTCAACATTTTTATCAGGGATCTAGAAGTAAATAAGATAATTGATAATAAAATTTGCAGAATGGTAAATGAGGAGGACAGGGCAGTTAGTGTAATCTGGATTGCTTGGTAAATGTATTTGAATACAGCAAAATGCAAGGTCATATCTAGGAACAAATAATGCAGGCACAACAGGAGACTTCTCTTAGACAGCAGTCACTCAGAAGAGGATTTAGGGATCCCAGACAAGCAGCTGAACATGAGCTCTAGTGGGACTGCCAAAAAAGGGGCGATGCAACCCTTCGATGTATAAACAAGGATAGCAAGTATGAGCAGGAAGGTGATTTTACCTCTGTACAGGGCACTGATGAGACACTAGAATACTGTGTACAGTTCTGATGTTTAAAAATTGGAGACAATACATAGAAGACCCACAAAAATGATTTGTGGGCTGGAGCAAGTGCCTTACAGTGAGACTAAGCTCAATATGTGTATTTTATCAAAAAGAAGAAGATTTGAGAGGTGACTTGATTACAGTGTGTATGTACCTTCATGTACAGAAAATACCCAGGTCTAAAGCATTCCTGAATCTGGCAGAAAAAGAACCAATGGCTGGAATCAGACCAATTAAAAAAAAACACAGCACAAAATTCTAACAGTGATTAACCACCGGAAAGGAAGTGGTGGATTCTCCAGCTCTTGCTGTCTTCAAATCAAGACTGGATGCTTTTCTTGAAGGTATACTTAGTCAAATGCAGGTTATTAGGCTCAAGATGGGAAACTGAGTAAATCTTGGGGGTTGGGAATAGATGATTTAATGGTCCCTTCTGGCCTTAAAAGTCTATTAATCTCCTATGCCAATAGGGAGAAACAAGGTGTGGGTGAGATATCTTTTATTGGACCAACTTCTTGGGGGGGGGGGGAGGAAGAGAGCAGAAGAGACTTTCCCAGAGCTTTTCCTCATGTCTGGGAAAGGTACTCAATGTCACAGCTAAATACAAGATTGAAGAGATAGTAATGCAAGAACAAAACAGAAAGCAATAGCACTAAATGCTGCTTTCATTCTTGCTGTAATAGTTTGAACAAGCCAAGAAGATGGCTCTTTACCTTTACACTGCGAAATAAATCTTTTTCTCTTGTGGTAGCTTCTTTGTAATGCATGAAATTATGCAAAGCAGTCTTGGCAGCTGTAAAAAGTACATGAAAGAAGATGTTAAATGGCATGTGCCAGCTTAAAGAGCTGCTGGGTTGAAAAGGACTACTTGTGCTGTATACAGTACCTTTTCCTTTCTTCTGGGTGCCTGGAGTGAGCTTCACTTTGTATCTTGTAAAAGAAAAAAAAAATCACACCATTTACCGGGTGTTAAGGAACTAACTCAAAGTGCTGCCAATCTGTCAAATTAAAATTCATTACTTCTTCAGATAATTCGCTGCAACTTACTTATAGTTTGTCATGGTAGTGTAAGGTGCACATATTGGTATAGCAAAGAGGAGGATATCCTCCGAGTGAGGCTGGCCTGTCAAAGAATTTAGCAGTCTCTCTCCTTCCTAAAATAGCAAAGACATTCCTTGCTGTCAAACTAGAAAAACAACATTTAAACAAAAAGCAACAATTAAAGCAATAAAAATAAACCCAATCTTTTACTACCGAAGAGGCTGGAATTTGGTCCTTCTCCCTCACAGCCCAAGTGCAGAGAAGTCATAATTCCCATGTGTATATCATACCATAATCTGTGGTCACAGTATTACTGAAATGTAGTCAATTTATCAAAAGATGATGGAGAAGCTCTAGTTTTAAAAAAAAAAATCTGATAATTAAAATCTGAAGGTCCAAGATTACATGGATTTTCGTTTTAAATGAGGTAAAGGGGAGTTTCCAAATTTGGTTTATACTTTGGCATAGTCAATTAAGACTTGTTATTATAGAAAGAAAGTTTATACTTTTCCTCTTAGATAAATCCATTTCTTTAAATTGTCTAAGTGTGGAATACATCTACTGAAAGCTTTTGAGAAAATATATCCTTTGTACATTGAAGGTAAAGGGCTTTTTAAAAAGTACAGTAAACAATTTTAAGTAAACTGGAACTTTTTGTCTTGAGAACTATTTTTATCACAGTTAGATTTTACTTATTGTGTCAGCCTATCAGGGATCTGGGATCCTCCACTATTCTGAGGTCTTGATGGAGTTAATCAGGTGAAGACAAAGGGAAAACTACTTAATGGGTTTGTCAAATCCTTATTATTTTACCCAAGTTTTGTTGGAACTTGTGTATTTATTACCTTAATACTATGCACTAATACCGCCATACAACTGAGAGACTAGGAAGGTCACATTTCAGCTCCCCACTAGAAAAACTTTAACTGATTTGATCCTTATAATAAAGGAACATTTATACCTGGATTGACCATTCGCAACCTAACTGTGACTGAAAAAGCCAAGTTATAATGCAGTGATGATATGTCTGAACTCATGGGGTCTGTACCAAAGTCACAATCAGTAAACCTCAGCTGTCATTACGCATAGTGGCTAAGTGCTTCACCTTTGTGACATGCCCGATCTCCTCCAAGTTAGGAATTGTTAGCCTCACTGACACTCCTCAAACTGGGTTAGCGGATAGGACCCTGGGGTCCAGGCCATTGGCAGCGTTGAGCAGAGAGACTTTTAAAAACTTTTTCTAAGCACTTTTATTCTAGCACTTTATTAGAAGTGTAAAGGTGATAATATTTACCTCATTTTCCTGTTGGTCTTGATCCTGTTCCTCCTGCACCACATATGTAAATAAAAGGAAACATTAACACTTGTAGAACATCAGAATCCTTCTCCCAGAAGGGTCATATTCACAGCAGATAGAAAGCCATGTGTGGGCACAGTCTCCTCAATGCATATGGAATGCCATTTTAAGGGAGAGCTAAGTGAAGTGCATTTTTATATAGGGTTTTTCTTTCTATCCCCAAACTCCCTTGGCACATGCAAAGGTGGAAGGAGACAGATTTGGGTGGAAATACTGAAATTCAAGCTGCCAATCTACAAAAGCTTTTATTGTTTTTTTAACTGCACAATTGATACAGTATGACATTAAGAGATCCTCAGCACAGCTCAGCCACACATCGTACCCCTCAAACGTCTAGTTTTGGTGTGTCTGTGCTCCAGCGAAGCACCCTCCTGGTTTCTTGGGTTGGTGCCTCTTACAACTATTAAACATTAGTCCTGACATTAGATACACTGTTCTCAAAAAGAACAACCTGATCTAGAAAAGCGGCAACTACACAAATGCAGTAGAGTAAGTAGTTCTGCAAGCACTACGCAGACTCGGTTTAATATTTATAGTACAATAAAGTAATGATTTAACAGCCTGAGCAGCAAAGTGTGGGGAATGAAACGTGTCTAGAATGTTTACCTTCTCCTCCTGCTGATCTTCCAGAGTCATGTCCTGTAACTCATGTGTTAATACTTCTACCGTGGGGGTTTCTTCTTTACGACCTGCATCAACCTGATGGCCTCTGTTTGGTTTCTGGGCTTGTTTCTTTACTGATTCTTTTATTTTTCCTTTTTTACCTTTCTTCACTTTTTCTTCTTTGCTTGACCCTGCAGACTAGATTTCACATATGAAAATGATTTAAATCTACACTCAAGCACAGAACAAACAATACAAAGGAAAAGCCATAGTTATTTTGGCTTACACCCAATAGCTTCATTATGAGCTCTCTGTCTTCTTCATCCTGGTCCTTGTACTTCTCTTTCATTTTTTTCATTTTACTCTACAGATAAGAAAAATGGGGGTTAATAGTTTAGCAAACAACAAAAAGGAATTTCTGCAAATATCAACATAGAGCTCAACCCTTCACTGGTATATGGATTTGGTCTCTAATTCTTTTTAGTTTAAGCACTGTATTAACCCAACAGACGTCATTTCTATTCAGAGAAATATGAAATGCTGAAAGTTAGTCAATCAACAATTGTTATTAAACACAGACAACTATTCAACTGAGTCTAAATTTGTCAGATGCCTGGAGATGTTTGAATATGCAAATTGGAATATTGGGCAAATGCTAAAAAAAATTAAACATATGAAATGTGTCTTTCAGAGGGCCCTTTTCATTGGGTAAATCTAATCAATTCTGCAGCTTCATCCATTCTACCTTCTGCCCTCGTTTCATGGGCAGAGGGGCTGACATGCTCTTGTTTGAAACAGGAGAAGATGGGAGCTGTGTGCTGGTCTCTCTTTCCTTTCCTTCAGCTGGTTCTAAATCCTCTATGTCATGTTGCTGCTTCTTTTTCTTCATTTCCCTAAGAGAAAAATAATCATTGGGATATGCCCTCCTACAGGGTTCTGCTGCATGAAACGACAATGATCATACGTTAACATAGCACCTGACTTCCCAAAGGATACATTTCTACAAGTTCAGTCAATAGACCAATCAAGAACACGGAAAATAGGTCACACTGATGATAAAAATTCAACATTTAAACATAGAAGCCAATGACAAAGTGATTCAACAACACAGGAGAAACGGCTTACTTGCCACGACTGATCCTGGAAGATATACACTGGGATACAAGGCTACGTCTGAGTTCCCAGAGGAGGCTAAGGTAGGAACTTGCCAAGCTCAAAGCTATTCGTTTCCCCTCCCCTGACCTTGGAACAGCAAGCAGCCCTGCTGCTTCAGCCAGTGTCGTTCATTCCTATCAAAATAAGTAACATATTGTCCAAAAAAATACAGAACTCTTCTTTCTGAAGGGAGGCCCATCTTTCTCCAGAGAACAGCATCCACTAAGCCACTTCCTCTGCTCCAAAAGGTACGATTAACTAAATACCTTCTATTTCCTTCTGTCCTGTGTCAGGTTCTCTGCATGAAGGTTTGATTAGCATAGCCATGCAAACCTGTGAGCATCAGTGCTAGTGACAGGAGAACATAAGCGCCTAATGTCCAGCTCTCTCCACAACCTCACAATTCAGTTACCAGAACGTGTCTCCCTTCGCATTAGAGACAGACTCAAGCATTTCTGCCTGCTTCAGCTCAATCCATTACTGGCCCATGGACCAGCTGTTCCCAATGCAAGTTGCAAGCGCTGCATATTGGAAAACCTGCTCTCAAAGGTGTCCTTGTGTCTCAGAGAAAGGGATGTCAGACCAGTCCTGAGTGACTACAGTAGCCTTCACCCCCAAGCTCTTAAGGGGAATGTGGAAAGAATCATTGGTGACTTCCTGCTGAAATACTTCCTACCTCTTGCCTTTGATATAACCATGGCAGAATGAAAATAGTCACACCTCCTTCATTAGCCCATCCAGAATGGGGTAGCAGGATCTAGTTTTGATATATGGGACTGACAACCCAAACAAACAATCCAACTGAAAGAAATACTAGGGTGATTAATATTTCTTGATGTCTTCTCAGATCAATTATCTAATTTATTACTCCTATACAATGAGTTCGGGTAGAATGAAGACTCAGATGATTGCCTGCCAGAACACGGGACAAAGTTGGTGGCATGCTGGAAATCAAGCAGTAACTCCCCCCAACACAGATCTCATCTTGTGCTTTGAGTAAGGCATTGCCTGCTCCAAAGAGAAGTCAATAATAAGTTATCTGAGTGAGATACTAAAAGGCATCGAAGTCTTGACACATGCCAGTCACATTGATAAGTCAAGATCCTGAACACATCAACCATTTCAAGGAACATTTGTGACACCAAGCTGAAATTCTCCTCCAAGTCAACTTCATGTCACACTTATAGGAAACACTGGAAAAAGCCAGAAAATTGTTTGTAGCTCTGTCAATGATCCAGATGCTTGTGGGGATTCCCAAAGCAGAGGTAGCTGCGCTCTGCTCTGGGACACAGGATATCATAACCATGCCTGTCCAGGAGGGACATGGTAAAGCAATATTTGGTGCAATCAACTGCAATGTTTGACTGATTCTCTGTATCTTTAAAGCATGAAAGGGGAAGAGGAAGAGATGCAGGCAAAAAAAACCAACAACCACCAAAAAGCACAAAGGCCAAGAACAAAGAGAACTGAAGCACTCCGAGACCCACAGCTCCTACTGCATCAAAGTTGTGATCAACACAGATGGAGATGATCACCAGCAGAAACTGTCAGTTATTTATTTTTAAAAGAAATGAATAAAAAAGCACTAACAAGTTGACACACCAAACTAATTCTGTTGGATGAGTATTTGGCTGAAGACCTAAAGGTTTCTGGTTCAAGCCCTGGCTTTGACAAGTGTAACCAGAGTGAAAGAGAGGATGCCTAGAAGAAGATATGGCCAGATTAGCCGATATCAACATGGGTCAGGCAGCCACCTAACTGGAAACTGGGAAGCTCCTTAAGAAACCACATCCAGAAAGGAAATTGGTGCCCCTTTGCCTCCAACTCCTACGTTCCACCTCAAGGGCTGGCAAGAGAGGCTGCTGGGCTTAGAACTGAGTTTGGATTCAGTTCCTGCCTTGTTTGCACACAGAAGCATGGGACCATCACCACTGCATCTTTGGGGTAAATAGTATTCTGTGGCATAGAAACCTGAACTAGATCACAAGCCCTCACAAATTAAATTTCCACAGTGCAGAAGTTACCCTTTATATTCTGAACCAGACCTTTGAAATAACCCAGTATCCCATCAAAAAAATCAAATTCTTCCAGCTGATAAAAACCAGCTCCTTTGTGTTCACAGTGTCTGTTACATCCATATTGTTAATTTCAAGGGGCAAGAAACACACTGCAAGTGACTTCTTCAAAAAAGGTTAACTCCTCCTTAAGAAATGAGGACTTTCATACATGGAGATATTTAGACCTTTGCTTCCTTAAAATGAAGACATTCTTACCTTCTCTCCTTGGCTGATAAGTGTCTTCTCCCATGTGACTTACTGTCACTCTAAAAAAGTGAAATAAAGTTATATTTCATTATTTCCACTCATAGAAATCACATGCCGTGTTACTTGTTTGACGATCTTACCCGGGAGCTTACCAGGTTAGATGCTTCCTCTTTTGTAACCATTTTCTGGTGGGATCTGTGAAGACTGAAAGGTGCAGCATGTTGTTAGAGAAATAACAGTCTGATAACACAGTCCTGACATAGCAGCAGCTGCCACAACTGAGACAAACTAATTCAGAGTTGTCTATTGGGCATCATGTCCAGGAAAGATCCTTTCCTTTTCTGAACAGGTAAAGAGCGTCAGCACTATGCTGCATCCAGGGGATTTTGCACACCACCCCAATGTACCCTCTAGAATGGGTAATGAAGTCTCTTTGTTTAGTGACCAGACACATTTAACCTAGCATTGAATCCAAATCTCTTGAGTTTGGATTTTCAAAGGAGCCTAAGGAAACTGAGTGCCTCTGAAAGCCCCAGCTGTGATAAATGAAATTAAGTGACAGAGAAAGTGTGAAGTAGGCTCTCAGAGATCTTCCCCTGTTAGGTCTTTATTGCATGCACACAAATCCCACGCACACAAAGCATTATTTTTACAGCTGTAATACCTATTAAATAAACCCAGACTGAATGAATTGGAAACTGAAGTCTGATTTCTTGGGAGGACGGGTGGCAGTTTTCCCCGACTCACCCCTAAGTGCCTCAATGTCTAGGGTGAGAGTGGTTCATTCTTATGCCCATTCATCTCGTTCCCTTCAAGCTGCTAAGTAGTGCCATTTGTGAAGACAGCAGGGTAAGTGGTAGGAAGATTAGCCACTGGCACTAACTGGAGATCAGCATCTCATTTCAGGTGGCAATAATTTTCACTCACTACCATCTTGAATAAGAACAGAAGTGATATTAGGCTTCCCATTTCCTGGGTCCTGGTAGAAGACTTAAGTGGAAGAAGGTTGGTCTCCCCAAGTAGAAAAAATTGTAAAATGCCCTGTGCTTGAAGCACCCCTAGCCAATATATCTTGATTTTTTTTTTTTCTTTATAGAGTCCCACATGGCATTCTCATAAGCAAACTAGGGAAACGTGGTCTAGATGAAGTTACTACAAGGTGGGTGCACAATTGGCTGAAAGACCCTACTGAGAGAGCAGTGATCAACAGTTCACTGTCAAACTGGGAGCGTGTATCTAGTGGGGTCCCGCAGGGGTCAGTTTTGGGTCCGGTACTATTCACTATCTTCATTAATTACCTGAACAACAAGTGAGAGTATGCTTATTACATTTGCAGATGACGCCAAGCTGGGAGGGGTTGCAAGCACTTTGGAGGACAGGATTAGAATTCAAAATGACCTCAGCAAATTGAAGAATTGGGCTGAATTCAACAAGATGAAATTCAGTAAAGATAAGTGAAATACTCTGCATTTAATAAGAAAAAATCAAACACACAACGATAAAATGGGGAATAACTGGTTAGGCGGTAGCGTTACTGAAATGGATCTGGGGGCTATCGTAGATCACAAATTGAAGGAGAGTCAACAATGTGATGCAGTTGTGAAAATGGCTAATCTCATTCTGGGGGTGTATGAACAGGAGTGTTGTATGTAAGACACAGGAGGTAACTGTCCCACTCCACTCGGCACTAGTGAGGCCTCAGCTGGAGTACTGTGTCCAGTGCTAGGCACCATGCTTTAGGGAAGATGTGGACAAACTGGAGAGACTCTAGAGGAGAGCAACAAAAACAAAACAAGGTTTAGAAAACTTGACCTATGAGGAAAGGTTAAAAAAACTTGGGCATGTTTAGTCTTGAGAAAAGAAGATTGAGGAGGGACCTGGTAAGTGTTCAAGTATGTTAAGGAATGTTATAAAGAGGACTGTGATCAGTTGTTCTCCATGTTCACTGAAGATAGGAGAAGTAGTAATGGGCTTAATCTGCAACAAGGGAGATTTAGGTTAAATAGTAGGGAACACTTTCTAACTCTAAGGGTAGTTAAGCTCTGAAACAGGCTTCCAAGGGAGGTCATGGAATTCCCATTGTTGAGATTTTTAAGAACCAGTTGGGCAAACACCTGTCAGAGATGGTCTAGGTTTACTTGGGTCCCACTTCAGGGAAGGGGGCTGGACTTGATGACTTCAAGGTTCCATCCAGCCCTACATTTCTATGATTCTATAATAGCATTGGCAATGGCCAAAATACTACATATGCCCCAGCCAGAGAATGCATTAGTGCGGTGGTTACTACAGTCAGGAGAAGGGGGAATAAGATAACCCAAAATGAAGAACTGTGTAACTGTGTAGAGAAGACCATCTAGGAAGGGTGGGGCAGCACTACCAGACATGTATACACTTGTTTTACTTGGTATTCAGGCAGCCTGCATCTTTAAACACTAGGATTAAATCTTATGTACTCATTGTAATCCCTCTTATCATATAAACATAGTTTTAAGGCACTGACATTCTTAGAATGGCTCATATCGCTGACAAATGTGGAGGCTCTTTTGGTTACCTTTGTGGCTGAAGATGTGACAGGTCAATTGCAGTGTCTGGATAATTTATCTCCTCCTCCTTTACTTCACTCATCAGCTCCTGACCTTCAGCCTCTTCTTCAGATTCTACATCATAGTCTTCAGAGGTTCCCTCTTGTGCTGGTAGCTTGTTTATTCCATCCTTGTCTGCATGAGCAACGTCCTCCTCGTGGTTACTGTTAGACCTGACTTCAATACCATCAGGCATTTCTTGAGGCAGTGCCTTCTCATCATCAGTGCTGCTATCATCTCCTTCTGGTGCTTCTTCTAAATGAGGTAGGGGAAAAGACATTTCAGTTTACAGACACTAGACTACCACATTACTAATTCAGGGAGCTGAATGCACATCCCAATGTATTTTTAAGAGTTCCCAGCATGCCCACAGTAAAATACATTAAACCCTGCATAATACCTAGTAGCTCCACTTCTTCTGACACCAGTTCATTGGTACTACTGGTCACAGACTCCATATCCTCATCCTGCACTTTGATCTTTCGTTCGTCTCTGTGTCTCCAAACACAAGATTCTTCCACCTAAATGACAGAAGCAGGTCCTTTTTATTGAGCAAAAGGATTTCCAAGGAAACTGGCTTATACCAAACCCAATGAGAAACTGTAGTGAATGAACACGTGGAACTTCAAATCTTTCTACTGATTCTTAGGAGCCCAACAACAATGTTCATCATGGGCTCCATTCAATGGACAGAATCCCATTGAGTTCTGTGAGGACTGGATCTGGCCAAGAGATTGAAAACTACTATATTAATGCAAGCTCTTGTGTGGAAACCATTTGGCAAATCTTAGTGTCCCTTATTTGTCTTGACATCATCTTCCTGTTTTTTCAGCATGCCCTTCAATCTTATTCCTCTCCAGAAACAAATTCTGTGTGTCCCTTGAACTCATTTACACATTCCTGAAACTGCCTTCCCTAGTGATTAATTTCCAGCCTTTATATGGAACAACTGACTTGCCTACTTCCATTTCTTTTCCTTATTTTTATGTAAAAGTCTCCTAAGTTTTTGAGCTCCTTTACCAGTGGAAAGGAAAAAGGGGAAAAAAGTTTGAAAGCATGTCCCTAGAAGATGAAGGCTAGTGGGAGCCCACTGTAGCTAGTCACACACCCATCAGACTGCCCACAAAAAGGGAGCTTCACAAACTCCTGCTAACACTTTAAACACTTGTTATTAAAAAAAAAATAATAATATCTGGAGGTGCCATGGTCACAGGGTTTGTTCTAAATAAATAATTAAAAACAGGAATCCCACTGCAGGGGGGAAGTATTTAAAGAGGGGCAGCTTCTCTGATAAGCTTAGCCCATTGTACCCAGTTTGTTTCTTCAGTTGGCTGTTTCTGAGCTGCATGCCCACTCTCATGAACTAGATTAAAGGTTTCTCTTCCATTCAGAGCAAACAGAATGATAGTGACCTACTGGAAGGGAATGGTGCTTATGGGAATTAAGGATTGTTGTGAACTATTACAGCTTTATGTTTATGTAACAAAAAGGAGACAAATGTAACCAATGAATGGGACAGTACCTTAAATAAGAAGCTAAACCCCATCATAAGATATGAAGGTGGAAGAAAGTTTTTTTTCCCTGGGGAAAAAAAGGAAAACATAAAGGTGGTTTAAATATATAAACATATTTTGCCAGCTTCTTGCAGTGATCCTTGCCACTGTAGAAGATACAGATTTTTTGGACAATTGTGGTTTACAAATTGATGGTCTCTCTTCAAGTTCTCACCTCTTATCATGAAGCTCCCTGTAGTCAGATATTCTCCAGTTGGTGCTGTTTTAGACACCTGAGAAGAGCATCACATATTGTATATTTAATAAAGTACCGTAGAAAACGGTGCCTCACTGAGTAATAACGGTAATAAAAATGAGCATTTAGGCTAACTGAATTTCTGATTTCTAAGGAGAGCTTTTTAACTTCACAAAGTGAAGAGTATTATAGGGAGGATTTGCTGAAGAACAACCTCCCATCACCTGAAGCCTTTAAATCATCACTGGATGTCTTCCTAAAAGATGCTCTGGTTCAACCAGAAGTTACTGGCCTTGATGTCGAAATCACTGGATAAAATTTTATAGACTGTGTTATGCAGGGGATCAGATTTGAGCATAACAGTCCCCTCTGGCCTTAAAAATCTATGAATCTGAGGGCTTGTTTTCAGTTCCGGGGTAAGTCGACCTAAGATACGCTACTCCAGCTACGTGAATAATGCGCTCTGCTGTTGATTTAGCGGGTCTAGTAAGACCCACTAAATTAACACCCGTAGGGGTGTTGATCTCCCCAGTAGTGAAGACAAGCCCTCAGTTTCTTCCCAGACCTAACTTAAGTGGGCTCTGCAATGGAAGACTCCCCATTCCACTGCTCCCAGGGCAATACTGTGCTCTGCTTGCAGGAGGTTCCTTTTGAGACCAGCCTTCTTAGCCAGAGGGAAAGTCCTTAATCAGTCTTGAGATTACAGGTTCAAATCACAGCAGAGAGAAATTGTTTTCCCGGTAGGGAAGCAGTGAGAGATTCCAACAACTTTTTGGGAACCAGTCTTTCACTGTTAGTGCCCAAGACACAACTAAAACCACATACAGATACCTAAGTAGAGATACTAGAAATGTTTACATGAGCTAGCCTCAGTTACAATACAGTGCCATGAAGAAAGAACATATTGAAAAGGGTAAACCACAGCAGGCTTGGTGAAATTATGTCAAATGACTGTATCTAGAAAACAGATCAGCTTTTCATGTTGCCTGCCCATTCCAACGTTCTAGGTGTTTTACGACAAAACAAACAAACCCTTATTTAATATGTGAATTAAAGTTCTAACAGAACATTAAAAACTGATTACATTTCTTAAAAATCATTCCCAATCTGACCTTGTGCTGGGGTGCACCACGCCCTTTGAGGAGGCCTGCTGGAGGCCTTGCGGTCCTACCACACTCCGCTCCAGAAAAGGCATAGTAAAGGTAGGTCCTCCAGGCCTGTGCTGAAAGGCTGCAGGGGAGCAGCCAATCAGACCCTAGCAGGCTCAGTTAAAAAGAGCAGCACAGCCACCTGAGCAAGTCAGTTCCTGACAGGGACTGAAAGGGAAAAGACAGAGACTCTCCAGGCAAGGAGGCCTGGGTGAGACCCTGCGCAAACAGGGAACAAGAAAGTAGAACCCAAGGACTATAGCCTAAAGCAGAGATTCTCAAACTGTGGTCCACGGATCACCAGTGGTCTGCCAGCTCCATTCAGATGGTCCGCGGATAGTTCCCTCTAAGGTGCACGCCTGGGCGGCCACCCACCTGATTAGTGGAGCCGTGCAGGCATGGCTCCATTAATTAGGTTCCTGGACTGTGGAGAAGACACACATGTAAGGTGAGGTAGTGGCCTTTGGGGGAAATAGGGGGTAGGTGGGAGGGGACAGTGGAGTGAGACGGCGGGGGGGGGGGGGGCGGAATTTAGAACGTGCAAGGTTGTGGTGGCCAGAGAAGGAGGAGACTTTCCCCAGCTCCAGGGCTAGGGCTGCGGCTGCCAGAGAGAGATGGCCCTCCTTCCCAGCCTCAGCTCTGTGGCTGGGGAGATACCCCTCCCCTCCTTCCCAGCCCCAGCTCATGGGCTGCCACGGCGGAGGAGAGAGGGAGAGGCCCCCCTCCTTCCCAGCCCCAGCTCGGGGGCTGCCACAGCAGGAGAGAGAGGGCACATCCATTGCATTAGAAAGGTAAGACTACTGATATTAAAATATGAGTTGTGTGCTTTTATTTGTAGAACAAAAATTTTTTTTAATTTTTTAATTTAATTTTTTTATATATAGTGCTTTTATCTAAAGCACTTTACAATAGTTAGCTAACGGTACAAACAATGTTTGGAAAGATCATTTAGTGGTCCACCGAGACCCTCAGCAATTTTCAAGTGGTCCGTGAAAAAAAAAGTTTGAGAACCACTGACCTAAGGTAATGGGTGAAGGTGATGGGACCGAGTGGGAAGCCATCCAGGAGTACCAGCAGCAACCAAGTAGAGGAAATAGTATGTGGCTGTTGTCTATAAGGTACCTGGGTTGGGACCTGGAATAGTGGGTGGGCCCGGGTTCCCCCACCGTCCACAGGAGAAGTGGCTTAAGTCTCAAGGAGGTGATAAGACTCTGCATAAAAAGCCCAAGAAAGGGGCTGGGAGTTTAAACAGGACCAGGGATGGGGCCAAAGACCCTGAAGAGGGCCAACCATTCTTTCAACTTTGTTACCGCCAGAAGGGGACTGAAGTTAAGGCGTGAACTGGCTAGAGAGCTGGGATGCCAGAGAACTACTGATGACAAAGTCTCCAGGGAGAACGCCTTGGGGCCAGTGTTCTCTAACAGGGCAGGGACAGACTGAAAGCTAGCCCAGAAGGGGCTGAGAATTGAACCCAAAGGCAGGGCCGCAGATGCCTACTTGGGCACAGTGATAGTCCGTGTTGGAACTTTGTCACCTGGAAGGGATTCCCTCTTGCATTTAGACTATGGCTAGGTCTATACTACAGCTTATGTTGGCATAACTTATATCATCCCCCTGAGAGAGACAAGTTACACCGACATAAGCGCCGGCGTGGACAGCACTATGTCAGCAGAAGAGCTTCTTCCACGACATAGCTACTGCCACTCGTGGAGGCTGAAGTATTTAAGACGACAGGAGAACTCTCTCCTGTTGGCTTAGAGCAGCTGCACCACAGTAAACTCTATAGTGTAGCCGTGGCCTATGTGTGACTTAGCCAGAGGGCTGAGCCACTGAAGACCCACCTGATGAGGGCAACAGGAAACGGGCACCCTGAGCCAAGAGAGAGTGCAGGTTTGCACCCACAGGAGGCGCTCACAAGAGATGAGTGCAGCGCATCACAGACCTTTAACCTCTTTTTAAAAGATGCTGAACCCACAGCATTTCTTGGGTCCTGGGCCCATTATACTAAATATTCACAAACCAAGGCCACTGTCGTAGAGCCAGGGAGAACTTGTAAGGACCATCACATATAATACACAACTGTTTCTTTCAGTCTTTAATTTCATCGGTGGTGACATTTACATCGACAGTTCCACACTCATTCTTTCAGAGATTAACTTCGCGAAACGAACAGGCAAGATCTCCTTACCTGGTGATGATAGACCCACCAGGCACTAGTGATGACACGAGCATCCCAGGCAGCACTGTAACATAATGCCATGGTGCCTGCCTCAGTCAGGGTCCGGGGAGGGAGCAGCTCACCTGTAACAGCAACACCACCACATTTGCCTTAGCTGAGCACACGTTTAAAAAAGTAACCAGACATCGTACAAAAGCATCTCCGAGTGGGCATCTACAGAGGCAGGTCCTGAAGGCAATTTTCCTGCGCAAAACAAGTACTGTGCTATTACGGCTTCCTCACTGGCTTGCACATTAATAAGGAAGGACTTCAGACTAAACCTCGTCAACTCGACGTCTGAAGTGAAATGAAGAGCGGACAAGGATGTAGCAGTACATTTTTACTGAAGTCCATTAAATTTCAAATTGTTTGTGTTTAACAGATTATAAATCAGAGCCAACCACAGACTTAATTACCTGTAGGATTCTTGATTACACAGCTAGTTGCACCATGTAGGTCAGCATGCACATATATATCTCCTAAAACAGAAGAGATAAGATTGGGACACGTCACTGAGCACACTTAATTGCTGCACTGATCACTAAAAGAGGGTTCCAAGCTTTGAATTAGAAACTGATTTACTTGGAGCACTGCCAAAACATTCACATATTCAGGGGAAGTAATTATGTCTACTTGTCAGTTATACCCCATACTAATTGTCATTTATTCTGACATCAATATCATGGTGAACTAAGACCTTTGGTATGCTAATATATTGCAATACTTCTGAATTCTGTATTCTGCTGTAGAACAGGGGTTCTCAACTTTTTTCTTTCTGAGGGCCCCCCGCAACATCCTATAAAAACTCCACAGCCCACTTGTGCCACAACAACTGTTTTTCTGCATATAAAAGCCAGGACCCAGTATTAGGGGTATCAAGTAGGACAACTGCCTGGGGCCCCACGCCACAGGGAGCCCTGTGAAACAAAGTTGCTCAGGCTTCAGCATGTGGTGGCTGGTCTCAGGGCCCCAGGCTTCAACCCCATGAGGTGGGGCTTTGGCTTTCTGCCCTGGGCCCCAACAAGTCTAATGCTGGCCCTGCTTGGCAGCCCCTTGAAATCCACTCGCAGCCCCCCTACGGAGTCCAGGACCCCTGGTTGAGAACCACTGCTGCAGGAAAATACTAGCTATAACTTATGTCCATGTCTTATGCTTCTCCATGTGGAACAGTGTACAACTGCAAAAGGTAAAGTCTGTTAGTTTGCTTTTTAACTCAGTTCAGGCAATTTCAAAACTATTGGGTGAAGCTGCATTCCATACCACACCTCACACATGGACATAATTATAAAGCTCCAAAGAACTTCAGTCTGAAATTCCAGACAATGTAGCAAAATGAGAATGCGTACAAGCAAGCTGAATTTTATACACAAGCTAATAAAGATCTAACAGTGTTCCTCAGTTTTGGATTTACAATACAAGCATTTATAACAATCAGCAAAGAAAACAAAAACTATGCTGACATGCTTGATTTAATCTTACTAACCTGATTTCAAATATCGCTTCACAATCATTTCATTCTGCTGTTGATCTCTTCCAGCTATAATGAGGTAATTTTCAGAGCTAATAAACCACAGGAACTTCTCAAACCTGTCAAATTACATCAAACCACGCTGTATAAAATAACTGGAACTGTTTGCCTATTACAGAAAGTATGGTTTTTGCCAGGGTCTCAGTACTTTAATGTATTACAGGTGGAAAGACAGGTATTCTCAAAGATACTTCGTTTTGTTGATCAGCTACAGTTTCATACATATGTATATGGCATAAATTCAAGGTATTGTACAAATGTAATTGGACTGTCAATCATATTCTTTAAAAGGACACATCAAGCAAATCTCACAATCTATTTTTTTTAACTATAATTGCTACTTTTAAAACAGCTGTTTATAAAAAGGGAGAAAGTATTTCTTTTCCATGTTTACTCTGTGTGCATTTAAAATCACTTTGTGTACAGTCAGTCTCCCCAGTTGTTTGTGTGGATCTTTTATATTGCAGAAAGAGAAAATGTTTAAAATTTTAGGAAAACATGGCTTCAATCCCACAAGAGGATCCACATAGGCAGATCCGCGCACCCATGCAGAGCACTCTTGAAGGGCCCCACCCAGGTGGATCTACCGGCAGGACTGGGGCTTATAACTAAAACCACAACAACTGACAAGGGACATACGGGTGGGTGTAGTACCAAAACACTACTTTTAACTCTTTTTTTAAAAAACAAATTAGATTTCATGTCAACAACATCCTTTTAAATTTACACAGACTCACACACTCATCTGAGAGGGTAACTATCAAAAGTTTACTTGCCAATAAACCTTTCTTGCTTTCTGAATGGTGGTAACTGTTTGAACTTCTTTCAATGTTTGCTTTGTCTTCTTTTCTGCTGATTTGAATGCCTGTTTAGGAAATATGGACATTCCCAATTCTACAAATGCAGTGATCATACAAGCAATAGCCAAACAGTAAGACAATATGAAGAAAAATACCCCCAAAATGTAGTTTGAGACAGTATAGTCACTCGTTTTGCACATAACTCAATTTGCAGGCCTAAAAACCATTTCTGCCCGTACAAAATCAGAGGCACTTCATTAACGGCTGTCTTAAAATCTTCATAATTTTGAAAAGGCATGTCTCCATTATTCTGTCATGTAGTTTCTCTAAAATGTGTGTTCTGAAAATAACATCAGCTACCTGATCATAATGGTTCTTGTTAATGCTGCCTCAGCTACTGGTCTGTCAGCATTTCCATTATAAAATGCTTTTAAGGAGTTCATAACTGTTGATGGAAACTAAATGATTCAAGGCTGCAACTTGTCAGCCCTACATGTAGGTTAAATTGTTTTGGCAAGCTTGATGGGAGGGGGTTGAAACATTAAATCAGCGTAACAGTATTAACACAAAAAAGGTACATTTGAAACAAACCAGGAAAAGGTAATAATAAATACCTTCTCTGCAGCTTCTACTGTCTTCTGTGTTTTTTTGGCTGCGTGTCTCTTATGATCATAATATCTGTGAAACACAAATTCATTTACATCTCAGATCCCAGTATATTAACTCATTTTTAGAGCTATTTCTTCCCACGGTACTTCGTGCCAGCAGTAAATACTTCATTCTGATAAGGAAAATGTTATGTTTGGCTTAGCTTTTTTGCCTATTGCCTATCACTGTGAATCTGAAAATTGTATCAGTTGAAATGAAGTTTCTAATTTATTACCCTCACTAGAAATGTAGAGCCCTGCCTTTATATTTACTTTGCAGAGAACGTAGCCATAATGTCCTGTGTCTGTTTCTATGCTTGATGTAATTAAGATTAAATTAAAATGATTATCAGAGACTGGTTAACACAGAAATGGCAAGACAACATTCTGGGGCGGAGGAATGGACAGTCTATAACTAAGGTAAGGCTACACACTCTAAATATTTCTGTAGGAAAAAGACTAATTTCTATGATAGTAGCAGAGTCTATTGAAATTAAGCTAAGGAGCAGACTACTAAAAATATACACATTTTAAATCTTACTTTTTAGCATTGGCATATGCAGACAAACTGAGATCAACATCAACCAACAATGGCTTGTTTTTCTGAGGTTTCTTCAGCTGTTTATTTTTATGCTTTTTCTTCTTCCCTTTTGGTTCTTCAACTTCTTTCCAATGATCAGCTTCGTCATCTTCTTCTTCCTCCTCCTCCTCCGATAATACATACGGGTTTCTATCAAAATATAAACGTATATTGATTGTCTTAAAAAGTACTCCAGACTTTTTATTGTAAAAGTTAGCAAGATGCATTCCTCCTTCCATTAATTTTGTAAATAATATTACAAAAGATACACACTCTTGTTTTCAATCTGAAGAAGGCTCTATGGTTATGAATAAAGATAAATGTATAATTATAACAGTTTTGATTATGCACTTTCACACAGGAGGAGGAGAAGGAGAACAAAGATGAAACAAATACAGGACATTTTACCCTTGATCTTTGTGCAAAATGAAGACTAGATAGTGGCTCATTATGTTTAATCAAAGCAAATGCAAGCTAGGTAACGGTCTGAGATTTTGTGAAATATCTGATCCATTATCATGAAGCTATTCTGAGCATGTATTACTTTGAGTTGCCTTTGCTATTCATCAGCACAGTAAACTCTGCCTTCTATTGCTATGTTTGACATGTGTAGCCTTAAGGAGGTAGAGGAGCATACAGCATAAATAATGTTTTCTCTGTATCACACAGCAAAGTATACTATTGTTTCCATTATCTTCTGTAGATTCAACTGTCTTTAGATGATGTGTATGATTAGCTGTGTGACCTTAATTCATATTGTGAAACAAACTGAAATAGCAGAGACACTGATAGATTCCAAGGCCAGAAGGGACCATTGTGATCATGTAGTCCAGTGGTACCCAAGCTTTTCCTCTTGCACGCCCCCCCATACCACTAATGGAATGTGCATGCCCCCCCACACTCCTGGGCCGGGAGTGGAATCATGGCCAACCTGGTGGCCACGGCCAAGGCCTAGGAGTGGAGCTGTGGTCGGGAGCCGAGACTAGGGACCGGAGATGGGAAGGGGGTCTGAACCACGGCCGGGAGCAGGAGCACGGCCGGAGCTGAACTGGAGGCAAAGTGGAGCTAGGTGGTGCTCCCTTCCCACCGCCCCACAGAGGCTGGCCCAGGTCCCACTGCGCCTCCCCCGGACATTCCTTCACACAGCCCACAGTTTGGGGACCACTGATCTAGCCTGACCTCCTGCATTACACAGGCCATAGAACTTCCTCAAAATAATACAGGAAGCAAATTGTGACCGTGAGCAGAAGCAAGATTATTTCAGCCCCACATTCTACTCAAAAGCTGGAATATATATCTGGAAACCCCTATATTCACTTTTTGCTTATCGGTACAATTCTCATATCCTTCTTTTCCATACTGACTTAAGGTATTTTCCACTATCAGTTTTTTACTCTCTATTAGGCTTCCTAATTGGGGGGTGGGGGGGTCTATATATAAACTCAAACGAAGATCTCTTATATTTGGGTTTAGGCTTAGGGGATTTCCAGTACATTTACACAGTTAAATATATTTCTAGTTTGTTGCCGATACCTGCAGGACCCTTATGTTTTGTACCTCATTTAGTTTTTTTATTTTTAAGTGTCCGCAAGGGCAAGGCACTGATCCAGTATCAAGCTTCTTGTGATGATTTTCCTGGAGAGAGCAGAATGATCTAAATCACAGCTCATACCAGTTTGAATTTTGAACTCTAACTTGTTTACTGGGCCATCTTGTCCAGCCAGCCTACAGCATGCTAAACTTTCAACTAGATTCCCTCTTTTGGGCATCAAGGAATGTCAAGATTATTTAAGTTACTGATTTTTTAAATGCATTTGTTTTGCATAATATGCTTGGTGTTGCCTGTTGCATCAAACCAAATGAGGCACGTTTCCCGGAACTGCCTAGGACATGCAGGTAAAAGTGCTTTTGCTCACTACTGCCCTTTCCTCTTAGACATTTCCCACCACTTTTAAAATGTGACCAGTTAACTCTTGCTTTTATATGCTTGAAGAGTCTATTTCAGTTACTGAACTAAAGGAAAACCAAGAAAGAAAGGTGCATATCGGATCAGTGCCTCTGTCTGTTCACAAAGCCCTCACACTCACGCTTTAATGTTGCTAAAACCCAGCACCATGAATACATTTGACATATATTAACTGACAAAATAATGTAAGCTCAAATGAAGATGCTCTTTTCCTAGTTAACTTGCTAGTTGTGGGATTAGTCCCTCTTAATGTCTTGTTGATCTACAACATACTTACTTTAGTAGCATTGTGATATGATTTGTCTGAAGCTTTAATTCTTTGATTGCACTCGCAACAGGGTCTCCCTGAGCCTGAGCTTCTTTTACAATTGCTCCAATTTCAGTCCAGTCTATCTGGTTGGCTAAGGCACTGCGGACCACCTGGATAGCTCGGTCAACTACGTCCAGGTTCATTTCTACGAGTTCTCCTTTTACCTTATCAATTTCCTTCAGGAAAGAAAAAGCTCTCTTACAATTCAGACTAAAAACCAATTAAATTTCATAAAAATGATGATTAAAGAAACAAATCTATACAATTAATACAGCTGCACTAAAATTAAACACATTGTTCAAAAGATGACCTCTTCCAAGGGCACGCAAAGCATTGACAAGAAGCAGTGTATCATCACTACAGTTCACACTTCCCTCTAGCTTCTCTCCCTTTTTGGTGAACTTGTTAGTGAATAAATACTCCGATTTGTTATCTCAAGTGAACACTAAGGAACACAACTTATGGTGGAAGTGATACTACATGGAATATTAAAAATATTTTCTCTTTAAAACTTGTCTTATGAAAACAGATAGCTCTACCTGAGCTTGATGAAGAGATTCTAGTCTATGCTCATGATCTTTACGAACATTTTCCAGCTTCTTCAGTGCTTGTTTTTCCTTTCGACAGCCAAAGAAAAGAAAGGAAAAAGATTATTAAAGCTAATGTTTAAAATCAAATTTACACAGGTTCAGAGGGAAGGTACTGTACATCTGGGGTCAGGCTTGAGTTATGAGAGATTACAAGTATTGGTTACAAGGTTCACAAGATACATACATAGCACATAACCAGCACAGACCCAGACTGGAGTTTTTAAAAAAATCAGTGAATAAGTGATCTCGGGTATGCAACCCATAAAATTTATTTAGAGTCCAAGTCAGTGTTGGTGTAGCGAATAGGTACATGGGTGGGGGTGCATCCCTTAGTCAGTCAGTCAGGGGAGGAAGTGGGTTATTTCCCTGACCGGTGGTTTTGTTTACTCATCCTAGTACTGACAGTGTCCCATGACGTGCTCCGTGTAGAGGTCTCTGGACCACCTGATGGTGTCAGACACCATGAGCTGTCTCATGAGCCGGGCGTAGCGCCAACCGACTCTGCATATTACAAATTTTACAGTGTTAGATATTCAACACCCAACTGTATCCTATTACAGTATGGAGAGGAAAGAAGTGGAAACAGGATTTTGTTGAGCACTGTCATAGAAAGTGTAGCGAAAGCCACTTCAGTGATTTTTGGACAGGCACTCCATTCATTACGGATCATTACCTGTTAGGTTCACTCCCTCTGGGGCACCTGGCATTGGTCACTGTTCATAGACAGGATACTGGGCTGGATGGACCTTTGGTCTGATCCAGTATGGCCATTCTTATGTTCTTGCTGATTAGCTATTCAATGCCGTGTCTGCACAGTTTAAAAGGAATCCACGGAAGCATCGTAACACTAATGATAGTAGCTGTCATAGTGATTGTAATTTCCCAACAAGAACTGCCCTGGTGCATGCAGCTTCAGACCTGCCCCATACAAAGCAACCCATTATCTTTAATTGAACAAGACAGCACCCACATGGTGCTACAAAGAGCAAGGGCCCCTAAATCAGACAAATGTCCAGCATCCTGAAGCTCTAAAGGAGTTAAATCAGCTGTTCTGCTTGTGAATGAGACTGTACCTGTTGCAAAGCTTTCAAATCAATCTTCTGACCTTCTAGCTTGGAGTAAAATTCATCCACGGCCTTCAAGAGAAAAAGTCAGTTTAAAGGATCTCAAAGGATGCAATAAGCTAGATCAGGAAAGAATAAGCAGACAGGAGTGGTTCTGTTCTTAAGAGGAGACTGCATGACTGCAAAAAGGAGTCTGATCCTAAACTAGGTTTCAACACACTTCCCCTGCTCTACCTAGTCAAGGGACAGTTCAGCGAGGTACTTAAGCACAGGCCTAGCTTTAACCATGGGACTGAACTGGAGCCAAATTCTATATTAGCAAATGATGTAGTGAAGGAAGGAACACGTTCTTTAATCTAAGTATGTAACAACTGTGAAACTACCGTAGGTACAGCCATCTCTGCAACGAGCCCTCATAATAATCAAGGTTTCAGAGTAACAGCCATGTTAGTCTGTATTCGCAAACAGAAAAAGGCGTGCTTGTGGCACCTTAGAGACTAACCAATTTATTTGAGCATAAGCATAATAATCAATTGGTTAATAAGAACAGAATCTCCAAATCAAGCATATGAAGTTCAATACAGTTCTTTGTGGTTGGTTTCAACAGGCAGAAACTGCTTACAATAAAGTTTCTGAGTTTATTTATGCTATGGAAATCACCAGCACTGTAAGGTAGGTGGTACAAACATGATGGGGAGGCATGGCAGGAGAGTGCAAAGTAGGGAATCTAGAGATCAGATTTAGTATAAAATATCTATAGGTTATGTTAACCTTAGTTAGCCAAGAACCAGAAAGGACAAAGATTTCATTTTTAGTGAAATTCCATGTCAAACATTCATCATATTTATATTTTTGCTATTACCCTCAGCTATAAACCAACTGTCTATAAACACCTATATAACCACCAGCAAAATATGTTTAAACAAGTGAAGACAGAGAGTAGCTTGGTTCTGGACACAAATACGTCTTTCACCAATGCTACATGCTATATTTCAGTTACTGGACATTTGAGAGACAAGATGAGTGAGGAAATATCTTTTATTGGTGAGACACACAAACTTGGTCCAATAAAGATATTTCCTCATCCACCTCGTCTCTTTAATGTCCTGGGACCAACACAGTTACAACACCAATTACTGGACATGACAGACAAATTGGGAACATAAATGGGTCATCTGTAGTTACCAAGAAATATTTTATTTAGCTTATATCTTACTATGATACTTACTGATTTTACACACCAAACTACCTAGTCATAAAGCATAAAAACGTAATAGTTTCCAGCACCATATTTTCTTTCACGTTTTTAGTATCAGTCATTTGAACTACTTAGTACTGTATCAGCAAAACCACTATACCTTATCAAATGTTTCGAATTCCATGTACGGACACTTTAGATGTTGAGAAAACAAGAAAGGATGAAATTCCTCATATCTGTAAAATATACATTTGATAGTATCACTTGAATGCTTAATATAAATTAGTTTTCTAGCAAGAAAGGGAGTTAATACTTCAAATATTTACGTGAGGATTTCTTCTGCAGGTTTATCTGGCTCCAGGCTTGGCTTTTTCTCCCGTTTCTGGAGGATATAACCCTTAAAAAAAAAAAACCCCATAAGACACCACATTCACACTCATTTCTTTCCAGGAATCTTAAAAGTTATTTTTCCTTTCTTGTCCAAGGAGGAACAGTTTAACACCTTGCAAACATCTGACACTAAATCCGCTGGTAAGCTCTTTTTTCATAGAGACTTTATGGTGCTAAGTGACTTTGCAGGTAAAATTTTGGCCACTCACCTTTATTCTAAAATATTCCAAATGAACACTGAACTTCTATAACAAACCCAAGTATACAATGCATCACACAAACTTTGTACCTTACATTTTAAACAACCCTTGTTTGTTAAGGATGCAGTGATGGGCAAGTCAGAATCAGAATGAATTGTACCATAAACTGAGCAATCCTTTCCGCCTTGAAGTTAGAGAAGAACTTGCTATAAGACAGCAGATTCAGAACATGGAAGAGAGAGGAGTGGATGGGCTATAGCACAATTTTTCCACAAGAAGTGAAAATGATCAGAAACACTGGCACGGGCCCACAGAGGATGTTCAATAGTTATTGCAATAAATAAATAAATACGTTTGAAAATTAGGACTAAATTCCCAGGGTTAAAGAATGATTTCTATTACCTACTGGTAATTGGCAGTCTTTCTACTCAGGCCTTATTCCCAAGTTGCATTAAGATCGATGTAGAAGGATAAATTACAATCATATTGCTCGTCAGGCGCATGAATACCTTGAAGACACACAACTGCAAAATTAAATTTTGGTTCCTCATTGAACTACAGACTGAGATTATTTTGATATCCCTGAACACTTCATACATTAAAATTACTATCAGTATTTAAATACAATGGTGACACACAAGTCAGATAGGTCCCTTTTACTCCATTAGCTCATTTACAAGCTGCACGTCCAAGACAAGCATCATATATACACACCGGACCCTTGCTAGAACGTGCATCTATATAGCGCAAATTCGCATATAATGTGGTTGCAGCAATGGATCCCAAATTTAATTACTTTAATTGGAATTCATTTTAACGCAGTACTGTGTATGGATCCCAAATCCCACGTTCTAGCGAGGGTCCGGTGTATTCCTTATTAGTATCTGGAGGACATCAGAGCAGCAAAAATAGAAAGACAACAACATGAAAAGATGTGATAGGCATGCTAAACCAATAGCAAATGTCTGACATGATAGAAGAACAATAATGCATGTTTGTTTCTTAGACGGTTTAACTTTGAACTATGCAGATATCAATTAAGATTTACCTTTCCACTAAAGTTGTTAGTTATCTTCATATATTCTTCTGCCTTCTGTAAAGCAGCAAGTACCCTTTCAATATTGTCTAAAGGAGAAAAAATGGATTTTGAAGAGGCAAGAATTTTGGGATATTTTACATAAACACATAGTGCACTACTTAACCAATAAAGGCTAAAGCTTGACAGACCAAAAACTAACCTCTGCTACTAACTGCATTTCTAGCCAGGGGTACAGAGGAATTTTCTCCAATATACAGTTCTTGTGGGAAGTCTGGATTATGAGATTTTCAATAATCCTACTCTCTGAAATACTCTAAAACCAGGATTCTTGCAAATTTCAAAAAAGTCCGCATTTTAATAAGCATCTTTAACCATCAACTCCTTGCATTAGAAACAAATGTCCATTTTGAAGAAAGCCTCATTTAGTGTCCTTTTTAAACTTTGAGATATTTCTTTAAAAAATACGTATTGCAGCTACATGCATAAAATATAAGAGTGCTGGCATAAACACATAATCGCACATAAAAAACAAGGACTGGATGCATGCAATTACCTGTCTTGGCAAGGGTGTACAATGAAAGTCCCTACTTTTGAAACATTAGCCATAAAACTCCCTTCTTTATTACAGCACTTCAGATAACAACAGATATCAGGTATTACATTATTTTAATTAATTACAGATCATCATATTAACATAGTTCTCCCCCTCCGAAAAAACACTCATAGCAAAGTACGACTACAGAACTAATCATTCTGACCTTACCGCCTCAACCCATAATTGTATATTCCAAAGAAATCAAAAGCAACTGTTCTAATTCATTCAAAATCCACCATCTTGCTTTCTAATCAATATATAATTTTTTTCATGATTAACACTTTGGCACATGACTCTGGTATAGTAAGTCCCTTATTAATCCTTCCAGTATCACAATTACAGTACCACTTCATCATATGACATAAAGTTAACTATTTAGAATTGAGGCTAAAAGGGATGGAAAAATACTAGTATATAAGCAAGGCTAGGGCTTTAAGAGAATAGTGTTAAAGTAGTCTCCAGCCTGTAAAAACTTACACTGCATATCCATTGTGATGCTCCCCAAGGGTACCCTGGGTTGTGAGGTGCCTCACCACTATCTGCTTAGTGTGAAGCAGTCTTATCTGTGCCTGCTGTGGGTCAGCTCCCTGAAACCACCAGTCTCTGGCAACACAAGCACTGCCTTCCAGGCCTTGCTTTCTCTGGACAGGTAGCAATAAGCAGACACCAGTCTCCAAATCCTCGGACTTTTCCCTGCAGCATCCAGGCCCTTATCCACTGAATGCTCACAGAATTACCAGGCCTGCTGTTCCCAAAGGAACACTACATACCAGCTTTTAAGATTCAACTGAGGACCACCGCTTTGCTTAACACCACAGCACTTCGATATATTTATATTGAAAACAAGAATAAGTTTATTATCACAGATTAGAGATTCACAGAGTAGTGAGTATGAATATTGGAAACCAATGGTTACATATAAATAAATCATGACACGCTTTTAGAGACCAAGCTTAACTAACAAGTTAAACATCTTTCGGTGGAAGGTTCTCTCACCCAAAGTTCCCTTCAGCATTTTCAGCCAATCCTGGCCGAGCACCCTTTTTCCATGAAACAAAGCCACTGTTCTTTTACTTCCTCAGTGAAGGGTGCCTAGGTGTCTTCTCTGCCCCTCCAAATATAGTCAAGCAAACCTTTGAAGTGCACAAATATTATACTCCTACATACCTTTGCTTCCCATCTGTTGATCTACTTTGGCATTACCAGACAATCCAGCTTCTATAAGGCAGTGCTCAATGAGTGTGGCTCCATAAGCTATAAAAGTAGAAAGAACCAACTATAGAAGCAGTTTAAACATTCAGGTTGAAATCTGTATTAAGAATGATTAATTTCCAAAATTGAATGAGACATTCTAGCCATCACTGAGAAAATTCAGCAAAGGTCCCGATACTATAAGTGCTTCATGGACAAATCCCTACACCCATATAAAGCATATTAAAGGATTGCAGCCAAGTTTCTATACCTTTGTATTAAAATTCTAGTCTTAACAAATAAATTTTGCATTTTATACATAGGAGACTGTCTTGAACCTTCTGAAACACAGTTGTGTCTTTTTTATTTTAAATTTTCACATTACATCTAATATGAATGCAAACAGTTTGCACATTTCATATTGTAATAATGCCATTACTTACGAAGATGTGGGTTAAGGACCCTCTTTAGCAGTTCCCCGTTAGGTGCATTTGATATTGTTTCAGTCAACCTAAGAGACATAATAAGCAGAATTGCTGCTATTCAAAAGAATAAATGTACAATGTTGAATTGACTTTCCATGTTTTCTGAATTAGAGAAGAAAGCAAACAATTTCAATTCTGTGAGAACTGCATCACCTACACAACGTTCAAAGCTTAAAACAAACTATTCAGACTCAAAATTTTTGTATGTAAAAATGGTCTTTGCTTTATTTATAATATACATGTTGCACAGAATAAAGTTACCTTTCCAAGGTAGGTAATGGTGCAGATGCTTTAGCGTTATCAACTGGGTACCGTTCCCGAACTGCAAATTTGACATCATCTGCCTCATCTGTGCGAAACCTCAGGATGTTTAAAATTAAGTATTCATAGTCTGTCAGAACAATGTTTCCCTGCAATAACATCAAAACTGATTATTAGAGTCCATATTAAATACTAATTTATAGACTAAACAGTTTTATGACTTACTCTGTCGTAAAGCTCAACAATGAGATGATAGGCTGCTTCATCACTTCCAAATTGAAAGTCTACAATTCTGTCTATCCCCAGCTGTTTTACACTGACAAGTCTTCTACTCCTTAAATGCTTACGACACTGATGATATGGAAGAAAAAAATATTAAAATATGCATATGTATATAAGGTGTAAACAGAAAGGTCTTACTCATAGTATTTTAAACTGAAATATTTAATTTAACGACTGTGTGTGTATGCCCATGAAAATCTGAACATTTCTTGTTTATCTTGCTTGTATTTGTCTATAATAAGTGGAATAAAGATAAGACCTGGTATAAACTTACAAAACTAAATATTACATACATGAGCTGCTCAAACTTTGACAACCATCAAGCTCTGATCTACTCTTGCTTGTTAAAGAAAAATAGTAGCTCCAAATTGCAAAAAATTAAACATTTTTGTTAAGCATTCAGCATTTACAGTAATAAAAACAGCTGTACTATTTGAAACCTGCATGTCTCTGCCATCCCAAGGAGGGAAAGAGCTAGTGTAACCTAAGGCCCCAATCCTGCAATGACCTCCACTCAGGGTTACTCCTGCTTCCACAAGACTCCCACTGACTTCAGTGGGGGATTTGCAGAGAGGCATTTCAATGAAGCTCCTCATGGGCACTCTTGTGTACGGTCTCTTCGCAGGAGTGGGGAGCTAACAAGATCTGTAATCTGATTCTGCAATCAGACGCATCCACAATGGCTCTATTTGCTGAACTGGAGCCTAATAGTTCACTTCAAGACCTGACACCTCAGATAGTCTAATTCAGAAGTCCTTACTTATGCAAGACTCCCATTCACTCTGGGTTTTGCCTATTCAGAGGCTTCAGAATCTGGCCTATATAACAAAATAAAATAATAATATATTCACTTCGCCAAAGTAAAATTCCAACAGGCATGGCTTGTGAGTGAACATTTATAAGCTTGAGTATCAAAGGCCTGGTCTATAGTATGCAGTTATTTCAGAATTAGCCGAGTTAATTCAAAATAAAACTGATTCCGTCCACACAACCAAACCGTTTTTGTTTTGTTTTTTTAAATTTATTTAAAAGGGCTCTTTAATCCGATTTCTGTACTCCACCTCGGCAAGTGGAGTAGCGCTAAAAATTGAGATCGCAGGTCCGGGTTACAGGTACTGTGGACACAATTTGATGTTATTGGCCTCCAGGAGCTATCCCAGAATGTTCCCTTGTGACTGCTCTGGACAACACTCTCAACTCCAGTGCACTAGCCAGGTAGGCAGTAAAAGCCCCAGGAACTTTTGAATTTCATTTCCAGTTTAGTCACCATCAGCACAGGTGACCATCAGCACAATCCACCATCACAGGCAACCATGCAGTCCCAGACGAGCTCCAGCATGGCCTGAGTGGGAGGTACTGGATCTCATTGCACGCTGGGGAGATGAATCTGTTATGGCAGAACTACATTCCAAAAAAGAAAGGCAAATATGTACGCTGAAGTCTCCAGGGCCATGATGGAGAGAGGCTACAGGGACACAGAGCAGTGTTGTACAAAAATCAAGGAGCTCAGGCAAACATACCAAAAAACCAGCGAGGCAAATGGGCGCTCTGGGTCACAGCCCCATACGTGCCGCTCCTACTGTGATCTGCGTGCAATTATGGGGGGGTGACACCACCATTACCCCACCACTGTCCATGGACACCCGTAAGGGGGGAGCTGCATGGAGCAAGGAGGATGAGTTATTGTAGGACGAAGAGGAGGAGGAGAACAATGCACAGACGGCAAGTGGGGAATCCATTTTCCCCCCTAGCCAGGACCATTCTTCACACTGGACCCAGTCGCCTCCCGGACCATGACCCTGGAGAAGGCACTTCTGGTGAGTCCGCACTGGGCTGTTCGCGTTTAGTTTAAAGGACTCATCCCTGCTCAGAGCCTCATCGGAGCCACACGGGGGGGGGGGGGGGGGGGTGTTGTGTGAAGTGATCATCCCAGAGAGCCCACAGACCCTCCTTTTATATGGCAAACCCACCAGGCATTGCTTGCTATGGGAAAGGGGGCCCAGCAGTTTGAAAGCATTGAAATGAATGCGGAAGAAGCAGAACCCCGTGTGCCCCTAGGGCTTACCATGGCTGCCTGCAAGCTGAATTCTGTTGCCCGGCCACGTGTGATGGCTTACTTACACCAAAGTGGCAGGCACTTCAGTATAAGAGGCAAACTGCGACCTTGTACAGAAAAAACATGTGCTGTGTACTACGAATTGTCTGTTTCACTGAGAAAGTGTCCCCTTTATTATCTAAAAGATATCTTTTAAAATACTACCCTCCCTTTTTCTCCTCCTGCAGGTGCAAATGTTTCAATGCGGTCCCTATCTACTCCGTCCCAGAGGCTGATCCAGATTAGAAGGCGGAAAAAAACGAACTCGGGATGACATGTTCGCCAAGCTCATACTGTCCTCCCGCACTGATAGGGACCAGCTGAATGTGTGGAGGCAAACAATTGCGGAGTCCCATAAAGCGTTACATGAATACGAAGAGCGGAGGGATGTGTGCGATGAGAGCAGGCAGGATGCTATGGTCAAGCTCATGGGGGAGCAAACGGACATGCTCCACTGTACGGTGGATCTAATGCAGGAAAGGCAGCAAGACCACAGACTGCCGCTGAAGCCCCTGTATTACCGCCCTCCCTCCTCCCCAAGTTCCACAGCCTCCTCACCCAAGAACACGGGCGGCGGAGGGGGGGGGGGGGGGTTACGGGGACCCACACACTCAACCCCAGAGGATTGCACAAACAGCAGAAAGCTGGCATATCCAAAATTTTGATTTGATTTCTGGACTTGTCCTTCCCTCCTCCTCCACCCCCCTTTCCCAGTACCCCCCCCTTCCCCCAGTCTACCTTCTGATTTCTCTCAATGTGTTGTGCAACAAATAATAAAGAATGGTTTTTAAACAATTGTGACTTATATATAGAGGGGGCAGGTAACTTCAAGAGAAACACACACAACTTTACCCTGGCCAGTCATGAAACTGGCTTTCAAAGCTTCTCTGATGTGCAGCATGCCCTGCTGCGCTCTTCTAATCGCCCTGTTGTCTGGTTGTGCTAAATTGGCCGTCAGGCGAGTTGCCTCAACCTCCCACCCCGCCATAAATGTCTCCCCCTTACTCTCACAGATATTGTGAAGCACACAACAAGCAGCAATTACAGTTGGAATATTGGTTGTGCTGAGATCTGAGTCAGTAAACAGCGCCAGCGCGCTTTCAAACATCCAAAAGCACGTTCTACCACCATTCTGCACTTGCTCAGCCTATAGTTGAACTGCTCCTTACTACTGTCCAGGGTGCCTGTGTACGGCTTTA
The DNA here is from genome assembly GCF_965140235.1 of Caretta caretta. NCBI lineage: Eukaryota > Metazoa > Chordata > Testudines > Cheloniidae > Caretta > Caretta caretta. The sequence goes on along the minus strand of NC_134211.1, from coordinate 126,731,791 downwards.
CGAGCCATGGCATTAAGGGGTAGGCTGGGTCCCCGAGGATAACTATAGGCATTTCAACATCCCCAACAGTAATTTTCTGGTCTGGGAAGTAAGTCCCTTCCTACAGTTGTTCAAACAGACCAGAGTTCCTGAAGATGTGAGTGTCGTGCACCTTTCCCGGCCATCCCACATTGACGTCGGTGAAACATCCCTTGTGATCCACCAGTGCTTGCAGTACTATGAAAAAGTACCCTTGCGGTTTACGTACTGGCCGACCTGGTGTTCCGGGGCCAAGATAGGGATATGCGTTCCGTCGATCACCCCGCTGCAGTTGGGAACCCCAGCGCATTAAAGCCATCCACAATGGTCTGCACATTTCCCAAAGTCACTACCCTTGATAGCAGCTGGTCAATGATTGCGTTGGCTACTCGCAGCACAGCAGCCCCCACAGTAGATTTGCCCACTCCAAACTGATTCCTGACTGACCGGTAGTTGTCGGGCGTTGCAAGCTTCCACAGGGCTATGGCCACTCGCTTCTCAACTGTGAGGGCTGCTCTCATTTTGGTGTCTTTGCGCTTCAGGGCAGGGGACAGCAGGTCACAAAGTTCCATGAAAGTGGACCTACGCATACAAAAGTTTCTCAGCCACTGGGTATCATCCCATACCTGCACCACTATGCGATCCCACCAGTCTGTGCTTGTTTCCCGGGCCCAGAATCGGCGTTTCATGGCATGAACCTGGCCCAGCACCACCATGATCTCCCAATCGCCACATGCCATGCTTCTAGGAACGTCTGTGTCCATGTACTTATCACTGTTGTAATCGCACTGTCGTCGCTTCCTCGCCCGGTTTTGCAGGTACTGCACATACTGCTGGATAATGCGCAAGGTATTTACAGTGGTCAAAACTGCAGCGGAGATCTGAGTGGGCTCCATACTTGCCATGCTATGGCGCCTGCACGGGTAATCCTGGAAAAAGGGCGCGAAACATAGGAGAGCAGAGTGGCAGCAGAAGAGGTGCTGTTCGGTTCACGATAGCCGGAAAAAGGCGGGAAATGGTTGTCTTCTGTAGCTTTCACGGAGATGGGAGCCCAGGACAGACAACATGGAGAAGCTCGGTTGCGCGGCAAGAGCGGTAGAGCAGAGTTGGCGGCAGAAGCTGTGCTGCTCAGTTCACAATGGCTGAGCAGAGTTGGCAGCGGAAGCGGTCGATGAAGAAAAGAGAAAGAGTAGATACTTATAGAGATTACATAGAAAGTGGAGAGGAAATGCGACGTGAATTCATAGTACCAGGAGAGAAGCGGTTCACCATACTACACTGTCTGCTGAAAGCAGTATGGCGTCTGCACGCCAAAAAGGTGCGAAACGATTGTCTGCCATAGCTTTCACGGCGGGAGGAGAGACTTACACCACACACCCAGAAACACTCGCGAGAACGTTTTTGCCCCATCATGCACTGGGAGCTTAACCCAGAATTCCAATGGGCGGCGGGGACTGTGGGATAGCTACCCACAGTGCACCGCTCCGACATTCGATGCTAGCCTCGGTACCGTGGACGTACTCCACCGAATTCACGCTCTTTAGTGGGGATACACAAGACCAAATGTATAAAATCGCTTCCAAAAATTCGAATAATTTCGAAATAATTTCGTACCGTAGACGTACCCTAAGTCTTAAAAACTACATTTTGACTGTTGTCAGGTACCAAGCATCAGTTCTGTGTCCCCCACCATTCTGCAGTTGCCCTTTCTTTCAGCCAGTCCCCACATCATCATCATCTGCTTGACCAAGACCCACTCAGCTAGTTGGCAATACTTTAATAGTTCATTTACATCTCAGATGTGAAACTACACCATTACTCTCTCTTCTGAAGGAAATTTCAGAAAGAGAAAGATTAATTTACCTTCATGGCAAATCCAGATGGCATCATATTCTTTGGCCACTCAAACTCTGTTGTGTGAATCCGTATACCAGATTCAATTAGAAGTGTAGCTTTACAGTCTGGCCTGTTGACAAAATAAAGACTAGTTTGACACTTTAAAGGCCACCAATTTGTCATTATACCAATGACATTTCATTAGAGCTGCACGCCAAAGTACCACAGATAGCCCTACAACTTCAACTATAAGTCAAAGAAATCTTTCAGAGGAAGCTATGGTCAAAAATATTAGAACAGTTGAGATATATTGAGGCCAGGTTGGTAGCAAAAAGATGGAGTTAAAAACTAAGTTTAAGATAAACTAAATTAAAGGCTAGATATACTGAGGTTACTTGATTACTCCAAAAATATCCAGGATTACCTTTTGCAGGAAGTCATTTTGAAAGGCCACCCACCCAGAGCACTGTCCAGTTGGTCAGGTGCATTACAAATAGGAAAAGAGAAAGCTAACAGTCCAACACAGAAACTGGGTGACCAAAAGGGACTTTTCTGGCCCTATGTAAAAAGCATCAGACTACACAGACTCATTGCTTCAGAACAGCAACTCCTGTGGTCATAACTGCTTATCATTACCACAGCATATGCACTATTCTTGGTATTTACGAGAAAAAACTTTTGGGCGCAAAACACACCTGCTCTTCCACTTATTTTCTGTATTTTGTTTGTAAAAAGGGCAAAAACAATTATCTTCCTGTGATATTTCCTAAGAACTCCCATGATAAAAATATTTTTCTTCTTCCAGGGAACACCACAAAACTAGTTTTTAGCAAACTGGTTATAAAGGCTCGATAAGCAGCAATTAATACAAGACAAATAGGCTCAAATTTAAGGAGGAATAAAACAGAGCTCACAAATGTTAAGAGTTCTTACTTTTGAAGGCGAATAAGATAGGTCTTATTATCCACATCATAGACATTGTTTACTCTCATTCCCAATAAGCTGTTAAATAAAAAATAAATACATTTTGTGAATCCAGTATAGAATTCATACAAGCCTGTCAGAAAGATTCAGTGACAACTGAATTTATGTGTACATAAATAAGTTTGCCAGGTTACAATATATTATACAAATAGCATTTGAAGATGTGATAGGGTAGACGCAGTAAAATGGACAAGCTCCAGGAGAAATTACGATACAATTAGAATATGCGGGGAGCACTATTAATGAAATAAATGCAAAAAGGAACTAAAATAGAATAGCCACTTGAACAAGACTTTAAAGCAACTCCAGAATTTCAGCAACAATTCATTTTATGAGACACTAATGCATATGCATATCTCTGCATCAGCAATTTATCATTGAAGCGCCACTTACATTAGCAAACTAGCCCCCCTGGCTGATGACTGTCAGCAGTACATCTGGCTAAACAGGTGCTGAGAATGCTTGAAGAGCTAGCCTGGATGGGACTAAAGCACTTTCAGCACCACCACAGAAAGCACAACTGAGATTTGATGCCGTTGCTGTTTCATTCATAGTTATTCAAGACAGCATAACATGGATGATAAAACTCCCATGTAAATCACACCTTGAGGGGTATCAGGGTCTCCTGGGTGGAAGGACTATATGAGTCCAGGGGGTAGTGGGATGGGGTCTCAGGACGTCCATGAGGGACAGTGGAATGGAGGTGGAGGTGCAGTTTGTCTGGGCTCCAGTGGGGTGAAATGGATTGTGTGCGCACAGGGGTCAAGACACCCCTAGTCTCCTACATGGGGCAATGGGTGTGTGTGCAGAAGAATCAGGGCTCCCATGCGAGGCAATGGGGTTGGAGATGTCAGGGCTCCCCTGGGGGACAGTGGGGTGGGATGGTCAGGGTTCTCCTGGCCTTTCACATGGGGCAACGGATGTTATGGAGCATCAGAGTTCCCATAAGGATCCATCGGGTAGTGTGGTTCCCAGATCTCTAACATGGGGCAACAGGGGTTCCTGTGGGAGGGCTGTGGGTTCCCAGGTCTCCCACACCAGGCAGTGAGGTGAGAGGTTCCTGGGGGCAGGGGGAAATTTGACAAGGGGGCTCCTATGGGGGCAGTTCCCAGTTTCTCACATAGGGTGGGGGGGTTGGTAGGGCAGAGGCATTCCCAGGGGGCAGTAGGATGGGGGGTTCCCCAGTCTCTCACACAGGGTAGTGGGGTGGGGGTTCCCATGGTGCGTTCTCATGTGTGACGGGGTGAAGAGTGGTTGGGGGGCAATGGGGTGGGGGTTCCCATGGGGGGAGTTCTCATGGGGGGAGACAGTACCAGTCAGGGTGGCTGGGGGGCAGTGGGGTGGGAGTTCCCATGTGGGGGGTTCCCATGTGTGGGGGGGCAGTACCGGTCAGGGTGGTTGGGGGGGTGGGGGTTCCCATACGGGGGTTCCCCTGTGGGGGGGCAGTACCGGTCGGGGTGGTTGGGGGTTCCCATGGGCGGGGGGCAGTACCGGTCGGGGTGGTTGGGGGGGTGGCGGTTCCCCTGTGGGGGGGGGCAGTACCAGTCGGGGTGGTTGGGGGGGTGGCGGTTCCCATACGGGGGTTCCCCTGGGGGGGCAGTACCGGTCGGGGTGGTTGGGGGTTCCCCTGTGGGGGGGGCAGTACCGGTCGGGGTGGTTGGGGGTTCCCCTAGGGGGGCAGTACCGGTCGGGGTGGTTGGGGGGCAGTGGGCTGGTCCCAAGAGGGCGGCAGAGTCGGGGGGGGCTGTTCCCGTGGAGGGGGTTCCAGCGCGCGGGAGCACCCCGTGTGGGGACGGGGGGGGGGGTCTGAGGGAGGGGTCCCGGTCTCTCGGCGGGGGCGGGTCCCCGGACACCCCCGGGCCCCGGCCGGGCGCTGACGCTACCTGTCCCTGAGCTCGGCCAGCACCGCCCGGATGTCGATGGTGTTGAAGCGGGACTTCATGGCGGGACGCCCCTGACACACCGCGACCCCCACCCCGGGCTCCTCACGCTCCCAGACACCAGCGGCCGCACATGCGCAGTGCTCGTCCCTACGGCACGCCCCGGCAGACCAACTTGTGCGGCGCGTTTGGGGCGGCTCCGTGCTGGCGCCGAGAGCCCCGCGCGGCGGGGGGGGGGGACGGCCGCTGCCGGTGGGGCCGCGCCACGCTCCCCTTCGCCCCGGGCCGCTGTACTGCCAGCGCCTCCCCCGCATTCCTGATTTTGCCTTTAGCCCCTCTCCTGCTGCTGCCTCCAGCTGCTTGACGCCCCCGAGCAGCCAGTTGCCGCCCCCTGCTCAGACCCTGCCCGCCCCAGCTCCGATTCGCCCCCTTTGCCCCCCGTCAGAAGCCGCCCGCGCAAGCCTGCGGGTGTAAGGGCAGGGGGAAGGGCAGCGGCTTCAGCAGCTGAACGGAGCATGCTCGACAAGAACAGGCGGACTTGTGGCACCTCAGACACTAACCCATTTGTTTGAGCATGAGCTTTCCTGAGCTACAGCCCACTTGTCCTTCAGCGCAGCTGCCCGCTCCCCCATTTCCAAACGAGGGGCGGCAGCGGGACGTGGGATATTTCGTTCAGGGCGCAGGATTCAGCTGCGCTATGGCAAAACCAGGATTAAAAATTTCGAGCTGCCTGGGGCAGAAAGTGGCCCGTTCCTACGCCGAGCCGGTCCCGCCTGGCAGCGGGCACCAGGATGCTGTATGCGGGGCGGGGCTCCCCGCACCTGGGCTCCTGGACGGGGGATGCGGGCACCGAACCAGCCGGGGACCGGGGTCTGCTCTGGGAGGACAGCGGAGCCCACACACCGACAGGAGAGCCCGGGGGGAGCAGGAGCATTCCCCCATGGCAGCCTGCCCCCGTCTGGCCAAGGCACACAGCTCCCCAGCGCCGTTTAAAGCCGGAGATGGGAGCGGGGAAACCCAGCCGGGCGCCGTGGCAGGCGCCTGTGATCCCAGCTCCTGGGGAGGCTGAGGCCGGCGGATCGCTGGAGCTCGGGGGTTCTAGGCTGCGGCGGGCGGTGCCGAGCGGGTGTCCGCACTAAGCTCGGCAGCGATATGGTGAGCCCTGGGGAGCTCGGGGTCACCAGGTTGCCTAAGGAGGGGTGAACCGGCCCAGGTCGGAAACGGAGCAGGTCAAAACCCCCCTGCCGAGCCCGAGTGGGATCGTGCCTGCGAATAGTCCCTGCAGCGTAGCCTGGGCAAGCCGGTGAGACGCGGTCTCTTTTTGTCCACACACCCACCGGGCATCCTGGATGGGGGGGTGGAGCACCCGCACGCCGGGGATCCTGAAGGATCCCATGTACTGGAGGTTATAAAAGGGGAACAGGGGCACCCACACACCGGGTGTCTCGCAGCCAGAGCCGCGACCTTAAGTTACAAACTGCAAGTGATGGGGAATCGACCCCGTCCCTTGCGGCGCTTGTGGCGCTGGATAATTAGCTTCACTGTTATAAATGGTCATTTCCAGTCGGGATTTTGTGACATCGACTTCAAGCCAAAGGGGTCTTGTTCAACCTTCCTCTGGTGAATTAAGGAACCCTTTAAAATCACAGATTCCCCCCTCTGGGAATTTTTAAAACAATGTATTTAAAACGCTGATTAAATCGCCTCTTAACCTCCATTCAGTGAAATCAATTGAGCTTCTTCAATCTCTCGCTGTAGATAAAAAACAAAGGAAGTACACTGTTCTGCTCTAAGGCAAAAATCCTGCTCTTTCTAAAGGGAGTTACTGTTTAAACTGTCAGTTTGGGGAAGGATTTGGCTTGCACTCAGAGATCTGTGTGCTGGGTTATAATCTGCGATCTGAAGGGTCAAATGCAAACAGCGTTTAGATGAGACCAGCGGTTCTCAATCTGGGGTCCGCGAGCCCTTCCAGGGGGGCCGCAGAGTCCCGCGGCGAAACCCGGTGCCCCCAAGCCCCAGTGCTGAAGCCAGGAGCGGAGCGGGGCTGAAGCTGGTGCCCCACAAGCCAGGAGCAGCAGATGGCTGAAGCCGGGAACCCCAGCGCCCCCACATTGAGGCTGGGAGCTCCACTAGGAGCCCCCTGCCCCTACAGAGCCCCAGCCACACCTCCCTGCACCCTGAGCTACTCCCTTCACTTCACACAGCTCCGAGCTACCCTCTCGCTGCACCCTGAGCGGTTTGCAAACTTTCTGAACTGAGTTCCCCCTTTGAGTTATGTTTTGGTTGCGTCCCCCCCCCCCACAGCCCAGATAGGCAGAGTAGCCTCTTGAGTGAGCCAGGGGGTGGAGGTGGCACTCCCCCCCCCCAGACCTTACTGTGCAGAGCTAACTCAAGCCCTGTCACCCCTCACTTCCACCCCCCAAATCGAAGTGAAATTCCCTATGCCCCAGGATCCCCAACCGGGAGGCCTGAGCTCTCCTCCTCCACCCTACCACTGGGTCCTGGCATTTTTATAGCATGGGGGCGGCCTCAGCAAGGAAAAGGTTGAGAGCCCGTGACCTAGGGCACCATTTCCCCTAAGGCTGGCCCTGACCCTTAAAAAAGGGGAACGGGGCAACCGCGCGCCAGAGATCCTGAGGAGCCCAGCCCCCGCCAGGCACTGCTAACACTCCTCCCCCAGCGGAATCTGTGTGGGCACCAGCAGACAGGACACACTCAACCTGACCCCCCGAGCAGGCCCTGCTGCTGGGCTAAGTATTGGCACCTCCCCGGGAGCTCAGCTGTGAGCAGGGGGGTAGAATGAACTCCCACTGCCGCTTTTGGGGGGGGGGTCCATGCAGCCACATTTGCCTGTACACCACAGCGGGGGGCCTGTGTCGTGCTGGGCCTGAGACTCAGCTGGGATTGTCTGCAGGTGACCCTGAGGTACCCTGCTCTCTAACTAGGGTGACCAGAAAGTAAATGTGAAACATCAGGACAGGGTGTGTGGGGGGGGAAGGGGAGGTAATAGGTGCCTATATAAGAAAGAGTCCCAAATATTGGGACTGTCCCTATAAAATCAGGGCATCTTGTCTGTAGTGAAGGACACTGCTCCACGTAGGAATGTGCTACCAGTCGCACTTATGAATACAGTGACAAAGTTCTTCCTCTGCCTTGGTGGGTCCTGCACTTATTGGAAGATTTGCTTGGCTCAGAGACTCATAGCCACCCTCAGTTTGGCCACTTTTGCTAGTGGCTCAAACCTGCCATTCACTCAGCTAACCTCATTACTGGCCAGCATGGGGAAAGAAAGGAGAACAATCCCCGCAGTCTCTGCTGACCCACCTAGTGGGTCAGGGGATAGGCCAGGGACCTTCCCCTCTGGTGGGACCCACAGTCTAGGTCACCTCCTCTCAAATAGGGAGTTGAGAGGGATAGGGGGAACCCAGGCTTACCCTCTACTCTGGGTTCCGGCCCAGGGCCCTGTGGATTGCAGCTGTCTACAGTGTCTCTTGTAACAGCTGTCAGGTTTCAGAGTAACAGCCGTGTTAGTCTGTATTCGCAAAAAGAAAAGGAGTACTTGTGGCACCTTAGAGACTAACCAATTTATTTGAGCATGAGCTTTCGTGAGCTACAGCTCACTTCATTGGATGCATGCTGTGGAAACTGCAGCAGACTTTATTTATACACAGAGAATATGAAAAAATACCTCCTCCCACCCCACTGTCCTGCTGGTAATAGCTTATCTAAAGTGATCATCAGGTGGGCCATTTCCAGCACAAATCCAGGTTTTCTCACCCTCCACCCCCCCACACAAATTCACTCTCCTGCTGGTGATAGCCCATCCAAAGTGACAACTCTTTACACAATGTGCATGATAATAAAGTTGGGCCATTTCCTGCACAAATCCAGGTTCTCTCACATCCCCCCCACCCCCATACACACACAAACTCACTCTCCTGCTGGTAATAGCTCATCCAAATTGACCACTCTCCAAGTTTAAATCCAAGTTAAACCAGAACATCTGGGGGGGGGGGGGTAGGAAAAAAACAAGAGGAAACAGGCTACCTTGCATAATGACTTAGCCACTCCCAGTCTCTATTTAAGCCTAAATTAATAGTATCCAATTTGCAAATGAATTCCAATTCAGCAGCTTCTCGCTGGAGTCTGGATTTGAAGTTTTTTTGTTTTAAGATAGCGACCTTCATGTCTGTGATTGCGTGACCAGAGAGATTGAAGTGTTCTCCGACTGGTTTATGAATGTTATAATTCTTGACATCTGATTTGTGTCCATTTATTCTTTTACGTAGAGACTGTCCAGTTTGACCAATGTACATGGCAGAGGGGCATTGCTGGCACATGATGGCATATATCACATTGGTGGATGTGCAGGTGAACGAGCCTCTGATAGTGTGGCTGATGTTATTAGGCCCTGTGATGGTGTCCCCTGAATAGATATGTGGGCACAATTGGCAACGGGCTTTGTTGCAAGGATAAGTTCCTGGGTTAGTGGTTCTGTTGTGTGGTATGTGGTTGTTGGTGAGTATTTGCTTCAGGGTGCGGGGCTGTCTGTAGGCAAGGACTGGCCTGTCTCCCAAGATTTGTGAGAGTGTTGGGTCATCCTTTAGGATAGGTTGTAGATCCTTAATAATGCGTTGGAGGGGTTTTAGTTGGGGGCTGAAGGTGACGGCTAGTGGTGTTCTGTTATTTTCTTTGTTAGGCCTGTCCTGCAGTAGGTAACTTCTGGGAACTCTTCTGGCTCTATCAATCTGTTTCTTTACTTCAGCAGGTGGGTATTGTAGTTGTAAGAAAGCTTGACAGAGATCTTGTAGGTGTTTGTCTCTGTCTGAGGGGTTGGAGCAAATGCGGTTGTATCGCAGAGCTTGGCTGTAGACGATGGATCGTGTGGTGTGGTCAGGGTGAAAGCTGGAGGCATGCAGGTAGGAATAGTGGTCAGTAGGTTTCCGGTATAGGGTGGTGTTTATGTGACCATTGTTTATTAGCACTGTAGTGTCCAGGAAGTGGATCTCTTGTGTGGACTGGACCAGGCTGAGGTTGGTGGTGGGATGGAAATTGTTGAAATCATGGTGGAATTCCTCAAGGGCTTCTTTTCCATGGGTCCAGATGATGAAGATGTCATCAATATAGCGCAAGTAGAGTAGGGGCTTTAGGGGACGAGAGCTGAGGAAGCGTTGTTCTAAATCAGCCATAAAAATGTTGGCATACTGTGGGGCCATGCGGGTAACAGCTGTGTGACAGCTAAACTCCCTGGACTACTTCCCCATGGCCTCCTCCTAACACCTTCTTTATCCTCACCACAGGATCTTCCTCCTGAAGCCTAATCACACTTCTACTCCTCAGTCCTCCAACAGCTTGCCTTCTCACTCCTTGCACCCCTCCCTACTAACTGATGGGAGGTCCTTTTTAAACCAGGTGTCCTGATCAGTCTGCCTGCCACAATTGATTCTAGTATGTTATAAATTGGCTCCAGGTGTCTTCATTAGCTTGCCTGTCTTATTGGTTCTAGCAGGTTCCTGATTGCGCTAGGGCAGTCCCTGCTCTGGTCACTCAGGGAACAGAAAACTGTTTATCCAGTGGCCAGCATATTTGCCTTCGACCAGACTCCTACAGGAGCAGTGGGCGCTGTCCGGAGTTCTCTGCTCGGTGTCCCCGTCCGGTTCCCTTCGTTTGACCCTTTGACCGCACTCCCGTCCCTGTTGTTCATTAGTTGTCCCCCGTAACTAGTTGGCTCTCCAGGCCCTGTGGATCTCCCCCTTAGGCTGGGGGGGGCTCCTTTCGTAGTGGATGAGCTCTGCCCGCCCACTTCCTGGATCCCAATAGGACCAGACTCCTGCAGGAGCAGTGGGCGCTGTCCGGGGTTCTCTGCTCGGTGTCCCCGTCCGGTTCCCTTCGTTTGACCCTTTGACCGCACTCCCGTCCCTGTTTTTCATTAGTTGTCCCCCGTAACTAGTTGGCTCTCCAGGCCCTGTGGATCTCCCCCTTAGGCTGGGGGGGGGGCTCCTTTCGTAGTGGACGAGCTCCGCCCGCCCACTTCCTGGATCCCAATAGGGTAATGGCTTGTAGAAACTCGTGTTGGAGAGCTGCCGAGCAGCCTCTTGTTCATATTCCGACCTATTCATGATGACAATAGCACCTCCTTTGTCAGCCTTTTTGATTATGATGTCAGAGTTGTTTCTGAGGCTGTGGATGGCATTGTGTTCTGCACGGCTGAGGTTATGGGGCAAGTGATGCTGCTTTTCCACAATTTCAGCCCGTGCACGTCGGCGGAAGCACTCTATGTAGAAGTCCAGTCTGCTGTTTCGACCTTCAGGAGGAGTCCATCTAGAATCCCTCTTTCTGTAGTGTTGGTAGGGAGACCTCTGTGGATTAGTATGTTGTTCAGAATGTTGTCATCATGAATAGGTCGGAATATGAACAAGAGGCTGCTCGGCAGCTCTCCAACACCACTTTCTACAAGCCATTACCCTATGATCCCACTGAGAGTTACCAAAAGCAACTACAGCATTTGCTCAAGAAACTTCCTGAAAAAGCACAAGATCAAATCCGCACAGACACACCCCTGGAACCCCGACCTGGGATATTCTATCTACTACCCAAGATCCATAAACCTGGAAATCCTGGGCGCCCCATCATCTCAGGCATTGGCACCCTGACAGCAGGATTGTCTGGCTATGTAGACTCCCTCCTCAGGCCCTACGCTACCAGCACTCCCAGCTACCTTCGAGACACCACTGACTTCCTGAGGAAACTTCAATCCATCGGTGATCTTCCTGATAACACCATCCTGGCTACTATGGATGTAGAAGCCCTCTACACCAACATTCCACACAAAGATGGACTACAAGCCGTCAAGAACACTATCCCCGATAATGTCACGGCTAACCTGGTGGCTGAACTTTGTGACTTTGTCCTTACCCATAACTATTTCACATTTGGGGACAATGTATACCTTCAGATCAGCGGCACTGCTATGGGTACCCGCATGGCCCCACAGTATGCCAACATTTTTATGGCTGATTTAGAACAACGCTTCCTCAGCTCTCGTCCCCTAAAGCCCCTACTCTACTTGCGCTATGTTGATGACATCTTCATCATCTGGACCCATGGAAAAGAAGCCCTTGAGGAATTCCACCATGATTTCAACAATTTCCATCCCACCACCAACCTCAGCCTGGTCCAGTCCACACAAGAGATCCACTTCCTGGACACTACAGTGCTAATAAACAATGGTCACATAAACACCACCCTATACCGGAAACCTACTGACCACTATTCCTACCTGCATGCCTCCAGCTTTCACCCTGACCACACCACACGATCCATCGTCTACAGCCAAGCTCTGCGATACAACCGCATTTGCTCCAACCCCTCAGACAGAGACAAACACCTACAAGATCTCTGTCAAGCTTTCTTACAACTACAATACCCACCTGCTGAAGTAAAGAAACAGATTGATAGAGCCAGAAGAGTTCCCAGAAGTTACCTACTGCAGGACAGGCCTAACAAAGAAAATAACAGAACACCACTAGCCGTCACCTTCAGCCCCCAACTAAAACCCCTCCAACGCATTATTAAGGATCTACAACCTATCCTAAAGGATGACCCAACACTCTCACAAATCTTGGGAGACAGGCCAGTCCTTGCCTACAGACAGCCCCGCACCCTGAAGCAAATACTCACCAACAACCACATACCACACAACAGAACCACTAACCCAGGAACTTATCCTTGCAACAAAGCCCGTTGCCAATTGTGCCCACATATCTATTCAGGGGACACCATCACAGGGCCTAATAACATCAGCCACACTATCAGAGGCTCGTTCACCTGCACATCCACCAATGTGATATATGCCATCATGTGCCAGCAATGCCCCTCTGCCATGTACATTGGTCAAACTGGACAGTCTCTACGTAAAAGAATAAATGGACACAAATCAGATGTCAAGAATTATAACATTCATAAACCAGTCGGAGAACACTTCAATCTCTCTGGTCACGCAATCACAGACATGAAGGTCGCTATCTTAAAACAAAAAAACTTCAAATCCAGACTCCAGCGAGAAGCTGCTGAATTGGAATTCATTTGCAAATTGGATACTATTAATTTAGGCTTAAATAGAGACTGGGAGTGGCTAAGTCATTATGCAAGGTAGCCTGTTTCCTCTTGTTTTTTCCTACCCCCCCCCCCAGATGTTCTGGTTAAACTTGGATTTAAACTTGGAGAGTGGTCAGTTTAGATGAGCTATTACTAGCAGGAGAGTGAGTTTGTGTGTGTATGGGGGTAGGGGGGATGTGAGAAAACCTGGATTTATGCAGGAAATAGCCCAACTTGATTATGTAAAGAGTTGTCACTTTGGATGGGCTAGCACCAGCAGGAGAGTGAATTTGTGTGGGGGGGTGGAGGGTGAGAAAACCTGGATTTGTGCTGGAAATGGCCCACCTGTTGATCACTTTAGATAAGCTATTACCAGCAGGACAGTGGGGTGGGAGGAGGTATTGTTTCATGATCTCTGTGTGTATATAAAGTCTGCTGCAGTTTCCACGGTATGCATCTGATGAAGTGAGCTGTAGCTCACGAAAGCTCATGCTCAAATAAATTGGTTAGTCTCTAAGGTGCCACAAGTACTCCTTTTCTTTTTGCGAATACGGACTAACACGGCTGTTCCTCTGAAACCTGTCATTTTAAAATGCTTACTCCATTTTGCAAAACCCTGCTGTAACCTCATTAACTTAGTTCAGGTGTGTGAATGAGGGATGCATGGATAATGGAATCAACCTCCAGCCGCAGACCCACCCCCCAGACCAGCCAATTTCCGCCCCCTGCTCACTCCCTAGCCCCGCCCCCCGCTCCGCCCCCTTTGCCCCCCGCTCCGCCCCCTTTGCCCCCCCGCCAGAAGCCGTCCGCAGAGTCCTGCGGGTGTAAGGGCAGGGGGAAGGGCAGCGGCTTCAGCAGATGAACGGAGCATGCTCAGTGCCCAGACGTGGCACGTTCCTACGCCGAGCGGCACCCCGCAGGACACCGGCTCGGGGGGCGCCCGCAGGCCGCTCTTTCCCGGCCGGAGGGGGCGGCGCTAGCGGCGGCCCGGTCCGGCTCCCGCCTGCCCCGGAGGCTGCCGTCGGCGAAGCAGGGCTCGGAGAGGAACGTCTCGGCCCGCTCCTGCGCCGGGGCCTCGGCGCCGGGGCCTGGCCAGGGCGGAGACACAGCTCCGGAGTCCGGCCGCCGGGATCCTGCACCTGTGGGCTACTGCGCATGTGCGGTGCCGGGGGGCACGGTGGGGAGGGAGCGCCCTGGGGGCGGGGCCTGGGTCCCGCTTCTCCCTGTCGCCTGGCAACGGGCAATCCGGGCTCCGCCTCCGCTCCCCGGGCCCCGGTTCCTGGCCCGGGCTCCCCCTGCGGCGGCTGCGGGAAAGAGCGGGACGCGCGCCCCGGCGGGTCCCTCGCGCCGCTCTGGGGAGGGGACCGGGCCCGGCTGTGAACGGCCATGGGGTCAGCCCCGGGATTGCCGCGGAACCAGGCCCTGCCGTGCCGCAGGCTCCCAGGGCCGCGGGGGGCCAGTCCCCTGGGCCCAGATCCTCCCGGGTTTAGGCACCTAAACCCCACTGGAGTCCTACCTTCTCCTGCCTCAGGTCCCCACCCCGGCAAGGGGGCCACAGCCCTGCCCTGCCTCCCAGCGGCGGTGTGAGGATAAAGACCTTAAAGATTGGGAGGTGCTGAACTGCTACAGTAATGGGGCCACAGGAGGGGTAGCTCAGTGGTTTGAGCATTGGCCTGCTAAACCCAGGGTTGTGAGCTCAGCCCTTGAGGGGGCCATTTAGGGCAAAAACCTGTCAGGGATGGTACTTGGTCCTGCTGTGAAGGTAGGGGGATGGACTCAATGACCTTTCAAGATCCCTTCCAGTCCTACATTTCTATGATTCTACAAGACAGACTACAAACAGGCAGAGATGTGAGAAAACACACACACACTCCCAAAGAGAACCACATAGGGTAATCTATGATATAAAAATACCCACAAACCAACCACACACAACTAGCCCATGGACCAGGCTGGACTTGTTCCTGTCACTCTCATTTCACATGCCCTTTCCTCCTAGTGTTCGTCACACTCACTTGTTGCATCTTGTTTTAAATCAGGCCCTGTCCCTGCAAACACTGGCCAGGATTCCAGAAGCTGCCCTGCACACTCGAGTCCTTACACCTACCTACAAGGAGCTCCATGGAAGCCAACGAGGGTCTGCCACATGCATGCAGGGATCCCCCCAAGTGGACCCATTTGTGGGATTGTGTCACTTCTGCATGAGTTTGCTCATGTGAATAGTCTAATCGACTTCACTGGGGCTCTGCACATGCACAAAAGTCCTTCCATGTGGATCAGTTAGAGGATCAGTGGCTTTGGCCCCCAAACATGTCTGAGCTCCGTACAGCCGCAGGGGTCCACCCACACTTATCTCATTGTAAAACTGGGATCTTTGAAAGAATACGACTTTTTCATCTCAGCATTTACAAACATCCCCCTTTAATGTGCTACTTTATAGTCTTCAGAGTATAGTCATCACTGCACGCAAGAGAGATGATTAATCCATTTTAATTAGTGATAGCCCTGGGACTTTTACTGAGTTTGACCCCATTGTATGGCAGTTTTACACCTTCAAATACTTTTACTCACACCACTACGTTGTCACTGTTACATCAGCTGCATTGTAAATGAATCATAGGTAGAAAGGGGACCCCATTTCAAACCCTCTCAGGCTCAAACCCTGCTAGCACCTCCGTGTAGGCAGACGCCTGCAGAGTCTTCGATGAGCTTCATCCTAGGTGCAGTGAGCCACCCGCAATGATCAGCTTGTAAGATCAGGGCCTTCGTTGTGACAACTTCTCTGATGATCAGAACAGTTGCTGAAATCATTCCCAGAAGTGTGAGCAGCCAGAGAAGCTTGAACTCAATCATGTATTAAAATATAGACTCTCTGTCTCCACTTCTGCAAATGTGCTCAATGGGCATTCACATTGTCCCCTAAGAGTTTAATAAGCATGGGCTATTATGGAGCTAGAAATCAGACAAAGGCAGTCATTTAAAGATACATCTCTGTAAGAGAAGAATTTGGGCCCAGTGAATTTCCCATGTTGAAGAATTTGGCTTCCAGAAAGTAGCAGAGTACAGAAAGTCCCACACAGCCGTTGCTTGTTCTTGCCATTGTTACGAATTATACCTGGTAGGACACGCACACAACTGCTGCGAATTATACCTGGTAGGACATGCACACAACTGCTGCGAATTATACCTGGTAGGACACGCACACAAATGCTGCGAATTATACCTGATAGGTCACGCACAGTTCGAATCTAGGCTGAGGCACAGAAACAAAGTCCACAACTGCAGAGTTCCCAAAAGACACTAAGTTTATTACGCTCGAGCGTGGTGCCCCCCTGCTAGCCAGGAGGGGACCCCGAATACAGATTATACAAAGGTTATATACTTTTTAGCAAAGCATGTTGCCCTCGTACATCAGAAACCTTAGCCAATAAACAAACCCTTTTTTTATCTACCACCTATCCCTGCTTGGTGCATTCCTCATGCTTAACTAGTATGTTAATGACACAGCATGGTCCTAAAGCCACGCATCAGTAACTTTTATTATCAGGATGGGAGGCCTCACATTAAAGGCCAGGAGATAGGGAGTTTAGGGACTGACAAAGAACAGATACTAGGAGTCAAGGAAAGGAGTACTTGTGGCACCTTAGAGACTAACCAATTTATTTGAGCATGAGCTTTCGTGAGCTACAGCTCACTTCATCAGGCTGGAAACAAGGAGGAGGATTTTCACAGGAATGCAGTATCTAAGGAACACGCCTCCTGGTGCATGATGTGCTTGCTTTTAGACAATGGTGGGCCCCAAACCAAAATGGAGTCACATGTGCTAACTTTTCCTTAACACCATTCGCTCATACTGCACCGTGATCTTTTGTCCAATGAGGGTTTTGATCTGACCTGAATTGTTTTCAGGATGCAGTTTCTTGGGATTCTGCGGCTAAGTCATCCCACCCCCATGGTCAAACCCTTGGTAGAATTAGAAAATGTAGGGGACAATTTCCTGGTGCAAGTGCTGGACGAACCAACTGGGGCAGAGCTCATGGTAGAAGGCTCTGGGGGAGGAAATCTCCCTGAGGAGACCCGAGCTGAGATACCTCCACATCATCCTGGTAGGGGGCCAAGATGGAAGAAAGCCACAAGCCCTGCACATCCCCAGAGCACCGCAGAAGGCTAGGGCTCTCCATGCCGACGCCTTTTACCTCCAGACCAGCTCTAGCCCCAAATTCAGTTGAAGGCAATGGGAGTACCGGCTCCACAGCCCCACGGATATCCAGGTGTCCCCAGTTGGGCACAAGAAATGAAGACACCCAAAAATTAGTAGCTGCTTTTGAGAACATTGACCTTCCCCTCTCTGTGCCTCAGTTTCCCCATCTGTAAAATGGAGATAATACTCCTCACCCACCTTGCTAAAGCATTTTGAATGACAAACACTTTGGAGAGACTGTAGAGAGAGAGGAACTTTCCTCACACACGGATCAAAGAGACCTAGCAGCAGCCATATTGCTTCCCACCCCTTTGACTGAGTCCCTGGAATGCCCAGTGAAAATATGCATCCACTGAACAATTCTAGACTATCTTTGCATCTCTCGTGGCCACAAAACTGCTCCTCAGTGGCATACTGGAAGAGCAAATGCCCCTGACAATACTGCCTGGTGTTGGGAGGACAAGATATTCTCGTCACAAAGGAATATTGAGATAATCAGAAAGCTGGAGCCAGGGACCATCCTATAGTTTGACTTAAGAGAGTCAAGAGCTTTGATTCATTCTAAATTAGACTCTTCCTCAGTCACTCTGTGTGAGTGTGTGGATACAGAGAGAGAAAGTACATGGGTGTGTACCTATATGGGTAGGAAAAAGCACGGAGAGGAGGCACGGAGCAGAGACAGGCACTAGAGAAAGACACCCATGGGGAATGGGGAGCAAGTGGGTTGAGGGAGGAAGAGCCAAAAAGGGACAGAAGGAAAGAAAGAGGCGGGGGGAGAAGAGAGAGAAAACAGGGAGGCCTGGAGGGAAGGAGAACTAGGGAAACTCAGGGGAAGAGCACACAGGCCCCAGGGAAAGGGGTTGGAGGAGGTGCAGAGGAAGAGAATAGAAAAGAATGAGAGAGAGAGAGAGAGAGAGAGGGAGAAGATGAAGGGGAAATGAAAAGCATAGAGAGAAGAAGGGATAAAGAAATGGCTCAAGGGGAGGAGAGAGCAAGATAAGCCACCACGGTATGATCCAGCTAGGCTAGTGGAGCCTGTTGTAATAATTTGGGCCTCGTACGCCTACCCTGATTGTAAGCTTAACTTTGGGTAAGTGGATAAAAAGTTGATCAAATGTTCCAATAACTCATAACAGGGAATGTTGATGAAAGGGAGACAGACTGAATGAGCCAAAACAGAAAGGCCAACTAGTAACTCAAGGATAGTGTTAAGATCATGCCTGGTCAACAAGAGAACTGTGGGGCTGGAAATCAGGGGACCAAAACTGGTGTGTCGGAAATGAGGTCTAATTGGTGGACAAAATAATAAGAGGAAGGACTATTCCACCCATCGCTCCCTTTGGGGTCCGTTAGAAAAAAGACCTTCGGGGGAGAATGAAGTGCTCTGACTAGCTGGGAGATGGGTGGACAGGAAGAAGTGAGCTTCACCGCACGACTGCCACATCCACCATCTCCTAGGGACCTCAGGATCCACCGTAACGCTGTTGGGCCTTCATGATCCTGATGCTGAGAAATGTCCTGTCCAGACCAGGCCTGAGAGAGAGGGACCTAGATGACACGGCCACCTCCACTGGCTCTGGCCAAATCCCAAACACCACCTGTGATGTAAGACTTTGGTTCCTGCTGTCACCACTGCCCCCACCTTTGTGTGTCATTTTCCTTCCCTCCTATTTCTCCTCTTTCCTCTCCCTCTCCTTTTGCCTTCTGTTTAGTAAGAGTCTGGCCGAGCTGGCCAAGACTGCATATTTTGCAACACTGCTGTGATCCTGTGACTAAAGAGGTAGCAAAAAGCAATGTTCTAAGCAGCCCAATGCTGGTACAAGTTTGCCAGGTCTCAGAGTGGCTGATCGCACCGTGTGCTGTGCCTTTGTTGAGGCCTCACCAATGTCAAATAGCGGGGAACGATCATGTTCCTCGCAATGCTCCTACTTATACAGCCCAAAATGCCGTTAACAGTGTGCCCTTGTTGCCAAGAGGGCTGACTCATATCCAGCTTCTCGTCCACTGTAACCCCTAGGTCCTTTTCTGCAGAACTGCTGCCTAGCCACTCGGTCCCTCGTCTGTAGTGGTGCATGGGATTCTTCCGTCCTAAGTGCAGGACTCTGCACTTGTCCTTGTTGAAACTCATCAGATTTCTTTTGGGCCAATCCTCCAATTAGTCTAGGTCCCTCTGTATCCTATCCATACCCTCCAGCGTATCTACCACTCCTCCCAGGTTAGTGTCAACTGCAAACTTGCTGAGGGTGCAGTCCACGCCATCCTCCCGATCATGAACAAAACCGGCCCCAGGACCAACCCTTGGGGCACTCCGCTTGATATCGGCTGCCAACTAGACATGGAGTCATTGATCACTACCTGGTGAGCCCGACGATCTAGCCAGCTTTCTAACCACCTTATAGTCCATTCATTCAGCCCATACTTCTTTAACTTGCTGGCAAGAATACTGTGGGAGACCGTATCAAAAGCTTTGCTAAAGTCAAGGAATAACACATCCACTGCTTTCCCCTCATCCACAGAGCCAGTTATCTCGTCAGAGAAGCAATTAGGTTAGTCAGGCATGACTTGCCCTTGGTGAATCCATGCTGACTATTCCTGATCACTTTCCTCTAAGTGCTTCAGAATTGATTCCTTGAGGACCTGCTCCATAATTTTTCAAGGGGCTGACTGGCCTGTAGTACCCCAGATCCTCCTTCTTCCCTTTTTTAAAGATGGGCACTACATTAGCCTTTTCCCAGACATCCGGGACCTCCCCCAATCACCATGAGTTTTCAAAGATAATGGCCAATGGCTCTGCAATCACATCCGCCAACTCCTTTAGCACCCTTGGATGCAGCGCATCCGGCCCCATGGACTTGTGTATGTCCAGCTTTTCTAAATAGTCCTGAACTGCTTCTTTCTCCACAGAGGGCTGGTCACCTCCTCCCCATGCTGTGCTGCCCAGTGCAGCAGTCTGGGAGCTGACCTTGTTCATGAAGACAGAGGCAAAAAAAGCATTGAGTACATTAGCTTTTTCCACATCCTCTGTCACTAGGTGCCTCCCTCATTCAGTAAGGGGCCCACACTTTCCTTGACTTTCTTCTTGTTGCTAACATACCTGAAGAAACCCTTCTTGTTACTCTTAACATCTCTTGCTAGCTGAAACTCCAAGTGTCATTTGGCCTTCCTGATTTCACTCCTGCATGCCTGAGCAATATTTTTATACTCCTCCCTGGTCATTTGTCCAAAGTTCCACATCTTGTAAGCTTCTTTATGGTGTTTAAGATCAGCAAGGATTTCATGGTTATTTACTATTCTTTCTACACGTCGGGATGGTTTGTTCCTGCAACGTCAATAAGGATTCTTTAAAATACAGCCAGCTCTCCTGGACTCCTTTCTCCCTCAAGTTATTCTCCCAGGGCCAGGGGATCCTGCCCATCAGTTCCCTGAGGGAGTCAAAGTCTGCTTTTCTGAAGCCTAGGGTCCGTATTCTGCTGCTCTCCTTTCTTCCTTGTGTCAGGATCCTGAACTCGACCATCTCATGGTCACTGCCTCCCAGGTTCCCATCTGCTTTTGCTTCCCCTACTAATTCTTCCCAGTTTGTGAGCAGCAGGTCAAGAAGAGCTCTGCCCCGAGTTGGTTCCTCCAGCACTTGCACCAGGAAATTGTCCCCTACACTTTCCAAAAACTTCCTGGAATGTCTGTGCAACGCTGTATTGCTCTCCCAGCAGATATCAGGGTGATTGAAGTCTCCCATGAGAACCAGGGCCTGCAATCCAGTAATTTCTCTTAGTTGCCGGAAGAAAGCCTCATCCACCTCATGCCCCTGGTCTGGTGGTCTATAGCAGACTCCCACCACGACATCACCCTTGTTGCTCACACTTCTAAACTTAATCCAGAGACTCTCAGGTTTTTCTGCAGTTTCATGCCGGACCACTGAGCAGTCATACTGCTTTCTTACATACAATGCAACTCCCCTACCTTTTCTGCCCTGCCTGTCCTTCCTGAACAGTCCTTCCTTTACCACGTCTCTATAGTCCCCCTCGTCCTCTCCAGCCCACCTGGTCCAGGCCTTGATTACCCATCCCATTAACTCTGCCCTCCCCCCACATCTCCTCTCATCTTCAGAGCCCGTTGTAAAATCATCTCACCCGTCAGACCAGCCCATTCTGATCCCTCCCCTGGCTCCCTCGCAGGTCCTACGGTAGAGCTAGCAAATTCCCCAAATATGCATCTCAGGGCCACCCAAACCATGCGTGAATTCAGCAAATCATTTCAGCCACACACAAAAAGGGAATGTTTTGTTTTAAAAGTCAAACCAGTTTGTTTGGACCATTCCACAGCAAAATGTTGTCACTTTTCATTTTGAAATTGAGGCAACTTTACAAAAAGCAGGGGGGTTGAAAAACACCCACAAACAACCTGAAATGAAAAACCAAAACAATTTTGTTTCAGGCCAAACCAAACCAAAATATATATATATATTTTTTGGTATTTCTCCGACTGGCTCCCAAACTGAAAAGTCACTGATTCGCTCAGCTCCATTCAGCACCCAAGTGCAGCTCTTTGTTGAGTCTTTGCAAACTACGTCCCCACCTAACTCTCCAGGTTCATTCCCCCACACTCTCCCAGTCATTCCCTTTGTGTCCTTCCCTGACTCTCCCTTGCCAACCCCCTGCCATGCTACTCCTCAGGCTAACATTATTCTCCCTTTCTCCTGCCCCAAACTTCCCTCTCTTCCTTCAAGTTCCTCCTGAAACAAGATCCTGCTCAGGAGAATGGGAAATCAAATAAACCAAGCAAGAGATTCTCTGCCCTTTGGGGTCGGGCCTGTGCCCTCCCCTGTGTTGTACAGCCTCCAGCATGCTGTTGGGACTCACGGGTCCTGCGCTCAGACTGCCTTTTATTGCAGCCTTTAGGGAGGGGATTTAGTGTCTGTGTGTATCCTTAGGAAAGAATCTTCTCAGCCCTTTTATTCTCTCAGCCCTGGGCACCGATGCAGCTGTGGCTGGACTAGCATTTGGAGCGGCTCACGCTGAGACAGATGGCCAGTGCAAGCTCATGCTTCAGGGATTCCATGGTCACTGCGGGGTGAGGAAGGAATTTTTTACTCATATGTCAGAGAACAGCAAAGCTGGCCAGGTGCATTGTGGGGATTTCACCTTCCCCTTTGCTGCTGCCAGAGGCAAGCTACTGGAGTGGACTGACACAGAATCATTTTGCACCTTGTGGTCGAATCTCCTTTTCTCATGACACATTATACAGACAGGGTTTGTGGGGAGGCCCCGGGGCTCCCTTGGATTAAAATTCCCAACAAAAGCCAAGAGCAATCCTCCCTTAATCCAGTCTGGGGGATGCAAACCACAAGGCCCTGGCCAGACAGCCCCAGCCCACCTTGCCTCTGTGATGTCAGCAGTGGCCCTGTGTCACAAAGGGGGTGGGCCCTGTGTCAGAAAGTGGGTAGGCCCTGTGGCTCAGTGTGCTCTGGGAGCTGGAGGAGGGAGCACACAGCTGTCTGGGCTCTGCTTTTCAGACAGTTGGGAGCACTTTTTGGAGTGTATAGCACCTGTTTATACAGAACTCGCGGAGGAATCCACATCATCACTGTCATCTGCGATTATATGTGAGACATCAAAATTCTTCTGTGGCTTGACCATCCCAGCACAGGGGTGAGGGACCTTTCCAGATACTCCACAGAGAAGTGCGGGGCGAGAGGGGGGATCTTCCAGTTTTCCCGCAGGCTGATCTGGGGGAAACATTCCAGTGAGGGGCTGGGAAAAGGAATCTGAGCTCTCCTCTTCTTCCCTTCCTTCTTCCATCTCCCTGCCTCCTCGTTCTTCTCCCTCAGTGCCCCTTCCTCTCTCTTCCTGATTCCTCCATGAATGAGGGTGGATAAAAAAATCAATTAAAACATCAAAAATATCAGATTTTTTTCTTCAAATTAAATACATTTGTACAGATAAATCTATTTAAAATTTAAATGTGAAAGTATGACAACCTCTATTCAGGCTTAAATTTAATATAATCTATTAATATAACTGAAATTAAATAAGCAAATATTCTAGACCTCCTTGCTTGCTGTCAAAGTTTTCAAGAAAGTCAAAAGCACTGACCTGGTAGATGTTGCTGACTAACCACTTGGAAGGAACCAGAGTTTGCTGAAGTTCTAAACCCTCTTTCGATGGCAGTAGCCTCTTCTGCAGGTTCAGAGAGAATATTTTCTTCATTTCAGTTTATCCAACTAGTTCAGTTCAATGAGTAGTTCATCTAAAGTTTAGGACTCAATTGGGAGTTGAAAAAGCAGGGAAGTTTGTTTTCCTCTTCTAATCTATGAATTAAAAAGAGATGTGAGAGGATGAGATCTATTAGTTCTAAAATCTCGACGGACGTGGTGACCAGAAAAAAATCAGTTCAACTGATCAGTTGAGGATAATACTTCTTTTGTTTAATAAATCAGTTAGATTTAAATGCAAAACAGGCTTTTTTTCTTTTGCACCCAGCACATTTAAAGTCATTTTCTTTAATAACAAACCATTTTAAAACGCTTTTGTGCATTTTTAATTGAATTCCAATTTCCATCTAAATTTAACTTGACACAAATCATGAGTGAAAGATAATCGCCATCCAGTAAACAGGAAATGTATGATTCACCATTTTCTATCACAATAAAAAATGTAAAAATTAAGACTGAATAACTGTATGTTAAGCGATATAATTGCTTACACAAGTGTGTATACACCTAGTGTATCCTCAGGGTTAGGAAAAAGAAGTATGAAATTATACCAAGCGCTGAGAACCAGCCTTTCTTTAGGTAAATATCTAAAAAGACAAAATGGAAAACAAGATTAAAATCACTGATTTAATTCAAGATTTCCTGACCTTGCTGATTTAAATCACAATGAAAATCATTGATTTGACTCACTCTGATTTAAACCAGTCCATATTGCCAGAACTTGGTGTGGGGTGAAAGGGGGTAATTTTAAATTGTGTTGGCTGTCAAGTAATTTTATCCCAAAACATAGTAAAAATATTTTGTTTAGAGAAACAAGAAGTGTTCGGCTAGTTCTTAAGATCTCTTTTCCTGACAATTCAGGGTGTGACTCCACTATTTGAGTCACAGGGGTTCTTTTACATACCTGAGGGCAGTGGTTCTCAAAGCTGGTCTGCCGTTTGTTCAGGGAAAGCCCCTGATGCGCCAGAAAGGTTTGTTTACCTGCCAAGTCTGCAGGTTCGGCTGATCATGGCTCCCACTGGCCACAGTTCACCGCTCCAGGCCAATGGGGGCTGCGGGAAGGGTGGCCAACATGTCTCTTGGCCCGCTCCGCTTCCCGCAGCCCCCATTGGCCTGGAGCGGTGAACCGCGGCCAGTGGTAGCTGCGATCGGCCGAACCTGTGGACGCGGCAGGTAAAACCAAGGTCTTATTTCCCCAAATTATTGTGAGTCATAGATACTAAGACTGTTTGTGGATGGGCAAACTAATTTTAAGAGCAGGCGGATCCTATTAATAACTAGACTGTCTCTATAGATGGACAAAGTAAGCAATTTTAACTAAATCCTCTGAAATAGAAGAAAGTAGTTACATTACTTAGTTAGAAGAAACCATTTAAGGAGCTGTCTCGAGACTGGCCAATTAACAAAATATTTAGAATCTTAAATTCAGTTAAATCCCACTATTTCTCCATTTCCCAGTGTTTAGCCCTTGCCTCTTTCCCAAATGCATGGTCTAACCATTTAGTGGTTAACAGGAAAAACTGTTAACTTCTTAAATTACAAAAGCATTTCCATATCACAAGAAAACTGTTACAAGAGTTTATAACTCTCATCCCTTGGCAGGGTTCTAGTTAATGTCTCTTACCAACACATGCTGAAGTTTTAGGGAGGTTTCCTTGGGCTGGTTTCTTCGGGAGTCTTCTCTCTTCTGTCTGTGTCAGCTTGCTTGTAGAGAGGGAGAGGATGAGTTGAGTTTGAGCAGGGTAGCAGAGCGTGTGCAGGGTGCTCACTTAGAGTTTTTATACTAGTCTCTTCCCTATTTCTGTGCAATTTTAGAAAAACACACCTCTCTTGCCTTTCATTGGCGCCGTACATTCATGGAGCCTCTTCATCTTATGGAAAGGTAGTTTGTTAATGTGTATATGTGTTAGGGTTGTAAGTATTTCTTGACAGTTATATTTCCTTTATTTTTGTTGGAGAGTTTCTCAGAACATCTTCAAATTTAGTCTTTTAACTCTTAACTTATTCCGTTCATTTTCTGAGATATTTCTTCAGTTTCATTAGGGTTCAACAGGAAATGAAATTCTGTTTTTAAAAAGTCCAAACCTGTGGTTTATGTAAAGCTTTTAGTTCTCGAAGCAGTCTTTTAAAATTAAATCATTCTTAAGGAGTCTTTAGCTTAAATAGTGATTGAAGTTGTTGTTGATTCTCTAGAACAATTATTGATGATGATTCTTCTTATCTTTCTGAGTTAGGGGAAGGAGTGGCTAGAGCTCTGCCAGTAACTAATTACTTCCCCATTAATATAATAAACAGTCTAGACTTAAATGTCTTCTTATATTGGTAATCAGCTGAGCAAGGTCATTAGATTTCATGTTAGTACATAATGCATTTTATCACACGTAGCAATGATATTAGAAAACCATATTAGATACTTTGCATTCAGTTAAAATACTTTGCAAATATGCCCTCCAAAACAGTTTGCCATTTCAATATTTTAGAAATCAACTAAGGTTTTCTAAAAACTTTTTCTCAACTACACACCTTTTTCTCTAAAAATGTAATGTCACAAACAGAGGGTTTTCTTGCAAAGAGGGGCTGGTAGAGCCCACTTTACAGCCTAGATTTCTTGTTCTAACACATCCCTAAATTCATTTTGGAATATCCAACATAAATAACATCCTCACATTCTCCTGCGAGGCCAGATCTTTCCTAAAACATTTTTCTTCATAACATTTGTTTTATTGAGATAAAGGATTAGATCTATAATAAACTGGCATCTTACAGAAGAGGGAGGTGTTCTGCTGTAGATAAAACACTCTTTTGGGTTCTTTGATTCTTGACCCAAGGTTCTTAGAGTTACAAGTGGTTTGTTATAGCAATTAAACTTCTATTAAATATTTTGTACAAAGCACAAATGCCAATAATCTGGGTGAACAGTGGTATATTAACGCAGGGTGCTATATTAGAGAATCACAACTGTTATTATGAGAGCAAATGTCTCATCAGCCTCAAAATTCAGAAGGATGTCCACACCTTCTTCTTCACTGGTGTGCACGGTTGCAGCAGTGACCCAAGCAGTTGCAGTGACTGCTTGTGCAAACGATCACTGTGATCTGTAACTGGCTGACTGTGTGTCAAGCTGAGCCCCACACGTGCCATTCCTGGAAACAGGCACCAGTGCATTTTTCATGACTGAGATGCCCACGTTTTTCACACGTCTATTACAAATGGCTTTGTGAGTCGTGATCAGATGCTGTCTCAGGCAGTGCTGGTTTGGTGGCTGTGCAGTGAGGTGGGCCAGAATAGGTCACTTCTTGGTCAGAACACACCTCATAAACTCAGATACCTCCTGGGGCCAAATGGGGATTGAGCCGCCTTGCTGAATCCCAAGGAAGAGGAGAGGTACCACCAAGGAAGGGGATCCCACATTTCAGTGCTGCAGCTCTTTGCATCTACTGCCATCTGAGCCTCGCAATGTCTCTGGCTCCTTGGGATTCTCCAGCTCATGAGTTACGTCCTGCTAGCTGAGGGGAACCCAGTGGAATCCCCTTCAAAGCCCCTAGTCAAGCAGAGAGCCTCCCCGTGTAAATGGTGTTTCCTCCCACTTGGAACAATTCCAGCCATCTTGGGAGCTGCAGACCGGCTCGGAGAATGGAGCCTGGGTCTCATTCCACATGGCAATGCAGAGCACGGGGCACCAGAGCGCTAGCTTGGCCTCCCAAGAGGGAGGTGGGAATGTTCTGAGGTCTGTGCAGTAGAAGAGAAACTCCTCTAATCTGTTTACATTGGTTCTTGTCTTAGGAGTCTATATGGGGCTTTTGGACCATCTCTGCCAAAGACTGACTCAGACTATTGGCGAGTAGGAATTCTGCCCAGAAGAGTCCCCCATGATATAGATTTACCCCAGTTCCCCTCTGATTCCTATTGCCCTTCCATAGAATCAGTCGCATGATACCTCACCCCTCCACTGCCCTTCTGAATGACAGGATGGATACCTTTCCGAACGGACAGCACAAATCTGGACTCCAGCCAGCCAGGCCCCACTGACTCTTCCGTCCCAGGTAGGAGTCAGCAGCCTTTCGCTGTGACAAATCACCACATTTCTATTTCTGTCCCATCAGGAAATTCCATCCCAGTGCACAAAGGATCATTCAGTGCCTCAGTTTTCCAAGCTTCATAATGGGGCTAACAAGACTCACAATCTTCACTGGGGTCTGGCAGGTGTGGGTAATGTTTGTAAAGAGATTGGAAGAGGAAATGTCCGATCTCAGTGTTAAGTAATATGACACTGTCCGGGCAGTGATTGGTGGAAATCCCTCGCCAGGGGTTCCATAAGGTGCAGACAGTTCCCACACAGTTGTATGTCCCTGTTGCCCCCAGGGCATTCTATTAGTGACCAGGATTGTGGGAAATTAACCCACCCTCTGCCTGTATCCACAGACACAGAGGAGCAGAAGGAGGCCCAAAAACAAGACCCGGGACCACAAACCCTGGCTGCAGGAGCAGGCAGCCACTGCAGCACTTTGTGTGCTGAGCCTCCTGATCTAAGTAGGCCCATGCCCAGTATTGAGCGCCAGGAATAAAGTGGGGGAAAACAGCCACAGTGACAGCAAAACCCCAGTGCTGAGAGGGCAAGAAGAGACTCCACCCAGGCTCTGTGCCCTACTCTGCACATGCACATAAGCCACTGCCCTGTGCTCCACCCTACACGCCAGCCTCCGTGCCATCCCACGCTGGGCTAAAGCCCTGCTGCCATAGGGCAGCACTGGAATCACCACCGGGCAGCCTGCGTGCCAGTAAAGGGAGAACCGACCCACCCGGCAGCTCCCTCTACCAGCTCAGCTCCCCAGTGGCTCTTCAAAAGAGCAAAAGAATGGCCATGCTGGGTCAGACCAATGGTCCGTCTAGCCCAGTACCCTGTCTTCTGACAGTGGCCAATGCCAGGTGTTTCAGAGGAATGAACAGAACAGAGCAGTTATCAAGGGATCCATCCCCAGTCATCCAGTTCCAACTTCTGGCCGTCAGAGGTTTAGGGACACCCACAGCATGGGATTGCATCCCTGATCATCTTGGCTAACAGCCATTAATAGACCTATCCGCCTTGAATTTATCTAGTTCTTTTTAAACCCAATTACACTTTTGGCCTTCACAACATCCCCTGGCAATGAGTTCCACAGGTTGATTGTGCATTGTGTGAAGAAATAGTTCCTTTTGTTTGTTTTAAACCGACTGCCTATTAATTTCATTGGATGACCCCTGGTTCATGTGTTATGTCAAGGGGTAAATAACACTTCCCTTGTGTGCCTGAAGCTGTCTGCCCCACAGCTCCACAGGGCTCCGCTCCGCTCTGCTCCGCTGTCTCACAAACGGCTCCGCTCCGCTCCACACCACACGGCTCCGCTCGTCGTCTCACGAATGGCTCCGCTCGCCATCCCGCAAACTGCTCTGTTCCACCAGCCGCTCTGCTCGCCGTCCCGCAAACTGCTCCACCATACATTTTCAGGCTCCCCCACTACTTAACACAGCCCTCAATGATTTCAGCTCTTAGTAAGTTTAGCTCTTTTGTGATTTCAGCTTGTAGTAGGGGAGCCTCAGTGCTGGTGCACCATTGGCCCAAAGTGAATTCAGCTCAGCAGCCTGTAACTAGACTCCTAATAGAATCAAAATTAGCTCTGATATTCCACAGTGGAGAGAGGAGGAAGTGCAATTAGCATGTAAGGCCCTCACCAGGTAGCCCATGCCACCAAGTATTAATACCTGTTCCCAGCCTCTTTCCCTTCACAGAGTTTTGGAACCCATGTCCCTTGCCTAGCGAGTGCTACTTAGTTGATGGCGAGTCCCTCCATCATAACAAAAGGCCAAGTGCAGTTCCACTGTCCTTGATTCCCATAATCAGGGTAAAAACAATTTATTCTTCCTGCCCCAATAACAGAGACACTGGGGATCCCACAGCAGCCAAAGTGACCATTTGGGCAGCTATGGCCTCATTCTAGGCGGGGTGGGTGTGCCTATGCAAATGAGATCAGCCCCTGAAGTTCTTTTCCACAACTTGCCACACCTCACCCCCAGATGTCAGGGTGGAGCTCATCCTGACTCTGCTTACATCCTCCCCCCAGCTAAGAATTTGTCGTCACGACAAATCACACTCCCTTTATACCAATTCATTGGTTTCCTCCAAAGGGTCTCAGGAAGCCCACTTTAGCTTCCACAAGCCTGTGTGCTAAATGTATTGGCTCCTCACTAGTCACCCCAGGTGCATCATAAGTTAACCGTTTTACTGGTCTTATCACCCTGTCTCGTCTATTGAGAATCTCTGTTGCCGTGGTAGGGGGAACATCCTCTTGAGTGACAGACGGAGAGGTTTCCTTCGATGGTCCCTCGGCTACTGGCATAGGCCCCTGCACTTCTAGTTCTAACACTGGAGGGTCCAAGGTGCCTAGGACATCCTCTACCTGTGTGTCTCCACTGTCCAATAACCTGTGTGTGTCATCACACGGGGGTCCCATCAGCGGCACAGGGGTGTCAGAAATGGGCCTAAATAATTCCGCCATGGGGTTTAGGGTGGAAGAGGGGGAACTCTCGTTTGGTTCAGCTGATCGAGACTGAAATCTTGTCTCCATTCCAGGATATACCAGGGTTGTGTCTTCCTCCTCAGACTCGCTCTCGAATGTGCTGCATGGGGGTAGGTTAGCTGCAGGGGGCTGGCTGTCCATGTTGGATGGTGGCTTTGGTTTAGCACCTTTATCCGGCCCGGTTGCCCTGTTATAGCCCATCTCATAAGGGTACTTACTAATTCCCCCACAGGGAGCAAAAGGTTTCTATGCACTGTCTTTATTTGCCCTGGACCCTCTTCAGGTTTGATCTTGTAGACCGGCAGGTCGCCCAGCTTTTCCATCACCAAGTAAAGTATTGCCTTCCATCTGTCAGCTATCTTGTGTTTGCTAGCAATACCCAAATTTCGCAGCAGGACTCTGTCCCCCGGCTGGAGCTCCTGCGAACGCACTCTGGCATCATATCGATGTTTGTTGCGATCTGCGTTCTTCTGAGCCGCAGCGGTAGCTAAGTGATAAGCATCCCGCAGCTTTTCTCTTAGTCGGGATACATATTGCTGATGAGTTTCATAGCTATCTCCGTCCTCTGATACACCAAAGCACAAGTCTATGGGTAATCTTGGTTCTCGCCCAAACATCAAGAGATATGGTGTGACTCCCATAGCATCGTTCTTTGTGGCATTGTCGGCATGCACCAGAAATGCGACATGCTGGCTCCAGGTTGCCTTCTGCTCTGGTTGCAAAGTTCCCAACATATCTTGTAGGGTTTGGTTGAGGATAAGGCGTTGTCCTAGACTTCTTAATTCCTGCTATCTTCAGCACCTCCTTCAGAAGGTGACTCTCAAAATCCCGCCCGGATCAGAGTGTATCCAAGCCGGGAATCCATAGACTGAGAAATATTTGTCCCACAATACTCGAGCGACGGTGGTGGCCCTCTGATCACATGTGGGATATGCGTGTGCATACCGTGTAAAATGGTCAGTCACTACTAGAATGTTCCCAACATTCCTCTTGTCTACCTCTACAGACAAGAAATCAATGTGTACTAGTTCCAAAGGTTTGGTGCTGGTGATGTTCTTGAGATATGCAGCCCTCGTGGGCAGAGTTTTCCTTTGAACACATCAAGCGCAAGTCTCACATTTCCTGTGAACATCTTCAGCCATTCAGGGCCAATAGAACCTACTACGAATAAGTTCCAGGGTCCTCTCCATCCCTAAATGTCCAAAGTCATCATGCAGGGCCCTCATGGCCAGGGCTCTGTACTCTTTTGGCAGTACTAGTTGTGCTCGTTGCTTTTGTAAAGGGTCGGTGGTCATTCGGTGTAGCACTCCCTGAATCAGTTTTAGTTTGGTCCATTCTCTCAATAGTAGTTTACCCTCTGGGTGAGGTGGGACAACGGCAGCTGGACTTCCCCCCTCTCTTTTGGCAAGTAGTGTATCACGAATGTCAATATCTTGCCGCTGGGCTTCTTGCCAGTCAGCTGCATTGAGCGTGGGCAAGGGAGATTGGTCTAATGCAATATAGTTCACTGAAGCAGAAGGCATGCGTTCAGTGGGCAGGCCCAAAGCTTCTGCAACACATCCCTGAAGGCTCTCACGGGCCTCTGGCTCTCGGCGACTCACACTGCAAATAGCTCTCACTCCATCCATGGGTATCACAGCAACTTCTGGTGCCTGCGGATGTCTGGACAAGGCATCTGCATCTACATTGCTTCTCCCTGATCGGTATTGAATGCTGAACTCATAGCTAGCCAAGGCAGCCACCCATCTCTGCCCTGTAGCATCCAGCTTAGCACTTGTTAATACATAAGTCAGTGGATTGTTGTCTCTCCACACCTGGGACTGAGAACCATACAAGTAGTCTCGAAATTTCTCAGTGATGGCCCATTTCAAGGCCAAGAATTCCAGCTTGTGGGTGGAATAGTGAGTTTCACTATCAGACAATCCTCGGCTGGCAAAGGCTACAGGTTTACGTTTGCCTTCCACTTCCTAGTACAGGACTACTCCCAGACCCTCCAAACTGGCATCAGTATGCAGGATAAATGGTTTGCTTGGGTCATCAAAAACTAGGACTGGAGCATGAGTTAGGCACGTAATGATTTCTCGAAAAGCCCTTTCACATCTCTCATCCCACCGTGGCCCAGATGGTTCGAAGGGGCCATAGTGTCTCTGCACAGGAGGCTTTGGGGACCTCCCCTTATTCTTGGTCTGAGATTTGTTCTTGCTGGACTGGTGTCCCCTGGTAAGATCATTCAGAGGCTTTACAATCGTAGCATAGTTTTTCACAAATCTGCGGTAGTAGCCACTAAATCCAAGAAAGGTCTTGAGTTCTCTGTAGTTACCTGGACATGGCCATGTAGTGAGTGCTTCTATTTTATCAGGATCAGTACTCACACCCTCTTGGGACACGATGTGACCCACATTCTTCACTGAGGTTCTGCAGAACTGGCATTTGTCAATTGAAAGCTTCAGACCATAATCCTCCAACCTATCAAGCACTTTAAGAAGTCTTTCTTCATGCTCCTCTAAGGTTCTTCCAAACACAATCAGGTCATCCAAATAAACTAACACTTGCAGTAAATTCAGTCTCCCACAACTTTCTCCATGAGACATTGAAAGGTGGCAGGTGCTCCAGAAATCCCTTGGGGCATGCGTTCGAACTGATAAAACCCTAATGGGCAGATGAAGGCTGTCTTCTCCTTATCTTCTTCTCCCAGAGGGATCTGGTAGTATCCACTTCGAAGATCCAACACAGAGAACAACAGGAACATCCCCCAAGTTACTCCCAGCTGATAAAAGAGGTCAGAGAGGAGGAAGAAAGGCAGGCTGCCCGTGAGTTTTGGGAAGCCCAAACATCGGAGCCAGCCAGCACAACACCACTGCAAACGGCCAGTGTACTGATGGTGAGCACCAGAGAGGAACTTGCCCAACAAATGCAGGTCCTGACGGAACGGATAGCTGAGCTGTAAAGCACCGTTGACCGAGTTAAGACTTCCAGGAATAAGGAGCCTCAAACTGTGGCGATTGAGAAGCCCGCACCTCTCCATTGGACGCAGGCCTCTCTGGGTCTGAGCTTTTCGATGACACAGGCCCCAACCAGACTTATTTATCTGAGCCTCCCCGCTCCAGAACATCATGGGGTTGGGTAAAATGGACACCGGATCCGAGCCAGACCTGGTTCTTTGGAACAGAGAACACGCACCAGCTGAGTGCCCCTCCATGCCACAGAGGCTCTTCCGCTCTAGCATCCCCTGTGGTGAGTCATGCTGGTTCTGCAGCTTCCATAGCTCAGTCCCTCTTCATTGGTCCCTCTGTTAACTTTTTCCTGGCTGTTACACGGTGGGCTCTATACAGCCCACCACATTCTTGTTTTGCAAAAGCCAACCCTAGCCCAGAATTTCCTGCCTCTCACCCACACTACCCTGGTGCCTAAGGGAGAGGCCACTGAGCTGGGAGACACTACATCCAAATCTCATCTCTGCTGACTATTGCTTATGTTTCCACACACTGCACAGACCTGATTACTGACCCAGGCCTCAGAATGCAAGCCTAAGCAGTCAAGTATTAGCCAGCCCCCTCCCCACACTGAACAAATTAACAGTGACTTTGCACAAGGTCACTTCAGGCAGAGCTGAGACTAGAAGCCACATTTCTAATAAGGCAGACCCAAGTATCGTGCTCTCAGCTACACTGTCTTTCAGATTGAGCATGCCAAATATACGTGCTTTAGTTACTACAGGTAGGATAGACCCCCGGGGGTTCCTGAGCTCCACTATTCTATACGGTCTAGCAAAGAATTGTGTAACCCTCTGGCATAGTGTGTGTTAAGTCCCCCTCTTGTCCACAGGTCTGCGTGGGGATGTGAAGGTCAGAGCTCAAACCTCCCTGAGCGTCGGTTATGCTTCCACTTGATAGTTTTGGTTTTCCTAGTCTCCCCTTTATCTATCAAGCTGGTGTACTGTGTTCATGCCGTGAGAACACAGCCTTTCCAAGTGGGACTGGAGTTAGGAAATACTGTGCTGTCAATGATGCTACACTCAACAAAAGGCGGGGGGGTCAGTCATGTGTCACTTGATTTGGTGCTGGAGGCAGGTGTGAAGGGGGAGGGGGTGGGGATCGCTGCATGGTTCAGGCTGGGTAGAGAGGTCTGGCTGGCGGTGGCGAGGCCAGGCGTCCTGGCTAGTGTAGGAAAGAGAGAGCTGGTGAAGGAAGAGGATATTTCCATACTGAGATGGCTTTTCTCTGCTCTGCAGGTTTTATGGCCTGGGCTGCTGCTTCAACTGAGCCCAGCAGCCCATGGGCCAGCCCTGCCTCTCCTCCTGCAGACATTGGTTAGGACGGTAAGGAGGATGCAGGAGGAAGGCAGGCTGCCCTTGGCCAGAAGGTTTGGCAAGGAGAACAGAGGTGAGTCCCCGTATTTTATCCACCTGCCCTTCGTCCTTCTGTAGCAAGAGGCGTCTGCCCCCAGGTTGGGGTGGGGATCAGCTCTTGACTCTGGTTCCGGCTCACTGCAAGGACACAGCCAGCTGTCAAGGGCACAGGTAGAGCTCAGAGGTGCATGCAAAAGAGCCCTCCAGAGCCTGATGGGATGTCCCCCCTTTCCATTCACAGGGTGTCGGTCAAGCCCCAGGGCCACTTTACCCCAGGAGCTTCTGGCTCGGCTGCTGCTGAGTAACCCGCAGCCAGGAGGTTTCCTTATCCTCAGTGGGAAGGGGCCAGTCCTGCAGCTGGCATGCAATGCGTAGTGGCTCTTCTCCCCGCAGCCCCCAGAGGAGCTGGCTCGTCACATTCCTCACGTTCATTGCACATCGACCCAGCGCCTTTCAGCATTTAACAGAACCCGCGAGCTCTCTGAGCCAGCCACCTTCCTGGCTCCCCTGATCCTAGGGCTGGACCAGGTCCCCTGGCACAAATTAGTGCAGCCCTCGGACGGCTCCAATATAAGCCAGCTGGAATGAGCCCTTCGGGACCGTTGTGCATGCCCCCTCCTGCCCCCTGGCCTTCAGCATCCTCCCTTACCAAGGGGCAGCTGGGGTTCCCTTTATGGCCCAGCTGCCTCTTTCGGGATGCTTCAAGCTCCCCTTGTGCTGCTCTAACCTAGGCCAAGGATCTGACCCACCAGCAGCCTGACGGCCTCTGGATAATCTTGTCTCCTTTCATCTGAGCTAGAGCCAGCCCAGGAGTGAGAGGATGGAAGGAGCCAATAGCTGGTTCATGGAGTGTCCCTGATCAACTGAAATATCCTTCTCAATCCTGTCCTGGTTGTCAGCTCCACCTCCCTGCTGTCTCCTTCCCTCCATCACTGAGCTCTCCCCCTGCACCTGTAGGGAGCTCCCTTCTCACACTGCCTTGCAAGGGAGGGGATACAGAGACCTCAGCCTCTTTATCCGCCAGGTGCTCGGTGCATCTTCGTATATGACGGTGCAGGTCAGAAGGGCAGCCATGTTCCTCCTCTTCAAGCTGATGAGCATGTTCCAGGCCGGGTTGGGCCGATTCTGGGATAACTACATGATGGACATGCTCCTCTACGTGGAAGGTGAGGAGGGAGTGTCTCCTCTTGCAGGAGCGAAGGGAGGGAACACTGTGGTGCTGGGTTCAGAGAGGGAGAGCCCAGGGCCTTCCTCTGAATCCAGGATAATATGATGCTGTGACCTTAAATCAGAGAGGATCACGTCAGGATCATATTCCTTGGTTCATCTAGCCCAGGCCCCCATGCCTAGACAGGAAGGATCCTTTCCAGGACCGTATCTATCCTTCATCTGAAACCTCACACCCTGGGGAAGGATCTTTGCAAGTAGAACTCCTGTGTATTTCACATCAAGGGGTCTAGGTCTGAGGAACATTGTTGTCCATCAGCGATTTCCAAAGAGCCAGCTCCCCACCCCCCGCCAAACAAGAGCCATGTTGTCGGCTGCTCCCCAGTAGAAGGGTCTAAACACAAAGGAAACTGACCTGCCCGTCTCTTCCAGAGCACAAGACCTCCTTCTGCCAGAGGGAGTGGGAACAGCAGCTGCTGCAGGTAAGGGTCAGAGAAATGGAGGGCTGGAAAGGAACCCAAGAGGTCATCTAGTTCAGCCCCCACACACTGAGGCAGGATTAACAGGCCCCTCAGCAGCACTGCATTGTGGGACAGAGGAAGCGGCTGAGCCCAGCGGGTACAATTGGAGAAGGACCAGGGGCAGCTCATAAGGATTCACAAGCATTAGGAGAGACGTTGGGGGTGACAGTGCACACTCCCTCTTCCCCTCCCCTCCCAGCTGTGGTGGAGCTATTGAGAAGACCAGTTTCTTGGCCCCACTTGGTTCTAACTGCCTCTTCTTTCCCTGGAAGCTCCTGGAAGACCTTCTATTCTTCATCCCGGACCATATCTGGCTGGGCTGGATCATCGCTAGTATCAGGCGCCACCTGGCCCACAGTGATAAGCAGCCTGATGACAAGGTCAGTGTCCTGGAAGGAATTGGGGTTCAGTGCCTAGTTCAGAACAGCAGCTGCTACCCAGGGGCAGCTTGGGACCAGTGAAGCAGACAGCTATACCCAGTGGGCTCTGTGCATGCCAGGCCGTGCCCAATGCATCCAGCGTGATGGTATCTCTTTCGCAGAGCTTTCTCTACAAGTGCTGGGGCACCATGCTGATGTTTTTTCCAGCAGAGAGCATCAAGCCCCAACTATGGCTTCTAGTGGAGATGGTCGATTTCCGAGAAGAAGAGGAGAGAGAGGTGAGGTCTTTGCTCCTCCACTGTCAAGAGATCCCTCATTCCTTGTCAATCCCCTGATGCTACATTTGTATGTTCGGCCCTGGACAAGGTCATAGAATCATAGAATCATAGAATATCAGGGTTGGAAGGGACCCCAGAAGGTCATCTAGTCCACCCCCCTGCTCAAAGCAGGACCAATTCCCAGTTAAATCATCCCAGCCAGGGCTTTGTCAAGCCTGACCTTAAAAACTTCTAAGGAAGGAGATTCCACCACCTCCCTAGGTAACGCATTCCAGTGTTTCACCACCCTCTTAGTGAAAAAGTTTTTCCTAATATCCAACCTAAATCTCCCCCACTGCAACTTGAGACCATTACTCCTTGTTCTGTCATCTGCTACCACTGAGAACAGTCTAGATCCATCCTCTTTGGAACCCCCTTTCAGGTAGTTGAAAGCAGCTATCAAATCCCCCCTCATTCTTCTCTTCAGTAGACTAAACATCCCCAGTTCCCTCAGCCTCTCCTCATAACTCATGTGTTCCAGTCCCCTAATAATTTTTGTTGTCCTCCGCTGGACTCTTTCCAATTTTTCCACATCCTTCTTGTAGTGTGGGGCCCAAAACTGGACACAGTACTCCAGATGAGGCCTCACCAGTGTCGAATAGAGGGGAACGATCACGTCCCTCGATCTGCTGGCAGTGCCCCTACTTATACATCCCAAAATGCCATTGGCCTTCTTGGCAACAACGGCACACTGTTGACTCATATCCAGCTTCTCGTCCACTGTCACCCCTAGGTCCTTTTTTGCAGAACTGCTGCCTAGCCATTCGGTCCCTAGTCTGTAGCGGTGCATTGGATTCTTCCGTCCTAAGTGCAGGACTCTGCACTTGTCCTTGTTGAACCTCATCAGATTTCTTTTGGCCCAATCCTCCAATTTGTCTAGGTCCCTCTGTATCCTATCCCTACCCTCCAGCGTATTTACCTCTCCTCCCAGTTTAGTGTCATCTGCAAACTTTCTGAGGGTGCAATCCGCACCATCCTCCAGATCATTTATGAAGATATTGAACAAAACTGGCCCCAGGATCGACCCTTGGGGCACTCCACTTGAGACCGGCTGCCAACTAGACATGGAGCCATTGATCACTACCCGTTGAGCCCGACAATCTAGCCAGCTTTCTATCCACCTTATAGTCCATTCGTCCAGCCCATACTTCTTTAACTTGCTGGCAAGAATACTGTGTCAAAAGCTTTGCTAAAGTCAAGGAATAACACGTCCACTGCTTTCCTCTCATCCACAGAGCCAGTTATCTTGTCATAGAAGGCAATTAGATTAGTCAGGCATGACTTGCCCTTGGTGAATCCATGCTGACTGTTCCTGATCACTTTCCTCTCCTCTACGTGCTTCAGAATTGATTCCTTGAGGACCTGTTCCATGATTTTTCCAGGGACTGAGGTGAGGCTGACTGGCCTGTAGTTCCCCAGGATCCTCCTTCTTCCCTTTTTTAAAGATTGGCACTACATTAGCCTTTTTCCAGTCGTCCAGGTCTTCCCCTGATCGCCATGAGTTTTCAAAGATAATGGCCAATGGCTCTCCAATCACATCCACCAACTCCTTTAGCACTCTCGGATGCAACACATCCGGCCCCATGGACTTGTGCTTGTCCAGCTTTTCTAAATAGTCCCGAACCACTTCTTCCTTCACAGAGGGTTGGTCACCTCCTCCCCATGCTGTGCTGCCCAGTGCAGCACTCTGGGAGCTGACCTTGTTCGTGAAGGCACAGACATTGCATAGCATAATCTATGGCAATAACAGTTTTTAATAAGCTTTCCAAACACAGCTCAGCACGCAGGCCCCGGAGCTTGCAGTTTATATCCACTGAAGTCCAAGTCTCACAGTCATGGTGCCGTTGGGCTGGCGCATCTATGACACAGCCCTCACAATCTTCAAAAAGCTTTTCCCTAAGGCAGTGGTTAAGGACAGCATAAACAGCAACGCGTACAATAGTCCGCATGACTTTTTTACGCTCACAACGTGGCACTGGATCAGTTAGTTCCATGCCAAGCCTCCTCCTTAACTCCTCATAGCCGTCATCCTTGGAGTCCTCTTCAACAATTTGTATCGGCATTGAGCAAAAACAAGGTGGGCCCGGTTCATCTTGGCTGCTTGATGCAATGCTGTCCAGGGCCTCTGGGGCCTCTAGAAAGGCATCGTCGAGCTGTAGAGAGATTTTCATACAAGAAACAAGTGTAAGTTCCCACTGCTTGTTTTTTAGATTTACATAACCCCTGGTTCCTAACCCATTACACCCCATCATTGTCCGTCACTTCTTAATCATTCATTTACCTGTGCAACATCTTTTCGGTTCATCTTGTCCGCCGGTCACTCCCCTGAGCTGCGTTCGCCTTCCTCCTCCAGGGGGGTGGATGACAAGAGGTCACCATGCTCATCGGGGTGTCTCACAGGCAGTTGGGTTTTGGGTTTGGGTTCCGGCATACCATCAACAGCTGGGCCAAAGGGCTCCCCTCGGTTACTCCCTCCTCCTCGGAACTGTTGCTGATGTAGCGCTTTCTCTGCGGATGGCCGAAGACCCTCGGGGCTAAAACAAAGTCCGAAGTTCTCATGGGGGTGGTGAAGGAGTCCAAGTTTCCACGTTTTCTAAAACACGCGTTCTTGGTAAAAGATGGCTTCTTCTGCCCGACACTGGGACTTATGGGGTGATGGTGCTATGCTCTGATTGGCAGAGGGTGCTGGGAGGAGTTCTTAGAGGGGTCACACAACCCTCTTCTAGGCGGTTCACCCTGTCCCAGAACCTGCCCTATTTTGGTCAAATCTGCTCTCGGGGTGGTCCTATGCAGCCGAAACCCATCGCAATTGATAGAGGGTGATGTGAGGAGTTCTTAGAGGGGTCACACAAAACACTTCTGGATGGGTAACCCCGCCCCAGAATTCCTTCCTGTTGGTCAAATCTCCTCTCAGGGGTGGTCCCCAACAGCTGAAACCCGTCCTGATTGGAAGAGAGAGGTGGGAGGAGTTGTTAGAATGGTCACATGTCCCACTTCCGGACGGGTCACCCTGCCCCGGAACTCCCCCTGATTGATCAAATCTCCTCTCGGGGCAGTCCTATGGGGGCGAAACCCATCCTCATTGGTAGAGGGCAGTGGGAGGAGCTCTTAGAGGGGTCACATGATACACCTTGCTTCTGGTCATGTCGCCGCCTTGATGCCGGAAGTAATACCCCCCATGGGGCTGGACTTCCGGTGACAGGTGGGCAAGTTTTAGGGGGTCAAGGGGCGGGCTTAAGGGATCAAGGGGTGGGGTTAGGGCTTGATTGACGGTAGGACCCTTATACTACTAAGACTAGGATGAAGTCCAGCTCAAAGAAGTGTCGGGGGGTTACTTTGTAAATTATCAGCTTGGTCCGGGACCGCCTCTGCTGCTATCTCAAGCCCCGATGGTACCTCTATTACTAGAAGAGAACCGGTCTGGGACAGATCTCTCTCCAACAGCCTCTGTGATAAAGGCAGAAGACACACACACAAAAATATTAGCTTCTCAGCAATGTCCTTGTCGTCTTTAATTGCTCTCTTGAATCCACCCGTTCTTTCACAGGCTTCTGATCTCCTTAAAGTGTTTTTAGTGTTTGTCTATATCCCTTCAGTTATTTGCTCTTCACAAGTCATCTTAGCACGTCTACTTTCCCGCTTACATGCTACCTGCTGTAATTTAGGCTTCTGTTTACTCCCCACCCTGCCTCTTTTAAAGAATTTTTTTAGCTCAAATAACCTCTTGGCTCTTGCTATTATTTGTGGCCTTGCTGGTTAGGAGCTTGCTCCACTACAAAGACAATGTAAAGAGCTCAAACTCCCGCTCCCTAAGCAAGAGCTGGCCCCCCACAGTTTGTCCTCGGCAGTGACTGCGGGGGGGAGAGTCACTTGTTAAAGGGAGCTGGGGAGTTTTCTGACAGCCAGGGTCACATGTTGGGCGAGCCCAGGACTGCAGCTGAAGTGAAGGAAATTCTGGCTGCAGCAGCCTTATTCCTCTCTGGCTCTGTGGATTGGGGCGGTGAGAAGTGACACTGGGTCTGCTTGCGGCCTGCAGTTCAGCCTGCGATTCTCCGCCAACATCTGCCCACCCTTCTTGGGCTGACTGCAGCCTCTACAGGGATTGAAGCACCATGTCTAGGAGAGCCTGCTCAGCCCCTGGCTGGGTTCTGCCTAGTAAGCAGCTGGCAGGGGCAGCCTCTGACCGAACTAACACCCGTGATGCGGGGGAGGGTTGGACTGCACACTCCAGCCCTGGGTTGTGTTTCCTCAGCACCTGGCTCTGTTTCCTCAGCTCTGGTGCAGCCCTTTGGGGCATGATCAGCTGTTGAAGACAGGGAGATTCAGAGCTAGAATTTCGTATCCTGATAAGCATAGCTGGGGCTGGGGGCGGGAAGGCTTGGGGTGGTGGTTAGCTGCTCCGTGCATGCAGGGGCTCTTGGTGCTGCCACTTGCAGGGGGCTGGCAGCAATCCTTGGGAGAGATGGTTAGTGCTGGGGTTGCAACACGGCTTCCTGGCATATGCCAGGCTGGGTTCTGCAGAGTTAGCACCAAATGAGGCTCGGAGCAACCCCCAGCCTCGCCCTTGGCTGGGGCTGCTCAGAGTCCCTGCCGGCAGCACCGCAGCAGGTGAGGGAGTAGGGGGAAAAGTCTCCGCCAGCAGCCGGGTCTCCCATCAGAAGTTGTTTCCCTCCCTCTTGTGGAGTCCACCTCCTCTCTGCTTGCCAGTGCCCCCTGCCTGCCAGGAATGACTCACTTCTGACTCTCACACCCTGCTGACCAGCCATGGCTCCTGCCTGGGCCAGGATGGGAACACCCCCACGGGTCAGGGAGTTTCAAACTGTGGCCAGGGAGAGGATACTCCAGAACCAGCCCTGAGGGCTTTCTCCCTGCTCCTACACTCTGCAAGTCACTCCAACTGGGTTCTGGCTCCCAGCCACCGTGCAATGTGGCTACTGTCCCCTGCCCCTAGAACTCCTCCCCAATTTCCCCCCGCCCCTCCTCCCAACACAGCAATACCCCTCAGCCGTGACTTACAGCAGGGCAGCGTTCCAAGCCTCCTGCTCTTCTCTGGCTTCAATTGTCCATGTATCCTAGGGGAGGCAGGCAGGCCTGGTTATTTAACAGCATGCAGGGCACCAGCCATCGCTTGTATTTCTGTCCTTCAAGGTGCCTCCCACCCCCAATCCATCCGGACAGAGGAGGGGAAGGAGCTGGGTGGAGAGTCAGTCCCCAAGATTACTGGGATCAATTTGCCTTTGGCCTCGTGCCCCACAAAGGCTAGGAGAGGTGTTGTGCACACAACCCCACTGGGAGTTGGCGTGAAGCACAGTGTGGCAGAGCTGCTACCCTGGCTCTTTGCCTGCATGGCTGGTGGTAGCTGGGGTGGGCAGGACTGGGGCTTCTTGTGAATCTCTGCCCTCCCTGTACAGGCTGCAGAGGGACCTGGTTGGGGCCAATGCCTCGGGGCTGGGAACCAGGCTGAGACCTTTGGGAGGCAGGATCCCTCCCTTGGGCCTGCTCCTGCTGCAGGTGCTGGGCTTGCCCAGGGCCAGGACAGAGGAGACCCTGTGGCTGCAGAGCCCTCCCGCATCTGGCTGCAAGGAGCCTTGGTTCCCCCTTTGTCCCAGGGAGGTGGGAAGGTTGGTGGGGGGGGGAAGTTGGGTGGGTTTGTGTGTGGGCAGAGGAGGCCAGCCCCCTCCCACACCCCACAGCTGGCAGTGTGCGTGTGGCACTGGGCCCCGGACTGATGGGGCAGGGAGGAATAATAGGAAGTAGAGCTCCAGCCCTTTTCTTACCTATCAGGTGCTGGGCAGCTGCTGCTCTCAGGGCAGTCTTCTTGCTCAGCCTCCCTGGGCAGACCTGGAGCTGGGAAGCCAAGAACCCAGTTAGTCCCAAGCCACACATCCTCCCCAGGCTGAGGGGAGCTGCCTGCTCTGGAGGTGAGGAACCCCAGGCTGTCAGAGCCCTCTCCCCCTTCACTCCTCCCATGGGACAGAGGGGAGCCATCCTCAAGGGCGGGGGATGGGGCGGAGTCAGTGAGGGGGCTCCCTGGAGCAGGGAAACCCCTCTGTGCCTGGGTCCTCCCACCCCCCTGTCCTGCAGGGCCCACGCCCCAGAGCTCACTCACCAGGGTCCTGCAGGCTTCGCTCAGGAAGGCGGGGATGGCGGGGGCTGCCCCCTCGGCCAGCTGGCTCTGCACGAGCATGCGCAGGGGCTGGCAGCTGAGGAAGGGTGCGCAGCACAGCAATGCCACCCTGCACGCCTGCCAGGGAGGGCGAGAAGGGAGCTGGGTGAGCTCCCTGAGCACCACGGGCTGCCAACTCGCAGGCTCTGCGTGGCTTGGGGAGACTCCACTGTGCCAGAGCAGCAAGGAGCCACCTCTTTGCAGAACCTCCTCTGGCCTGACGGTTGTTCCCAAGGCCACCATAGCCCCCATCTCCAGCTTGGCTGTGTTGAGGGGAGCCAGGCCTGAATGCTGGGGCCAGGGAGGGACACTCCTGGAGCAGGGAAGGGGCCATTCCTTGTGGGTCCCTGTCAGGCTGTTAACAGCACTGCCCAGTAACCAACATACTTGGTCTCCCCTCAATCCCAGGCACTATTGGGGGCTGCTACTCGGGGGGTGGGAGAGGGATTGCTGCAGGAGGCTGGTCATTCCCAGACAGGAGCTAGTACACAAGTGAGGGCAGGGCAGCAGCAATGGAGAGCCAGCCGGCCTCAGCGACCTGCCCTTCCCTGAGGCCCTGCTTGGGTCAGGTCACTTGCTAGGCGCCACAGATAGACCTGGGCCTGGCCACTAAACAGGGCAGGCTGTGAAATGGAGCCAAAGCCACGGAGAGTCTGGCTGGGCAGGGAGGCTGGAGGTGCCTGTGGGGAATGGAGGAGAAGAAGGAAACCCCACAGGTCTACCCCACAGCTAAACTCTGAGGGCTGGCAGAGCTGTGTGTGCAGTGGGGGGGGAGAGAGGGGGCTGGACTAGTGGGGGTGTTCCTGTCCTGGGTGCCACAGGACAGCACTGAGGAGATCTAGGGCTTGGAGGCCAGAGTTTGCACCACCCTTGCCATGTTGTTATAATGCCCCCAGCCACCCCTGCCCCTATGAGCCCTCCGCTGCACTCACCTGGGGGTCCCGTCCTGTAGGTGGATGAGCAGCGTCCCCATGCTCTTCTCCACCTCAGCCCTAAAGAGGGACGACTTCTTGGAAACCAATTTTCTGAGATGGCCAAAGAGCTCCATGGAGGCCCGCCTCAGGCCGCTGTTCTCCTGCAGACAGGAGGCACAGGGTGGTTAGGGGGGACGGGCTCAGGCCCTCACATGCTTTGGGAATCAGCCTGGCAGCTGCAGAGCCCGGAGAGGTTTCAGCTAGTTCAAACGACAGGACAATTCTCTGCAAACTCCCCTCCTTCCTGCTGGGCCGCACAATTGTGGGTCCAGGGCCGAAGAATGATTCTATCCCTGCCTCCCCTGGCAGAGGAGCTGAGCTGCCCCACAAGTCTGGGAAGCTGATGGAAAAGGAGGCCAGTAGCTGGTCAGCCAATGAGAGATGGTCCTGGTGGTGTATGGCTTGTAAATTAATCCCTCTGCTGGGGGCTCTG
Source organism: Caretta caretta (assembly GCF_965140235.1). NCBI lineage: Eukaryota > Metazoa > Chordata > Testudines > Cheloniidae > Caretta > Caretta caretta. The sequence continues at coordinate 126,687,707 of NC_134211.1, read as the reverse complement.
TGGTGGGGTTTGGGAGCACCCCCCTGGAACAGCGTGAGAGCAGGTCCTGAGCATCTCCCTCTGTGGGGTGCCCTATAGCGCCATGGGGCCTGCCCTGCTTGGTACTTACATCCTCAAAGAATGTTCTCACCTGCAGGACCAGTGGGACAGTGACGTGCGCCTTCCGAGGTGTCTTGGGGTCCCGCAGCATCCAGCAGAGCCCTTCTATGGCGTCCCGAATGGCGCGGGGGTCGCAGCATTCGCGCACGGCGAGGACAAAGCTCCCCAGAATCTGGTCTTGTTTCTTCCTGACCTGTAGAGAAGGGGTTGGACGCTGCTCAGTGAGCAGCACTCTGTCAGCCTGAGCGTAACCACAGTCCGGGCAAGTCAGCCTACAGCCCAGTGTGCTCCACAGGAGCCATGGGCTGGGGAGAAGGGGAACCAGGAGCTTCCTACCCAGCCCTCTCTGGCTTGTATCCTGCCATTCCAGACCAACCTTGTCCGGGAACTCGGTTACTGCATTCCTGAGGCCGTGCAGCGCTCTTCCTCAAATGTGGATGTTGCTGTCCTCTGTCCGCTGCAGCATGGCCTTCACAACCTGCTTCCGCATTGCCTTGGGCTCATTCGCCATCAGCAGGGGGCTGCCGAGGAACTAAAGGGACCGAAAGGAGCTGTCAGAGAGGGCTGGGCGAGGCTAGTGGGTCCTAGCCCAGCCGGAGCAAGGGGAAGGGAGTATGATCAGGGGCCAGGAGGTGACTTAGATCCGTACCGACTGCTGTTCACGAGAGGCTGGCTTCAGCTGAGCTTAACAGAAGTGACACGAGCAGGGCAGAGCGCTCCATCAGCTTCTGGGCCTGGTTAACCCTCCCCCCGGTCCTCCAGGCTCACCTCTGCCAACAGGACAGTGCAGTGTTCGCCCTCCTGGCTGGCCTGCCTGGGAGGCTGGGAAGGAGGAGCCACTGGATGCTCTTCAAGGCTTGCTTTGGGTAGATCACCATGGCCCTGGGAGAGAACAAGAGCTCGTGTTTACATGTGCATGACAACCCTGCACATGCCAGAAGCCAGCCTGGTCCCAGCCACCCCCTCTCATCTCTGCCCACTAGGCCCCATAGCAAGAACATGACTCCTCCAGCCTCTGTCCTCACCTGCTCTGAGCAAACTCTTCGGGCTGGGCCTCCTTGAGTAGCTGCCAGCCTCACTCCTGGTCCATTAACTCAAGAGCCGGCTGACTGCCCCTGAGGTGCAGCACCCTTCAGCACCAGAGCCTGTCAACCGGGCTAGAAGCCTAAATCACTCAGTGCGCCTTTTGTGCCCAGCTACACCATCGACTGCAGTGTGTGGGGAAACAGGCCCTACATCTTTATCTTCTGATCCCTGAGTGCAGCACAAGCCTAAAAGTACCAAACAGGGTCCAGTCGTCTCTGGGACAATAGCACCAAGTGATGCTCAGTTACACTCTAACAAGGCCCGGATGGGAGTCCTTCCATTAGCTTCCATGGGCCTGGAATCAGAGAAGAAGCTAATTGAGATGGTGGAGTATAGTGAGGCGGTGTGGCTCCCCGCTGCCCCGGAGAGGGACAAGCTCACTGAGGACCCAGCCGCCGGGGAGGCCAGACGCCTCCAGCCTGGCTCACAACTGGGAAACCCCCACGGTGCATGCCAGGAGTTGCCGGACCTGCCCTGCGCCCGCTACCCGCAGGAGTTGCCGGGCCTGCTGCTTGCCCGCTACCTGCAGGAGTTGCCGGGCCTGCCCTGCGCCCACTACCCGCAGGAACCCATGGTGCTGGACGCCCCGGAGGACACCGCCTGGACCCAAGTATCCCAAGACGGGGTATTAGGAAGTAGCCCGGGGGCAGCCGACCCTAGTCTGGCTGAGGCACCGCCAGAGCCCATGTCAGTGTGTTGCGGCCAGGATCCCCACTGACTCAGCAGCGGGTCCTCTACCGCTGCTAGGGCCCCGGGCTGGGACACAGTGGAGTGGGAGGGCCTGCGTCCCCCCTGCCACCAACTCGTGGGTGGCCGTCTGGCCCTCCCCCAGGTCCTTTAGAGGCCTGGGCCTGCGAACATTGGACTACTTTGCTCAGCCTGGGGGCCGGAACTACTGACTTGGTTGCCCCGCCCTGACCCAGGGCCTGGGCCTATTTCTATACACTGTTTGCAGCTGCTCAGCCCCTGCCGGAGGGCCTGAGCACCTGACCTATTGTTGCCCCGCCCTGACCTAGGGCCCGGACTTACGGTGCTTGTTTCAGCTGCCACAAGGGCAGCCGAGGGAGACTCCCGCGGCTGGACTAATGTCCCCAAACATTATCTGTGTGTCGTGAGCCGGTGCGGCTCCCCGCCGCCCCGGAGAGGGTCGAGCCCCGGCTAGCCGCATTACAGGGAGTCACGGAGAATGGTGCTGTTCCCATGTCTCCTGTCCCTCCTGGGCAAAGGGCCAGCCCTCGGAGCTCAGTTAATGCAGACATAGCTCTGTGCTGCTGGGCACAGCCCGGGTAGGTGCTGCGTGGGCGGTCGGGGAGGGCTCTGACTTCCGTGTGGGCTCAGAAAATAGGGTTGCCGCATGGGAGACAGGATCTTGCAGCCTGTGCTCTCTAGGATGAGATCCGTGGGGCCTGAGTGGACCACGTGCCCCTAGGTGAGGAGCAGGAGGCTTCTCAGCTGCTCGATGGAAGCTGGCTCCTGAGAATTGCAAAGGAAAGAGTGAGGAGAAGGGATGGCCTCCAGCTGCTCCTATCTCACAAATGGGGCCAGAGGAGGATTTTTCACCCAGCCGGCCTAGCAACCAAAGGCTACTCTGCTGAGCTGAATTGCCTGGGCTCCGAGGCCCTTCCCAGCTCCCCAGGATTGGGTGGTTGAGGTGACCCAGCAGCTGAAGGGAACGCACTAGCAGCTGCTTTAATTCAGCCTAGCGCCAGAGATGTCACTGGGACTACGGTGGATTGCACTGGCCCAGAGAGTTCCTGGGAAAGTGGTGGTGGTGGTGGGGGCAGGGGGAATGTCAGACATGCCAGCCCTGGTGACTCTGCCAGGAAGGTCTGTGAAATAGCCCAGTTCAGGGGAAGACCAAGGGTCTGTTCTGCTGAGAAATGTGTCAGCTGGAGCTGATGGCATGGTAGTGTCTTTTGGGCCCTCTCTGAGCCTTGTTTATGGAGCTGCGTGGAGCATGTCTGAGCTCCGCAGGAGATACCCTGGAGAGCTTTACAACAGGACCCACCTTCCCCCCTGGATCCATCCCATTGTGCTGTGATTGCAGCTCCACGGAGGAGTAAGGAAAGGGCTCCCTCCACGGAGGCTGAGCCACTGCTTGGAAATTCAGCTCTTCGCTGAACAGGCTTCTGGGAAGCAGGGTCCTCCCTGGCAGGTCCCTTTACCTGCAAAGGCTGATGAAGGGATGGATGGAAGAGCAGAGATGCTAGGTGGGACCATACCTCCAGAGAGCCCCCGGCAGAAGGCTGGAGCTGCACCCTGCTGACGAACTCCTCCCAGAGCTCCAGGATGGTGAAAATCTCACCTAGGTGTTGCCTGGCACACAGCCCAAGCGCTTGGGCAAATCTCTGAGAGACAGAAAGATGGAGGTTGGGAATGCTGAGCAACAAGCCAAGGGGCCAGGATGGGCTCTCAAAGTCATTGCCATGGGCATGGGTATGAGGAAGATCTTTCCAATCCACTGGACCTGTGGATGAAGGGAAAGCAGTGGATATATTGTTTCTTGACTTTAGCAAAGCTTTTGACACGGTCTCCCAAAGTATTCTTGTCAGCAAGTTAAGGAAGTATGGGCTGGATGAATGCACTATAAGGTGGGTAGAAAGCTGGCTAGATTGTCGGGCTCAACGGGTAGTGATCAATGGCTCCATGTCTAGTTGGCAGCCGGTATCAAGTGGAGTGCCCCAGGGGTCGGTCCTGGGGCCGGTTTTGTTCAATATCTTCATAAATGATCTGGAGGATGGTGTAGATTGCCCTCTCAGCAAATTTGCGGATGATACTAAACTGGGAAGAGTGGTAGATATGCTGGAGGGGAGGGATAGGATACAGAAGGACCTAGACAAATTGGAGGATTGGGCCAAAAGAAATCTGATGAGGTTCAATAAGGATAAGTGCAGGGTCCTGCACTTAGGACGGAAGAACCCAATGCACAGCTACAGACTAGGGACCGAATGGCTAGGCAGCAGTTCTGCGGAAAAGGACCTAGGGGTGACAGTGGACGAGAAGCTGGATATGAGTCAGCAGTGTGCCCTTGTTGCCAAGAAGGCCAATGGCATTTTGGGATGTATAAGTAGGGGCATAGCGAGCAGATCGAGGGACGTGATCGTTCCCCTCTATTCGACATTGGTGAGGCCTCATCTGGAGTACTGTGTCCAGTTTTGGGCCCCACACTTCAAGAAGGATGTGGATAAATTGGAGAGAGTCCAGCGAAGGGCAACAAAAATGATTAGGGGTCTGGAACACATGACTTATGAGGAGAGGCTGAGGGAGCTGGGATTGTTTAGCCTGCAGAAGAGAAGAATGAGGGGGGATTTGATAGCTGCTTTCAACTACCTGAAAGGGGGTTCCAAAGAGGATGGCTCTAGACTGTTCTCAATGGTAGCAGATGACAGAACGAGGAGTAATGGTCTCAAGTTGCAGTGGGGGAGGTTTAGATTGGATATTAGGAAAAACTTTTTCACTAAGAGGGTGGTGAAACACTGGAATGCGTTACCTAGGGAGGTGGTAGAATCTCCTTCCTTAGAGGTTTTTAAGGTCAGGCTTGACAAAGCCCTGGCTGGGATGATTTAACTGGGAATTGGTCCTGCTTCGAGCAGGGGGTTGGACTAGATGACCTTCTGGGGTCCCTTCCAACCCTTATATTCTATGATTCTATGATTCTAAGAGGAGGAACATGGCTGCCCTTCTGACCTGCGCCGTCATATACGAAGATGCACCTGGCGGACAAAGAGGCAGAGGTCTCTGTATCCCCTCCCTTGCAAGGCAGTGTGAGAAGGGAGCTCCCTACTGGTGCAGGGGGAGAGCTCAGTGATGGAGGGAAGGAGACAGCAGGGAGGTGGAGCTGACAACCAGGACAGGACTGAGAAGGATATTTCAGTTGATCAGGGACACTCCATGGACCAGCTATTGGCTCCTTCCATCCTCTTACTCCTGGGCTGGCTCTAGCTCAGATGAAAAGAGACAGGATTATCCAGAGGCCGTCAGGCAGCTGGTGGGTCAGATTCTTGGCTTAGTTAGAGCAGCACAAGGGGAGCTTGAAGCAGCCTGAAAGAGGCAGTTGGGCCATAAAGGGACCCCCCAGCTGCCCCTTGGTAAGGGAGGATGCTGAAGGCCAGGGAGCAGGAGGGGGCAAGCACAACGGTCCCGAAGGGCTCATTCCAGCTGGCTTATATTGGAGCCGTCTGAGGGCTGCACTAACTTGTGCTGGGGGACCTGGGACCTAGGATCAGGGGAGCCAGGAAGGCGGCTGGCTCAGAGAGCTCGCGGGTTCTGTTAAATGCTGAGAGTCGCTGGGTCGATGTGCAATGAATGTGAGGAATGTGACGAGCCAGCTCCTCTGTGGGCTACGGGGAGAAGAGCCACTACGCATTGCATGCCAGCTGCAGGACTGGCCCCTTCCCACTGAGGATCAGGAAACCTCCTGGCTTGCGGGTTACTCAGCAGCAGCCGAGCCAGCAGCTCCTGGGGTAATGTGGCCCTGGGGCTTGACCGACATCCTGTGAACAGAAAGGGGGGACATCCCATCAGGTTCTGGAGGGCTCTTTTGCATTCGTCTCTGAGCTCTACCTGTGCCCTTGACGGCTGGCTGTGTCCTTGCAGTGAGCTGGAACCAGAGCCAAGAGCTGATCCCCACCCCACCCGGGGGCAGACGCCTCTCGCTACAGAAGGACGAAGGGCAGGTGGATAAAATACGGGGACTCACCTCTGTTCTCCTTGCCAAACCTTCTGGCCAAGGGCAGCCTGCCTTCCTCCTGCATCCTCCTTACCACCCTGACCGATGTCTGCAGGAGGAGAGGCAGGGCTGGCCCATGGGCTGCTGGGCTCAGTTGAAGCAGCAACCCAGGCCATAAAACCTGCAGAGAAGAGAAAAGCCATCTCAGTATGGAAATATCCTCTTCCTGCACCAGCTCTCTCTTTCCTACACTAGCCAGCACCCCTGGCCTCGCCACCACCAGCCAGACCTCTCTACCCAGCCTGAACCATGCAGCGATCCCCACCCCCTCCCCCTTCACACCTGTCAGCGTCTGCCTCCAGCACCAAATCAAGTGACACATTGTTGAGTGTAGCATCATCATTGACAGCACAGTATTTCCTAACTCCAGTCCCACTTGGAAAGGCTGTGTTCTCACGGCGTGAACGCAGTACACCAGCTTGATAGATAAAGGGGAGACTAGGAAAACCAATACTATCAAGTGAAACCATAACAGGCGCTCAGGGAGGTTTGAGCTCTGACCTTCACATCCCCACACAGACCTGTGGACAAGAGGGGAACTTAACACACACTATGCCAGAGGGTTACACAACTCTTTGCTAGACAGTATAGAATAGTGGAGCTCAGGAACCCCCGGGGGTCTATCCTACCTGTAGTAACTAAAGCACGTATATTTGGCATGCTCAATCTGAAAGACAGTGTAGCTGAGAGCACGATACTTGGGTCTGCCTTATTAGAAATGTGGCTTCTAGTCTCAGCTCTGCCTGAAGTGACCTTGTGCAAAGTCACTGTTAATTTGTTCAGTGTGGGGAGGGGGCTGGCTAATACTTGACTGCTTAGGCTTGCATTCTGAGGCCTGGGTCAGTAATCAGGTCTGTGCAGTGTGTGGAAACATAAGCAATAGTCAGCAGAGATGAGATTTGGATGTAGTGTCTCCCAGCTCAGTGGCCTCTCCCTTAGGCACCAGGGTAGTGTGGGTGAGAGGCAGGAAATTCTGGGCTAGGGTTGGCTTTTGCAAAACAAGAATGTGGTGGGCTGTATAGAGCCCACCGTGTAACAGCCAGGAAAAAGTTAACAGAGGGACCAATGAAGAGGGACTGAGCTATGGAAGCTGCAGAACCAGCATGACTCACCACAGGGGATGCTAGAGCGGAAGAGCCTCTGTGACACCAAACCCTGGCATGGAGGGGCACTCAGCTGGTGCGTGTTCTCTGTTCCAAAGAACCAGGTCTGGCTCGGATCCGGTGTCCTTTTTACCCAACCCCATGATGTTCTGGAGCGGGGAGGCTCAGATAAATAAGTCTGGTTGGGGCCTGTGTCATCGAAAAGCTCAGACCCAGAGAGGCCTGCGTCCAATGGAGAGGGGCAGGGTCACTTACATTGGCCATTCTGGGGGAGTCACCCAGGGACGCAGGGTGCTCAAGCAGAGCTGGCGGACCTCGAGCTCCATGGTGCGCCTCCTGTCTGCTTCCTCCTGATGGTGAGAAATAAGGGAGACACCGGGGAGATTTAGATTCAGTGGAGACCTCCGTGGCATGGTAACTATAGTGGGCATGGCAGGGAGTGAAAATGGGGCTTGAAGGGAAAAGGCGAAACCCTGGCTGTGACTGTGCCCTAACCAGCCCAGGTCTGTGTGGAGCCAGTTCTAGGCTCCACGCCTCTGCCTGGTGAAAACCAGATCCCTCATGGCTTAGTCTCCTGCAGGGTGGTAGATCACAGTGGGGCGAGAGAAGGAGGAAACCAGGGGTCCTGCCCTCCCAGCGCGAGGGACAGAGCCCGGATGGCAGCTGGGAGAGGAATCAGAGAGAATGGGCTGAGAGGAAAAACACTGTCTTCTATTTGTCGTCATTTTCCATCAGTAGATGGAGGGTGCCATCCCCAGTTCCATCTGCTTCCCAAGCCCTATTTGCTGCCCATCGCCTGCCCCTCCCCATCTGCAGCTGCCCCTCCTTCCCTATCCCTTGATCCCATGTTCTGCCCTGTTCACTGACTCCCATCATGAAGGTCTCTGCGGATTCTTACCGTGCTGTCGAGGGTCAGGGTGCACTGACGCACCGAGAAGTCAATTAAGGGTTTTGATGCAGATTTCTCCAAGAGCCCATGCGCCCCCATTGTCCGTATAAAAGAAGCAAGGGCTTCTCTGACCTGCCAGACCCAGACAGAAACAGAAATGATTTGCACACAGTGTGGAGGGACCTTGTTCCTTCCCAGTCCAGGCTGGGATCCTTTCTCAGCGGGGTGTTTGGGGAAATACTACTAGGCAGCCCAGAGATGGGAATGCAGCCGGAGCCCTGCTGGGATTCTTTCCCCCACATTCTGCCCTACACTATGGAGCACTGATGGGTCGTGTGTTTCGATGCACAGGGTCCCGGCAGGCTCTGCACTGGCAGGCAGACATTCACTAGCTTTGGCCGCGTTGGCCATGGTTCCAGACTCACCCGTATGCTTGTGCTCTGCAGGACTGGCTCCAGGGCTGTGAACAGCTTCTCTGTACGGTGAGTCATTTCGGAAACTGTAAGACACAGACACATGGCTCAGCAGGGCTGATGTTAAACTGGGATGTGGAGGGACCTGAGATCTCAGGAACCTTAGAGCAACCTCAGTGTCCCTACATGACCCTCCCAGCAGGTTACCCCCATGGGTAACTAGCCACATCTGCCTATGCTTGCAGTTCCAGCAGTGATTGTCCTCTCTCATTGCCACAGCATTGGCTGAGGGGCTGCAGAACTTGGATTATCTACTGCAGACAGGTACAAATGACCCCAATGAGGCCCAGTGCTAAGCACTGCTAATTGCACAAGAGGCCATAACACATCAAAAGACGAGGCCTTGCTGTGGGTCACTTACTGTTGGATCAGACTATCCGGTCCAGAATGAAGATACTGGCACAGGTCTCCTCATCCAGCCTCCTGAAGAGGAACACAAGCAGCTCCACCAGGAACAAGCGAGCTGCAGGAAGAGGAGTGAATCATAATGGGGTGAATCATAAAGGGGAAGGGAATATAGTTCTATGCCTGGGCTCTGAAATTCCACAAGTTGGGATTTCCTTCTCTGAGAAAGGTGACATCTCTGGGGAGATGACACACCTAAGGGAAGAAAGCAACACCAACAAAGGTAAACTAGATCCAGTGTCTCTCAGGCCAAGCCGTCGGATGGCTGAGTGAAGGGGTGAAGGTGGAGGGGCAGATTCTAATTCCCATCTAAAGAACAGGCCAGCAAGCTGGATCAGTCTGAGTGACACCGAGGCTGCGGGGGCCGTGGCTCATGTAGAAGCAGAGTTTGACGGGTCAGGAACCGAAGATGTGGAGCATTGGAACAAGGTGTGGGATGCTGATGTTCCTGGTCAAAGGGGTTGGGGTGGGTGGGAGGAAAGAAACCAAAGGAGAGTTCTCCAGGATCCATCTCCCAATGGGAACAGGATGAGGTAGGGACAGCAATTCCCACAGCCTACCCAGTTTAAGCCAACAGGCCCTGGCATTTTGCCTGAGTGATCCCAGCATCTCTTACCATGGAGTGGAGTGCTGGGAAGAGGGTGCCAATGTCCTTCCTCAGGGCAGCCTCATCCATGTCCCTCATGCAAGCAAGGCTCTGTGCAAGAGAAGAGATGCAGGACATGGTGATGACGTGTCAGGCAGACAAGCCCCAATGTGTAGAGTCTCCATCAGCAGCTGGGTTACCGCAACCCAGACTTGGAAGGAATAAAGTTATGGCCCTTGTGGAGAGCAGCTTCCAGCTGGTGCCGGACTCTCCCTTCTCTGAGAGGGGCATTTGACCCCTTTCTTTGCACTAGCCTCGTCTCACTTATGGTTGATTCAACAGGATAGTTGTACCTGGCGCCAGCTGGGGTGGTGTGTGCTGAGGGGATGGCGGGGCCCGGTTTGGAAGAGCGGGGCCTGCCCTGAGTACTTATCACTACTGACGTTATGGCAGCGCCAGAGGCTGCAGTCAGGATCAGGCCCTGTTGCACTGGGTGCAGCACAATGTAGACAGAGCCAATCTCTGTCCTGAAGGGCTGACAGTCTGGAGACCCACACAGACAGGTCAGGGATGGGGAGACAGCATCCAAGTCTCCTCCCTGCCCCCGTGCTGGGGTGAGGAAACCACGCGGGAGCTTGGAAGGGGAGCTTAATGTCCCTTCATGCAGCCTTACCAAGGGCCAAGGATCTGGCCCTGTGTCTCTGCCTGCTCACCTCCTACAGTGGTCACTTCCAGAGTGTACCAGGGATGTATACTCCTGCTTTCTGGGCTTGGGACAGCCACTTCCACTCCCGGAGCCTTGCTCTCCACAGGTATAGGCTGGGCTAACAGCTAACCCTGCCCTGGGCCCAGGGAGAGGTGAGTGCGCGGGACACTCTGGGGAGAGGTGAAGCTCAGGACGATGGTTATTATTTCTCTCCCTGGTTCCCTACTGCAGCCTATTGCTGACCAGCCAGCAAAGAAGAAAGAAAGCAAAGCCAGGTGCTAGGAATGGAGTCGCCTCTCTCCTCCCATCTGCAACACCTACCCTGGCAAGGTGAGGTCAGAGCATGTTCTCTCGGGCCAGAAAATGGCAGTGAATCTGGTAGCAAGCAGATGGGGAAAGGGGGTCAGAGCCTTAGAGGGTCAGTGTGTTGTGGGCGGGAGTCCAGGCTGAGTTGATGATGGAGGGAACCTTGTACCATCTGTGCCATGGGCACTTCCCCAGTGTGCTGTGGATTTCCCGTTCTTTCCTCACTCACTCTGGTCTTCCTTGGCCTTTCCTCGTCCTCGCTGATTGGGGCGAACTGTCCCCTGGGTGACAAATAGGCCTTTTGCTTGGTGCCTAAAATGAACAGAAGGAAACTAAGTTTGCTCTTAAGCAAAGTAAGCAGTCATGGGATTAGAGGGAAGGTCCTCTCATGGACTGTAGCTGGTTAAAAGACAGAAAAGAAAGGGTAAGAATATATTTTCACTTTTCACAATGAGGTAAATCGTGGGGTCTTCAAAGATCTGTACTGGGGCCTTTGCTGTTCAGGGGTAAAATGGTGAGGTGGCAAAATCTGTGGATGATACAAAATTACTCAGCATAGTTAAGTCCAATGTTCCCTCTAATTTTTGACAGGCCATGTACGCAAAAATTTTCTTCTGTGCAAATTTTTGAAACAGAGTTCAAATTTGTGTGCCATTTTCAATACTTAGAAAAAGGAAATTTAACCATTCCTCATGAGGCAGAAGTTAGTTTTAAGCATTACACTTTAGGATCTTTTTTGTAGACAATCACAAGCATATATCAAGCACATATTAATCATGATCATTATCAGTCCATAGGCTTCTGCCCGTTGGTGTCCACTTTCACCTTTCATTCTATACACGTCTGAAAAGATTTTGATAAACATATCATAAACACAATTTAATAAGTTGCCATTATGTCAGTTTATATGGGTTTTCAGATAGAGACATCATAAGTAAAAAAAGAAACACAAGAGTTTGTGTTTTAAATTCAAAATTTTCCTAAAAAATATCCATAAATGATTATCAGCCAAGAATAAGATATGTAATTACAAATGCATTTTAATTTCCTTATTGGTCGAAATGTCAAAGACTGCTAAACTAACCTTACTGTTTTCCCCTGCGATCTTTTTCCATTGCCCATTCAATATAAACTCTGTCCAGATCTATCAGTCCTCCATCCAGCTGGTGACTCTTAATACACATCAGCATGTCCAAAGGATCTACTTGTAAACGATTCCGTAGTTTGTTTTTTAGCAAGTTCATTAAGCTAAAGCCACACTCACAGTCTGCACTTGATGCTAGGAATGTTCCTCCAATATCCATCAACTTTGCAAGATCCTGACACTGTTCGTTCTGGTGAGCAAATGTCACCATATCCAGGAAACTTAAAACCAAATGGCTTTTGATTCTTTCGGCTACTGCAAACTTGAAGTCATTGTACTGACTGATTATAACAATCTCTTCAGCACGAAAATCTTTGTATTTTGAACATAGGGATTTGACCTGATGAATTCCAAAACTGAAGTCACACTTAACTATTGCTGCACAACCAAAAGTGAACCACTCCTGGACTTCATCCTCTGGAAACCCGTCTGCTAAATGTGCACACAAGATGTTCATGAAAGTTATTATGGAACTGGTATCAATTTCATTATTAATATTCATTATTATTATCAATTTCATTATCTAAGAGAGCCTTAACTTTGTCACTCCATAAGACTGAATCTCCAAGGTCTTCTGATCTTGTTCAGTTTACCTTGGGCAAGGTGAAATGCTTCAAGAGGTGTAAGCCCCCGTTTCTGGAGCAGCGTGGATAGTGAAGGCAGCTCCGAGAAAACAACATTCAAAACTTCTAAAGTTATTCGGTATTCTATGGTATTCAGCTTTTTGTGGCAGTATTTAGAAACTGGATCAATATCTTTGTTTTGCTCAAAATATTCCAGAAGAGAATTATAGTTGCGAATAATTGCTCACAGTGCAAAGTGCCTCGATAACCAGCGCACTTCATTGAGTGGCCTGAAAGCCACTGACTCACATTCAGAAGCATCCACTATTTCCTGAAATTTGCATTTTCTCCTGGATGACCAACAGAACACCGTGTAGACAGTTCTCATTAAGGTTTTGATGTCTCTTATCAGTTTGACCTCTTTCCATGCATCAGAAATCCCCACGTCTTCATGGTGTGGAACGCAATGTTGCTGGACTAAGTGTGGAATATCACGTTTCAACTGAGCCGCCATGCCATTGAGTTTGCCCAACATCACGGAGGTACCATCAGATGTGAACATCACCATTTTCATTAGATCGAGTTGGTGGTTTTTTATAAAACTTTGTGATTGCAGACACTATTGAAACAGCATCACATTCTTGCAATGGTAATAGTTCACCAAACAAAGTTTTATAGTCTGCAGAATTTATGGATCTATATTTAAAGTAGAGTATCAAGGATCCGTTAATGGATATAGCAGTGCTTTCAGCAACAGCTAGAGTGTGAAACATTGCCGATGCTATTTCATGAATGAGGTCACTTTGGACAATGCAGTTGATAATTTCCAGAAATTCAAAAGCATAATTTTTACTTCCCCAGCTCACTGATATGCGCACATACTTTTCCATATGGTCATTAATATCCTGAACAGAAAGCACCAAGCTGTTCATTTTAATAGCCAACGCCACACTGTCAGTAAGTACCTTGATTTCTTCTGGGTTTGAACGCTTGCGTTCAAGATTAATTTGCCACCTCTGCTTTTCAGCTGGACTTTCAAGAATCATGCTAAGCAATCCGCTCCGTAAGGAAGGGTTTTTGTTTCTAAGTCTTGTTACACCATCTATATGAGACTTGACAGATGACGCTTTAAGAAATCCAACTTCCATACATCGTTCCACATTCTTCCTGTTGAAAATTCTCCCGAAGCTCTGGCACATCAACAATATACACAAACAACTCCCTTGTCCTCATCAAATGTGAATATTTTACAAAATTTAGCAAGCATTGCACTATGTGACTTTGGTGTAACCGTGTCTATAGTCTCATCCAGCCATCAGATTTAAATGAAGTCGCTATTCTTTTACGCTTTATACCTCTACACAGTGACATTTTGGGATTGATTTTTTTACCAGATTGGTTTATTTAAAATTAATACTTTTATTATATGGCTACTATTTCAATGCGCTTAACAGCGTGACTCGACAAAAGGGCAAACAGGAGATCATTCAGATCAGGATACCGGAAGTTTGTGCAAAGCAAAAAAAAAAAAAAGCAGGAAAATGGTAAAACATCACGAGTAAATGTATGAAGTCCAATGCCTTTGAAAGATTTCAGTCACAAAAACAACACTTTGCAGTTCCTTAGCAACTACAGCTCCAAGATCTCGTTCTTGAGTGGTAACAGCTCATTTAGACCCTGCCATTTTGTATGTGGGATTATGTTTTCCAATGTGCATTACTTTGCACTCATCAACACTGAATTTCATCTGCCATTTTGTTGCCCAGTCACCCAGTTTAGTGAGATCTCTTTGTAACTCTTTGCAGTCTGCCTGGGACTTAAGCACTCTTCCCTCTAAGCTGTGCACATGTGCGTGCACAAACAGATCCTAAACCCCACGCACACGGTGAAACACCGCAACCACAAAAAATGAAATACCACATCAGAGCCAGGCCAAAATATCATTTACGGGCGACTTTTGACATTGTTCGCAACTATGGCCAGGCATTTTGACTTATTCGCACGTACTTGAGTTTGTACACAGCCAAATGAACAGACTACAAGGAGATGTGTGCGTCCCGACGTGATCAATGTTCCACATTCGAAATGCTTTGTCACAGTGAAAGGCTGCTGACTCCTACCTGGGACGGAAGAGTCAGTGGGGCCTGGCTGGCTGGAGTCCAGATTTGTGTTGTCCGTTCAGAAAGGTGTCCATCCTGTCATTCAGAAGGGCAGTGGAGGGGTGAGGTATCATGCGACTGATTCTATGGAAGGGCAATAGGAATCAGAGGGGAACTGGGGTAAATCTGTATCATGGGGGACTCTTCTGGGCAGAATTCCTACTCACCAATGGTCTGAGTCAGTCTTTGGCAGAGATGGTCCAAAAGCCCCATATTGACTCCTAAGACAAGAACCAATGTAAACAGATCAGAGGAGTTTCTCTTCTACTGCACAGACCTCAGAACATTCCCACCTCCCTCTTGGGAGGCCAAGCTATCGCTCTGGTGCCCCGTGCTCTGCATTGCCATGTGGAATGAAACCCAGGCTCCATTCTCCGAGCCGGTCTGCAGCTCCCAAGATGGCTGGAATTGCTCCAAGTGGGAGGAAACACCATTTACACGGGGAGGCTCTCTGCTTGACTAGGGGCTTCGAAGGGGATTCCACTTGGTTCCCCTCAGCCAGCAGGACGTAACTCATGAGCTGGAGAATCCCAAGGAGCCAGAGACATTGCGAGGCTCAGATGGCGGTAGATGCAAAGAGCTGCAGCACTGAAATGTGGGATCCCCTTCCTTGGTGGTACCTCCCCTCTTCCTTGGGATTCAGCAAGGCGGCTTGATCCCCATTTGGCCCCAGGAGGTATTTGAGTTTATGAGGTGTGTTCTGACCAAGAAGTGACCTATTCTGGCCCACCTCACTGCACAGCCACCAAACCAGCACTGCCTGAGACAGCATCTGATCACGACTCACAAAGCCATTTGTAATAGACGTGTGAAAAACGTGGGCATCTCAGTCACGAAAAATGCACTGGTGCCTGTTTCCAGGAATGGCACGTGTGGGGCTCAGTAGCACCCACAGTTCCAGCCCCAGCCGTGGTCACTTGACACACAGTCAGCCAGTTACAGATCACAGTGATCGTGTGCACAAGCAGTCACTGCAACTGCTTGGGTCACTGCTGCAACCGTGCACACCAGTGAAGAAGAAGGTGTGGACATCCTTCTGAATTTTGAGGCTGATGAGACATTTGCTCTCATAATAACAGTTGTGATTCTCTAATATAGCACCCTGCGTTAATATACCACTGTTCACCCAGATTATTGGCATTTGTGCTTTGTATAAAATATTTAATAGAAGTTTAATTGCTATAACAAACCACTTGTAACTCTAAGGACCTTGGGTCAAGAATCAAAGCACCCAAAAGAGTGTTTTATCTACAGCAGAACACCTCCCTCTTCTATAAGATGCCAGTTTATTATAGATCTAATCCTTTATCTCAATAAAACAAATGTTATAAAGAAAAATGTTTTAGGAAAGATCTGGCCTCGCAGGAGAATGTGAGGATGTTATTTATGTTGGATATTCCAAAATGAATTTAGGGATGTGTTAGAACAATACATCTAGGCTGTAAAGTGGGCTCTACCAGCCCCTCTTTGCAAGAAAACCCTCTGTTTGTGACCTTACATTTTTAGAGAAAAAGGTGTGTAGTTGAGAAAAAGTTTTTAGAAAACCTTAGTTGATTTCTAAAATATTGAAATGGCAAACTGTTTTGGAGGGCATATTTGCAAAGTATTTTAAATGAATGCAAAGTATCTAATGTGGTTTTCTAATATCATTGCTACGTGTGGTAAAATGCATTATGTACTAACATGAAATCTAATGACCTTGCTCAGCTGATTACCAATATAAGAAGACATTTAAGTCTAGACTGTTTATTATATTAATGGGGAAGTAATTAGTTACTGGCAGAGCTCTAGCCACTCCTTCCCCCAACTCAGAAAGATAAGAATCAACATCATCAACAATTGTTCTGCAGAATCGACAACTTCTTCCATCACTAAGCTAAAGACTCCTTAAGAATGATTTAATTGTAAAAGACTGCTTTGAGAATTAAAAACCTTTACATAAACTACAGGTTTGTACTTTTTAAAAACAGAATTTCATTTCCTGTTGAACCCTAATGAAACTGAAGAAATATCTCAGAAAATGAACGGAATAAGTTAAGAGTTAAAAGACTAAATTTGAAGATGTTCTGAGAAACTCTCCAACAAAAATAAAGGAAATATAACTGTCAAGAAATACTTACAACCCTAACACATATACACATTAACAAACTACCTTTCCATAAGATGAAGAGGCTCCATGAATGTACGGCGCCAATGAAAGGCAAGAGAGGTGTGTTTTTCTAAAATTGCACAGAAATAGGGAAGAGACTAGTATAAAAACTCTAAGTGAGCACCCTGCACACGCTCTGCTACCCTGCTCAAACTCAACTCATCCTCTCCCTCTCTACAAGCAAGCTGACACAGACAGAAGAGAGAAGACTCCCGAAGAAACCAGCCCAAGGAAACCTCCCTAAAACTTCAGCATGTCTTGGTAAGAGACATTAACTAGAACCCTGCCAAGGGATGAGAGTTATAAACTCTTGTAACAGTTTTCTTGTGATATGGAAATGCTGTTGTAATTTAAGAAGTTAACAGTTTTTCCTGTTAACCACTAAATGGTTAGACCATGCATTTGGGAAAGAGGCAAGGGCTAAACATTGGGAAACGGAGAAATAGCGGGATTTAACTGAATTTAAGATTTTAAATATTTTGTTAATTGGCCAGTCTCGAGACAGCTCCTTAAATAGTTTCTTCTAACTAAGTAATGTAACTACTTTCTTCTATTTCAGAGGATTTAGTTAAAATTGCTTACTTTGCCCATCTATAGAAACAGTCTAGTTATTAATAGGATCCGCCTGCTCTTAAAATTAGTTTGCCCATCCACAAACAGTCTTAGTATCTATGACTCACAATAATTTGGGGAAATAAGACCTTGGTTTCAACTTACCAAAAGAAAAGTGCCCCATCAAAGGCAAGCCTGCTCACAAAGGTGTAATCTATTAAAAGCTCTCCAGAGAGAAGCATACAGATGAGACTGAAGAGAAATCAGCCTTTTATCATTTGTGTTCTGTCTTTTGTTGTTTTGTTTAGTGTTTTCTTTTGTTTAATAATAAAATAGCCATGGTTAATAACAGTGATTATTTTGCTTGGCTTTAATCATGGCGTTCCCTAAGGCAGTGGTTCTCAAAGCCGGTCTGCCACTTTATTCAGGGAAAGCCCAGGGCATGCTGGACAGGTTTGTTTACCTGCCGCGTCCACAGGTTCGGCCGATCGCAGCTCCCACTGGCCGCGGTTCAGCGCTCCAGGCCACTGGGGGCTGCGGGAAGCGGAGCGGGCCAAGAGACATATTGGCCGCCCTTCCCGCAGCCCCCAGTGACCTGGAGCGGTGAACTGTGGCCAGTGGGAGCCATGATCGGCCGAACCTGTGGACTTGGCAGGTAAACAAACCGATCTGGCGCACCAGGGGCTTTCCCTGAACAAGCGACAGACTGGCTTTGAGAACCACTGCCCTCAGGTATGTAAAAGAACCCCTGTGACTCAAATAGTGGAGTCACACCCTGAATTGTCAGGAAAAGAGATCGTAAGAACTAGCCGAGCATTTCTTGTTTCTCTAAACAAATATTTTTACTAAGTTTTGGGATAAAATTACTTGACAGCCAACACAATTTAATATTACCCCCTTCCACTCCACACCAAGTTCTGGCAATATGGACTGGTTTAAATCAGAGCGAGTCAAATCAATGATTTTCATTGTGATTTAAATCAGCAAGTACAGGAAATCTTGAATTAAATCAGTGATTTTAATCTTGTTTTCCATTTTGTCTTTTTAGATATTTACCTAAAGAAAGGCTGGTTCTCAGCGCTTGGTATAATTTCATACTTCTTTTTTCTAACCCTGAGGATACACTAGGTGTATACACACTTGTGTAAGCAATTATATAGCTTAACATACAGTTATTCAGTCTTAATTTTTACATTTTTTATTGTGATAGAAAATGGTGAATCATACATTTCCTATTTACTGGATGGCGATTATCTTTCACTCATGATTTGTGTCAAGTTAAATTTAGATGGAAATTGGAATTCAATTAAAAATGCACAAAAGCGTTTTAAAATGGTTTGTTATTAAAGAAAATGACTTTAAATGTGCTGGGTGCATAAGAAAAAAAGCCTGTTTTGCATTTAAATCTAACTGATTTATTAAACAAAAGAAATATTATCCTCAACTGATCAGCTGAACTGATTTTTTTCTGGTCACCACGTCCGTCGAGATTTTAGAACTAATAGATCTCCATCCTCTCATATCTCTTTTTAATTCATAGATTAGAAGAGGAAAACAAACTTCCCTGCTTTTTCAACTCCCAATTGAGTCCTAAACTTTAGATGAACTACTCATTGAACTGAACTAGTTGGATAAACTGAAATGAAGAAAATATTCTCTCTGAACCTGCAGAAGAGGCTACTGCCATCAAAAGAGGGTTTAGAACTTCAGCAAACTCTGGTTCCTTCCAAGTGGTTAGTCAACGACATCTACCAGGTCAATGCTTTTGACTTTCTTGAAAACTTTGACAGCAAGCAAGGAGGTCTAGAATATTTGCTTATTTAATTTCAGTTATATTAATAGATTATATTAAATTTAAGCCTGAATAGAGGTTGTCATACTTTCACATTTAAATTTTAAATAGATTTATCTGTAAAAATGTATTTAATTTGAAGAAGAAAATCTGATACTTTTGATGTTTTAATTGATTTTTTTATCCACCCTCATTCATGGAGGAATCAGGAAGAGAGAGGAAAGGGCACTGAGGGAGAAGAACGAGGAGGCAGGGAGATGGAAGAAGGAAGGGAAGAAGAGGAGAGCTCAGATTCCTTTTCCCAGCCCCTCACTGGAATGTTTCCCCCAGATCAGCCTGCAGGAAAACTGGAAGATCCCCTACCCCCCCCCCCCGCCCACTTCTCTGTGGAGTATCTGGAAAGGTCCCTCACCCCTGTGCTGGGATGGTCAAGCCACAGAAGAATTTTGATGTCTCACATATAATCGCAGATGACAGTGATGATGTGGATTCCTCCGCAAGTTCTGTGTAAACAGGTGCTATACACTCCAAAAAGTGCTCCCAATTGTCTGAAAAGCAGAGCCCAGACAGCTGTGTGCTCCCTCCTCCAGCTCCCAGAGCACACTGAGCCACAGGGCCTACCCACTTTCTGACACAGGGCCCACCCCCTTTGTGACACAGGGCCACTGCTGACATCACAGAGGCAAGGTGGGCTGGGGCTGTCTGGCCAGAGCCTTGTGGTTTGCATCCCCCAGATTGGATTAAGGGAGGATTGCTCTTGGCTTTTGTTGGATATTTTAATCCAAGGGAGCCCCGGGGCCTCCCCACAAACCCTGTCTGTATAATGTGTCATGAGAAAAGGAGATTCGACCACAAGGTGCAAAATGATTCTGTGTCAGTCCACTCCAGTAGCTTGCCACTGGCAGCAGCAAAGGGGAAGGTGAAATCCGCACAATGCACCTGGCCAGCTTTGCTGTTCTCTGACATATGAGTAAAAAATTCCTTCCTCACCCCGCAGTGACCATGGAATCCCTGAAGCATGAGCTTGCACTGGCCATCTGTCTCAGCGTGAGCCGCTCCAAATGCTAGTCCAGCCACAGCTGCATCGGTGCCCAGGGCTGAGAGAATAAAAGGGCTGAGAAGATTCTTTCCTAAGGATACACACAGACACTAAATCCCCTCCCAAAAGGCTGCAATAAAAGGCAGTCAGAGCGCAGGCCCCGTGAGTCCCAACAGCATGCTGGAGGCTGTACAACACAGGGGAGGGCACAGGCCCGACCCCAAAGAGCAGAGAATCTCTTGCTTGTTTTATTTGATTTCCCATTCTCTTGAGCAGGATCTTGTTTCAGGAGGAACTTGAGGGAAGTTTGGGGCAGGAGAAAGGGAGAATAATGTTAGCCTGAGGAGTAGCATGGCAGGGGCTTGGCAAGGGAGAGCCAGGGAAGGACACAAAGGGAATGACTGGGAGAGTGGTGGAGGAATGAGCCCAGAGAGCTAGGTGGGGACGAAGTTTGCAAAGACTAAACAAGGAGCAGCACTCAGGTGCTGAATGGAGCTGAGCGAATCAGTGGCTTTTCAGTTTGGGGGCCAGTTGGAGAAATACCAAAAAAAAAAAAAAAATTATTGGTTTGGTTTGGCCTGAAACAAAATTGTTTTGGTTTTTCGTTTCAGGTTGTTTGTGGGTGTTTTTCAACGCCCCTCCCCCCCCCGCTTTTTTTTTAAAGTTGCTTCAATTTCAGAATGAAAAGTGACAACATTTTGCTGTGGAATGGTCCAAACAGATTGGTTTAACTTTTAAAACAAAACATTCCCTTTTGGTGTGTGGCTGAAATGATTTGCTGAATTCATGTGTGATTTGGGTGGCCCTGAGAGATGCATATTTGGGGAATTTGCTAGCTCTAGTGTAGGATCTGCGAGGGAGCCAGGGGAGGGATCAGAATGAGCTGGTCTGACGGGTGAGATGATTTTACAGCGGGCTCTGAAGGGGAATGAGAGGAGATGTGGGGGGAGGGCAGAGTCAATGGGATGGGTGATCAAGGCCTGGAGCAGGTGGGCTGGAGAGGACGAGGGGAGACATGTAGAGACATGGTAAAGGAAGGACTGTTCAGGAAGGACAGGCAGGGCAGAAAAGGTAGGGGAGTTGTATTGTATGTAAGAGAGCAGTATGACTGCTCAGACATCCGGTATGAAACTGCAGAAAAACCTGAGAGTTTCTGGATTAAGTTTAGAAGTGTGAGCAACAAGGGTGATGTCGTGGTGGGAGTCTGCTATAGACCACCAGACCAGGGGCATGAGGTGGACGAGGCTTTCTTCTGGCAACTAAGAGAAGTTACTGGATTGTAGGCCCTGGTTCTCGTGGGAGACTTCAATCACCTTGATATCTGCTGAGAGAGCAATACAGCAGTGCACAGACATTCCAGGAAGTTTTTGGAAACTGTAGGGGACAATTTCCTGGTGCAAGTGCTGGAGGAACCAACTCGGGGCAGAGCTCTTCTTGACCTGCTGCTCACAAACTAGGAAGAATTAGTAGGGGAAGCAAAAGTAGATGGGAACCTGGGAGGCAGTGACCATGAGATAGTCGAATTCAGGATCCTGACACAAGGAAGAAAGGAGAGCAGCAGAATACGGACCCTAGGCTTCAGAAAAGCAGACTTTGACTCCCTTAGGGAACTGATGGGCAGGATCCCCTGGCCCTGGGAGAATAACGTGAGGGGGAAAGGAGTCCAGGAGAGCTGGCTGTATTTTAAAGAATCCTTATTGACGTTGCAGGAACAAACCATCCCAACGTGTAGAAAGAATAGTAAATAACCGTGAAATCCTTGCTGATCTTAAACACCATTAAGAAGCTTACAAGATGTGGAAGATTGGACAAATGACCAGGGAGGAGTATAAAAATACTGCTCAGAGGTGCAGGAATGAAATCAGGAAGGCCAAATGACACTTGGAGTTGCAGCTAGCAAGAGATGTTAAGAGTAACAAGAAGGGTTTCTTCAGGTATGTTAGCAAGAAGAAGAAAGTCAAGGAAAGTGTGGGTCCCTTACTGAATGAGGGAGGCAACCTAGTGACAGAGGATGTGGAAAAAGCTAATGTACTCAATGCTTTTTTTGCCTCTCTCTTCACGAACAAGGTCAGCTCCCAGACTACTGCACTGGGCGGCACAGCATGGGGAGGAGGTGACCAGCCCTCTGTGGAGAAAGAAGTGGTTCAGGACTATTTAGAAAAGCTGGACGAACACAAGTCCATGGGGCCAGATGCGCTGCATCCGAGGGTGCTAAAGGAGTTGGCGGATGTGCTTGCAGAGCCATTGGCCATTATCTTTGAAAAGTCATGGTGATCAGGGGAGGTCCCGGATGTCTGGAAAAAGGCTAATGCCCATCTTTAAAAAAGGGAAGGAGGATCTGGGGAACTACAGGCCAGTCAGCCACACCTCAGTCCCTTGAAAAATTATGGAGCAGGTCCTCAAGGAATCAATTCTGAAGCACTTAGAAAGTGATCAGGAATAGTCAGCATGGATTCATCAAGGGAAAGTTATGCCTGACTAATCTAATTGCCTTCTCTGATGAGATAACTGGCTCTGTGGATGAGGGGAAAGCAGTGGATGTGTTATTCCTTGACTTTAGCAAAGCTTTTGATACGGTCTCCCACAGTATTCTTGCCAGCAAGTTAAAGAAGTATGGGCTGGATGAATGGACTATAAGGTGGATAAAAAGCTGGCTAGATTGTCGGGCTCAACAGATAGTGATCAATGACTCCATGTCTAGTTGGCAGCCGATATCAAGCGGAGTGCCCCAAGGGTTGGTCCTGGGGCCGGTTTTGTTCAATATCTTCCTTAATGATAGGGAGGATGGCCTGGACTGCACCTTCAGCAAGTTTGCAGTTGACACTAACCTGGGAGGAGTGGTCGATACGCTAGAGGGTATGGATAGGATACCGAGGGACTTAGACTAATTGGAGGATTGGCCCAAAAGAAATCTGATGAGGTTCAACAAGGACAAGTGCAGAGTCCTGCACTTAGGACGGAAGAATCCCATGCACCGCTACAGACTAGGGACCAAATGGCTCGGCAGCAGTTCTGCAGAAAAGGACCTAGAGGTTACAGTGGTCGAGAAGCTGGATATGAGTCAGCCTTCTTGGCAACAAGGGCACACTGTTAACGGCATTTTGGGCTGTATAAGTAGGAGCATTGCTAGCAGATCGAGGGACGTGATCAGAAAAGGACCTAGAGGTTACAGTGGTCGAGAAGCTGGATATGAGTCAGCCTTCTTGGCAACAAGGGCACACTGTTAACGGCATTTTGGGCTGTATAAGTAGGAGCATTGCTAGCAGATCGAGGGACGTGATCATTCCCCTCTATTTGATATTCGTGAGGCCTCAACAAAGGCACAGCACACGGTGCGATCAGCCACTCTGAGACCTGGCAAACTTGTACCAGCGTTGGGCTGCTTAGAACATTGCTTTTTGCTACTTCTTTAGTCACTGGATCACAGCAGTGTTGCAAAATATGCAGTCTTGGCCAGCTCGGCCAGACTCTTACTAAACAGAAGGCAAAAGGAGAGGGAGAGGAAAGAGGAGAAATAGGAGGGAAGGAAAATGACACACAAAGGTGGGGGCGGTGGTGACAACAGGAACCAAAGTCTTACATCCTAGGTGGTGTTTGGGCTTTGGCCAGAGCCAGTGGAGGTGGCTGTGTCATCTGGGTCCCTCTCTCTCAGGCCTGGTCTGGACAGGACATTTCTCAGCATCAGGATCATGAAGGCCCAACAGCGTTACGGTGGATCCTGAGGTCCCTAGGAGATGGTGGATGTGGCAGCCATGCGGTGAAGCTCACTTCTTCCTGTCCACCCATCTCCCAGCTAGTCAGAGCACTTCATTCTCCCCCGAAAGTCTTTTTTCTAACGGACCCCAAAGGGAGCGATTGGTGGAATAGTCCTTCCTCTTATTATTTTGTCCACCAATTAGACCTCATTTCCGACACACCAGTTTTGGTCCCTTGATTTCCAGCCCCACAATTCTCTTGTTAACCAGGCATGATCTTAACACTGTCCTCGAGTTACTAATTGGCCTTTCTGTTTTGGCTCATTCAGTCTGTCTCCCTTTCATCAACATTCCCTGTTATGAGTTATTGGAACATTTGATCAACTTTTTATCCACTTACCCAAAGTTAAGCTTACAATCAGGGTAGGCGTACGAGGCCCAAATTATTACAACAGGCTCCACTAGCCTAGCTGGATCATACCGTGGTGGCTTATCTTGCTCTCTCCTCCCCTTGAGCCATTTCTTTATCCCTTCTTCTCTCTATGCTTTTCATTTCCCCTTCATCTTCTCCCTCTCTCTCTCTCTCTCTCTCTCATTCTTTTCTATTCTTTTCCTCTGCACCTCCTCCAACCCCTTTCCCTGGGGCCTGTGTGCTCTTCCCCTGAGTTTCCCCAGCTCGCCTTCCCTCCAGGCCTCCCTGTTTTCTCTCTCTTCTCCCCCCCGCCTCTTTCTTTCCTTCCTTCTGTCCCTTTTTGGCTCTTCCTCCCTCAACCCACTTGCTCCCCATTCCCCATGGGTGTCTTTCCCTAGTGCCTGTCTCTGCTCCATGCCTCCTCTCCCTGTTTTTTCCTACCCATATAGGTACACACCCATGTACTTTCTCTCTCTGTATCCACACACTCACACAGAGTGACTGAGGAAGAGTCTAATTTAGAATGAATCAAAGCTCTTGACTCTCTTAAGTCAAACTATAGGATGGTCCCTGGCTCCAGCTTTCTGATTATCTCAATGTTCCTTTGTAACAAGAATATCTTGTCCTCCCAACACCAGGCAGTATTGTCAGGGGCATTTGCTCTTCCAGTATGCCACTGAGGAGCAGTTTTGTGGCCACGAGAGATGCAAAAATAGTTTAGAATTGTTCAGTGGATGCATATTTTCACTGGGCATTCCAGGGACTCAGTCAAAGGGGTGGGAAGCAATATGGCTGCTGCTAGGTCTCTTTGACCCATGTGTGAGGAAAGTTCCTCTCTCTCTACAGTCTCTCCAAAGTGTTTGTCATTCAAAGTGCTTTAGCAAGGTGGGTGAGGAGTATTATCTCCATTTTACAGATGGGGAAACTGAGGCACAGATTGGGGAAGGTCAACATTCTCAAAAGCAGCTACTGATTTTTGGATGCCTTCATTTCTTGTGCCCAACTGTGGACACCTGGGGGCTGATTTTCAGTGGGGCTGTGGAGCCAGTGCTCCCATTGCCTTCAACTGAATTTGGGGCTAGAGCTGGTCTGGAGGTAAAAGGCGTCTGCATGGAGAGCCCTAGCCTTATGCGGTGCTCTGGGGATGTGCAGCGCTTGTGGCTTTCTTCCATCTTGGCCCCCTACCAGGATGATGTGGAGGTATCTCAGCTCGGGTCTCCTCAGGGAGATTTCCTCCCCCAGAGCCTTCTACCATGAGCTCTGCCCCAAGTTGGTTCGTCCAGCACTTGCACCAGGAAATTGTCCCCTACACTTTCCACTTCTACCATGGGTTTGACCATGGGGGTGGGATGACTTAGCCGCAGAATCCCAAGAAACTGCATCCTGAAAACAATTCAGGTCAGATCAAAACCCTCATTGGACAAAGGATCATGGTGCAGTATGAGTGAATGGCAAGAACAAGCAACGGCGGTGTGGGACTTTCTGTACTCTGCTACTTTCTGGAAGCCAAATTCTGCAACACGGGAAATTCATAGGGCCCAAATTCTTCTCTTACAGAGATGTATCTTTAAATGACTGCCCTTGTCTGATTTCTAGCTCCATAATAGCCCATGCTTATTAAACTCTTAGGGGACAATGTGAATGCCTATTGAGCACATTTGCAGAAGTGGAGACAGAGAGTGTTTATTTTTGAGTTACATGATTGAGTTCAAGCTTCCCTGGCTGCTCACACTTCTGGGAATGATTTCAGCAACTGTTCTGATCTTCAGAGAAGTTGTCACAACGAAGGCCCCGATCTTACAAGCTGATCATTGCGGGTGGCTCACTGCACCTAGGATGAAGCTCACAGAAGACTTTGCAGGCGTCCACCTACACGGAGCTGCTAGCAGGGTTTGAGCCTGAGAGGGTTTGAAATGGGGTCCCCTTTCTACCTATGATTCATTTACAATGCAGCTGATGTAACAGTGACAACATAGTGGTGTGAGTAAAAGTATTTGAAGGTGTAAAACTGCCATACAATGGGGTCAAACTCAGTAAAAGTCCCAGGGCTATCACTAATTAAAATGGATTAATCATCTCTCTTGCGTGCAGAGATGACTATAAAGTAGCACATGAAAGGGAGGTGTTTGTGAATGCTGAGATGAAAAGTCATATTCTTTCAAAGATCCCAGTTTACAAAGTCTGCTGCAGTTTCCACGGTAAACATCTGATGAAGTGAGCTGTAGCTCACGAAAGCTCATGCTCAAATAAATTCGTTAGTCTCTAAGGTGCCACAAGTACTCCTTTTCTTTTTGCGAATACAGACTAACACGGCTGTTCCTCTGAAAAATGAGATGAGTGTGGGTGGACCCCTGCGGCTGTACGGCGCTCAGACATGTTTGGGGGCCAAAGCCACTGATCCTCTAACTGATCCACATTGTTATGAATTACACCTGAGAGGACATGCACACAAATGCTACGAATTATACCTGATAGGTCACACACAGTTCGAATCTAGGCTGAGGCACAGAAACATTCCACAACTGCAGAGTTCCCAAAAGACACTAAGTTTATTACGCTCGAGCGTGGTGCCCCCCTGCTAGCCAGGAGGGGACCCTGAATACAGATTATACAAAGGTTATATACTTTTTAGCAAAGCATGTTGCCCTCGTGCATCGGAAACCTTAGCCAATAAACAAACCCTTGTCTTATCTACCACCTATCCCTGCTTGGTGCATTCCTCGTGCTATACCAGTATGTTAATTACACAGCATGGTCCTAAAGTCATGCATCAGTAACCTTTATTATCAGGATGGGAGACACATCAAGTCCAAGAGACAGGGAGTTAGAGACTGACAAAAACCAGATACTGGGAGTCAAGGCAGGCTGGAGACAAGGAGGAGGAATTTCACAGGGATTCAGTATCTAAGGATCACTCCTCCTGGTGTATGATGTGCTGGGATTTAAACAATGGTGGGCCCCAAACCAAAATGGAGTCACATGTGCTAACTGTTCCTTAACAATCTGGAAGGACTTTTGTGCATGTGCAGAGCCCCAGTGAAGTCGATTAGACTATTCACATGAGCAAACTCATGCAGAAGTGACACAATCCCGCAAATGGGTCCACTTGGGGGGATCCCTGCATGCATGTGGCAGACCCTCGTTGGCTTCCATGGAGCTCCTTGTAGGTAGGTGTAAGGACTCGAGTGCGCAGGGCAGCTTCTGGAATCCTGGCCAGTGTTTGCAGGGACAGGGCCTGATTTAAAACAAGATGCAACAAGTGAGTGTGACGAACACTAGGAGGAAAGGGCATGTGAAATGAGAGTGACAGGAACAAGTCCAGCCTGGTCCATGGGCTAGTTGTGTGTGGTTGGTTTGTGGGTATTTTTATATCATAGATTACCCTATGTGGTTCTGTTTGGGAGTGTGTGTGTGTTTTCTCACATCTCTGCCTGTTTGTAGTCTGTCTTGTAGAATCATAGAAATGTAGGACTGGAAGGGATCTTGAAAGGTCATTGAGTCCATCCCCCTACCTTCACAGCAGGACCAAGTACCATCCCTGACAGGTTTTTGCCCTAAATGGCCCCCTCAAGGGCTGAGCTCACAACCCTGGGTTTAGCAGGCCAATGCTCAAACCACTGAGCTACCCCTCCTGTGGCCCCATTACTGTAGCAGTTCAGCACCTCCCAATCTTTAAGGTCTTTATCCTCACACCGCCGCTGGGAGGCAGGGCAGGGCTGTGGCCCCCTTGCCGGGGTGGGGACCTGAGGCAGGAGAAGGTAGGACTCCAGTGGGGTTTAGGTGCCTAAACCCGGGAGGATCTGGGCCCAGGGGACTGGCCCCCCGCGGCCCTGGGAGCCTGCGGCACGGCAGGGCCTGGTTCCGCGGCAATCCCGGGGCTGACCCCATGGCCGTTCACAGCCGGGCCCGGTCCCCTCCCCAGAGCGGCGCGAGGGACCCGCCGGGGCGCGCGTCCCGCTCTTTCCCGCAGCCGCCGCAGGGGGAGCCCGGGCCAGGAACCGGGGCCCGGGGAGCGGAGGCGGAGCCCGGATTGCCCGTTGCCAGGCGACAGGGAGAAGCGGGACCCAGGCCCCGCCCCCAGGGCGCTCCCTCCCCACCGTGCCCCCCGGCACCGCACATGCGCAGTAGCCCACAGGTGCAGGATCCCGGCGGCCGGACTCCGGAGCTGTGTCTCCGCCCTGGCCAGGCCCCGGCGCCGAGGCCCCGGCGCAGGAGCGGGCCGAGACGTTCCTCTCCGAGCCCTGCTTCGCCGACGGCAGCCTCCGGGGCAGGCGGGAGCCGGACCGGGCCGCCGCTAGCGCCGCCCCCTCCGGCCGGGAAAGAGCGGCCTGCGGGCGCCCCCCGAGCCGGTGTCCTGCGGGGTGCCGCTCGGCGTAGGAACGTGCCACGTCTGGGCACTGAGCATGCTCCGTTCATCTGCTGAAGCCGCTGCCCTTCCCCCTGCCCTTACACCCGCAGGACTCTGCGGACGGCTTCTGGCGGGGGGGCAAAGGGGGCGGAGCGGGGGGCAAAGGGGGCGGAGCGGGGGGCGGGGCTAGGGAGTGAGCAGGGGGCGGAAATTGGCTGGTGGGGGGGGGTCTGCGGCTGGAGGCAGCGGCAGGAGAGGGGCGAAAGGGAAAATCAGGAAGGGGGGGCGCTGGCAGAGGGTGTCCGAGGGAAAACCCGGCCCAGGCAGGGGCACAGGCGCCTGTAGGTCTCGCTGTGTCAGGCGGCCCCTGGGCTCGGTGTGACGGGTCGCCCGTCCGCTGGACCTGTCTTTGATCCTGCTTCGATTGTCCCCGTCAATTAATCAGCGTTTTAAATACATTGTTTTAAAAATTCCCAGAGGGGGGAATCTGTGATTTTAAAGGGTTCCTTAATTCACCAGAGGAAGGTTGAACAAGACCCCTTTGGCTTGAAGTCGATGTCACAAAATCCCGACTGGAAATGACCATTTATAACAGTGAAGCTAATTATCCAGCGCCACAAGCGCCGCAAGGGACGGGGTCGATTCCCCATCACTTGCAGTTTGTAACTTAAGGTCGCGGCTCTGGCTGCGAGACACCCGGTGTGTGGGTGCCCCTGTTCCCCTTTTATAACCTCCAGTACATGGGATCCTTCAGGATCCCCGGCGTGCGGGTGCTCCCCCCCCCATCCAGGATGCCCGGTGGGTGTGTGGACAAAAAGAGACCGCGTCTCACCGGCTTGCCCAGGCTACGCTGCAGGGACTATTCACAGGCGCGATCCCACTAGGGCTCGGCAGGGGGGTTTTGACCTGCTCCGTTTCCGACCTGGGCCGGTTCACCCCTCCTTAGGCAACCTGGTGACCCCAAGCTCCCCAGGGCTCACCATATCGCTGCCGAGCTTAGTGCGGACACCCGCTCGGCACCGCCCGCCGCAGCCTAGAACCCCCGAGCTCCAGCGATCCGCCGGCCTCAGCCTCCCCAGGAGCTGGGATCACAGGCGCCTGCCACGGCGCCCGGCTGGGTTTCCCCGCTCCCATCTCCGGCTTTAAACGGCGCTGGGGAGCTGTGTGCCTTGGCCAGACGGGGGCAGGCTGCCATGGGGGAATGCTCCTGCTCCCCCCGGGCTCTCCTGTCGGTGTGTGGGCTCCGCTGTCCTCCCAGAGCAGACCCGGGTCCCGGGCTGGTTCGGTGCCCGCATCCCCCGTCCAGGAGCCCAGGTGCGGGGAGCCCCGCCCCGCATACAGAATCCTGGACGTGTCGGTGTCCGTCCCTCTGTAGAGGATCCGGGAGTGTGGATGCCCTTGTCTCCCCATGCAAGATCCTGGGTGTGTGGGTGCCACTCTCCCCCCACAGATCTCTGGTGCGTGGGTGCCGCTGTTCGCCCTTACAGGGTCCCTGGTGCATGGGTGCCTCCCTCCACCCCAATTCAGGATCCCCAGGGTGTGAGTGCTCCCACCCCCGATAAAAGAGCGGGGGGGTGTATAAGAAGAGACGGGCTCTCGCTGTGTTGCCCAGGGGTGCTCCAGCAGCTGTTCACGGGTTCAGCAGTCCCCCTATCAATCCCCGCGGGAGTTTTAACTTGCTCCGGGGGGGGCCCTCCTTAGGGAACCTGGGGACCCCGAACTTCCCAGAATCACCATCTTAACGCCAACCTTAGCACAGACACCTGCTCAGCATAGCAGGGTGCAGCCCTGAACTCCGCCAGCTCGCCTCAGCCTCCTACTACATAGCCAGGATTACACACAACGCAGGAGCCCTTCTACCCAGCGTGCCCAGGTCCCTCCCAGCCCCCGCTTGCAACGCGGCTGGTCAGTTCCACCCTTCGGCCAGACGGGGGCAGCACTAGCGGTCTCATCTAAATGCTGTTTGCATTTGACCCTTCAGATCGCAAATTAACACCCACAGACAGAGCTGTAAAAAAACCAGTTTGTCTGGCAACTTCCACCTTCTCTGTACGTATATCTATATCTTCTTACTGTATGTTCCATTCTGTGCATCCGATGAAGTGGGCTGTAGCCCACAAAAGCTTATGCTCAAATAAATGTGTTAGTCTCTAAGGTGCCGCAAGTCCTCCTGTTCTTTTTGCGGATACTGCTCTGAAACCGGACAGATCTCTGAGTGCAAGCCAAATCCTTCGACAAACTAAAAATCTAAGCAGCAACTCCCCTTAGAAAGATCAGGATTTTTGCCTTAAAAAACGAGGAAAACGTGCACTGTTCCGTTCTATCTACAGG
Source organism: Caretta caretta (assembly GCF_965140235.1). Classification (NCBI taxonomy): domain Eukaryota; kingdom Metazoa; phylum Chordata; order Testudines; family Cheloniidae; genus Caretta; species Caretta caretta. The sequence continues at coordinate 126,657,141 of NC_134211.1, read as the reverse complement.
AGAGATTGAAACCCAATGATTGTAAATCAAGATCGCAGCTTTTGCTGCAATATACCTGGTGTGTGGGTGTCCCTGTTCCCCCCTTCAGAACCTCTGGCACATGGTGCCTCCCTCCTCCTAATTTAGGATCCCCACTGTGTGGGTGCTCCCATCCTTCCCCATCCAGGATCCCCGGTGGGAGTCTGAATAAAAAGAGACCGTGTCTCACTGTCTTGCCCAGGCTAAGCTGCAGGGGCTATTCACAGGCATGATCCCACTACTGATTGGCACAGGAGTTTTGGCCTGCTCCATTTCCAGCCTGGGCCAGTTCACCCCTCCTTAGACAACTGGGTGACCCCAGGCTCTCCAGGGATCACCATATTGATGCCAAGCTTAGTGCAGACACCTGATCGGCACCACCCGCTGCAGCCTAGAACTCCTGAGCTCAAGCCATCTGCCGGCCTCAGCCTCCCAAGTAACCAGGATTACAGGCCCAAGCCACAGTGCCCAGCTGGTTTCATGCTCTCCCACTTCCAACTCTGGACTCTGCTGGTGAGTTCTGTGCTCTGACAGTGTGAAACTGGAGCATGGAACTGAACTAATGCTCTGAATGTTATTTGCATTGTGCACTGCACATGGAGGGTAACACACAGGACACTGATCTTTGAGCACAACCCTCATCCTGAGGAAGGGGGGTGGGGGGCAGTATGAAAAGAGACTGGCTCTCACTGTCCTGCCTAGGCATTGTTACAGCAGCTGTTCACAGGTGCAATCCCACTATCAATCAGCAGGGGAGTTTTGACCTGCTCCATTTCTAACCTGGGCTGGTTTGCTCCTCCTTAGGTAACCTGGGGACCCCAAATTTCCCAGAAATCACCATATTGATGCCGACCTTACCACAGAGACATGCTCAGCACACCAGGGTGCGGCCCCGAACTCTGACAACAGCTTAAGCCTCTCGTCCTACAAAACTAGCATTGCAGGTACAAGTCTTTAAATCCAGTTTGTCTCCATCTGTCCCCGCTCCAGCTTTGAATTCTAAGCTTTGTCCAGACGGGACAGCATAGAACTCAGCTAATGCTCCACGTTGCTTTTGCATTTCCCTCTTCACATTGGAGGTTAAAACCCAGCAGAAGATCTTTGAAGAGAAGCCGAATAGTTCCCCCAATCCAGAGCGTTAGTAGCAGCTTTCCCAGAAAAGTGCCGAGGTCACCACTGAAGTAAAAGAAAAGCTAGAGCGCTGTCTCCAGGTTCCTACATTGGGCCCATCACTGTGGTGTCTGACAGCTGCAAGGAGAAACCAGGGGAAATGTTTTCATAGAGTTAAGGGCAGAAGGGACCATTAGATCATCGAGTCTGACCCCTGTATAACTCAGGACATAGAATTACACCAAGGCTCATGTTGAACCCAAAGACCTTAGACAGACAAAAGTATTTCAGCCCTTAGGAGGCTAAACTGGGTACCAGAGGCAGAGAACAAGGTTCCCCCAAGGCAATGGCGGGTGAAATACGCCCAGATGATCCCAGCAGTCGATGCACACCCAGAGGTGGGTGTCCCTGTTCCTCCTGCCATTAAAAACAGGTATGTAGGTGCCCCTATGCCTCCTGCCCTTTTGAATACTTGATCTGTGCGTGGCCCCCTCCAGATAAGAGTCCTTCATGTGGTTTCTCTCCCTTCACCTCCAAATAGGAATAGTGTGTAGAGAGGATGGGAGGAAGGATTCCGGGAGGAAGCACGAGCAGGAGCGTGTGAGAGGGGAGGGCTCCTGCCTCATACTGAGAATGTGGGGCGATCAGTGGGTTATCTCAAGTGCCTATGTCAAGGTTCCTCCCCCACTCTGAACTCTAGGGTACAGATGTGGGGACCTGCATGAAAAACCTCCTAAGCTTATCTTTACCAGCTTAGGTCAAAACTTCCCCAAGGTACAAAATATTCCACCCTTTGTCCTTGGACTGGCCACTACCACCACCAAACTAATACTGGTTACTGGGGAAGAGCTGTTTGGACACGTCTTTCCCCCCAAAATACTTCCCAAAACTTTGCACCCCACTTCCTGGACAAGGTTTGGTAAAAAGCCTCACCAATTTGCCTAGGTGACTACAGACCCAGACCCTTGGATCTTAAGAACAATGAACAATCCTCCCAACACTTGCACCCCCCCTTTCCTGGGAAATATTGGATAAAAAGCCTCACCAATTTGCATAGGTGACCACAGACCCAAACCCTTGGATCTGAGAACAATGAAAAAGCATTCAGTTTTCTTACAAGAAGACTTTTAATAAAAATAGAAGTAAATAGAAACAAAGAAATCCCCCCTGTAAAATCAGGATGGTAGATATCTTACAGGGTAATTAGATTCAAAACATAGAGAACCCCTCTAGGCAAAACCTTAAGTTACAAAAAAGATACACGGACAGAAATAGTTATTCTATTCAGCACAGTTCTTTTCTCAGCCATTTAAAGAAATCATAATCTAACATGTACCTAGCTAGATTACTTACTAAAAGTTCTAAGACTCCATTCCTGGTCTATCCCCGGCAAAGACAGACTATAGACAGACACACAGACCCTTTGTTTCTCTCCCTCCTCCCAGCTTTTGAAAGTATCTTGTGTCCTCATTGGTCATTTTGGTCTGGTGCCAGCGAGGTTACCTTTAGCTTCTTAACCCTTTACAGGTGAGAGGAGCTTTCCCCTGTCCAGGAGGGATTTTAAAGGGGTTTACCCTTCCCTTTATATTTATGACAGCCTATATACAAATGCACAAAGCCTGGGAAACAAGCAGGGAGAACTGGAGGTCCTGGCAAAGTCAGGGAATTATGATGTGATTGGAATAACAGAGACTTGGTGGGATAACTCGCATGACTGGAGTACTGTCATGGATGGGTATAAACTGTTCAGGAAGGACAGGGAGGCCAGAAAAGGTGGGGGAGTTGCACTGTATGTAAGGGAGCAGTATGACTGCTCAGAACTCAAGTATGAAACTGCAGAAAAACCTGAGTGTCTCTGGATTAAGTTTAGAAGTGTGAGCAACAAGGGTGATGTCGTGGTGGGAGTCTGCTATAGACCACCGGACCAGGGGGATGAGGTGGACAAGGCTTTCTTCCGGCAACTCGCAGAAGCTACTAGATCACACGCCCTGGTTCTCATGGATGACTTCAATCACCCTGATATCTGCTGGGAGAGCAATACAGCGGTGCACAGGCAATCCAGGAAGTTTTTGGAAAGCGTAGGGGACAATTTCCTGGTGCAAGTGCTGGAGGAACCAACTAGGGGCAGAGCTCTTCTTTACCTGCTGCTCACAAACCGGGAAGAATTAGTAGGGGAAGCTAAAGTGGATGGGAACCTGGGAGGCAGTGACCATGAGTTGGTCGAGTTCAGGATCCTGACACAGGGAAGAAAGGAAAGCAGCAGAATACGGACCCTGGACTTCAGAAAAGCAGACTTTGACTCCCTCAGGGAACTGATGGGCAGGATCCCCTGGGAGAATAACATGAGAGGGAAAGGAGTCCAGGAGAGCTGGCTGTATTTTATAGAATCCTTATTGTGGTGACAGGGACAAACCATCCTGATATGTAGACAGAATAGTAAATATGGCAGGCGACCAGCTTGGCTTAACAGTGAAATCCTTGCTGATCTTAAACACAAAAAAGAGGCTTACAAGAAGTGGAAGATTGGACAAATGACCAGGGATGAGTATAAAAATATTGCTCGGGTATGTAGGAATGAAATCAGGAAGGCTAAATCACACCTGGAGTTGCAGCTAGCGAGAGATGTTAAGAGTAACAAGAAGGGTTTCTTCAGGTATGTTGGCAACAAGAAGAAAGCCAAGAAAAGTGTGGGCCCCTTACTGAATGAGGGAGGCAACCTAGTGACAGAGGATGTGGAAAAGCTAATGTACTCAAATGCTTTTTTTGCGTCTGTCTTCACGAACAAGGTCAGCTCCCAGACGACTGCACTGGGCAGCACAGCATGGGGAGGAGGTGACCAGCCCTCTGTGGAGAAAGAAGTGGTTCGGGACTATTTAGAAAAACTGGACGTGCACAAGTCCATGGGGCCGGATGCGCTGCATCCGAGAGTGCTAAAGGAATTGGCGAATGTGATTGCAGAGCCATTGGCCATTATCTTTGAAAACTTATGGCGATCGGGGAAAGTCCCGGAAGACTGGAAAAAGGCTAATGTAGTGCCCATCTTTAAAAAAGGGAAGAAGGAGGATCCTGGGAACTACAGACCAGTCAGCCTCACCTCAGTCCCCGGAAAAATCATGGAGCAGGTCCTCAAGGAATCAATTCTGAAGCACTTAGAGGAGAGGAAAGTGATCAGGAACAGTCAGCATGGATTCATCAAGGGAAAGTCATGCCTGACTAATCTAATTGCCTTCTATGATGAGATAACTAGTTCTGTGGATGAAGGGAAAGCAGTGGACATGTTATTCCTTGACTTTAGCAAAGCTTTTGACACGGTCTCCCACAGTATTCTTGTCAGCAAGTTAAAGAAGTATGGGCTGGATGGATACACTACAAGGTGGGTAGAAAGTTGGCTAGATTGTCGGGCTCAGTGGGTAGTGATCAATGGCTCCATGTCTAGTTGGCAGCCGGTATCTTCTAGCGGAGTCCCCCAAGGGTCGGTCCTGGGGCCGGTTTTGTTCAATATCTTCATAAATGATCTGGAGGATGGTGTGGATTGCACCCTCAGCAAGTTTGCAGATTACACTAAACTGGGAGGAGTGGTAGATATGCTGGAGGGTAGGGATAGGATACAGAGAGACCTAGACAAATTGGAGGATTGGGCCAAAAGAAATCTGATGAGGTTCAACAAGCACAAGTGCAGAGTCCTGCACTTAGGACGGAAGAATTCAATGCACCGCTGCAGACTAGGGACCGAATGGCTAGGCAGCAGTTCTGCAGAGAAGGATGTAGGGGTGACAGTGGATGAGAAGCTGGATAGGAGTCAACAGCGTGCCCTTGTTGCCAAGAAGCCCAATGGCATTTTGGGGTGTATAAGTAGGGGCATAGCGAGCAGATCGAGGGACGTGATCGTTCCCCTCTATTCGACATTGGTGAGGCCTCATCTGGAGTACTGTGTCCAGTTTTGGGCCGCACACTACAAGAAGGATATGGAGAAATTGGAGAGAGTCCAGCGAAGGGCAACAAAAATGATTAGGGGGCTGGAGCACATGACTTATGAGGAGAGGCTGAGGGAACTGGGATTGTTTAGTCTGCAGAAGAGAAGAATGAGGGGGGATTTGATAGCTGCTTTCAACTACCTGAGAGGTGGTTCCAGAGAGGATGGTTCTAGACTATTCTCAGTGGTAGTAGAGGACAGGACAAGGAGTAATGGTCTCAAGTTGCAGTGGGGGAGGTTTAGGTTGGATATTAGGAAAAACTTTTTCACTAGGAGGGTGGTGAGACACTGGAATGCGTTACCTAGGGAGGTGGTGGAATCTCCTTCCTTAGAAGTTTTTAGGTCAGGCTTGACAAAGCCCTGGCTGGGATGATTTAATTGGGGATTGGTCCTGCTTTGAGCAGGGGGTTGGACTAGATGACCTCCAGAGGTCCCTTC